>NW_022104553.1:11642092-11730969 GCF_000313985.2 Echinops telfairi
TAACCTCCTCCCTGGGGGATGGACAACAGAAAAGTGGATGAAGGGAGATGTCAGACAGTGTAAGATATGACAAAAATAATAATAATTTATGAAATGTGGAGGGTTCATAAGGGAGGGAGAAGCGGGGACGGAGGGGGAAAATGAGCTGATATTAGGGGCTCAAGTGGAAAGCAAATGTTTTGAGAATGATGCTGGCAACAAACGTACAGATGTGCTTGACACAATCAATTTATGTATGGATTGTGATAAGAATAAATAAAAGATAGATAGATAGATAGATAGATAGATAGATAGATAGATAGATAGATAGAACCAATTCCAGTCGGGTCTAGGAGGTCATCTAACCGAGTATGGAATTTGATTATGCGTATTCAAGATACGGTGGTCTCTGCCTGATAATAAGGTTGTTCGAGGCTCCTGCCTGTGACTAGAGTGGATCTGCCAGTGGCTCAGCATGACTAGACTCTGCAAATGGGTTTTGGACTCCCACTGTCCTCCACAGCCTTCTACAAATTGGGTGTTCATAATTTTTGCTCTGATGCTTTTTCCTTCGCCATATTCAAATTTTGTCGTTGTCATCATTGGATCACACAAACTGGTGCGTTTCTTCCATATGGACATAGTTGACTCCTCACTCAGATGGCTGCTGGTTTGAATATAAACCTTTAAGACCCCAGACACTCTTCTGATTGATAGGGCACCATCTACTTTCTTCACCACACTGTGCTGTAGCACCCTTATCTTCAGTGATCCTTTCATGAAGGTGAGTATTGAGCACGGCCGTTATCAGAGCTAACTCTTCTTGAATTGGGGCTAGAGTTCAGCAGGGGCCCATGGGTCTCCATGCGCCAGAATCCATTCAATGACAATTAACAACAGTAACGATGACCCTGTTGACGATATTTTAATTTCAAATGTCCAGCCTCCAGAAGAGGTGCCCTGGTGGTGTAGTGGTTACACATTGGGCTGCTGAGCTCCAGGTCGGCCATTGGAAACGCCCAGCTGCTCTGAAGGAGAGACGAGGCTTTCTCCTCCTGGAAAGAATTACAGTCTCAGAAAGCCCCACAGGGGCTGTTCTAACCCTGTGCTATCGGGTCACTATAAGTTTTAAACGACTCCATGGCGGTGAAAGTTTTTTGGTTTTGGTTTTGTTGTTGTTGATTTTGGAGCATCCAGAAGAAGCAGCCTGGTATTGTAGCTTATGAGTTGATCCTCTAACTGCAACGTTACCCGTTTGAAACCACCAAAGAAACATGAGACTTTCTACTCCCATAAAGATTTGATCGCCTCAGAAACCCGCAGGGCAATTCTACTGTGTCCTATAGGGTGACTAGGAATCAAAATAGACTCAATGGTGTTGGGTTTTTTTATTGAGTTATACTGTGATCATTTGTTCTGGCAACACTAGGAAACCTACAGCCTTGCACTAATAGTTGTAGCCAAGTAAGCAAATAGGGAAAACTCATAACCTGTTTTTCCTTTCCTATATGAGCGTATCAGAGTAACAGATTTTAAAATTATAATCAAAATGCAACACCTTTTCAGGGCACAGCTGTGAGGATTTCAAGGAAAGGGGCGTGGGGTCTGTCAGACTCAAAGAAGATCTCACATCTGATGGTGGCTAGAGGGATCAGTTAGGACATCTTGCCCTTGGGGGAAATGTTGGACCTGGCTTTAATGGGCCCCCAAAGGGGAGACCCTGCCCTGCACTATATGGCCAATCATATATTTTTTAACCTAGTTTCTTTTCAGCCCGTGGTGACCCAGGTCCCACACTATAGCTAATTGGGACTTTAGATTTTGTCTTCTCAAAATGTGCAGCATACTACCTGGACCACACAAGAAGCTTCTGAGTCAAAAGCCCACTAAGGGAACTGGACTTTACCTTAAACGTGCCTACTGCAGATCAAAGGAACTCATGCATTCCTTTGGACTTAAAGCTGTGACACTGCTGAGAGAAATGGGCTGCAAGAGAAGTAACCAACACCCTGTTGGGAGAAGAGGACTGCTCTCCCACGGATTGCAAAGTCACTGGACTTCAGTTCAAATGTCTTGCTTTTGACGTTGCCCAATATGCAACTTAAGACTACGTTTATTTGCCACTTGCTTAACTTTTTTACAATGTGCCCAAGTTCTGCAGACATAGTTCTGCCATCGTGAAGGAGTGCTATTGACCTTTGTGTCCTGTGTCTAACCTTCATTGTCCTTTTCAACTGGATTCATTTAAGGTTTTAAAGGTGTGTAAATGAACATCCCATGTATTTAGTATAAAAAGCTTCCCTGCATGTGAATATTCCCCTATCTCAATACTACTTTAAATCTTATGCCATTGGCTAGTTTAACAATAGTATTATTAGAATTACTAAAGGTCTCATACAGGTTAGTTATATTATCTCTCAAATAGTTGATAATGCTGCCACTACAGTGGAACAGGGATATATACACCTTAGATATAGGAATAGATTTTGAGCTTGCACTTAACAATAAATCCTAACCTAAGAAAAATCAATCCTTATGATGTGCCCCTGCTCAACACTTAATCTTATATAGAGATTACTGTAGATAGGAGCTCTATCGTAAAATGAGGTGAAGAAATCAGGTGGTGCCCAGCTATTAGAAAGAATAGTATTTGGGATCTTAAAAGTCTGTCATAAAACAAGCAGTCATCTAAGTGAGGTGTCAGCTAATCCAACACAGAAGTACATCAGCTTGTGTTACTGAAGGGCTGTAAGTAATAAAAGCCAAGATCAGAGGAGGCAACTGTATTAGAGCTTAAATTCTGAACACCCGGTTTGCAGAAGGCAAAGATGACAATGAAACCCTAAAATCCATTTGTGGAGTCCCCACAGGGATTAACTCTCCAGTGAATTCTCTCATGCCATTGAGCAGAGAGGTGAACAGCCTGGCCCTCAGCTAGAGAACATCAGAAAGTAAATTAATACAGATACAGTTAGGTTACATTTTAACATATTATTATAGTTTCCTTTTTTTCCAGTTTTTATTATTTTCTGCTTTCTTTTGGATTGAGGTTTTCATGTGTTCTGTTTTGTTATTGTTGGGGAGAATTGTGCGACTTTCTTTATACGAAATACTGGATAACTAAATATATAGAACAGTAACTAGATTAATAGTTTCTTAGGGTTATGACAGGAGGGGTTGGGGAAAAAGGAGAGGCCAATAACAAAGAGCACAAAAATGAAGAAAAGGTTCTAAAATTGCTCATGGTGATGATCGCACAACTCTTTTTAATATAGTCAAACCATTGAATTGTAGGATGTGTGAATTATTGTCAATAAAAAAGTTGATATTTTTTCAGTCAATACCTTTAACAAAGCTAAAGAATATCCAAGTGACACAATGAGGGAAACTGCCAAAGAAACTCTACTACTTTAGTGAATCCAAAATGTACACAATTCCAAACAAGGAAACCAAAAGAATTCTCAGATAGTCCTTCTGGAAATTGCTCGGCCGACACATATTTAATTTTTTTTAAATATTCTTGTTCAGGATAATGCTACGAGGCCACACATTGAATAATCGTCTCTCCTAAGATTTCATTTTAATGCCAAGAATCTGTTTACGATGAGATTCACTAAGCCATGTAGAGACAGAAACAAAATATTAAGCTCATTACACATCTATGTTCACAATAAACATTCGTGAAGATGTGTGTCCCCAGAAGCAGTACGACTTAGCGCTGTTGCAGGAGGAAGGTTAGGGCTCAAATGAATCAGAACCCAGCTGGTAAAAACCAGTAAGGAGAAGCACGTGAGGGCGTAAGTGTGTGAGCTCAGGAGTCGTAGCTAGAGTCCTGTTTAACTGGAACTGAAATTTCTTTCAAGGGCGTTGCTAAAGAGATTACATCAACGAAAGATGGGAACAGCAGCTGAAACCTACATTAGCCAGGGATCCTACTAGCAATCAAGGGTACTTAGGGGGGTGGTGACAATAGGGAGGGACGGTGGATATTTCAAGCACCTCTCGGCGTCCCATATATACATTTGAAGTTGGCATTTGAGGAGTACGCGAGGAACATGAAGTATGTTGAAGGAATGAATATATGTTCTTTCTTTTGGAAGGGTGCAACTAGCGGATCAGCCCTGTATCCATCCAGGAGTTGTCTCTCTTTTCCTGGGTCCCTCTGGAGGAGCAGGAACGAGACCGTTGGTGGAAATCCCCATCTCTGTCCAAAGAGCTGGTTTTCTCTAGCCAATCAGGACCAAGAGTGAGCTAGCACCGCTTGTCTCCAAGTGAGCGCATGCTCAGACATCTGACTTAAGGTCTGAGGGAGAGAGGGGGAGAGGGTATGATTATCCCGTCATGAGACGAGGAAATGACCGACCCTTCCTCCATGAGTTGGGTTTAGACTCGGTTAGGTGGTTACCTGCGAAGCCACACTTGGCGGGAGGAAGCCAAGTGCGGTGGGCGGATCAGAGGAGCTAAGGCTTCAGACTGATCAGAGACGTGACAGCTGACTTCACCTGCGTTTATGGGTAGGCCCTAAATGTGATGAACAGTAAAAATAAAAAAGCTAAAGTGCTGGTATCTCCCTGTCCTTCTTATCTTGGAAGAAATGAGGACTAGGAAAGAGATGATCCGTGGCTTGTCATCGGACAAAAGGAAGCATGGATTCTTCTTTCTTTGCTGTCAGATGCTTTATTTCAATAAATACTCACCCAACAATATGCACTAGGTAGCGTTCGCTTTGTGTCCAGTTAACGGCTACATCCCCAGGGCTTTGACATAGTTGATAGCATTAGAGTCGTCCGTCAGTACTGACCACTGGAGGCTGGAGGACGTCGTGTGCACAGTAGAGGCGCAAGGCAAAGAGGAAGACCCTCCTGATCTGGACCGACAAACAGCTCCAGTAACGGGGCCGAGCACAGCGACAATTGTGAGGGTAGCAAACGACCGGACCGTGTTTTGTTCTCCTGTGTAGAGAGTCACCGTGAGCCAGAACCAACTCATTGGCACCTAATGACAACAACAACAACAGAGCCTGGCTGGAACATTCATATTTCATGTTTTCACACTTTGTGGTAACATGGGACACACCTATGGAGAGCTATAAAGCATAAATATTCTACTTAATCAATCGTTATAATCCCAAGTGCATAGAACCATCACCAGTTCTAGAAATAAAGCGTTAGGTTAATACCCCGGAAACCTTTCACATCCCCCTTCCTAGCCACACTCCTCTGCTGCCCCAACCACCACCCCCAGATAATCTACTGTTCAGAATCGCTTAGTAATCATTTTCTTGCTTCTCTAATACTCATCTCTAAACACGATTAGCAACATTACATGAATTGAGTTATACAGCATGTTGTTTTGTGATCAAATTGTTTTCAATTGAGCTTGCAGGAAATGATAGTGTTATCGTTCAATCCTGCGACATCGGTGAGATATCTTTATTGGAAAAAATAAATTTTGACAACTGTCTGATGTGATACACAAAGATAATCCCACTGTATGTGTGTACATATATATAATATTACATGAAGGAACATCTTTTGAAGCAGAAAGAGTCTTAAAAATAGAATTTCAAACACCAACCCTAAAGCGAATGATGGATGATTATTCAGTCATCACAAATATAGTGTGTTTAAATGGGGGAACTAAGAACTGGCCAGGAGGGATCGTCAAGAGCCACAAGATGTATTATGAGATTCTGATGAGACCCTAAAATAAATCTGTCATACGTGTGCTAGGAGCCTCTCACCTGCCTGGGCTCCACCAGTTGTGGTTAGGAAAAAGAGATGTAGCAATGACATCAGAGCATGCCCTTAAATATTTTGGAAATCACAAAAGAGAAAAAGAGAAGGGAAATTTGAAAGACTTTATGACAGATGTTGATGAATGTCTTTTCATTGTATTAAAATTGAAGAAGTGGAATGAGTTAAGGATATTCCGAGGGCTTCAGGGATATTTCTGTAATTGATAATTAAATGAGTTCAATTGTTTTCTACTGTACATTTCCAGGACTTTTTAGATTTTTCTTCCTAAACGATTCTTTCTATAAAGTAAGGCCAAGCCCGTCCTTGTTCTGATGTTAGAATCAGTCGGTAGAGGGCTTCGGAACCTTGCAGATGCAAAGAGGGGACTAGAGAAGCTGGGAAGCATTGATCTTCCTAGGTATCATCCTCAAAGTCAGAAAAGGAGAATATTCCTTAATGGCGTGCTGCCTTCCTCTTGATGCAAAGATATTCATTAACTAGGACATTTTATCTGATTAGCTACAAATACCTGGCATTATGGTAATACATAGAAGCATGGGGTTTGACTAATGATATTCAAAGAGCAAACACTTACTGGACAATTATGTTCAAAAGAAGCCACTAGGTTCTGCCAGTACTAACAAGAAGATCTCCTGAGGATTTATACCTACTAGGCGAGAAAGAAACATACCTGGTCTGTTTTGCACTTTTCTCTCCACAGTTCCTATGATAATGCCTGGCTTGGAGTAACTGTTAATAGTTGTTGATCAATAAATAATGTATTGGGAATACATATAGACATGTATAAATTACAAGGAAAATATAAATGGCTATTTACTTCCAAGGAATAAAATGTAAGACTACCAGAGGAAAGAGATGTGCATACACATTCAGAATGAAGTGTCTGGCGCACACTTGACACGATGGTGCGTTTGCAGAAGTGAACCTGAAAGGAGTCAGAAGGGGATCTGATTCCAAGGAACTGCAGAGGAAAAGGACCAATCATGAGCCGCATGAGTAAGAGCAGGAGCGGGGGACGTGGAAAAAGAGCTGGATTCGGGAGAAGACTTTTGACTGGAGGAAAGAGAGAGGAGTCACGGTGTGGAAGACTTTGGACCCTGGCGTATTAGTCCAGGTACTTCAAGTGGGTCCAATCTAGGCCATCTGGCAGTCCATGCTTCAATGAACCAACCAAATAAAGAATTAGATCCTCTCTTAGCGTCTCTCGCAGAGACATTGAAAGAAGAGTCTGTTGCTTAGGGGTCCCACATCCAGAAACTCAGACCGGTCTAATATTACATTTCGTGCACCAGTATCCCACACCCTTAGTAACCATTCCCAGGGATAGTCCCCAGGCTTCTGCTTGTACGTATTTGAAAACTCGAGCAGATCTTTATGGGTACAGCGTGCTTCTTCTTGTGTAATCAGCTCAATCTCACCTTTTGGAGCTTTCTGAGACTTAATTTTAGTGACCGGTCTAGCGGAAATAATGGGTGGTGAGGGTGTTTCCTGGGTGCTCTCAGCAATATTTTGTAAGGCATCTCCCTTACACACTTTGTGTGGTGATAATGGAAAATATGCAATATATCTTAACTTCGAAAAGAAGACATATTTACTCTCTTGGGAAAAATAACCTGTTAAGATGCACTGGTGTTTTTATTGTGCAAACATATTTTTTCAGGTATCATCATTACACAAATTAATGGTGTCCCTAAACCCTGCGTCCTAGAAGTTCAGAAACTGCATCAAATATCTGTACTGCAATGCAACTAGGAGCCATTCGCTTAAAAAATGAACACACGTTTAAGAGAGTATTCCAACCTATGAACGTATTGTAAAGTAAAGACTGGAGTTCCCATCGTGTGTGAGAACCTAACTTTTATAAAAAGGCGAAAGGGAACCTGTTGATAAGTCACAAACCGGGGCAACAAGGGGTAGAGATGAGAGACCAGCCTTATCTGAAGTTCAGGGGAAATTCCTGAGCAAGAATGGGAGGGCACGTGCCCAGTGAAATCATCGGAGCGGTGACCTGAGAACTGTGTCCCTGCAGGTAGAAAGAGAAATCAACCGAGAGACTACTTGCTGTTGTGGTGGTGCTTGTGACTCACGTAGAGTTAGAAGCTAGGAAGTGACTGTTAAAACACACTTTGGCATTATGGAGCACTTTAATTAGTCCCGTAATTACACTAGGAAATGCCATTTGATAGCAAAGGAAGGATAAATCATTTGTCCTTTTAAAAGGAACGTCTTATTTCTTTTAGAAGTAGTGTCCACAATTATAGTCCTCCAAACCAAGATCTTTCTCAGCAGTCTCTATTCAACTTACTGTCATTTTAGGAACGAATGTTTGCTTTTTTTTTTTTTTTTCTTTTTTTGCATAAAGGCATTTTAGAACAAAAAGCTTTACTGGAAATCCCCAGTTCGTCATAGACCTCTGCTTCAACCAATAGGATTAGAGAGTAAAGTAACGTCACTTGTCTCCAGCAGATCTATCTGCCAAGACGGTCTGGTTTCAGGCCTTGGAGAAAAAGGGTGGGCGTGCGGGATGATTGATCTGTGGTAAGAGGAACATCTGACTGCTTCCTTTCACGGGAGAAAACATTTTGCAGTCGTGCGGCAGACGAGGAAATGGGGATCTAAGCATTTAGTGTTTGGGTTGGGGCATCAGAAAATGCCCATGCCTCTGTGGGAGGTGCCTGGTCAGTTTTTACAGAAAAGGAAATGAGTTTAACTCTGAACTCTCCCTGCTAGTGATGCATGAGTACCTGTGGTGGAAAGATGGGCATTATGAAAAAGTCCATGATGCCACCTCATGGCTGTCATATGACAATTTGAGGGAGATTCATATGATCATGCACTATTATTTTTCTCTCGCCAAGCAATTCTTCCAGAGGCAGATCTCTTTTTTTTTTAAATAATCATTTTATTAGGGGCTCATACAACTCATCACAATCTGTACATAGGTCATCTGTGTCCAGCACTTTAGTACATATGTTGACTTCATCATTCATACGACACCCACTTTCCACTTGAGCCCCTGGTGTCAGCTCATTTATCCCCCTCCCTCCCCACTCCCCCTGCCCCCCGAGCCCCCGATAATTTATAATTTATTATTATTTTATCAGATCTTACCCCATCCGACAGCTCCCTCACCCACTTCTCCACTGTCCGTACCCCAGGGAGGAGGCCACATGTAGACCTTGTCCTCTGTTCCCCTTTTCTCCCTCTCCTTCCCTCCACCCTCCCGCCATCACCACTCTCTCCACTGGTTCTGGGGGGTTCATCTGTCCTGGGTTCACTGTATTTCCAGTTCCTATCTGTACCAGTGCCCCTCCTCCAGTCCAGCTGGATATGTAAGGTAGAATTGGGATCATGGTAGTGGGGGGAAGGAAGCATTCAAGAACTAGAGGAAGATTGCATATTTCATCGTTACTACACTGCACTCCGATTTGCTCCTCACTCCCCACAGAGGCAGGTCTCTTTTAATCATCCTAACAAACCTTGGTATGTCTAAGTTTTTATCACCTAGAACAGCTCTAGGCACTGGGAAAATATTTGTCAAATTAATTAATAAGTAAGTGGGACCCTAAGAAGGCACAGGTAGTAATGATTAACATATTAGACTTGAAGCCTAGTTCTGATTAAATCCAAAATCCAAGGATTAAAAATATTAGGTAATATTTGTACCTAATTTCTCAAAAACTCACCGCCATAGTCACTGCTGACTCACAGTGACCCCTGTGGATTTCCCACACTGTAGGTGTTTATGGGAGTAGAGAGCCAAGTCTTTCTCCCTGGAGCTGCTTGGTGGTTTTGAACCGCTGACCTGGAGGATCTCAGGCCCATTTGTACCACCATTAGAGAGACAAATTAAAACACCAACTGATAGTAAAATTTAAAATCAAAACCAAACAGAAAACGGCAAATGCTGGAGAGGATGTGGACCGATTGGAACATTCGCACCCTGCTTGTGGAACTGTAAAATTGTACCGCCACTGTGGAAAGCAGCAGCATCAAACAAAGGGGCATCGAAATACCATATGACCCAGCAATCTCTCCACTGAGTATACGACCTAAACAAATGAGACGCAAAACACTGACAGATGGATGCACGCCTATGTTTATTGCAGCAAGAAGATGGAAACAAGCAACGTGCCCGTCAGTGGAGGGACGGAGAGGTAAACTTGGGAACATCCATCCGGTGGAGTACTATGCACCCCTAAAGAACAATGGTGAAACTGGTACACGTCTCCTGACGTGAACAAATTTGGAAGATCTCTTACTGAACCTATTTAGCCGGTCTCAGAAAGACAAATACTGTATGAGACCATTTTATAAAAAGAAAAAAAAAGAAAAAGAATTGTTTTCACACCAAAAGAAGCAGATTTTGAGCTGGGATGAGGGGAGAGGGGAAAGAGGGAAGAAAATATGTAAATAAACAAATTGTTAAAAGATACTAACATAGATAGATAGATGATAGATAGAGATGTAAATGTGCATAGATAGGTAATCAGATAATAACAGATAAATGTAAAAGTTACATCAATAGTACCAAACATAGATAGATACAAAGATAGTAGCATACCAAAAAAAGTGAACTTCTAAATACACAAACTATACTTTCTGATTTATTTTACTTTCTTAAATGAAAATGTTAAGATAAAAGAATGAACAGGAAAAGCAATTAGATCTTGTAGGACACGCACCCCCCGGTCACCAGTGCTGAGAACTGAAAGGCTATAGGTGCTGTTAGGTTCTGGCATATGGAAGCCTGGAAGAAAGGGGATTGAACCAATGGATGATAACAGGGCCTGCTTGCTGTTTAACAGAGAGGTACTCACTCTGAGTCAGGACAACAGTTAGACTTGGAATTATTTGCATGGTCTTTCTTTTTTTGTTTTTGTTGTTTGCCGTTGCTTTTTTCTTTTGGTGTCTATATAAGATAGAGAGGATAACCAATCCCAAGGAGACAGCACCGGTTCCGGGGTGCATGGGACAGGGGGAGGGGAGGGGTGAGCCAATAACAACAGGGACAGGAGACTAGCAAGGGACCTAAAGTTGATGGTGAGGAGGGTGTAGTGTCCCTGGTCCTGTTTGATCAATTGAAATGTATCCAAAAGGAATTAGTGAGAGGTGAACAATGGGTAAGCATGATAGTGGGGCAGGAGAAAAAAAATGAAAGAAAGGAAAGAAGAAGAAAGTAAAAATTATATATGTGTGTGTGTGTGTATAAAAATGAATCAAAGAGCTGATACCAAAAACTCAATAGAAAGTAATTGTCTAGAAAAGAATTATGGCAACATTACAAATATGCCGGATACAACTGATGTGTGGATTGTAATAAGCAGTATAAAAGCCCTCAATAAAATGGAAAAAAATAAAGATAAAAAATGAATGAAAGAATAAATGGATGGATGAATGAGTAAAGGTGTGTTAGCATCTGAATATTTTATTTGAAAGACTACCCTTCTGGGAGCAGATCTTTGGTATTATTATTGGTGAAAACAAAAAGACAAGTAATATTGTACCCTTTCCTGGATTCTGTTTCATATAGCTAGGAAGTTGTGGAAAACTCTCTCCACGGAATCCAGCAATGGCTCATCTATTCTCTGCAAGAAGTATAGAGGCCTTGAACAATACGCACAATCGTAATAAAACAGCTATAGAGAAGAGAATTGATAAGCTTAGGATCACACAGATAAATTGTAGCAGTAACTATTAGATTCTAAAATTCTTCATTAATCTCTTGTATTCTCTACATAGCTTTGAATCAATACCACTCTGTAGGTGACTTGGTCTAAGGTTTGGGAGGCTCAATAAAAGAATGAAACTCACAAGGGAAGTCTGTATCTAATTCTTCCACCATTGATATCAGTCCAGTGTTGATGAATGCTGGGAACATTATTTAAGAAGAGACATCACGGGGCTTACCAATATTGGGAAGATCTGGGGGAAGCCTGCAGTGAAAGCGTCAATCCAGCAGAGGAAAGCTGAGTGGCAAATGGAAGCGAAAGTCAGAAGCCTGGAGCCAAGAGCTTAGAGTCCAAGAACACCCGGGTATAATCCAATCATTTTCCTGACAGAACTAGAAGAGTTGGATAAATGCCTTTGGGATAGAAAGCTGTATCAGATTTTACCCAAAAAGAGGTGCCGAAAGTTCTGTTGTGGAAAGGAGGAGGAGGAGGAGGCTAGAACATCTGTGGTGACTCCTTTCAATTGGGCCCTGCAGAGAGCTTTCTGGGATGGTTCATCTTAGAAAACATACCACACCCGCATTTTTTCTCATCTCCACTTCCAGCAGCGAGGATGTAGTTATGGTCTGTTTCTGATCCTGCGCTTCACAAGGAGCCCACTGCCAATGCTCGATATATCTTGCTATGGGTGGCAAAAAGGGCTTTACATCACATCTCAAAGTCCATGTGATTGGTAGTGTCCGTCTAGAGCAGTGGTTCTCAACCTTCCTAATGCCGCGACCCTTTAATACAGTTCCTCACGTGGTGGTGACCCCAACTATAAAATTATTTTCGTCGATACTTCATCACTGTCATTTTGCTACTGCTATGAATTGCCATGCAAATATCTGATAGGCAGGATGTATTTTCCTTGTTACAAATTGAACATCATTAAAGCATAGTGATTAATCACACAAAAAAATATGTAATTATATATTGTGAAATATTTATTTCTAATTACAAATAAATGGAATCTTGTCTTGAAGCATGGTATAGCATGGGTAACAGTCTTTACACTGGGTACTCGTATGTGGGCATATCTGCATGTGAGCGGACCCGTCTGGAGATGGATAGAGGAGTGGTGTCTCAGTTCCTAAGACCATCAGAAATATGTGTTTTCCGGTGGTCTTAGGTGACTCCTGTGAAAGGGTTGTTCGCCCCCCAAAGGGGTCACAACCCACAGGTTGAGAACCACTGGTCTAGAGCCTGGTGTTCAGAATTCTAGGCACATGTTAGGCTAATTTTCCCAATTGATTAGGTCCACCACGGGTAAGGAAGAAAACAATTTTTAAAAATAAAGAGCAGTAGAGTATCCAGAATAAAAGCTGAGTGAAGAGTCATTCTATGAATTCCACTCACTTCCGTTTAATGTTTTCCCTTCCAGTGATCCTTGGAAATGAAACAATGGTCCACTTATTCTTACATACTCTGGATATCAGTGTATGAACTCCAGCCATGCCCTGAGTGTTGTGAAATTTAAGACATATCTTAATGTAACCCAATCAGGCACACCCATAGACTGGAGAGACTGATGCTTCAAAATGAGGCCATTTGGACTCATGGACATTATTGGCCAGAGAAACATTGGTCTGCACTGACTTCTTCCGTTAGCTGATACCAAATAATACATGTTAACTTATAACGGAAGTGGGAAGTTAACTGAGGTATTAAAGTACAACCTTGAGGCAACAAAGCATTGGCTGAAAGAAGCCTTAAATATGAACTGCCATGACACAAACTAGAAATATCATTTGGTCTCTTGCAAGCCCCAGCTAGTATATCTCACCATGGATCTCCTCTTAAGGAAATGAAAATACAAAGAGGCTTCAAAAAGCTCATGGAAAGTTTCATTGCCTTTTAACTCCATTTTCCCATGAACTTTTTGAAGCCCCCTTGTGTAAGAGCACCCTATAATCCAAAGAAGATTCAATATGTAGTGTTCAGCCCCAACCTAGATCAATTAACTTGGAAGAGGTCCCCAAATATCACTATCTTTAAAGCTCCCTACGTAATAGTAGGATGCAGCCAAGCTGGTGTGGACATCCATATAGAGCAGTGGTTTTCAATAAGGGGCCGTTTTGCTCCCAAGGACATGTGGAAATTAGAGGAAATATGTTAGTGATTCTAACTGTGGGTTTGCTACTGGCAATAGAGGCCAGAGACAACGGTAAATACCCTACAAAGAAGGATCTTGTCCCAAACACCAGCAACATGTGATCTGCCGAAAAGCAAAAGTGTTGGTATGTTCTGGAATTATATTGCAAATACCCAATCTCAGGATTCATACAAAGACCTACAGAGTCAGAACCTGCACTTTAACAAGATCCTCAGATGATATGGATGTGCAGTAAAATGTTGGAAACCCTGTTTTAGAGCACACAAAAATCACTGGGTATTCAGCCCTTCTTCTTGCCTCTTTAAATTAGAATACCCGATAGTAGAACCTGAGTACATTTTAAAGTTAATTCAGATGCTTTTTATGTACAGCTGAGCCTGAGAACCACTGCACCAAAGTCATAAAAATGAGTGTGGGATAGTGCTCATGATCAGTCACAATCAGTAAGAAGGAGAGATTCCGAGAGCTGAGTAGACGCTCAAAGAAATCTCTAAGGTAATAGGTCTGGTTACCGCGTCCACGCCGTCCCAGGCAGGAGAGCTACAGGCAAGGGCAGAAGAGGATCTTGGCCTCGGGGAAAGGAAGCTGATACAGACCACCTGATCTGCTCCTAACAGGCTGAAAATAGCACCTTGGCATATCTGCCTCCTAATTTCTCTGTTTCATATTCTCAGAGTAGCCTACTGACTGTCCGTTTTAAAAGAAGAACATACTGCAAGTTACTCTGAGAGTTGGAAGATGAATGCCAGTTGACTGAGGCACAGCATGACATCGAAAATAAAGTGAAGAAGAAAAGACACAATACGGGTAGTTCATAGAAAAGCATATCTTATTTTCTTTTCATGATCAGAGATGAACGAGAAATGCTGCTAAAACAGAAGGTAAAAAGGTAGAAAGATACAAAGGTAAATGATAGGTAGATAGGTAGGCAGATAGATGATAGATAGATAGATAGATAGATAGATAGATAGATAGATAGATAGATAGATAGATAGACAGACATAACAAAAGACTTTATTGTTATTTGCCATCAAGTAGATTCTAATTCATGGCAACCTCCAATGTTTAACGGTTGAATTGCTTCAATGAAGTTTTCAAGGTAAGGTTTATTGTGCCAAGCTGGCCAATGAACACATGTGGGATAATTGAAGGGCGGAGAGATAAATGACTTGGCGAGCCTTGCCCTTGGGGTCTCATACTCTGATGGTCAGACTAGTGTTCAGCTGCCTTAGCTTGTTCTCTGCCTCAGCTGGCAAGGCTCACTTCCTACAACTCATCCCTGCGGAGAAGCCACATGGACCTACCCTGATGCAGCCCTGGGTGCTGGAGAAGTTGCGTGGAGACTCCTGACAGCGCTGAGATGCTTACATAGTCACTGACTCTTATAATTAGGTTTATGGCTGGGATTTAATACTCAACCTGCTTAAAAACAAAAGAAACCCTGGTGACATAGTGGGTTACGGATTGGGCTGCCAACTTCCTAACGAAAAATCAGCGGTTTGAAGTCACCAGCGGCCCCCCAGGAGGAAGACGAGGCCTTTTGCTCCCGTAAAGATTACAGCCTCGGAAATCACAGAAACAGTTCTACTCTGCCCTCTTGTAGGGTACACTGAGTAGGAATCCACTGACTGGTGGTGAGTTTATTTTTATGTCCAAAAGCTAAAGGCGAGGACCTAAAATCACACGAGCAACTCTGCAGTGCCCAGCAGTGGTTGCAACACAAGGAAACATTGCCTGATGCTCAACCTTCCTCGGGATCTTTAGCATGTTTGAGCCCCTTGTCACAACTATTAGGTCAATCCACTTCTGGAAAGTTTCCCTCGTTTTTACAGACTCAATTTTACTAAACAGTCAGATTTTTCCCAGCAATTAGATATGTCCAATGTCAGCAAGATGCTGTCTAGCCATCCTAGTGGATGATGCTAAAGAGCATTCTGACTGAGCTACCTTCAAATGGATTTTTATTTCTTCTGCCACTCCAAAATGTATCAAGAGGCTTCTTCAACACCACAATTCGAATGCATCAACTCATCTGCTTCCTTCTTCATTGTCCAATTCTCCAGAAACGTGAGGTGACTGAAGAAAAACAAAACTATGACCGTGGGCAAGTACACGTTAGCCATCAAATTAACAACTCTGATTTTTAAAACATCTGAAAATAAATTTGGTAGCAGATTTGCTTAATGTACTGTATTATATTTGGTTCCTTGACTGATGGGTTGATAGCTGTCAATTGCTGATCCGAATAGAATGAAACTCCTGGGGTCCGTAATGGTTAAATCACAATGACAGCCTCCTGAAAGACAATGGCAATGACACCCACCAACTAAGTCATTCACTGCACCACAATCGCGTTACAACTCACAATTCTCTTAAATTCATATAATTTACCTGATCTGTACTATGAGTTCTCTCCCCCCTCTTCTTCTCTGTCTCCTTCTTTCCCTTCTGTCTTTTTGGTATGTTTCCTCTTGTAATCTGGCCTTGATGTGTGAGGAAGCCAAGAAGACCACAGTAAGGCACTGATCCATGCTACCGCTACAATCCTAGAAAAGGCCTTGCTCAATACTCAGCTTCAGCCAGACATGTGAGCAATTGAGGCTGCGACTGATTTTAACCATCAGCCTGAGGAGTTTCCGATAACTTTTGAGCCACCTCCACTGATGCTGCATGGAGCTGTCCATCTTTTGACACTGAATTCTGCCCTGGTGTATACTCAACCCTGTGTATAATGGTGTGAACACACTGCCAGTCCTGTACCCCCTCACTGCATTGGAACCTAGTGTGGCAACCATTGTGTCGATTAATCTTGTTGAATGTCTTTTTTATTTTGTGCTGACCCCCTACTTTTTTTTCAATTGAACATGCAAGGTAAGGAACTCTTTTTAATTTTTATTAAAAATTACTTAAACAGAACTTCCAGACCAGAAATAACGAGGGTGCTCATAAATTACTTTCTTAATCTTATCTTAAACTGGATAAAAAAATAATTTATAAATTATTAAGGGTTCATGAGGGAGGGGGAGGGGGGAGGGAGGGGGCATGGAGAAAAGAAAATGAGGAGCTGATTCCAGTAACCCAAGCAGAAAGCAAATTTTGAGAATGATGAAGGCAGTGAATGTATAAGTGTGCTTTACACAATTGATATATGTATGGATTGTGATCAGAGTTGTATGAGCTGCAATAAAATGATTAAAAATAAAAATAAAATAAATAAAAGAGAGGAAAATGAAAAGAAAAAAAAAAGACTATAACCAATGTCACTTAACAAAGTGTGTAGAAAGGGGACCTAAACTGCCCTGGAACCATCACAGAAAGCACAATGAAACTTAATTTAAATAACAACAAAAAAGGAGAAGCAGAGTCTGAGAAACACCAATATCAGCAGAAAAGGAAAAAAATGATAATTTCACTTAAAACTCAACCAAATTCACTGCCATCAAGTCAATACTGACTGATGGAGATGCTATAGGACAGGGTAGAACTGTCCCTGTGAGTTTAAGAGACTAACTTTTTATAGGAAAATATTATCATAGATTGTCCAAAAAAAGGTTTCAAAAATTAAGGTGTTTTTTTGTTTGTTTGTTTACCTTTTCTTGACTTTCTTATTAATCATTTTATTGGGGAGGCTCTTACAAATCTTATAACAATCCATCATTCAATTGTATTAAGCACATTTGTACATATGTTGCTATTAACATTTCCAGAACATTATCTTTCTACTTGAGCCCTTGGTATCAGCTCCTCTTTTTTCCTCTCTCTCCCCCACCCTCCCATCCTCGTGAACCCTTGATCAATATATATTGTTGTTGTTATTTCGTGTCTTACACTGTCCAATATATATTGTTGTTGTTATTTCGTGTCTTACACTGTCCATTGGCTGACCCCTAGTTTGCCAAACTTGACAATTTTCTCCAGGTCCCTCCTGATAACATTTTCAAATAACATGAGACAAAATCTCACCATCCTCTACTTCCACGTTTGGTTCCCCACTCAGGTCAATTCTTCAACCATGTCTTTGATACTCAAGGTTCCAGTTATCATATACAGCCAATCACTTACTCTCTTGGAGCTTTATTGTAATAGGGATAAGATAGGTATCTGCGTATGTGGCCACCTTGGATCATTCCTTCAGGAAATCAAAGAAAACACAGACAAAACAATAGAAGAATCCAGGAAAACACGAACAAAATTAAGAAACAGACAATTAGATATAATATAAAATTAGCAAGTAGCAATGCAAAATATCACCAATAAAATCAGGAAGATAGACTCAATGTAATAGATGAACAGCTCCCTGAAATAATTTTTTTTTGAGGAAAAACCAGAGAGTAAAAAGAATCAATAAAATTGAAGAATTATGTAAAACACTTCCAACAGGAAGCAGTGACATGCGATCAGAATTCCAGTACAGAAGGAAAAAGCAATCACAAAGCAGAGATAATTGTTAAAGATCTGCTGGCAGGAAACATCTCTATTATGAAAGATGAGACGATTCCCATTCATGAAAGTCAATGAACCCCATAAGGATAGACACCCCCACCCCACAAAAGAAAGTCACCAATATATATCATAAACTTTCAAAAAATAAAAACAAGGGAGAAAAAAATCCTAAAAGCAGCTGAGGAAAAGTTTAAATTACTTATAAAAAAGAACCGATAAAACTAAGCGCCCCCAAAAAAACCTTAAATACAAAACCAAATTCAGATGTAAAAGACCTATACAGAGAAAATTACTGTGTTTGGTTGGGTTAATGAGAGAAGCAAATCCGATGACACTCCTGTATGTGTAAGAAAGAACTCCATATCAAGAATAATTAATTGTATACCACGAAAACACCCCAGCCCAGACTAACTCAAGTCCGTAAGTCCAGCGCTAGTCCATAAGTCGCTCTTCAGACTCATGCCTGTAACATGCAATGATGCAGAATTCAGGAAGATCACAAGCCTGTGTGTACCAAGTCATGGGCATCTGAGATCGGTAGAAACATGGCCGGGCTCCAACAACTCTCAGGGTGGCCAGCAAGCAGGAAAGTCCCGGCAGAGAGAGGGGGGGGGGGGGCCTGAGCCCTTCTTTATGAGAAGGCCACGCCCATGTGGAGGGATCATCAGGCTGTGACCCGACAGGCAGACTGGATACCACCCCCTACACTTTTATATATCCCCAAGTTGACGTAAGATTACGTAATTACCACAACTACAAAACTTCACATCTAGGAGGGTCCGAGGGGGCAGTTGTGTAATTGAGGGGAAGAAATTAAGAGACAGAAAAAAGTTTCAGGGTGCTCACCTCCACCCTGATGTCAGGAGCCAGATCTGAATGGAGAGATTATAGTCCCAACAACAGCTTATATACTCTTAGGGCGTGCAAACCCCTCTAGATACAGGTAACCACATACTTCACAAAGGGGGCTGAACCCTAACGCTGAAGGTCCCTGGGGTCCTTGGAGAAGTAACCACACACCAGTGCTGGCCCAGGTAAGGAAGGGTGACTGTCTTGAGAGCATGAAAGCAATTGCACATGTCTGCTTCCATAGTCCAAGCTGCCAGACAGAGAGCAATCAGCCACGTGCTTGAAAGGCGGACCTTTAAGGCAGCACTATGATGGGAGGATATCGTGGGGAGCAATAGTAATTATAAGAATGTGATTGGAACTCATCTCTAACTCACAAGTGTGAAGGCTTACCTCTACTCCAGAATCCTGGCCTACCAGGCTTCCTAAAATCTGAGAAGGAAGAATTCACCCACATATACTCTCCTCCCAGTCCTCTGTTTCCCACAACTCACAATAGCAAAAAGAAGGAAACAGCCGAGATACCCATGAACGAATGACTGGATAAGCAAACTGTGGCACAGACACACAACAGGACACCACACAATAATCAAGAATGACAGGAAATCCACGAAACGTCTCACAACATGAAGGGAGTTGACGGCATTATGCTAAGTGAAATAACTCAATCACAAAAAAGACAAATATTGGACGAGATCACTACTATTTGAGAATTAAGAAAAGGTCTACCGAGGATTATTTGTTGATTACTATGGGTGGGATAGAAAGGGAGGGAAAATGACTAACTAGATAGAAGCTATGTAGCAATACTTTGAAGGGAAAGGTGACACAGATATGGAGGAAGTCGGCACAACATGGCCAAGGCAGAGGAAGGCTACGGGAAGGGCCCTGGTGGTGCTGCTGGGTAAGTGCTGCGCTGCTGCTGCTACAAGGTCAGCAATTGAGAGTTGCTGTGAGTCGGAATCATCTCTTTTGTTCTGTTTTAATGATATTAACAACTATCTGCTCCCATGAAGAGTTAGTCTCTAAAACCCTAGGGCGGCTCTATGCTGCTCTAAAGGGTGGCTGGGAGTTGGAGCCCACTCGATGGCAGTGGGTTTGGTGTTTGGGTCACGGTCATTACTAAGGATCCCTGGTGGTGCAGTGGGTTAAGTGGGGAGCTAAGAACAGAAAGCTCTGTAGTTCGAAATCACTCAAAATGCCAGGTATTCCACTGCAGAAAAAACGGGGGAGGCTGCTTCTGTAACGACTTACAGCCTTAGAAACCGTAGAGAGCAGCTCCAGTCTGTCCTATGGGATCGCAATGAGTCGAATCCATGAGTCGAATCCGTCGCAGAGCAATGGGGTTGGCATTTATTTGTTATGATAATTATCCACTGCCAGCGTGTGGATTCGGACCCATCGTGACCACATAGGACAGAATAGAGCTGCCTCTTGGGGTTTCTGAGGTTATGTCCTTATAGGAGCGAAAAGGCTCATTGTTGTCCCACCAAGTGGCTGCTGGGTTCAAATTGCTGACCTTGTGGTTATCAGCCCAACACATAACCCACTGTGCTACCAGGACTCCTGATTATGGCAATTACGATAACATGCACAATCCAGAAATAACAGCAATAAGAAACAAAAAAATAATTTATGAATAGATACATAGATAGATGCATATGCTAAAGAGGTTTGGGAAGGCATAAGGGAGCATGACCATTTGCAGATATACATTTTGCTGTGGGTGTTTCTGCATACATAACTGTAGGCGTTGCATGTATTCCAATATATGAGACTTAGAAGCACACAAGGGAAATGTCTTCAATATACCTAACACTTCATAGGATGGAATTCCTGTGTGAAGGACCATAGATTCAGGAGATCATCTACATCAATTTCTTTTCATCATTTTCTTGGGGGCTCGTACGGCTCTTATCACAATCCATCCATCCATCCATTGTGTCAAGCACATTGTGCATAGGTTGCCATCGTCAATTGTTACATCTTCATTCATACAGATAATTTTCTGGGCCCTGTTTTGGTGAGTAGAGTCCGGGATCTTAAAAGGTTCTAAGTAGTCATCTAAAATACAACTATTAGTCTTTTCCTCTCTAGAGCCAAGGAAGAGAAAGAATCTAAAATCTCGTGAGGGAATTTGACCAAAAGACTAATGGACTACATGAACCACAGTTTACGTGACCATGCGGTCAGAAGAACTAGATGTGCCTGGCTGCCACTACTGACCACTCTAATTGGCGTCATAACAAAGGGGTTCCAACAGAGCAGAAGAACACTGTAAGACAATCACATTCACAAGAAAAGATCAGACTTACTGGTTTGACAGAGAATGGAGGAATGTGGTCCAAGGCCATGCTCCTGACCTGGAACTGAAAGCCTTCCCCCAAACAACGTTTCAGCCAACCATGAGACAGGCCTATAAAATAATAGCCAAGAGGAACATGTTCCTGAGCACAATTCCTTATACAAGATCAAAAGGGCATTTGCCCCAAAGCAAAGATGAGAAGCAGAAAGGGGTTACAAATCCAGATGAAAGAAAAAGGGGACCCCAAGGTAAAATTAGGGTGCGTGTTGGCACATGGTGGTAAATGCAACAAAAAAAAAAGTCATGGAATTCTTTACGTACAAATTATCGCATGGGAAGCGAATTTCGTCTGTTAACTTCCACTGGTTGTTAGATGCTGTGGAGTCAACCCCGTGTACAACACAACACTGTCCTGTCCTGTGCCAGTTGTGATGCTTGGGCCTAACGTTGCGGCCATGGTGTCAACCCCTGTCAAGGAGGGTCTTCCCGCTTTTCCCTGTCTACTTTCCTAAGGACGATGTCCTCGTCCAGGCACAGGTCTCTCCTGCGAATGTCTCCAACGCCTATGACACGGAGAAAGCGCCTTGATTCTGGCTCTGTTTCTTCCAAGACGGTGCTTCTGGCAATCCATGATATTTTCAATATTCTTTGCTAACATAACCATAATTCAGACTCATCAATTCTTCTCCAGTCTTCCTTTCACGGGCATAGGAGGTGGTAGAAAATACCATGGCTTCTGTCGGTCAACTTTAGTCCGTGTGTTTCAAAATCCTTGCTCTTTAAAGAAATCTTCTGCAGCAGATTTGCCCTCTAAATGCGTTGTTATTTCTTGACTGCTGTTTCCATGAACATTGATTGTGGCTTCAAGCAAACTGAAATCCTTGACAAGTTCAATCTTTCTTCCCTCTCTCAGACTGTTGTCTTTTAGTCCAGTTGGGAAGATGTGGCTTCTTTTTTTTGTTTTCATGAGGACAAGTTTAATATTTCTTAAATTATGGTGGTTTTTTTGGTTTTTTTGTTTTTTAACATTTTATTAGGGGTTCATACAACTGTTATCGCAATCCATACACACATCAATTGTGTAAAGCGCATTTGTACCTCGTTTCTCAAAACATTTTCTCTCCATTTAAACCCCCGACATTAGGTCCTCATTTTTCCCCTCCCTCCGCGCTCCCCCCTCCCTCATCAGCCCTTGATAGTTTATAAATGGGTGTTTTGTCATAAGATGTGGCTTCTTGACATGGAGTCGCAACCATATTGAAGGCTTTAGACTTTGGTTTTTATTAACAAGTGCCTTCCTTGCCTTCCTCACTTCCAGCAAACACGGTTGTGCCACCTGCATGCTGCAGGTTGTTCACTAGCCTCCTTCTCCCGTTCTGCTGCCCCATTCTTCTTCACATAGTCCCACTTCTCAGATTACTGAGAAGCCTAGAGATTGCGTAAGTATGGTGAGAGGCCTTTCCTGATTTGAAACCATGTAGTATTCCATTGCCCTTGGTCCATGTACAGACTCTATGTGAGCACAGTGAGGGCTCAATAAAAGATAATAATTCTACCCATAACACTAAACAAAACTTCCCCAGTGCTATGAGTCTCTCCAGTCTTGCATTTAGTTTGTTTTCATTTTCATCCACTTCTATGGTATTACTGTATCTGTATACAGTGAACCCTCGCCACTTCGCGCTTCGACTTCCGCGGCTTCACTCTATCGCGGTTTTTGCGTAACAGCGCATGCTCTGTCATGACTGCCACTGATTGGCTCATACTGTACACGCTTCTGTCTGCATCGCTACGTATCGGAGCTACGTATCAGATGCATTTTTGCTTTTGTACAGTGTACTGTAATTGTTTGCGATTTTTAAGAAATTTTATCTAAGCCCTGTGATGGCTCCTAAACGAGCTGCTTCTTCTAAGCCTTCTGACAATAAAATTAAGCGCCAGAGGAAGATGCTCACCATCCAGGAAAAGGTAAAACTTTTGGATATGATCAAAGATGGCAAGAAAATCGTGGAGGTTGCACGCCATTGATTACAGTATTTGTAAGAACTATGTATAATAATACTGTATGTGAAATATGTAATACTGTAAACTAGATGCCATAAATAATATAATAAATAATAAATGATAATTGTAACGTCCAAAATGTTTTACTGTATTTTCCCTTTTTCGTTTAATAAATTGGGTAATACGAGTGTAATGGTGACTAACGGGTGTTTTTTCATGTCCTCTATGCTCTAACTATGAAAATATTTGATTTACAAATAAGGAATCCTACTTCGCGGAATTTCATTTATCACGGTAGGGTCTAGAACCGATTAACCGCGATAAACGAGGGTTCACTGTATTAGAGAAAATACCATTGTAATTACATTTCACGGGTCTCGTGCTTCTGAAAGTGGCCTATGTTTGCCAGTGGAATTTACCATAAGAAGACTTGAAAGGTGCCCATTGGGCAGAAGTGATCTCAAGCAGTGGATACACGGATCGTGTTCCCGAGACATTCCGCTTCCTTGGGACTCAGGAGCTGTGACTCCTTTCTTGGCTTCCAACACCTCCTGCCTTCTTGAAGTAAGGGGTGTGCTGGCCTTCGTTCCTCAAGACTATCGGTTGTAAGGCATACTGCCCGGTAGTAGACTCAATGCTGTTTAAAATGCCTACAGTGGTTTCTGAGATTTCTCACCCCTTACCGTCAGCAAGAAGACTTCATTCAGGAACCCTCATCGCTTCCCACAAACAAACAGGAAGCTACAGTTTTGGAGAGAGTAACTCGCAAAACTCACTCTCATCGAGTCAATGCCTACTCACGGGTAACCCTGTCATGTAGAACTGCCCCTGTGGGTTTTTGAGACCCTGTCTGTCTTCCAGGGAGCCCCTGATGGTTTTGAAATGCAGAGCTTGGGGATCGCAGCCTAATGAGCAACCACTCCACCACCAGGGCTCCTGCTTCGAAGAGAATAGGGAAGCATAAATAGTCTACAAACAGAAATTCCTCTTCTGTTGCAAAGAAAAGGAACTGAAAGGTGTTTGTTTGTTTTTTCTAACGTCTTCCCAATGTAACCGCCTGGTGAAATAACCAATCAGTATTTTAGGGTGAAGTCGTATCATAAGTTGCTGAGTAACAGCTCAAATTTAAGATTCTATTACAAGTAAAGTATCTTTGAATGGTGCGAGTTAGGAGAAGGTACCCCTTTTACAGCCACTGTTCTCAGTAACCACTTCCTGTGTTCCCAGATGTAACCTTCAATCGCTTGCCAATTTTAGAAGCATGGGAACTTATCCCTGTTCCTTTGATAGTCTGTATGAATAGCCTATTTCCAGGGGCCCCAAGTTCTTTGGAGATGTTGGGCATCCTGGGGCCTACAAAACTGGAGGAGAGGCATGAGACAATTAACTGTTCCCTAGTTCTGCCAGTCTTCTGGCATTATTCATAGTCGCACAGTTTACCTGCCATTTAAATAGTTTCCTGTCTCTAAATAAGCTCCCAAGTCTCCCTGGTGGGTTAGTGGGTTATGTGTTGGACTAACCATAGCTCACCACAATGTCAGTAGTTCAAACCCACTAGCTGCTCCATGGGTGAAAGATGAGATTTGTCCATTCCTATAAAGAGTCATATTCTAGGAAGCCCACAGGGGCAATTCTACCCTGTCCGATAGGGTTGCTATGAGTTGGAGAGGACCCTTTGGCTGTGAGTAAAATGAATAAATAAATGAATAAATAGATAGATAGATAGATAGATAGATAGATAGATAGATAGATAGATAGACAGACAGACAGACAGGCTGACTCCTAACTTTCATAGCACAGGGCCAAGATCTGCATTGGATTCACATAACACAATGTTTCTGTTGATTCTAGTCTCACTAAGGTGCTTCAGAACTATCCCTTTCCAGGGTTAAGTTTAGAGAAGAGTCTGTGTACGATCATCTACTATAGTCAAAGCTAGTATTTTTGCTTATTCGTCTGATTGATTAATAACTTTCCCTTTTTATTCAACCTACTAAATATCTCCTTCTTGTACTCTTTAAGTGAGCTCCTTCCTTAGCAATAGGTGTGTCGTGTCAAAAGAGATTTCTGATTGGCTGCAGCTCAGCTAACCTTAATTGTAACTGTGCCCAACTCTACTATACCCTGACATCTGTTATTTTATCTCGGTTCATCCTGCCTCGCTCTTGAGCTCTATTGACTCTACACTCATGAAGACAACGGCCCTAGGTGGAGTCCGGGGATTTTTCATCTGGGCTCTCTTGATGATCCCTCGGGAATCACAAGCTATCAAAGGTAGGTGCAGAGAGAACCAATCAAAAGCCATAAGCTCTGATATCTTTGAAGAAATGAATTGTACACGTCTAGAAGACTATCCTTAGCACAAAAGGAAAGCGTGATGGGTATTATGTGGGGCTAAGTCTATGTGTGTAACAAATGGCAGCTTGGGTGAGGTCTCTCACCACAAAATGAAGTTCAATTTGGTTTATAAGAACAAAACTCAGTTGTAGAGGACTCTGTCTTTGATAGAAACCTGACATGAGAGAAAAAATAGTTTGTCATTTTTCTTTCTGAAAAATTAAGAAAATCAAAGACCTCACATAGTTTGGTGAAGATTGACTGATGAGACAAAGTATGAGAAGTTATTAACACATGTTATTTTTGACAAGGCTATCGAGGTGGTGCAAAGAGCTAAGCACTTGGCTGTTAACTGAAAGGTTGGTGGTGGCTTGAGTCTTCCCAGACACACCTCGGAAGAAAGGCCTGCCAATTTCCTTTGAAAAGGTCACAACTTTGAAAACCCCATGGAGTACAGTTCAATTCTGACACATGTGGGGTCTCATGTGTGGAAGTGGACTGATGGCAATGTTTGTGTGTTTGTTTTTGCCATGCAAATGCTATCAACAGGTGGTGAACCTAGACATGGTACTCCTTCCTCTAACAGTGACAATCCACCCTACAGTGGATCTCTTTTTTTTCCCTAGTACAAACCTTCCCAACGGGAAGGTGAGGATGGAGGGGGATGATGGACAGGACAGGACTTGTCTTTCGCAGAGGCCTTCGGTGGACCTTACAAAGATCTGATATTAATGTTTTATAGTGATGTTTCCAAGACCCTACAGAAATGAATGAGGGATTGAGGAATCGGATTTTTTCCTGCCATCTCAAGAGCAAACATGTGTGCTACTGAGAAGACCTGTAAATGAGTACTCTTCAAGCAGAATGACTCCCACAGAGGGTGGCGTGCATATTAGAAATATGCAAATTAACGATCAGGCTGTTAGACCACGTGGCCAACAGCAGTTTCCATGGTCCAGAAAGAGCCACGTACGAGGAGGCTCTCCTGAAAAGATAGAGGCTTTCCTCTTAGATTGTGAAGGAAAGCAAGAATGTGGGGAGGATGGGGGGAGCAGGGGAGCGGGGGTTGTTGGATCTGCAAATGTTAAATTAATCCCTAGGTTTATTAATATAAAACACCTCACGTGTCCCTAAATACTAGAGAAACAATCCCCAACTAATGCACACACACCATAGAACACACATACACTCCAATTGTAGATTTCCGTCTTCAAATTGATTATTTACTTGGTGTTGTCTGTTCTCAGTATCAACTACAATAGAAGATTTATGCGCCATAATGTTAGTCCCAATCTAGAGAGCATTAAGACGTAATTGGGCTTGCTGAGGTAAATCCAAACAATCTTTCTCATAGCGGCCTCTGTGACTTGGCGTGTTGTCAAGTTGTCAAGCATCAACTCTGGAGTCAGTTCCCACCCACAACAACCGTGTGTACAACAGGGTGACAAAATCACAAGGTATTCACTTTCTGGTTATTCCAGGCTCAGCACAAGTATTCAGTACAAAGCATCCCTGACCCTAAAGAGGGTCATTGTTTGTTCTGACTTATCTAGGTCAGAACACTGTTTGTTGTACACTGATTTATAAAAGTAAACTGCTTCACTTACCTCATTTAACCTTCAAAACAAACCACCATTACAGATTTATAATTCAAAGACCGCACTGAAATAAACAGAGCATTTTTCTCAAAATTCCTCAACAACAAGTAGCTGAATAAGAATTCTAGATTTAATTTGGGTTCAGAATTCACAACTCAACTTTTTTTTTTTAATCGTTTTATTGGGGCTCATACAATTCATCACAATCCACACATACATCAATTGGGTAAAGTACACTTATACATTTGCTGCCCTCATCATTCTCAAAATTCGCTTTCCTCTTGGGTTCCTGGAATTAGCTCCTCATTTTCCTTTTCCCCCTCCCCCTCCCACCCCGCTCCCCCTCCCTCATGAACCCTTAATAATTTATAAATTATTATTATATCTTATCTTACACTTCCCGGCGTCTCCCTTCACACACCCTTCTGTTGCCCATTCCCCAGAGAGGAGGTTATATGTAGATCCTTGTGATCAATTCCCCCTTTCTCCCCCCACCTTCCCTCCCGGTCTCGCCACTGTCACCACTGGTCCTGAGGGGTTCATCTGTCCTAGATTCCCTGTGTTTCCAGTTCCCATCTGTACTGCTGTGCATCCTCTGGCCTAACCAGGTTTGCAAGGCAGAATTGGGATCATGGTAGTTGGGAGGAGGAAGCGTTTACAAACTAGAGGAAGGTTGTGAGTTTCATTATTGCTATACTGAACCCTGAATGACTCATCTCCTCCCCACTACCCCTCTGCAAAGGATGTCCAGTTGTTTACAGATGAGCATTGGGTCCCCATCACGCACCACCCTCATTCATGTTGATATGATTCCCCCCTCCACCCCCCACTGCCTTTGGTGCTTGTAGCCTGAGCCCTTTGGCCCTTCATGATCACACATGTTGGTGTGCTGCTTCTATGTGGGCTTTGTTGCTTCTGGGCTAGATGGCCGCTTGTTTACTTTCAAGCCTTTAAGTCCCCCCAGACGCTATAGGTCTCCATAGCCGGGCACCACCAGTCTTCTTCACCACACTTACTTATGCACACATTCATCTTCCGCGTTTATGTGGGGAAGGTGGTCACACAGTGATGGTTTTTGTTCTTTGGTGTCTGCTACGTGATCCCCTCCACACCTCGTTTTCACACAGGCTAGTGTGCTTCTTCCATGTGGGCTTTGTTGCTTCTGCGCTAGATGGCCACTTGTTTGCCTTCAAGCCTTTAAGGCAGAACTCCACATTTTAAACAGCGTTTCCTTCCTTTTGGAGAATCGTGCTCTACGAAAAATATATCCTGGAACTCTCAGAACTGTATATAGAACTTTGCGAAAAAGAATTAGAAAATATTTCTCTTTGGAGTTTGGCATGCTGTGTTTTTAAACAAGGTTTTATGCCGCAACTAGTAACCTGAAGTCAAACAGTTTCACAAGACTTTAGATATATTAGCCCTCGTTATCTTTAGTTCAACCTTTCTAACCACCGCCCTTCCATCACCTCTCGAGCACCATTCAATAAGTAAATGCTTCACTCAAGTTTCATTTTCCCAAACTCAGTCTTAGTCTCTCCCTCTCCCTCCCTCTCTCTCCTGACTCCCATCCTGACTCCTTTTCGTGCCTTTTCAGCGGACCATGTGATCATCCAGGCCGAGTTCTACCAGAGCCCAGACCAATCAGGCGAGTTTATGTTTGACTTTGATGGTGACGAGATTTTCCACGTGGACATGGGCAAGAAGGAGACCGTCTGGAGACTTAAGGAGTTTGAACGTTTTGCCAGCTTTGAGGCTCAAGGTGCCTTGGCCAACATAGCTGTGGACAAAGCCAACCTGGACATCATGAAGAAACGCTCCAACAACACTCCCATCGTCAATGGTACCTCTCTCTGTTGTGCTCTTAGACGAGGGAATCTGTAGCTTTAAAACAAATGCTTCAGCTCTTTGTCTCCCAGAATTGGGACAGACTTTCCCCATGGGGTCACACAAGACGGCCTGGAGTCACCATGATTGAGCATCAACTCAACGGCAACTAACAGAAAACTTGCCATAAGCAAGCCCAAATAGCCATTACATGCGCCCAATGGGTTGGTTTCTTCTTTTATATAAGCATGTCTTCTATACCATTTACATCCACTCACAAGAGTCACTACCTGGAATCCATGTTAGGGAAGCCAATAATAAAGTCCTTGGGTACCTTACATCTCACTATTGGATCAGGTTTCATCCTTAAAAAAACAATGACCTTTCAGGGGTCACCCTCTTGAACTTGTGGTATATGGTTGTTTGGGGGGGAAACAAGGACTGATGAGCCTATAGAGTCAACAAGTGGATTGGGGGGCAAGGGCGCACAGAGAGAGGGGTGGAGTGAAGGGGTGATTATCTCAAGGGGTCCATCGAGAAGAAGAATGTTTGGAAACGCTGGTAACAAGTATACCATCCTGCTGGATGTGATTGAATTGTGGAATGAATTGATACATGTGCTAATCCCAATTGATAAAATAATAAAAATGACATATATGTCAAATACCTCATGATATGGGCAAAATTGGACTGTGGACCTGATGCTCAGCAAAGTTAGACAACCTTATAAGCACGCTTTATGACATATTATTTTAAAGGGAAAAATAAAAACAAAAGATGGTTTTCACACCAAAAGAAAAGACTACTACTGCAAGTCCAGGGTCAGTGGGGAGAAGAGGGGAAAAAACCGGAGGCGGGTTAGAAGGGATAATGGGTGGGGAAAGAAAAATAACCACATATATGGGCAGGTCAATGGGATATTTTTACCATTTTGATGAGATGTGCTATGCAAATACATCTAGTATGTTTATCTTTTGGCGTGTTATATTCTATAAATGAAGGGGGGAGGGACTAAAAAAGAAGAGTCCCAACCTTCAAAATCCTCCAGATTCCTTACCCGGCAAATCTAACTACTGGTCTGAGTGGTTAAAACAGGACAAGTACAATTGAAACTGATTTAAATAGGTTGTGACACACGAGCTAATTTATATATATAAATTATATATATATATAATTATCAGATTTATATATATAATCATATATATAATTATATATTTTTATATTTATATGTTATATATATAATTTTATATATATATATAATCATCAGATTTCAGGGCATGTCAAAGATTCTGAATACTCATGGCACAATTCCAACTCTTCTTTAGCAAGCGTTTGGACCACAATTCAGCATGGAAATCTAATTTCTGTCATATGTTTGTCCCCCCAGTACCTCCAGAAGTGACTGTGCTTTTGCACGACGTCGTGGAAGCTGAACAGCCCAACATCCTCATCTGTTTTGTTGACAAATTCACCCCCCCGGTGCTCAAAGTCACCTGGCTTAAAAATGGAGCACCCGTCACCACAGGAGTGTCCGAGACCGTCTTCCTGCCCAGGGACGACCACCTGTTCCGCAAGTTCTTCTATCTCCCCTTCCTGCCCTCGGCAGAGGACTACTACGACTGCCAGGTGGAACACTGGGGTCTCGACACGCCGATTCTCAAGCACTGGGGTAGGAGCCGTCCTTAGCTCCCTTGTTTCAGCTGATGTGCTTGTCTGGTCCCTTGGGAAGCGGCATTCCCCAACTGCTCTATGCCATCCGATTATAATCCAAATACCTTGTCTTCTTCAATCAGTCACCTTTTCCTCCTATCTAGTCAGCAATTCCTTCACTCTATCGTCCTATTTTCCTCTTCTTTAATTATTAAAAACTAGTCTCTTTACTAAGTCATTTATATTTGCTACCTCCTACCGCTATTCATGATCTGTGATCTCTTTTTTTTCTTTTTACCCCTAGAGTTTGAAGCACCAACGCCTTTCCCAGAGACAACAGAGAACGTGGTGTGCATCCTAGGCCTGGTCGTGGGTCTGGTGGGCATCATCGTTGGTAGCCTCCTCATCATCAAGGGTGTCCGCAAAGGCAATGCTGTTGAACGTCCCCGTGGGCCTCTGTGAAGCACCTGCAGGTGGGTTTGGTATGGTCCTAGAAAGAAATATATGGAGTTGGCCGAGTAGGGAGAAACAGTGGGAAAGTGGAGTGGCTCTAAGAAAAATGGATGCACAAGGCTGTGGCTCCTGATTTATATTCCTAAGGCAGAGTCAGACAGAGGTATTATATGGCATCTCAAAACCTCAGGCTCCCTCATCCCGTTGGATAGATATGCACCTAGACCACAAGTTAAATCTTGACATTCTCTCCAGTGCCTCGTAGCATTGTTTCACATTAGAGCAGTGATCTATGAACATCAGCTTCGAGATTTGGCCGCTTCCTTGCTCATGCGTCCTACGGCAGGCTGTCAATCGGGTAGCACGTACAGAGCTTGCACCCTTGGTGTTTACATGGATTCATGTCATGAAATAGAAATTTCACGGAGTCCAATAGCTGCTTTAGCTTCTCCGACCTGAAACGTGCTGTTGGGTGCTCTAAGCCAGCGGTTCTCAGCCTTCCTAATGGCACGACCCTTTAATCCAGCTCCTCGTGTTGTGGTGACCCCCAACCATCACATTCGTTTGGTTGTTACTTCATCACTGTCCTTATGAATCAGGCGACCCCTGTGAAAAGGCCGTTCAACCCTCAAAGGGGTCGCGACCCACAGGCTGAGAACTGCTAAGGTAAAGCCTGGCCCGCTCACTCATGCTCACTTGGAGAGTATAGCACAGCAGTGCACCTTGGAAGAGCTATATTTACTTCAGGGCAGGCGATCTTCAGAGCCTCATCCAAAGTCAAAATAGTCAAGGAGAAGAGGAGGGTATCTGAAGGAGAACAAAGCTCACAATATCCATCTTAAAACCCTTTCTAACTGTGTGTGTCCTGCTACAGATTGTGGCCATGAAGATCAATGGAGAAACGTCAGTGTTAACAGCTTTACAAAGTCAACAATAGCCCAGCTATTCACCTCAGTGAAGACAACCGTTCTTCAGCGCTTTGCAGTTGTAATATGAGCTCCAAAGGGGTGATCCCTTCCCCTGATCTTGCCGTTGTCTTCCATCTATCGGTCTATTGCAACCTTCCTGTTTGTTTCCCCTCCATGTTCTACTATCGGTTTAATGCCATTCAACACCTCTGGAAGAGATCCCAATTGGTTCATCCTCTGTTATGGAACATTTAAAACATTCCACCACGGGGGCATCTCCTGTGTGCATCTTGTTTGAGAGTTCTCCAAATTATTTGTCTGTTTGTTTTCATAAATGCAAAAACTATTGGGTGGGTATTAGGGGGAATTTTCAATGTCTGATCCAGTTCTTCACAGGGGAGGGGAAAATATGACTTCCTTCCATCACAAAATGTCTGATTGTATCTTATAAACATGGAATTCATCAGAAATGCCTGGGTTCACTGAAGCTTAGTCTTCCCAGTATCTGCAGGCAAACTGGGTTTTGTGACCCTGTCCTCATCTGGGAAACCATTGAGTGTGAGTTTGCTCTTGGGAAATTGTTACTGAGCAAAAGGCGTAGAATGGGTTTGGGATTCTTGAGCCCTCTATTCAACAAGCTATCTGGATCTTCTGTAGAGCAAGTCTCAAATTCTAGATTTGGGCCTATGATAAAAGGGGATCGATAGGATAGGGATAGAAGAGGGTAGAGTGGGTATCAGAATAAGAGATATCACCATCCATTCCAAGATATATATATATATATATGTTAATATATAATGTTATATATAATATATATATAATATATATATAATGTTAATATATATCAACATTACCCATTTCAGATTTAATAAGAAATGAGACTGAACACTAAGAATCAGAATTCCCCTTGATATTAGAAATAGTCCTTGATGTCTGCGTTAGAAGGAGAATATTCCAACTTATTCTTGGAACCATCTTATATTTTGAAATATTCTTCTGAGTGGAGAAAAGTGGAGGATGTGGCATTAAAATTGGAGAAAAGAATATTTGAGACAGTGAGATATAACTCATTTATCTGTGAAAAAAGTCTGAATGCGTATTTCTAAATTGGTTGCCAGAACCCACTCCAAGCTACAAAGGTAAATTACTTGTAACAATATGCTAGACTATTAAATGAATACTGCTGAAATTAGTTAGACTTGAACTTTAACTTGGCTCTATCATTTATAGGCTATATATTAACTTGTATCTTATTTAAAATAACTTGGCCTATGACTCCTCTTATAAAATACATCCATCACTATTTACTACAGTTACCTATTGTGAGAATTTAAAAAGAAAATGCAAGAAGACCAGTTAGGCAGCAAGTTTAGAAATAATCATGTTGTAGGTTTTGTTCATTCCATTGTTTTTCCTCAAAATTCCTACAACCTGCTCATAAAATCTAAGTTCATTGTTATTGAGTTGATGCTGATTCACAACGACCCTATAGGACAAGGTAGAACTGTTCCTCTGGCTTTCTGAGATTAACTCTGTAGAGGCGTAGAAAGCTTCAACATCCCCCTATTCATAGGCTGGTAGTTTTGTCCTGCGGGACTTCCAAGCAGCGACCCAAGAAGTAGCCCATGGCATCATCAGGACTGTTTGGTGCTAAAAAGGAGAAAAGCAAGCGAGTCAAACACAACGACAGTATGATCTTACCAGTAAATCGCAAGTTTCTTTACCTATGGTTTAAAGATGCAAAATAGAATCTTGAGGAAATTAGAACTAGGATACGCACAGGTGTTTCCTTTACATTATCCCAATTTTTCTGATTATAAAAAAGTAGAGAACACACCAAAACTCAGACCAGTACGGAATAAAAAAGAAAAAAACTAAACCATATCCGCTCATATAAGAAAGTAGATTTTTTTTAAATAGATTTTGTTTTTTTAGAAAAGTTTTACATTACCAAAAAAAAAAGTGGTGCAGAAAATACAAACATAAAGCCAAAGTAGTTATCAACGGGTTGCTGTGATTCGTGGAGATAGCATGTGCCTGAAAGTAGAACTGTATTCTATCAGATTTTCAACGGCTGTGACTTTAAGATTCAGTGGCCCTGCCTTTTTTTTTTTTTTTTTTTTGCATTGCCACTGATTGCATCTGAAACACACCATTTGCAGCACCCCGGAATCTCTGCAGAAAATCCAGACCGTTCCAAAAGCCTCCGGCCCCCCACCACATACACCTTTTGCATTCGTGTGATAGATTTGGTACACTTAAGGAATTAATATTGATCGGTATTATGAACTGATATCCACAGTTCACATTCAGGTTTACTCTGTGTTGCCTAATCCCATAGATGATGGGATAGATGCATAGCTGCATGGAGGGTGTCATGCGTTCACATTTCAGTATCATACAGAGCAGCGTCACGACCCTGTGCTCCTCTGATGAGGGCCTCTCTCAACCCTAGACTCTTGATCAGTCTACTTATCATCTCTATAGCCTTGTCTTTTCCAGAATTTCAGACTTGGATCCATACAGCATTGAGCCCTTCACAGGGGATTCTTCTGCTTTGTCACATGTATGTCAGGTTCTTTCAGGTCTTTCATCACTTGATAGCTCATGTCACTGGGTCATTAAATAACTCTCTTATGTATGATGGTATCACAGTTTTTTATTCATTCACCCATTGAAATGCATGGTTGGCAATTATGAATAAATCTATAAACATTTGTGGGCAGGTTTTTGTGTTGACATACATTTTCAACTCAATTGGGTAAATACCTAGGCGTGTCATTTCGGGATTGCATGGAAAACTTTTGCTTAACTTGTAAATAAATTGCCGTGCTGGTTCCAAAGTCTCAGATTATTTCACGCTTCCACTAGCAGTAAGTGACAGTTCCTTTGGGTCACATGCTTGCTTAGCACGTGATACTATCTTAGATTTTGTCCAGAAATCCTTAGTAGCAACCTCAGTTGGTTACACAGGGCCTGATGCTACTTCCTGTCCCCACCACTATTCGTCGCCGTTGTTGTTGTTGTTGCTGCTGTTGTTAGGGCCATTGAGTTGGTTCTGGCTTGTAGGGACCCTATGTAGAACAGAACGAAGCACTACCCCATCCTGGTCCCTCCTCACAGTTGTTTGAATACCTGAGCCCATCGATGCAGCCAGTGTCAATCCATCTAGTTGAAAGTCTTCCTCTTTTTTACTTCCCCAATACTTGAGAAAGCATGGTGTCCTTTTCTAGAACTGGTTTTTCCTGACAACCTGTCCAAAGCATTTGAGACAAAGTCTTGCCATTCTTCTCAAGGTTACCCATAGTTTGTTAGGGTCCACACAGTGAAATGCCCTGGCACACTTGATGAAACACAAGTAAGAATCTCTTTGGTAGTCTCTGCTTTTAGACAAGAGCCAGTTGACATCAGCAATGATAACCCTTGTTCCACATACTTTCTGATCTGGCCTGAACTTCTGCCAGTTCCTTCCCAGTGTACTGCTGCAATTGTTGGATGATCTTCAGAAAAAAAATGTATTTGTATGTGATAATAATAATATTGTTCTATAATTTAAGCATTCTGTTGGGTCACCTTTCTTTTGAACAGGTGCAAACATGGATCTCTTCCAGTCAGTTGGCCAGGTGGCTGCCATCCAAATTTCCTGGCATAGATGAGTAAATGCTTCCAGTGATTCATCAGCTTGTTGAAACATTTCAGCTGGTATTCCTCCAATTACTGGACCCGTGTCTTTGGATAATACTTTCAATGCATTTTGAACTTCTTCCTTCAGTATCATTGGTTCTTGGTCAGATGCTACCTCCTGGAATGGCAGAATGTCAAATAGTTCTTTTTTGGTACAGTCACTCTGTGTATACTGTCCATATTCTTTTGATGCTTCCTGTATCATTCAATATTTTTCCCACAGAATCTTTAAAGATTGCAACTCGAGGCTTGAATTGTTTCTTTAGTTCTTAAAGTGTAAGTTCTACTGAACATATGCTTTCTTTCTGGTTTTCTAACTTTTGAACTTTGCACATTTCATCATTATTTTACTGTCTTCCTGAGCTGCCCTTTAGAGTTTTCTGTTCAGCTCCAACTTCATCCTTTCCTCCATGTGCCCCAGCTACTCTACGATTAACAGCAAGCTTCAGAGTCTCTTCCGACATCCACTTTGGTCTTTTCTTTCTTCCTTGTCTTTTTTGCTTCCCACAAGTATAATATTCCTCATGCCACCCCACAGCTTCTCAGCTCCTCTGTCAGTGTTCAATGCATCAGATCCATTCTTGAGATACTCTTGAAATTTGAATTAGATATGGTCAAGGTCATATTTTGACCTTGGATTTGATTTCAATTTGAACTTATGTCGGAGTGGTTGATGATCTATTCCACAGTCATTCCCCATCCTGATTGTAGCTGCGATATGGAGGTTCTCCATTGTCTCGTCCACAGATGCAGTCAACTTCTTTTCTGTGCATCCCATTTGGTAAAGCCCATGTGCATGGTTACCTTCATTGGTCTTGCAAAAATCTATCATGTGATCTCTGGTTTCATTTCTATCACCAAAGCCATATTGTCCAACTACTGTTCCTTCCTCTCTGATTTCAACCTTTGTGTCCCAATCACCAATAATTATCAAGGTCTCTTAATTACCCGTTTGAACCGTTTCAGACTAAAGATATTGGTGGAATTCATCAACTTCTTCATCACTAACTTTGATGGTTGGTACATGAATTTGAATAATTGTCCTGATTGGATTTCCTTGAAAGTGGACAGACATAATCCTGTCACAAGACAGAATCTTGAAATGCCCTTTGTGACTATAAATGCAACACCATTCCTCTCAATTATTTCATTTCCAGCATAGTAAGCCATGATTTTCTGATTCTACAACTGTGTGGGCCATTTCTAGATATAGCTATCTTTCTATGTACATACAGACGTAGAAAGCATCACTGTTTTTACTTCTCTGGGGGACCCAGCCTAGCACAGTCTTCCTTGCAGGCATGTGGATATTATCCTATCACTGACCATGTTGACGGGACAGATCTTGAAATGTTCTCTTTGGTAAAACAGTGGGTCACCCAAAAAAGAAGACCATCAATGAGATGGGTTGACAAGGATCTGCAACAATAGCCTCAAACATAACACCAACTGTGACAACGGCACAGGGCCACGTAACATTTTGAGCCATTCTATAGAAGGTTGCTGTGAGTCTGAACTAATTTGATATCACCTTGAACAACAACTTGATAGATGTTATGCTTAGGTTTTTAACAAAAGACCAAACTTTCCCCAAAGTGGTTGTAATAGCCTAGATTTCCACCAGCATCAGGGTTACTAACCAAAGAAAAACAAACTCACGGAGATAAAGTCGATGCTGACTCATAGTGATCCCGTTAGACAGGGTAGAACTGTCAGGGCGAGTTTCTGCCTTTGTACAGAAATAGAACGCTTCATCTTTGTGCCTTGGAGCAGCTGGTGGTTTTGAACTGCTGACTTCACAGTTAGCATCCCAACACGCAACCGCTATGCTAGGGTGGTTTGTATGCATCAGGGTTTAGAAAGGTATTATTTTCATTCTTAAGCCTTGATAGAAAATATCATAATAGCAATAAAATGGATTTTATCAATTTTGGACTTCTTTCACATTTTGTTAAAAGGAATGAATTTATGGGAGATCTTAGTAGCAGCTAAATTATTTTCATTTATCTTGAAGAAAATCTTAAATGTTTTTAGCAACCAGTTATATGTAGAATCTGTTTCATGAGTGCATTTAGTTCACAATGAATGGAAACCAAAAATCTGTTTACCAAATTAAATGTATGGTTTATTATAGTTAGTCACTCCTTCTTAAGCTAATTTTTCAAAAATATTTCCCTAGAAAATATTGTATTCTTCATAAAATTAAGCCTCAGCAATTAACTTAGAAAATTCAACAAGCAATACTCTTGCTTACTTTTTTTATCATGTTCACACAAAAATTAAAATCTCAAAACATGAACTAATGCTGTCTAGCCGTCATGAAAAAAATTCCATTAAAAATACGGACAATCTAATAGTTTCAGGCACCTTTGTTTCTCGTGCTGGGTCTCTCCCATCTGCAGATCATCACGTATTTATCTTTAGTAAATGTGTATTTATCTTTAGTTAAAAAAAAGTAGACCACCCAAATTTGGGTGCATTAAAAGACTCTCTCCTGGCTCAGTTAAACACAAATAATTGTAGAATGGAGGAAACTCAAAGAAAAGCAGGCAAGTAATCAAGGAAATTTCCCAGATCCACATCAGACCAAACTTCACAAATGCAAGTGAAACCAAGTCTCTAATACTATAGCCCAGAACAAACAATTGTATTGTGCTACAGCCCTCTTTTCCCGCTACCGTTTTTAATTCTTTTTCTTGGTGTTGTAGGAAAAAGATCATTTTCAAGCCATCTTTATTTGTTAAAACTTTAACAAAGCAATGTAAATCAAAGGTGAGGTCAGATATATGGAAAGGAATAAGCATGGGGAAATTGTTTATTAATTGAGAAAAAAATGAACACAATATAAGGAACATCAAAGACCTCCAGACCAAGGCCAGGAGCTGAGGAAATCCATCAAGAAGTACGTTTCTGTATGATCACTGAAGCAGGAGCAAGCCAGATCCGGAACAATCACTCCTGGTAGAAGAATATGAGGGAAGCACACAATCTGTCATGCTAAGAAGAAACTAGGGCAGAAACTGCCTCCTGCGTGTCACCAACTTCACTTCAGCTCAAGGGCCCTGAAGAAGATAGAGAAGAACGTCGCATCAAAATCTAACTCTACAAGCAACTTCTTTTTAATTCTGAGAGAATTAAATCTCAGTCTAAAAGAGGAATGACATGTAATACCTGTTGTCTGAAGTCCAGAGTGCCCTGGGAAATAGGAGTCTATATGGTTACACAATATAGAGCCAAACCTGTCCCCCAAAACCAAGCCCTCAGTTCTAGATCCCCCCATCTGAGATGTCTCCAATACCACAGAAGAGAAGAGATGTGGGATACAAAAAGGCTTTTCCCCAGGTTGTCTCCCCCAAATATGTGTCAGACCGAGGACACTTGGTATACACTTGCAAGCAAGCTGGTTAGAAGTGATCTCCCTGAGGGCATTCATTCATATAGAGTAATCTCTCTATTGTCTGTCCCATGGCAGGCAGGCGGGACCCACTCCCTGCTGATAAGAATAGTGGATTGCTCTCCTGAAGGAGGGCTCAGAATTAAGTCTAGTCACACTCAAGGGCGATTAAAGTTAGGCTGCCATCTTGAATCTAGGATCCACCCTTCTTGTCACATGTGTACCCTAATCCCTCCTCTTCTTACTGCGTGGACACCCCTAGATCATCCCCCTCCTATTGCTGTATTGCCTATGGTACAACCCCTTCCTGTGACGTATGTGGTTCCCTGTAATCAGGGGGGCTTGCACGTCCCCCAAGTATATATAAGCCTCGGTTACAAATATATCCCCTTTCTCCTCCTCCCACTCTCTGCATGGACCTGGCTGCTGAGAGCATGGCCGTCCAGGGGGTGAGCATGCTACCATGAAACGTGTCTGACTCCTTTATGTTATCTTCTCTCCTGCCTCTCCAATGATGTTACTATGATCTTTATATATTATGACCACACAATTGCACCTACAGACCCAAGATATTGTCAGAGGCTGGTTACTCTGACAAAGAGAGACTAGTCTGAGCACTTGTACGCTGTCATCCAAATCAAACATGATTTTATTAATGTTAATGGCGCCTCTTTTATTTATCCCAGGATCTTGACCCAAGTGCTCCAGGCGTAGTCGTAGCCTTTAATTTACTCACATCATGGCCTCTTTATTTCTGAATGTCCAAAATATGGGGGTTGACTGGAAAAACCAAAGCTTTCCCCAGAGTCACTGCTGTACTGCTAGAAAATTAACTTGAAAATTAACTCAAACAAGGCCCTATTTCTCCCCTCAGAGGTATTCCTGTGGGGTATCAGCTCCCAAAAGATTCCTTACCGTTCAGATTCCTGAGTGGATGAACAGCCGCGCCCCAAGGAAGAGCAGACCCAGAACAAACCCTCCAGGGCCGCTCGGCATCTTGCTCTGTGCAGATTCAGACTGTACTCCTAGGAGAAGAAGCCAGAATTAGTGGTTTTTACCCCAAAACCAACTTCTCTGATCGAGACCCTGAGATCAGAGGTTTGAGAATTGGGGAGGGTGTTGTTGTCTTGACAACACAGAATTACTGGACCCCTTTGGGGAAATTCTTTAATGTGCGCTGAGTAAATACAAGGTTTGGACACTCAATCATTAAATGTCACAGCTTGACATAAGGCATGACCACAACATCAGACTTAGGAGGAGCCTGGGACTCATAACGTCCATCAGCTCATCTAGAAGGACAGAGCTCATAAAAGACAGAGCTGAGACTGCATTGCCCTCAAGTCAAGCAGAGCCTCACACTGCAAAGGATGCTCTTCTCCGATCACAGTATCCATGCAGCTCAGAGGGAAGAAGACGGCTAGCCCCAGAGGAAGGCCTGGTACCCAGGGCCAAGAAGGTGATTATGTCCTGTGATGGCATGAGAAGATTCAAAACAAGCTCTTTTCTGCTTGCCAAGCATCATTGCATTCCCCGTGGATTAGGTACTTGTGGAAAGAATCATACAACGACCCTCTGTGACCTGGGCTGAAAGAGCAGAGAGCATGGAGCAATGAAAACAGTGTGGAAGAAGGAGAAACAAATCTGGCATTCAGGGATATGCAGACGCTCTCTTCTCGGTGAGTGAAAAGAGTCTGAAGTCAGTTAGCTTTTAATTCCATTCCACTGTGAGCAAGCTTAGCAGGTTCAGGTGTTCCAAGTGGCAGGTACAGACCTCTCCACTCTGAAGAATGGTTTCGAGCATCACCAGGATCTGAAAGGTCCAATTTCCATTTTAGATCAGGCCTGGGAAGAGAATCCCAGCCTGTTCTTCCTGGCCATTCTCAAACCATATGATTTCAATGTGGCCTGGATAAAAACCATTCACAGAGCAGACCGGGAGGCTGTGATGCTGCCGCCGCTGAGCCCTCTCAGGACGCACAGTCACCATAGGCTCACCGAGGAGAGAAGTGGCAGGGACATCAGTGAGCATGACAGAGGACGCCTGGTCTTGCTGCCTCTGTCTCTCTTCAAGCCCTGGCTCAAGTTGCGGTCAGGGCTCTGTCAAAACTGGCTATGTGGCCATATGAGTTAGTATGTGATGGGCCTTGAAATAAATCTATAGATATGGCCCATTGGGTTTCAGACACATGAGTAAAATTGTTAATTTTTTATTAATTAAAACTTTTGATTCATGATTTGATTGTTTCAATATTTTTGCAAGGCATGAGGTGTATCATTAAATCGCTTGGTTTTTAATGTCAAGGAGGCTAGGTTAAAATGCAGGCTATATCTCTCACAGGATGGTCCTGCGGGATTTTGTTGTTGTTGTTGTTGTTGTTGTTGTTTTTCAGTTCCTCTGTGACAGCTTTCCAACCTATAAAAAGAGATGATAAAAGCAAATTCCTTCTTAAGGTTGTGTGGGAATTGATACAATGAAAGTTTGTAAAACAGTTACTGGAACTTAGCCTTCAATACATGTTAGGAAGTTACTATCCTTGTTTACTCTGAGAAAAGATGTGAGTCACAATAGCATGGGTAATGATGCTCACCTTCCCGACAGGATTGCTGAAGACAAAGCGGGTGCATAAGCAAATGTGGTGAAGAAAGCTGATGGTGTCCAGCTATCAAAAGATATAGGGTCCAGGGTCTTAAAGGCTTGAAGGTAAACAAGCAGCCATCTAGCTGAGAAGTAATGAAGCCCACATGGAAGAAGCACATGAACCTGTGTGATCACAAAGCGTGGAAGCAATCAGGTAGCAGGCATCAAATAACAAAAAATCATCTCAGGGTAAATGAGGGGGAGTATAGAGTGGGGACACAAAGCCCATCTGTAGGCAACTGGACATCCCCTTATAGAAGGGTCACAGGGAGGAGATGAACCAGTCAGGGTGTAGTGTAGCAACGATGAAACATACAACTTTCCTCTAGTTCTTTAATGCTTCCTCCTCCTCACTATCATGATCCCAATTCTACCTTACAAATCCAGAGGATGTACACCGGTACAGATAAGAACTGGAAACCCCTCAGGACCAGTGGTGAGGGTGGCAATACCTGGAGGATGGAGGGAAGGTGGGGTAGAAAGGGGAAACCAATTACAAGGATCTGCATATAACCCCCTCCCTGGGAGATGGACAACAGAAAAGTGGGTGAAGGGAGACATTGGACAGTGTTAGGTGTGAAAAAATAATAATTTATAAATTATCAAAGGTTCATGGGGGGGGTTGGGAAGGGAGGGGAAAAAATAAGGTGCTGATACCAAGGGCTCAAGTAGAAAGAAAATATTTTGAGAACAATGAGTGCCACAAATGTACAAATGTGTTTGACACAATGGATGGATGGATGGATGGATTGTGATAAGAGTTGAACGAGCCCCCAATAAAATGATTTAAAATAAATTTTAAATTTTTTTAATTTTTATATAGCATGGATAAATTGGGGGACAGCAGTGGGATAGGTGGGGAGATAAAAGAATGAAGTTTTAGAGCTCTACCTTGATACACTTATATCTTTAAAGCCACAAAACATGGTACTACCACCAGGAAGCAGAAATAGAGGTGATTCTCTAACTGTGAGTTGAGTCCCAAAGAAAGTATGCCCTCCCCTCTTTCAAAACACATGCATTTGGTATTGAAATAGATACTCTTTTACAGTTGTCTCAAAACTGGATAGTGTCATTAGTAAACTGCTTAATGCTTTAGATAATCTTTGATACTAGCAAACCCCCAGTAGATTTAATTATTTGTTTGAAAGGAAGAATGGAAGACAAAATTTTCATAAAACCAAAATGGCAGATGTAAGACTAGTGGTAAATCATTACGAGCAATGTTGCCAACTATCTAATTTAATGTTTAAATTTTTTAACAGTTTTATTGACATTTCATCCACATATCATACAATTCAAAAGTTCAAAGAGTTTCACGAACTTTACTGCAATCAACTTCGGAACATTTGCTTTTTTTCTTTTACTCATTGTTATTCAGGTAATTTTCTTCAATTTTGGCAAAAATATACCCAACATTCTTCAACTCAACAACTTCTGCATGTACAATTCAGTGCCGTTGATTACGTACATCATGTTGTACAACCATCAGTGATATCCCTCTCCAAATTGCTCCACCACCATTAAATGAACTCAGTGCCCCTGGGTTAGTCTGGGCTGACGAAAGAACAGATCCAGAGACACTCATACGTGTGGAAGAGAGTTTTGTATCCAAGAGTAATTGTTTTTTAAGAAAACATCTCAACCCAGTCCAGATCAAATCCATAAATTCGATATTAACCCACATGTCCAATACTAGTCCATAAATTCTTCTACAGACTCACACAACACATGCAATGATGCCAAAAGCAGGAAGATCACAGTACAGTGGGTGAAAAGTCTTGTGAAGAGTCTCAGCGCTGGCACAGCTCTCCATGCGGCTCCTCCAGCTCCAGGGTTCTGGCTGCCATCAGCAATGCTCCATGTGGCTTGTCAACAGGAATGTGTAGCAGAGAGAGTGTGGGACCCACCTCCAGGGAGGAAGACAGGAATTCCCAGAATCCTCAGGAGAAGGCCATGGCCACACAGAGGCATCATTGGCTATGACCTGATTAACAGGCTACCCTTCACCCCTGAGCTCAAGTTGACCTGAGATTATGTCACTGCCGCACCCCCTAAGCAAAAACTCTTTCTCCTTCATTCACAGTAATGATAGGTCAATTTTGGTATCTTTCTTTCTTAGTAGTTTTCTTGATATTATATTCACATATCATATACTTCCATAGTTAAACTACTTCTAAAAAGAGTTGTATACACATCACCACACTCTGCTCCAATGCTCCCTCCCACATCCACTCATCGCTCCCCTCCCCTTTCCTTCCTCTCCCCTGCCCCCCTAAACAGCTGCATCGGTGATTGGCTCTATGCATCCACTCCTGTGTTTCCTAAACTGGGAGATCTACCAGAAACAATAAAATACAAAACGAAACAGAAAGAAGAAAATGATAATAATATAAAAGTAAAAACAAAGAGTAAGAAAGAAAAGGACAACAATATTATAATACTTAAAAAGACAGGAAGAAATATGCCTTGGAACAATCAAGAAATACTTGAACATAGGGCCAATTTAGGTTGGGTAAAGAGGAAGGCTGACTGGCCAAGTAACATGTTAAACCACAGTTGGATCCACCATAATCAAGTTTACAATGATCTCTAAGAGTAACCTGTTTGAGTTCCTCACCTGTGACTAAAGAGAACCTGCCAGAGGTCCAATACAACCTGCAGATGGATCATGGGTTCCCACCATCCTCCATCACCTTCTACAAATTGGGTATAAATTTAAGCTCTAATACCGTTCCCTTTGTCGTATTTGAATTGTGTTAATGCCATCTTTGGATCACATGTGGACTTAGTTGAAACCTCACTAAGTTGGCTGCTTGTTTAAATATAAGCCAGATACTATTCCAATTGATAGCTGGGCACCATCTGCTTTCTTCACCGCACTTTGCTGTAACACCCTTATCTTCAGTGATCACTTCATGAAGGTGAGTATCGAGCAGAACCATGTTATAAGAACTAACGGTTCTTGGACTAGGGCTAGAATTACAAGGGACCCCAGAATCCATTTCCTTGTCCCTGAGTTATGAATGATTCTGACTTACTTTGGCAGTTACAGTATAACAAAAACAAAAACCAGAACCAACAACAACAAAAACATTAAAAACCAAAGAGAAAGAAAAATTTGGTTAATCATCCCCTTAGGGTAGAAGGCAATTGCATTGATCATATCAATAATTTAGCCAATGACATAGAATTTAAGATACTGTTGATAAGAGGAGTTTATGTAAGTATAGTCCAACCTCAAACTGTAATTCATGAGTTTTTGCTTTGTACTGATTGATTTTTTAATTGATTGAGCATGGGTGGTGGTGCTAGAGGACAATTTCCTGCATCACCTCTTGCATCTCAGAGACCCTTGCCCCTCAGACTAAAACCTGTCTTATGAATGCAAGGGGGGCATTGAGGCATGGAGTACATGGTGATTCTGGGCCTCCTTTCGTTAGGTACCCACTAACCAGGTGTCCCACCTAAGGTCCATCGATCGCCATTTCCACAGTCTTGGGGGCTATTCCTTGCATCCTCTCCCATCAAGGTATTTCAGTCTTTTTTTTGTTTCTTCATTTGTTTTGTTTTGTCTTGGTATTTCAGTCTTCAGGCCAAGAGTACACCATATATACTCGTGCATAAGCTGAGTTTTTCAGCTTAATGCCATTTTTGTGGTAAAATTAGGTGCCTAAGCTGATATTCGGGTCACCTTAGACTTAAGTATATACAGTAGTTTTTTGGGGGGTAAGGTCCAATTTGTTCAGTTGGTCTTCCACAGTGGGTCCGTCTAGTCTGGCCCTTGAGGGATTAAATTCTTAACATCAAAAATAACAATTTCTAGATAAACAGAAATTAAATTAATTTGGAGGTGGGGGGAACAGACCAATCTTGCAAAAAAAAAAAAACTACAGGGATTCTTCTGAAAGAAAATCAATACCAGCAAACAATGATCTGGGATTAACAAGCATAAAAGCATCATTTACAAGCCAACCCAGGTACAGCAGTATACAGAGTAAAAAAATTAATAAAACTATAAGAATAACAGATTGAAACATACAACTTTCCTTTAGTTCTTTAGTGCTTCCTTCCCCCACTATCATGACCCCAATTCTACCTTACAAATCCGGCTAGACTAGAGCATGTACACTGGTACCGATAAGAGTTTGAAACACAGGGAATCCAGGACAGCTAAACTCCTCAGGACCAATAATGAGAGTAGCGATACCTGGAGGGTAAGAGGGAGGTAAGGGGAGAAAGAGGGAACTGATCACAATGATCAACATATAACCCACTCCCAGAGGGACAGACAACAGAAAAGTGGGTAAAGGGAGACGGCGAACGGTGTAATACATTAAAAAAAAAAGTTCTACATTATCAAGGGTTCATAAAGAAGGGAGGGGAGGGGTGGGGGGACATGAGCTGATCCCAAGGGCTCAGGTAGAAAAAAAGTGTTTTGAAAATAATGATGGCAACAGATGTACAAAAGTGCATGACGCAATGTATACATGTATGTGTGGCCTGTGATAAGAGCTGTAAGAGCCCCCAGGAAAGTGATTTTTTTTTAAAAAAGAGGAATGTCATAACGATTTAGTAAAAATTGAAACAACGGTGATGAAGAAAATCTCCCAATAAAATGAACTCAGCACAGAAAAGTATGCGAAAAAGGGAACTGGCAGCACCCTAAAAGATACGCAGCATGCTGACAGCCACAAATCCATGCCTATCAATATTTCAAGAGAAAGACTGGGCTTTCTGCTCCAGTAAACATTTACGGGCTTGGCAACCCCCCCAGAGTCACTATGAGTCGCCACTGATGGCTGTGAGTTTGATTTTTTGGTTTATTGATAATGACACTGAACGTAAATGTATTAAATGTACCAGTCAAGAGACACTCAAAGGACAGATAAGAAAATATTAAAATATTGTCTGTATCTAATAGAACTTAGACATAGAGGCAAAGATAGACCAAATTCAAAGGATGGAAAAACTATGTCAAACTAATAGCCATCAAAAAAGAGTAGGAGTGGCAATATTAATTTTTTATAAAATAGACTTTTAGACAAAATCCAACATGGAAGGCAAAAAGGAGCATCATATAATGATTAATAAATCAACTTAACAAAAGTGCATAACCATCATAAATATCTAGGCACCCAATGAAAGAGTCTCAAAACACATTAATCAAACTCTAACAGAATTAAAGAGAAAAATAGACAAACCTGCAGTAATAGTAGAGGACTTAAGAACATCATTTTGGATTAAGGACAGAACAACTAAAAAGAATTCAACAAAGACACAGAAGAATATACAACGCAATCAGAATATACAACCCAATCAACCAACTTAGCCACATACACATATACAGAACACTCCACCCAGCAATAACACACATGCTTTCTTTTCCAGTGGACATGGAGCATTCTCCAACATAGACCACATGTTAAGCTACAAAGCAATCCTCAATAACTTTTAAAACACTGTAATACTATAAAGCATCATCTCAGATCATAAGACTATAAAATTAGAAATCAACAAAGGGAAGATCAAGGGGAATAAAATAAAATCCATGGAGATTGTTTTAACACCCTGCTTAAAAATTACTGTGTAGCAGAAGAAATTAAAGATGAAATTTAAAGTGTTCTTGACTCAAAGGAGAATAAAACCACAGTATACCAAAGCATTTGGGACACAAAAAGAAATGCTCACAAAACAATTTAAAGCAATAAATGTACATATCAAAAAAAGAACCAAAGTCAACATTGTAACCCAAAATTGCCAATAATTGTGTGTGGGTGGGGGGACAACAAAATAAGCCTACAATTGCCCCCCCAAAAAAGAAATTATACTAAAGACTAGAGCAGAAAGAAAATAGAAACTACAAGATGACCAGTTGGTTTTTTGAAAGGATTCATAAAATTGAAAAATCACTGGCAAATCTAACAAAAGAAAAAGATGCAAATAACTCGAATAAGAAATGTCACAACAGAACCAACAGACCTAAAAAGGATAACAGAATATTATAAAGACGTGTACTCCGAAAGTTTGAAAACCGAGGGTTGAATGGAATAATTCCAGAAACAGACTACCTTCTAAACAAACATGAACTGAAGTAGAAAATATGGACAGACCCATAATAAAAGAAGAAACTGATCGAGCTATTTAAAAACTCGCAGCAAAAAAAAAGCCTTGTCCAGGCACTTCCCTGGAGAATTCTAGCAACCAGTAAGAGAATAGCTGACGCCAATTTTACTCAAACTCTTCCAGTGTATAGAGAAGGTGGGGAAACTCCGTGTTATGAATTGAGCATAACCCTGATATCAAAGCCAAGCAGCAATATATACATCCAGACTAATATCCCTCATGAACACAGATGCAAAAATGTTCAACCAAAAATAAAAAGAGAAATCTTCAGCTATGTGGCAATATTGAGGAAAAGGACCTAACAAAGAAAACATGACATAAATTAAGTTACCACTACAAAAACAATAATACGTGATTAGTTAAACACTACTGGCAGTGTTATAAAAACATTGTTATGGCAACATTGCTGTCAGTAAAAAAGCATACTTCAAAAAGCTAGATTCAGAATTATTTCAACAATGTAAAAATGCAAACCTACATTTTTTAACTGCAAAAATAACAAATTTTTGACCCAAAGGAAGCGTCTGATGGGTTAGGAGTGCCTCTGTATTTCCTCCACCGCCACCACCTCAAAGATTTCTCTGGTACTTTTCCTCAGTGACATTCCCATCGTTGTCATTTCGGGGCTTGACTTTCCTCGTCTCCTGTCCCACCCCCCAAAACCACCCACCTGCCCAGTCATGCCGACCCTCTAGGGCCCGGTCGGACTGCTCCTTGGAGTTCCTGAGGCTAAATCTTTGCCCGGGCGGACAGCCTTCTCGTTCTCCCTCGGAGCAGGTGGCAGATTCGAACCACTGACCTTTCTGATCCTAGCCACCTTCTCACCCCCAGCCACCAGGGCTCCAGCACCCAACCGCAAAGCCTTAAGCGCTCTTTCCCACGTTCCCTAGGGCCCACCCTCACCAGCGTTCCCAGTTTCAGGCCTCCGCTGCAGCTCCACGTCCTCCCCCCCGTCGGGTCTCCCCACTGGGGCCCCAAGGGCCCCCACCAGGTCACCTCCTGCACCCACACTCCCTAAAACCACACCCCCATTCCTGTGTGCCCTCACTCCCACACTCACACGTTCTGGGTACCACACAGGCCCATCCTCTGTCACACACACTCACTCACAATTACACAAATGCAGCATTCACCATCTCTCCAGCAATGCACACTCTCACGTGTTTCCCACATCTGCAAGGTCTCCCCCGACCCGCGCCCGGTGTCTGTCTGTCTGTCTGTCTGTCCCTCGCTCTCTCTCTCTCTCTCTCTCTCTCTCTCTCTCTCTCACACACACACACACACACACATACACACACTCCTCCCCTGGCCGCCCACGCCCACTCACGTCCCGCGCTCACCTTGCCACTGCGTCTGCACAAAGTGCTCATTTGGGTCCGCGCATCCTTCGGATCGCCCGCCCTTCTTCCGCCGGTCCAGGACTGGGGGACCGCCGCCCCGCTGCATCACCGCCCTGGACGTCCCCACGTCCCTCTCCTGCTGGTGACAGGCGACTCCCACGAGCTCCGTCCCGTTGGTGCCCTAGCACAGGTCTTTGCCCCATAGACGAACCACCTCGTGGGCAAACACCCGCCACCCCAGTAAGATCTCCCGACGCCCCGAGTTGGAGCCCGGAGCCCGGCGTTGCCATGTGCAGCCACTTCGGTGGAATCAGCCTAAAACAGTGTCCCTTGGGCGCCGCCTCGTCCTGGTCCCAGCAGCGGCACGCCGAGGGTTGGAATCACTTAGTGCCCACGGTCACGACGTCACCCCTCCAGCCCGCCAGGGATGCGAGTGCCCGCTGAGCAAGCTCCACGCTGCAGACGGTGGGCCCGGCTCCGCCCACCCCGTCACGCCCCGCCCCAGCCCCGCCCACGTTGCCCGCAGCCCCGCCTCTCTCCTGCAGCACGGCCTCTTCCCACGCCCAGGGCTGCGCCGAGGCCTTGGCCGCGCCCTCTGACGGCGCCGCAGACCTACCTGCTGCTGCCAACTTGGGCTCTCACCTTCCGACAGGGTCCCTGTGATGGCATCCGCAGCACCGCACCCCCACGGCCCTCAGGACGCCACTACTAAGGTGACCAGACGTCCCGCTTTGGGGGACAGTCCCAATTTTTAACAATTTGTCCCGCTTCCCGCGGCGTTTTAAAATAGTCCCGAATTGTGGAAAGAAGGCACGACAAGCTGGTTTTCGGCTCCCGCTTTACCTATGTGAAAATCTGGTCACCTTATCCCACACCCAACCCAGCCCGGGTTGCATTCTCCAAATGGCCCTCCCAGGCTCGCGTGCTGGCCTCGGCGGGCTTCCTGAATTTACTCCTATCTCCGGAGGGAAGGAAGGAAAAGCCTGGGAGCTGGGATTCTTGCACAGCCTGGGAACCAGGATGCCCTGGTTGGGGAAGACTCGGAGGGTCCAGGCACCTCCTGCACGCCCCATAGACTCCGGCGCCAGGCCTGGGTGACGCCCCACCCAGTCAGCCCAGTCCTGAGCGCCTCACATGCGGCGACTCCGCCTCCAGGGCGCACCTGCACACTCCAAAAACCCGGTTTGTGGCCTCTCTGGCGGAGGTGAGAAGGCACCAGAAGAAGCCCCTGCGATTGCCGAGCAGCTGGACTCAGAAAGAGAGCTACGGGGGCAGCACGTGCCCTGCGCAGTGGAAAAACCCTTGCCCCAAGAGGCAGCTAATGCTTACCTTGTTTGAAGATTAGCGGGCTCAGAGGGAAGCGGAGAGGCAGGAGGTACTTTGGAACTTCAGGGATGCAGCGCACACAGCCCAAATGCATCCCCTAGGTGAGACAGCCAGAAGAGTGTAGGCCTGGTTCTGCCAGGTTGCAACCAAGGCCGTCCTGGATATCCCTTATGAAGAATTTAGTTCAATTTCTTTAGGCGCCCCACCTATCTTAGGACAATCGGCTTCCCCAGAGTGCTGTGGGATTGGTCTTGACTGCGGAGCGTTCTAGGAATGCTTTATGGGGTAGTTGTGGGTTGATCTGCCCTAGCTAGTCAGTGACTGCGATGCCACGGCTACGGGGGTGTGGGGCGCTGTCAGGCAGAGCCAAGTACAGCTCTTGGGTTTTCTGCTGAAATGTCCTTCTCACTGGAAGAGAGAGTCACATTCAGAAAGCATACATACAGTCAACCAAGGTGGCCAACATTTTGTAGAAAGGAAGGTTTATTCAACCTTTATAATTAGACGAAGGAGCTGATGATAACAAGGATTGGTGAGTTAACCACCTAATTGATCCTTGGCGTGCTTACATTTAAAAGGATGATGTGTCATCGTATTCACTGCCTTTATGTCATTATGTCACAATCCCTTAATAATCTATTTCTAATAATAATGTAAAAGAAACAGTGCTTGCCTATATTGAAAGGCCGGACAGGTTGGTGGTCTGGCTCTTCAGAGTCTAGCCTTGCACCAGTACTTCCTGCTCTGTGTGTCGGCTCCATCCCTGAGTAGACATTATCCTCTGAGCGCTGCAAAACAAACGTGGTTGGAAAGTACTCTGATTATGTAACAGCGAAGTCTTAACCGCTGAAGTGTTAAATTGCAAGATTAATAGAAGATGAAAAAATAAAGAAATGTGTGAGGATGATGTGACATGTATGCCTATATAGGAGCAGATTACCCAACAGACAAGGTAAACATGGTGCTGACCTTGCTTACTAGGTCATCTGCAGTGAACACTTGAACATTGATTTCACCACATCAAAGATCCTGCACTGCCATCTGTCTCTCTCCCAACCTCATAGAACCTTCTTACACGATCAAAACCCTTTCCAAGTTCATAATCCCTAACTGGCATGGAGCCTGAATTTACTTAAGTCTCCTTACTAATTTGTAGTGAACAATTCCACTTGGATTTCAGAACATCTGTCATGAAGTAGAGCCAGATCATTCCATAGAAAGAAGACGCCAATCAAAGACCCAGAATAAAAAAATCATATCAATGTGAATGAGGGGGAGTGCAGAGTGGAGACCCAAAGCCCATCTGTAGACAATTGGACACCCCTCACAGAAGGGTCACAAGGAAGAGATCAGCCAGTGAGGGTACAGTATAGCACCGACAAAAAATACAACTTTGCTCTAGTTCTTTAATGCTTCCCACCCCACACCCCGCTATCATGACCCCAATTCTACCTTACAAATCCAGTTAGACCAGAGCATGTACATTGGTACAGATAAGAATTCGAAAGACAAGGAATCCAGAACAGATAAACTGCTCAGGACCAATAATGAGAGTAGTGTTACCAGGAGGGTAAAGGGAAGGTGGGGGAAGAAAGGGGAAGCCAATCACAATAATCAATATATAACCCCACCCCCACCCCTACCCCAGGGGGACGAACAACAGAAAAGTGGGTGAAGGGAGACATCAGATGGTGTGAGACATGAAAAAAATAATTTATAAATTATCAAGGGTTCGAGAGGGAGCGAAAAAATGAGCTGATACCAAGGGCTCAAGTAGAAAAAACCTGTTTTGAAAATGATGATGACAACGTGTACAAATGTGCTTGACATGGGTTGTGATGAAAGCTGTAAGAGCCCCCAATAAAATGATTAAAGAAGGGGAGGTGGGGGAAAGGTAGTGGTGTTAACAAACCCAGGGACAAGAGAACAACAAGTGATCCAAATCAGTGGTGAGGACGGTGTAGGAGGCCTGGTAGGGTGTGACCAAGGGTAATGTAACCGAGAGGAATTACTGAAACCCAGATGAAGGGTGAACATGATAGTGAGACAAGAGGAAGGTAAAAGGAAATAGAGGAAAGAGCTAGGAGGCAAAAGGCATATACAGAGGTCTAAATAAAGGCATGTACATATGTAAATATATTTATATATGACGATGTGGAAATAGATCTATGTGCATATATGTATAGGTTCAGTATTAAGGTAGCAGATGGACATTGGGCCTCCACTTAAGTACTCCCTCAATGCAAGAATACTTTGTTCTATTAAACTGGCATTCCATCGTGCTCACCTTCCCAACACAATCGCTGAAGACAGAGCGGGTACATAAGCAAATGTGGTGAAGAAAGCTAATGGTGCCCGGCTATCAAAAGATATAGCATCTAGGGTCTTAAAGGTTTGAAGGTAAACAAGCAGCCATCTAGCTCAGAAGCAACAAAGCCCACATGGAAGAAGCACACCAGCCTGTGTGATCACCAGGTGTCAAAGGGATCAGGGATCAGGCATCATCAGAACAAAACATCATTTCATTGTGAATGAGGGGGAGTGCAGAGTGGAAACCCAAAGCCCATCTGTAGGCAATTGGACATCCCCTTACAGAATGGTCGCGGGGAAGAGACGAGCCAGTCAGGATGCAGTGTAGCAATGATGAAACATTCAACTTCCCTCTAGTTCCTAATGCTTCCCTCTCTCCCCCCTCATCCCCCACTATCATGATCCCAATTCTACCTTACAAATCTGGCTAGACCAGAGGATGTACACTGGTATAGATAGGAACTAGAAACACAGGGAATCCATGACGGATGATCCCTTCAGAACCAGTGGTGAGGGTGACAATTCCGGGAGGGTGGAGTGGGGGGGGGGTGGCATCAAGAGGGGGAACCGATTACAAAGATCTACATATTACCTACTCCCTGGGGGATGGACAACAAAAAAGTGGGTGAAGGGAGACGTTGGACAGTGCAAGATATGACAAAATAATAATTTATAAACTATCAAGGGCTCATGAGGGAGGGGGGAGCGGGGAGGGAGGGGAAAATGAGAAGCTGATGCCAGGGGCTTAAATGGAGAGCAAATGTTTTGAGAACGATGAGGGCAATGGATGTACAAATGCGCTTTGCGACATTGATGTATGTATGGATTGTGATAAGAATTGTATGTGCCCCTAATGAAATGATTAACCAAAAAACGATTGGCTCAATGCAAAAACCAAAAAGATTAAAAAATAAGAAGGAAGAAAGAGGCTGTCGAGACTTCATCTCAGGTGCTTTGGAGCATGGTATCAGGAAAGATCAGTCCCCAGAAAACGACATCATGCTTAGCAAGGTAGAGGATCAATAAAAAAAAGTGGAAGACCCAACAAACTAGATTGGCACATGAGCCCATCCTAACAGTCAATGATTGTGAGGACGGTTTCATTCGTGTAAGGAGGAAGCAACTCCATGACACCTAATGTCAACAAGACAAACCTGCAACTAATGCAGGTTTGGGGGTAATAAATACACCTTATGAGTGCTGCCCATAAAGACCCATGTGTCTCTGTGCTGCATAGGAGTATGGTATACATAAATCTGAATAACACTATAAAATTTATTTTATTCGCCGTAAAGATGCCATGTATGATGGAAAAGAAGGGTCAAGAGAAATCAGGAATCAGGACAAGGTAATGGCAACGGAGTAAACTCATTGCCATCGAGTCGATGCTGCCTCATAGTGGCCCCCTGTGGGTTTCTAAGACTATAACTGTTTACGGGAGTAGAAAGCCCAGTCTTTCTCCCTCAGAGCTGCTGGTGGTTTCGAACAGCTAACCATGCAGATCGCAGCCCAACGCGTAACCACTACACCACCAAGGTACTCAGTGTAAGGGTGAAAAATATCTCATGTGAAATCTCAATTTGCATTTCATTGTGAAGATTGACAACTTCAGTAAGAGGATAGTTTCCTGCAACAGACTTGTATTTGTAAGTGATCGGGGTGGATAAATGTGATGGTCAATGTTATGTGTTGAATTGACTAGGCCATGATTCTCAGTAGTTTGGCAGATATTATATAATCACTTCGTTTTGTGACCACATGATGTAAACAGCCAATCAATGGAAAAATACGTTTCCTTGAAGACAGGACTCACTTTAGGTACAAGGGACCTTCACACGTATGTAAGAAACACAGAATCGAACGATAAGAACATTTTCTCATAAACTTTTTGAAGCCCCCTCCTATATTAATGGGTGTTCTGACAAAACTCGTGCCTTTTCTTGACCTTTTCTTGACCTGCACTTTTCTTATTGCTTGACCTCTAGTTCTTGGGATTTAAGCTTGCAGAATCCCAGCCCTGTCACCTGACCTGCGGCTTTGACAACCTCACACCCTATGAACCAACAGAGGTCCAGCCTGCTGTTTGACCTATAGAGTTTGAGTTTGTCAGCTCCTGCAACCAGGTGAGACCACAGTGATTGTCATCCTCTGATCCATGGATTTGGAACTTGCCGGTCCTCACAACTGTATGAGCGTGGATTTAGCTAGTTCTCTAGTATCTGTATCATCGATGTCTATATAGGTATATGACAAATACCTTGCTAGTGTGTCAATAATTCCTCATAGTGACTGAGGAACAGAGCTGCCAAGGTTCTGATCTTTACAGAAGCAACCTCCACATCTTTCTCCTTGAAGCAGTTGGTGGGTCTACCCACTTATTACTTAGCAGGGAAGCAGTTAACTACTCTTGTAAATCTATATGTTTGTTTGTATAACCTCCATTGATTTTAGCATCTCGAGGAAGTCAATGAGGAAGGGGATTCAAGGAGAAGTGTTTCATAATTATGCACACACAGTATTCCTGGGCTTTGTATAACCAAAGTACCCCTTGGGAATGGCTCATACTTTAAGGACACTTATTGCATATCTCAATTGGAAATCCAGAGATAGGACAGTATTTAGACTTGATTCATCCCATCCATTTACATGCCATCACAGGTTGGCCTGTGATTGATTTTGTAAATATCCAAACGGCCTTTGGTACAAAAAAGTTTCCCACCCCTGTTTTAAAAAGATAGAGGAAAAAAACTGAAAAAGAAAGCATAATAGAGACCAGGTTACTAGTCAGTAGAGAATGATAGATCTCCCAAGATTACTAAAGGCCTTTAGTAACCCTTCAGGTCTAGAACTGATCTCACCCACATGACTCAATTTTCAGTCAAGTAATAGGCCTATAAGGGGAACAATAACCCTAGTGAGATATCTCACTAGACTAGGGCATGACCAAATATGGGAGGCTGTTTAAAAAAAAAGCTGGAGGGGATTTACAGAGGTTGCATTTAAAAAAACAAACAAACAATGCCTCACTAAATACCTTCCTCTACAGCCAATAAGAAGAGGGGTAAAATAGTATCACTTGTCGCTAGCAGATTAAACCACTGAGTCTACTCCAGAAAGCTATTCATTTACAGTAGGAATAACTATACAAATTATCGATTGATAAATTCTACTGTCAGCTCCTAGAGGTGGCTCCAGGTCCTTGTTAGATGACAGCCATGTGTATAATCTAAAAGTCCAATAAATAAAAATAAACATGGCAAATGGTGTCAAGTTTCCAACAAAACGCTTAAGTTTAATGATGCCATAATCTAAATTTCACTAAGTTCCATTTGTAAAGCATTTCTAATTCTCCCAAGAATAATGCAGAACTATAGCTATTATAAGAAAAATAGAGGGAGGTTACTGTAACAGATGTTAACATTTATAAGAATCAATTAAAACATTTATACTGCTATAACACAAGAACTATTGTGAATGAACATAACAGCCACCGTACATGAGAGCCCACGGCCCTTTGCAGAAGTCTCTTCGGGCCTGTGAAGGAAAGAGCGAGAGCTGCCAGGGACCGAAGCCCAGTGGTCTCAGGAAAAATGAGACATCTTCTTAGTGTACAATTGTGCTTTGCCACCTAGGCAGCTAAATGCGGAAGGAAGGGGAAATGCATCCTGGTGAGGAAACGTTATGGTGAGTCAAGCAATGCTAGAGTGCGGTCACAGGAAAAAAACGTTCAAAAAGAATTTAAGTCTTCTTTTCTGCATGTTAGAAATATCATCTCATAGCGTCTGGGGTCTTCAAAGCTTGAAGGTAACCAAGCGGCCATCTAGCTCAGAAGCAACAAAGCCCACGTGGAACAACATATCAGCCTGTGTGATCACGAGGTGTCGAATGGATCACTGAAGACAAATGGGTGCATAAGCAAATGTGGTGAAGAAAGCTGATGGTGCCCAGCTATCAAAAAGTATAGCGTCTGGGGTCTTAAAGGCTGAAGGTAATCAAGCGGCCATCAAGCTCAGAAGCAACAAAGCCCACATGGAAGAAGCACACCAGCCTATGCAACCACAAGGTGTCGAAGGGATCAGGTATAAGGCATCATCAGAACAAAAAATCTTACCATAGTGAATGATGGGGGGAGTGCGGAGTGGAGATCCAAAGCCCATTAGTAGGCCACTGGAGATCCCCTTGCAGAGGGGTCTCGGGGAGGAGATGAGCCAGTCAGGGTGCGATGTAACAATGATGAAAAATACAACTTTCCTCTAGTTCCTAAATGCTTCCTCCCCGCTCCCACTACTATGACTCAAATTCGACCTTGCAAGTCTGGCTAGACCAGAGGATGTACACTGGTACAAATGGCAACGGAGTAAACTCAGAATCCAGGGCGGATGAGCCCTACAGGACCAGTGGTGTGAGTGGCGAAACAGGGAGGGTAGAGGGAGAGTGGGTAGGAAAGAGGGAACCGATTACAAGGAACTATATGTGACCTCCTCCCTGGGGGACGGACAACAGAAAAGTGGGTGAAGGGAGACGTCGGACAGGGCAAGATATGACAAAATAACAATTTATAAACTATCGAGGGCTCATGAGGGAGGGGGGAGCGGGGAGGGAGGGGAAAATGAGGACCTAATGCCGGGGGTTTAAGTGGAGAGGAAATGTTTTGAGAATGATGAGGGCAATGAATGTACAAATGCGCTTTACACAATTGATGTGTGTATGGATTGTGATAAGAGTTGTATGAGCCCCTAATAAAATGATTAAAAGAAAAAAAAGAAATATCATCTCAATTTGATATTTCTCAAGAGATTGCTGTAAAGGATTGAACGGCTGTTAATGATATAGTCGCTCATTTGTTCTTGCATCCAAAAAAGAACATCATATTGCGTCGAAAAAAGAACATTTTTGTGTCCAAAAAAGAACATCATATCATGTTTTGAAGGACAGAACAATTTGTCCATCGTGGGATTAAAATAAGCTTGCAATGCATACTAAAGTAACATTTTAGTTAAACGGAATAAAAGGAATGCTTTTCAAGGGTAGGAATGGTTGCCAGGGGAGGGAAAACTGAGAAGAAAAGGAAATTCACTGCTGAGGCAACACCAACCACCTGTTCAAGATGATAGGAATCAGAAACAGACAAATGGTTGTGGTTGAACAATATGATAAGATTATTAATGTCAGTGAATTGTACACATGAACAATGAAATGGCAAATAATTTGTTACACATGTAACTTTCACACGCACAAAATTAAAATGTGGTGCCAGCTTCTTCTGTTAACTACTTACTTGGAAAGACCAAATAAGTCATATATAAATAAACACAGAGACAATCGTGAGGTGTACAAAAGGTTTAAATGTTGAAAGAAAAAAGGACTTCAAAATATAGAAAAATGAAGAAATGAATTGTGTTAGGCCAGGTTGACTAGAGAAACAAATTCAGTGACACTCATATCTGTGTAAGAGAGAGCTTTGTAGGAAGAAGTACTTATATATCAGGAAAACATCCCAGCCCAGTCCAGACCAAGTACATAAGTCCAATACAAGTCCATAAACCAATATTCGTCCATCAATCCCTCTTCAAACTCATGCTGCTGCATGCAATGATGCAGAATGCAGAAAAATCACAGACCGGTGGGTGCAGGGTCTTTTGGATCCAATGGCAGTGGAAGTATCACAGGCTCTGGCAGGTCTCAGCCAAGGGGGTCACCAACAGGAAGGTGAAGCAGAGAGAGAGAGAGAGAGAGGAAGTTCCCAGAATCCTCTGAGAAGGCCACACTCACCAGGAGGACCCTCAGGCTGTGACCTGATTGACAGACTAGACTCCACCCCTTCACTTTTATTTTTAATAAATCATTTTATTGGGGGCTCTTACAGCTCAAAAAATCCACACATCAATTGTGTCAAGCGTATTTGTACATGGTTGCCATCATCATTTTCACAACATTTTCTTTCTACTTGGTATCAGCTCCTCTTTTCCCCCCTCCCTCCTCACTCCCATCCAGTAATAAATTACTACTGTTTTCATATCTTACACTGTCCACTGTCTCCCTTCACCCACGTTTCTGTTGTTCATACCCTTGGGGTGTTGGGGGTGTTATACATCAATCCTTGCAATCAGTTCCCCCTTTTTCCCCCTTCTTCCCTCACCTTCACCCCGGGAATTTAGCATTTAGTGGCTTTCCCCCTATGCCCCTTGTGGTTTTTAAGCTTACCACAATGGACTCATGTTGCACTTGTCTTTTTGTGCTTGGCTTATTTTGCTTAGCATAATTTCCTCCAACTCTTCCCATGCAATGATGCACTTCATGCGTTTGTCACTGGATTTCACCAAGGCATATAATAGTTAAACTGTCCGACTTTGAGGAAAAGGAGAAAATCATAAGAGCAGCTAGGGAAGAACAAGCAGTCACCTATAAAGGTACCCAAATAAGAATATGCTCAGACCTATCAGCAGACACCATGAAGAAGAGGAGCGAGTGGAGTAGCATACTCTGAAAGTTGAAAGAAAATAATGCAAACCCAAGAATACTCTACCCTGCCAAATGATCTATCAAGATAGATGGAGAAGTAAAAGTCTTCCCGGACAAGGAAAAGCTCAAAGGATATGTTAAAAGAAACCCAGTGCTATGCAAAATTTGTACCAACCCAGTATGGGCAGAAGAACAACATTCACAGAGCACAAATAAAAGACCACTACATCGAGCAACTCCACCTATGAGTCAACACATTAAAAACAGCCCCCAAGATAGCATTGGCTCAATGGTGAAAAGAAGGCAAGAGGCACACACATGCTTCTATACTTTTATATCTTCAAGTTAACATGAAATTATGAAATTACGTAATGATCACATGAATATATTCTTTAAAAGTATAATGATTCTAAAATGATCAGAGGAAAACATTGATATGTTAGACTATTTTTAAATAGTTTAGCATTTCAAAATCATACTAAATAAAAGCCACAAGTTACATGAAAAATCAAGAAAGAATATGTCAGACATATGCTCTATCAAAGGCACCAGTAATATACTGCAGAATATTTTTCCTTATAACTTCACTCACTCACTTCCGTCAAGTCGATTCCAACTCACGGTGAATTCCCTGAGGATTCAGCTGTACCTGACCCAATGTGTGATATTTTCAGTGGCCTCAGATGCATGTGAAATTTGGAGCTCCAATAACGAAGATCAAAGAAGATTCAATGCATTTGAATTAAGTTGTTGATTAAGAATACTGAAAGTACCACGGACTGTCAGAAAAAGACACAAATCTGTCTTGGAAGCCGTACAGCCAGAATGCTCCTTAGAGGCAAGGGTATACTTTGGACACGTTATCAGGAAAGATCAGTCCCTGGAGAAGGACTGCAGAAAAGAAGACCTCAAGAAATTTGATTGACACAATGGCTGCGGCCATGGGTTCAATTGTGAGGACAACACAGGGTCGGGCAGTGTTGTGCATGGGGTCACTGTGAATCCGATCCAACTAGAGAGCATCTCACAAGAGCAACAAAGACCTCGTCTGATTAAGTCATTCTCCTCCGGGATTGGCTCCCTTTCTAGAAGTCAACTCTACCTTGTAACCTAATAAGCCACAGAAGTGACTATCCCACATCCTACCATAGCGAGTGGCCACCAGGGTCTTAAACGCTTCTACGTAGCCATGTGTTTGCATTGTTCCGTGCTGCTAAGTCCATTCGGACCCATAGTGACTGCACAAAGCACTGCCCAGTCTGGCACTAATGTCACAATTCTTATGTTTGTGCCCATGGTTGCAGGCACTATACCAATCCAACTTTGCAAGGGGCATCTTTTTTATCCTCTACCAAGTATGTGTCCCTTTCCAAGGACTAGTCTCTCCAGATAAGGTATTCAAAGTATATGAATGAAGGCTTTAAGTTCTACTGTATTTCAAATTTCTTAATTTTCAAATATCCAAAACCACATCTCAGATCACATTGTATTTTGGAGACATAGAAGAAAATGGACAAATAAGAGCTGTCCAAATTGCCACTCTCTATGGAAGAACCCTGGCCTTTCCCAATCCAGACCCCTGAAAGAGGGGACCCACTGCCATGGAGTCAATGCTGACTCAGAGTGACCCTCTGTGGGTTTCCGGGATTGTGACTGTTTTTGAACTAATGGTTTTGAACTGCTGATCATGCAGATCGCAACCCAACACTTAACCACTAAGTCACCAGAGCTCCTAATGAAAGAGATGAAAAGGTGGCAAAAATGTCAACATGCCTTGAATTTCTGAAGTGCAGTGTCTCCACCTGCTGGTCTACATGATCCAATTAAGATTCTTATCAATGTAAGAAAATTTTTTCCTGTAAAATCAATATGCTCTAGGACAGTTTGGGAGCAAAAGAAACACAAAATATGATTTTTAAATTTTGAAACAGAATTTAAAACTTGATGCTGTATCAATAAAGATTTTGAATCATCCCACAGAGGGAAAGCTTTAAAATAACACCTTCATTCACCATCTTTTTTCTCAATAGCCAGTCCTCGTGGCTTCTGCTCAGATTTTCTTCTCTCTGTTTGGTGTCTCTTCCATCTCTGTACCCAAATCCTCCTTCTCACTCTGGCTCTCCTGCTAGCAACAAGCCTCTCCATGGTTACTGTGTTAGTTAGGGTAGACTAGAGAAACAAATCCAGGGAGACTCATCTATCTGCAGGAACTTTATATCAAAGAGTAATTGTACGTTAAGAAAGCATCCCAGTCCAGTCCAGTTCAAGTCCATAAGTCCGATATTAGACCATATGTCCAATAGCAGTCAATAAATTCCTCTGCAGACTCACGCAACCATAAGCAATGACGCTGAATGCAGGAAGATCACAGGCCAGTGGTTATGGAAGCATTCTTAGCACCGGTGTGGGTCTCCATGCGGCTCCTCCAGCTCCAGGGCTCGGGCTGTATCAGCGCAGCTCCATGTGTCTTGTCAGCAGGAAGACGAAACAGAGTCTGTGTGTATCTGGCCTCCAGTGAGCTATGTATCACTTTGATTCCTCCAAATGAGGTCATCAAGCTGCAAAATGATGGGCAGGCTAGACCCCACCCCTTCGCAGATTATGTAACTACCACAGACACTTTGCCCGTCTTCCTTTCCCAGTTGTTTTCAGGTTTCTCAGGTTTCAAAAGAGAAATCTGTTTCCTGTGTGGTTAGTGTCCTTTCGGTTATCAGCTATTTGTTGTCTAGCGTGCTTCTTTCTTCCATGGAAGCTTTTGAAGTATGTTTCTGTTACTGCTGTTTTGTTTGTGGTTTTATATTCCTATAGACATATATCTTCATCGCTACATATTTACATCCTTTCCAATTCCTACTCGATGCCTTAAAATTGCATGAATCCTTTCAGCCAGCAAAGTAAAGTCCTGATAAAACTGAATATCTGTGAACGAAACAGGACCCATACTTCACACCACACACAAAATCGAACTCAAAAGGAATCAATGACCTAAATATTAAACCTAACACTAAAAAAAAAAATCACGGGAGAAAGACTAAGCACAGTTCTATTGGTCATAATATATGGCATAAACAGAACACCAACATACTGAAAATGTACAAACAGCAGTGGGTGGTCTAGGTCAATGTGCTTCTGAGGTGCATCTGGCTGTACTTCCTAGACAGCTGTGTTCATCCTTGTAGCAGTTCCTGTCTTATTCAATATTCTTCACCACCACCAGAGTACAAAGGCATCAGTTCTTTACTCTTCCTTTGTTATTGTCCAACTTTCATGTTCATGGGAGGCTATTGAAAATGCCAGGCCTTAGTGAATGATGGGGGGAGTGCGGAGTGGAGATCCAAAGCCCATTAGTAGGCCACTAGAGATCCCCTTGCAGAGGGGTCTCGGGGAGAAGATGAGCCAGTCAGGGTGCGATGTAACAATGATAAGAAATACAACTTTCCTCTAGTTCCTAAATGCTTTCTCTTCCCTCACTACCATGATCCCAATTCTACCTTGCAAGTCTGGCTAGACCAGAGGAGGTACACTGGTACAGATAAGAACTGAAAATACAGGGAATCCAGGATGGATGAGCCCTATAGGACCAGTGGTGTGAGTGGCAAAACAGGGAGGGTAAAGGGAGAATGGGTAGGAAAGAGGGAACCGATTACATGGAACTGTGTGTGACCTCCTCCCTGGGGGACAGACAACTGAAAAGTGGATGAAGGGAGACGTCGGACAGGGCAAGATATGACAAAATACCCATTTATAAACTATCAAGGGCTCATGAGGGAGGGGGGAACGGGGAGGGAGGGGAAAAATGAGGACCTAATGTCGGGGGTTTAAATGGAGAGAAAATGTTTTGAGAAACGATGTACAAATGCGCTTTACACAATTGATGTGTGTATGGATTGGGATAACAGTTGTATGAGCCCCTAATAAAATGTTAAAAAAAAAGAAAATGCCAGGCCTTAAGAGCTCTCGACACATGGAATTCAGGACGGATCAAACCCTCAGGAACAGTAGTTGGAGTAGTGGCATCATGAGGGTAGAGGCATAGTGGGGGTGAATGGGGGCTGGGAAGAGGAGAGAGGGGGAACCCATCACAAGGTCAAATATATAGCTTCCACCCATGGGGCACGAATAACAGAAAGTAGGGTGAAAGGGGACAATGGATGGTGTAAGACACAAAATAATAATATATAATTGATCAAACATTCATGAGGGTGAGAGGGTGGGGGGGAGAGCGGGTAAAAGAGGAGCTGGTACCAAGGGCTCAAATAGAAAGAAAATGTTTTGGAAATGTTGATCTCAATATATGTACAAGTGTGCTTAATACCATCGAATGATGGGTTGTTAAAAGATTTGTAAGAGCCCCGCCCCACCCACCCCCAGTAAAATGACTCATTTAAGAAAGAGAGAAAGAAAACGCCAGGCCATAAGTCAGGCATTCCCTCATCCTCAAGGTAACACTCTGCTTTCTAACACTTGAAAGAGATCTTTTGAAACAGAGTTTCCCAGTGCAATATATCATTTGATCTCTGGGCTTACTGCTTGGATGAACATTGATTGTGGATCCCAGAGAAATGAAATCCTTGACCATCAATGTTTTCTTCATTATTATCATGTGGCTTGCTTATTGGTCTAGTTGTGAGGATTTTGTTTTCATTGTGTTATGGTGCGATCCTTCTGGCATGGCGTGTGGGAATTCTATCACTGAACCACCAGTGGAGGATCTTCCTGTAGGGTAATGTATATGAAAGGGGCATTAATCATGGGGGACTGGAGATACGTTATGGTAGATATAATCTAAAGTAAGGTTTAACATTGGTAAAGCGGGACAAAAGTGGGACACCATTGATAAAACTCATATCCTGGTGAGATAGCCACATGGCAGCCGAAAACCGTATATCCTAGCTTGTCATGCATTCTTTCCAAAACTTGGGACTTTTTTAAAACGCCGCGGGCCGCGGGACAAATTGCTAAAAAGCGGGACGTCTGGTCACCACCTTAATCTAAAGTGACCTCGCACCAATTTCCTTGTATAATCTCCTGCCCTTCGTGTGAATGGGACTTGTAATTTGCTTCTTTATCAATAGAATATGGTAAACATGTTAGGATGTCACTCTCTTAGTAGGGTTGCTATGTAGCAACAATGATAGAATGTTATCCTCTTGATGGCAGTGCACTGCAGGACAAAGATGGTGGAATGATCTGTGCGTAAGCACTGTTATTAAGACTCCACGGTAGCAAACTGGAGAGAAAGATTCTTATTGCTGGTTTTGATGAAATAAGCAGCCAGGTTGTTAGAAGACCTGTGATAGGATAACGTGGTAAGGAGCTACAAGACAGCCTCTAAGAGAAGGAAGTGGCCCCAATTGACAGCCAGCAGAAAGCAAGAACCCCGGTCCTACAACCTTAGTTAGGAGAGTTTGAATGAGCGTGGGCAGCGCATTCTTACCCTGTCAATAGTCCAGACAGCAGCACAGCCTGACCTCGCCCTCACTTTGATTGCAACCTGGTGATATCCCAAGCAAAGGACCCAACTAAGCGATGACCCACAAGACCTGTATGTAAATTCAAATGTGTTATTTTAAGCTACTAAAATTTGTGGTGAGGACACTGTGAGGTGCAAAGAGTTAAATTCTTGACTTCTAATGGAAAGATTGGAGGTTCAAGCCCACCAAAGGCTTCTTAGAAGCAAGAAACATCTGGAGAGCTACTGAAAAAAAGCAGCCATTGAAAACAGAGCACAGTGTTACTCTGACACACACGGAGTCACCATGAATCAGGGTCAACTCAGGACAATGAGTTGTGAAGTTTGTGGCAATTCTTATGCAGCAATAAAAGGCTAATACATTCACCAATTTTATTTCATTGTCACGCTTTTGACTGTTTTTGTATTTTGTCTTGTTTTTTGCATTATTTTTATTTGAAAAATAATTTTATTGGTACGTGTCTCACCACATACAATTTAATTGTTCAACCACATTAAGAGCTGTGCAACCGTCACAATAAATTTCATGACATTTTCTTCTCGTCCTCATTGCTTTTACATTTTTGCAATGACTCTTGTTTTAATTTGTGTGTCGTCTCCACTTGTCGTTTAATCTTCATTTCTAATAGGAGCTTGGTTTTGTCTTCATTCTCTTTCTTGAGTTAGCCTTTCGTGATCATTTAAGAATTTTTTTAAAAAATAAAATAAAGAATTTTTAATATTTGACCTTTGATTTTTTTTTTTTACTTCATGAATACAGGATTCTGTTTGCCTATGGTGCGACAGTTCTCTGCGGTTGCATTGTGGTGGCGGTGTTACTGTTTGGAGAAGAATGTGCTTAATGGGCAGTAGCTTTAATGGGTTCCGTCTGCAATTTTGTGTTCATTTTGTAGTGTCTGCGTTGCCAGGCCAGCAAAAGCCACTGTCCGCAGATCAGGCGAAGACTGTGTGGCTTAATCGGTCCCAAATCAACATCACCATCTACTGCTGGAACAATGAAGTGCATTCTCATTGTAGAAGCATCTTTGGGGACAGAAGGGAAAGTTGTGAGGTCCTCTGATTTTGTGAATCTCTTTTGTTTCTAAAAGTAATTTAAATTCCCACCACTTGCTTCCTTTTCTCATTTTCCTTCATAAATGTTACCTCTCAGTTCAACTCTTTCTTCAATTTTTCTATTCATGCCTTCCCAAAACGATCACTTCTGATCCTATCCGCATTCAAATCCGTTTCTTTAGAAACTACAGTAACCAGTATACTTATACACTCTGTCTCAGGTATGTTTTCATAAATTCCGCACATTTTTTTCTAATTCAGATCATTTTGTTTAAATTGAAAACCTATTCTTAAAACAGTATTTAGCTAAGAGTCTTTGTTGTTAAAAGTGTACAAGTACTTCTAGGTAAGAGAGAAAAATAGTATTTCTAGGTTAGCAGGTTGACCTCATGGTCAGCAGTTCAACACCACCAGCAGCTCCATGGGAGAAAGACTGCTCTTTCCACTCCCATAGACAGTTGCAGTCTCGGAAACCCACAAGATGGGGAGAGGAGGGTCATTATAAGTCAGCATTGACTTGATGGCAGTGAGTTTGAGTTTGGTACCTGTGAGTTACTCTGATGTTTTTTTTCCTGTCTGAAGTGTAAATCATCTGAATAAATTTGAATAGATATTAACCAAGTGAACACATTAGTTGATCTACCACTCAAATCACTATATACAATATTATTTCAGATTCACGAGTCCCTATTTTTCTCTTCTAGTGACTCCTGGCCCAAGAATAGTCCCTACCCTGACCCTTAACAGTACGGAGAAGTTTTGTCTTTCACATACATGAAATTAGACACTGTGTGTTCGTTTGCGTTTGAATTCTTTCTCTCCAAAATAGGCTTTGTGAGACACCTCGATGTTGTTTGAAACAATAACTCAGTTATTCTTATATGATGTTGTATTTGTTAGATACCATCAGCCTGGTTCTGTCTCATAGCAAACCAATGTGCAACAGAGCAAAACAGTGCCCCGTCCTGTGCCATCCATCCTCCCATGAACCCATGGTTGCAGCACCTGCGTCAATACATCTTATTGAGAGTCCTCCTCTTTTTTACTGACCCTCTACCAACCAAGGTGTTCTTTTTCAGGGACCAGTCTCTCTTAATAGCATGTCCAAAGTACATGCGACAAAGTCTCACCATTCTCACTTCCAAGGCGTGCTTTGGTTGTACTTCTTCCAAGACATAGTGGTTTATTCTTCCCCGTGGTACTTTCAATGCTGTACACTGATACCGTAATTCAACTGCATCAATGCTGCTGCCATCTTCTTTATCCATTGTCCAGCTTTCACGTTCATATGAAGTGATTGTAAATAACGTGACTTGAGCCGGGCACACCTGGGTCCTCCAGGTGGCATCTTTGCTATTCAACATTTTAAAGAGGTTTTGTGGGGCAGGTTTACCCAATGTAAATATCTTTTGATTTCTAAGCTGCTGCTTCCATGAGCATGGTTATGGCTCTAAGGGAAGGGAAATCCTTGACAATTTCCACCTGTTCTTACCATGATGTTGTCCATGGTCCGGCTGTGAGGGTTTTGTTTTCTTTACACTGAGCTGCAATCCACGCAGAAGGCTGCAGTGTTCGATTTTCATCAGCAAGTGCGTCAAGTGCTCTTCACGTTCACAAGCAAGGTGGATCATTTGTATAGTCCAGGTGGTTGAGAAGCCTTCCTTCAATCTTGATTCTTTGTTCCTCCTCATATAGTCCCATTTCTGGAATTATTTGCTCAGAATACACATTAAGTATGATGAAATAACACCACCTAGGTACACACCTTTCCTGGTTTTCAACTATGCAGTAGCTCCTTGTTCTGGTCAAATGACTGCTTCTTGGTCGATGTACAGATTCCACATGAGCACAATTGAGTGTTCTGGAATTCCCATTGTTCTCAATATTATCCACAGAATGGGATGATCCACACAGTCAAATGTAAACCGAGTCAATAAAACACAAGTAGGAATCTCTCTAATATGCCTTGCTTCAGTCAGTATCCATCTGAAATCAACAATGATCTCTCTTGCCACATCTTCTGAATCAAAGTTGAATTTCTTGAATCCCTGTCAATGTGCTTTTCCAATGATATTTAAATGACCTCCAGCAAATTTTCACTTACATATGATATAAATGGTATTGTTTGATAATTTATGATATATATATATACATATAATTTTATTGGGGGCTCTTATAGCTCTTATAACAATCCATACATCAATTGTATCAAGCACACTTATACATATGTTACCACCATTGATTTCAAAATATTTTCTAATGCCATCAGTGTGGCTTGTACTTCTTCCTTCAATATCATTGGTTTTTGATCATATATTATATCTTGAAATGGCTGAATGTCAACCAATCTTGTTTTTTTATTATAATGGGTCTGTGTATTCCTTTGTGGTAATTACATAATCTTGTGTCAACTTGATATTATTAAGAGTGAAGGGGTGGATCAGGTCGCAGCTTGATGACCTCATTTGGAGGCACAATGGAGATAAACAGCTCTCTGAAGGCCAGACACACTCTCTCTTCTTAATGTTACTGCTGACAAGATACATAAAGCCACACTGATGGAGCTAGAGCTCTGGAGCTAACGGAGTCATGTGGAGACCCCTTCCAGCGCTGAGATACTTCCACCACCACTGGATCCACTAGACTTTCCACCCACTGGCCTGTTATCTTCCTGCATTTGGCATCATTGCATGTGTTGCTTTGTCTAAAGAAGAATTTATGGACTAGTATCATACATATCGGCTAATATTGGACTAATGGACTTGATCTGGACTGAGCTGGGATGTTTTCTTAATGTACAATTGCTCTTTGATATAAAGTTTTCTCTTACACACAATGAGTGTCTCTGGGTTTGTTTTTCTAGTCTACCCAGACTAACACATTCTTGTATCTTCTTTTGATACTTTAAACAGTCAATATTTTGTCTGTAGAATCCTTCAATATTGTAGCTCAAGGCTAGGGTTTTGTTGTTGATTTTGTTTGTTTGTTTTTTTCCCAGTTCTTTCGAGTTAAAAAATGTTAAACCTGTTTTTCCTTTTCGGCTTCCTAATTCCAGGTTTTTTTCACATCTCATTATAATACATTGTCCTCTTGAGTTGCCCTTTAAAATTTCTGTTCAGCGTTTACTTCATCATTTTTCCCAGTTGCTTTGGCTTCTCTACATTCAACAAGTTTCAGAATCTCTTCCGATGTCCATTTTGGGTTTTTTTTCTTTTCTTCATTCAAGCTGGCTCGAATCTGAGAAGTGATTGAGGGCCCATTGTTATCTATTCTGGTCAATCGTGTTAGATTAACATTCACTACACCTATAATTCTTCTATTTGTATGTGTCGAGGAAATATTTAGTAGATTTTCCATCTGTTTCACTGCTGGGACACCATGTATAACTAACCAGCACCATAAATCCATGCAAGTCAGACTATTTCTATTACTGCTTTGACACTGCGTCCATTATAGTAACCATATATCTTAGTCTGGGTAGACTAAAGAAACAAATTCATAGACACTCATATGTGAAGAAAGAGCTTTATTCACAAGGAAGAGATGAGCCAGTCAGGGTCTGAATGGCCTCCTGACTGGTTGCCTGGTTTTCATTCATTAAGCTGGGGAAGTTTTCCTCCAAGAATTCTCTCACTATTGTTGCAGATGACTTCTTTATTGTGTCCTCCTCCAGTAGTCCAATTACTCTGATGTTGTTCTGCTTCATAGCATCAGACATAGCTCTTAGGTATTCTTCAGCTCCTCTGATGTTCTTATTAGAGTTTTGTTCGTGTTTGTTAAAGTCTGCTTGGCTGTCCTCCAAGTCACTGCTGTGGTTCTCTGCTTCCTCCTGTCAATTCATGAGGCCCAGGACTCTGCTCCTGGTTTTTGTTATCTCCTCCCTAAGCTCTTGCATTTCCCTTAGGTTTATGGACTTTATCTCCTCTATCATTTCATCCTTTTTCTGTATTGTTTTCCTCAGATCCTGTATGACTCCAAGCAGCATTCTGAACATTTCTTTCTGTGGCAGATCAATGTCTGCTTCTTCTATGCACATCATTAGGTTCAGGACATCTGCCATTGCCTTTTGTTTCTCCTGTTTTTTCATTGAGGTAGTTGGGGCTGATTGCTGTTTGCGTTGTGTTGTTTTAGGGGAGCCAGATGCCATTTTTCAGGGAGTCGAAGAGCACTGGCTCTCTCTGGGAGACTTGTAGGAATGCTTCTTCAAACTGCCTGCAGCTAATTTCACTATGGAATTAGCCTACCACTTTATCCTCCTGTGGCTTCGCTCTCAGGGGAGTGCCCCAGAAGGTTAGTGCATTGCCTGCTTTGGTGTAGAACACCATGAATGGTGAGCAGAATTGCCCTGCTCAGGTAGTTCACTGTGGAGTTTGGGCAGAGGTTCCTGTAGCAATGTGGAATGTTGGCGAGTGTTGGTCAAGCTGCCTTATGCCATGTGAGGCACTAAGGTAGGCAGGAGGAAGTTCCCTCAGTCACGTGGGCCCACAGAGGACAAATAGGAGCTCCCCCAGCCACACAGGCAGGAATTTCCCTGGATGAAGTTGCACAGAATATTCCCTGATGAAGATTGGGCGGGCTTTCCCCAGCCTTGGGCCATGCAGCACAGGGTGGAGCTCACCTAGCTGGGTTGAGGGCAGGCGTAAATGCCCTAGACTAAGGGGAGTGGCCTAGAAGTCAACAGTGGAGTGTGAGAAAACAGGGAAGAAACAATGAGGGGTGGAAAAACTAAGCATGCTGAGACTGTAGGGAGATAGAGAGAAGAAAGGGAAACAAAAGTAACAATAAAGTTGAGCCCTGATCCCTGCCCGTGGGGCTGCAAGTGGCCAGGGCAGCAGTAAGCTGTGGCTGTGTTGAGATTAAGCCCCTGCGCTGGGTCCAAATGGTCCCAGCTCTGGCCAAGACATGGCGAGGCTAAGGTCAAACCCTAGCCAGCCTCCCCTGTGGTAAGACAAAAGCCCCCAGCCCCTCAAAACCTCGTGGATCTGTGCCTACTTATCTTTATGATGCTCCTCCTGCGATCCAGCAGTGTTGAAAATCCCTCTTCATAACTCTCCTGGGATGATTTCTGCAGAGTCCCTTTGGTATGTGTTACTCAGTCGCCATCTTCCCAAAGTGCTAAAATTAATTGTATATTAAGAAAACATCCCGACCCAGTCCAGATCAAGTCCATAAGTTTGATATTAGCCCATAAGTCTGATACTAGTATGTAAATTCTTCTGCAGACTTACACAGCACATGCAATGATGCCAAAAGCAGGAAGATTATGGGCCAGTGGGTGAGAAGTCTTGTGGAAGCATCTCAGCCCTGGCTTTGTTCTCCATGTGGCTTCTCCAGCTCGAGGTATCTGGCTGCCATCAGCATAGCTTCATGTGCCTCGTCAACAGAATGTGAAGCAGAGAGAGTGTGTGTCCCACCTCCAGGGAGGAAGACCAGAGTTCCCAGAATCCTCAGGAGAAGGCCAGGCCTACACCGAGGCATCATTGGCTATGACCAGATTGACAGGCTAGACTCCACCCCTTTGCTCAAGTTGACAGGAGATTATGTAACTGCCATAGCCCCCATTCCATTTCTTCCTAATGCAGCAGTTCCCAACCTGTGGGTCGCGACCCCTTTGGGGGTCAAACGACCCTTTCACAGAGGTCACCCGATTCATAACAGTTGCAAAATGACAGTCATGAAGTAGCAATTAAAATAATTTTATGGATGGGAGGGTCACCACAACATGAGGAACTGTATTAAAAGGTCGCAGCATTAGGAAGGTTGAGAGCCATTAATTAGGACATAATCAATCCCCTTACTTTAACTTGAAACAGCATTCAATTTGGAAATTCAGTTGGCTTTGTAATTCACCTCCTCTTGCAGTAAGACTATCGGTTTGGTTTTCAGCAATACTAGCTCTGTTACCTGGAGCAATAAGGTTTTTTTTCCAGGCACTAGTGTCAACTTTTAGGTCTTTTATTGTTGTAACCTGAGTTGTAACTCAGAATCTGAGCTCATCTCTTGCTTTCACCATTTTGCCTCTTGTGTGTAGAACCAACCAACTAGACTCCTTATGCTTCTTATGCTTCCAAAATTGGAGAACAGTATTGGACATGAGATCACCCAGAGACTCATTTCTCATAAATGCTTCATCTATTGATATTGATATTTTGCATGTTAATATTACACCTAACAACATGGAATAATAGCACTATATTTATGAAAGTAGTCATCGGTGTCTTTAATATTAGTTAGACTTAAAAACCAATTTAGAAAACTTATGTTTACAATTGTATTTCGTGAGAATCATTCTGTTACTAAATGCGTTAGGCTGGGTTGTCTAGAGAATCAAAACCAGTAAAGCGTAGAGAAACAAACCACTGTAGGCCTAGAAAGAGGTTTAGCAGATCTCATCATTAAGTGATTATACCAGATGGTGTGAATTGAATTATTTACTATGTCCCTTCTAGCCATCATCTTCCATTTTGTGATATATCGTGTAAATCCTAGTTTTTATGTCTGTGATTATCATACCATTTAAGAATGAGTTATCTGGAGCCAGTCAGGGTGCAGTATAGTGCCGATGAAACATACAACTTTCCTCTAGTTCTTTTAATGCATCCATCCTCCCCACCCTCCACTATCATGATTCCAATTCTACCTTACAAATCCAGCTAGATTTCATAAAGTACACTGGTGAAGATAAGATCTTGGAAACACAGGGAATCCAGGACAGATAAACCCCTCAGGATGACTAGCCATACCAGATGGATAATCGGAAGGTGGGGGAAGAAGGAGGAAACAATCACAATGATCAACATATAACACCCCCCCAGGGGGACAAACAACAGAAAAGTGGGCGAAGGGAGATAGTGGACAGTGTAAGACATGAAAAAATAATAATAATTTATAAATTATCAAGGGTTTGTGAAGGAGGGAGCGTGAGGGAGGGAAGGAGGGAGGGACGGAGGGAGGGACAGAGGGGGAAAATGAGGAGCTGATATCAAGGGCTGAAGTAGAAAGCAAATGTTTTGAGAATGATGATGGCAACAAATGTACAAATGTGCTTGATACAATGGATGGATGGATGGAATGTGATAAGAGTTGTACGAGGCCCCCAATAAAATGATTTTTAAAAAATTTTTAAAGACATAAGGAAAATCATTTTAAAAATTTAAATCATCAATACTTCAGATAGTTTTCAGTCGATATAAATACATATGGGGAAAAAAGAATGTGTTGTCTGTTATGTTAATGATACTGAGTTAGGGTGGAATGTACCTTGAGCTACTGCTTTGCTAGAATATAGCTCAATGTATCACCTTCCGTGTTCTTGGATGTGTTCTTGCACCATTCTACAGAAATGCCCCGTCAAGTTCTCTCTCTCGCTTTGGATACTGCATCAGGTCCAAGTTCATCTAACCTCCAGTTCTTGGACATGAGCCGGTGGCTTATTGTCTCACCTGAGTTCCAGCTTTCTTAACCTAGAGAACTGGCAGGCAGTCATTTGTCCTGACAGTTTGTTTTTATCAGACTCTGTGACAGCATTAGCCACACGGATTTGCCAGTCTCCACAACTCTGTAAGCCATTTTTCTGACAATCCTTGAGTTCTGTGAGACTTTGCAGCACTTTGAATGCAAGGATTGGAAAAATCCTGAGAGTAGGAGTATTGATGTTAGAGGTGATAAAGTGGAACTGCAATTTGGAAAAGGTGGACATTTAGAATGTCTTCAACCTCTGCTTCATAGTAGCCAGCTTTGTGCTGATCCTACTAAAAGAAATGTTTTGCATCACCTCATAGAGTTGATTACATCAGATAGCAAAATGGGGGATGACTACATCATGACATAACTGCCAAACCACAGAGAATTTATGGCCCAATCAAGTTGGCACACAATCTTAACCATCACACTGGAATAAAAGTAATTCAAAAAAAAAAGACAATTCCAATGGAAGAATTTATATACATGAATTTATTTCTAAATGAAAATAAAATGAAAGCAAAACTAACTTTAGGTTTTTCTCAATATCATATTACCACTGTCAGCAATTATTATCATTGATATTAGAAGCAGAATTATGCACCTGTTTTGCATTCATTGCTCAGAAAATGCTGTCTTACAGAGAACTCTTCTCAATACTCTAAATATATAAGGTCAGAAATTACTTCTCAAAATGAAGCCCTGGCAGTCTCAAAATGTGTCAAAATAGTAATGATGCACCATGATACACAAGCACATAAAAGCTAAGGAATTAATGAAGTTATAAACATTATTTGAGGTGGTGCAGGGGACATATCAACTATCATGTGTGGACTAACATTGGGGATAAAGAAAAGTTAGAATTAAGTATGATTTTATGTCTTCAGCATGGTTAAATCAGATATTTTGCTCAATCTTCACTAACACTTACTGAAGATAGGTGAACACAGTTTGTTTGTTTGTTTGTTTGTTCGTTCGTTCGTTACTTCTATTCCTAAGGAACAATGTTTTGGAACATCTGCTCCAAAGGTCTCTTGAAGGATCCTAAGAAGATCACAGATAACTGTGCCCAATGCCCATTTTATAGCTTGAAGGGAAAATTAGATAGATATATAGAAAGGCAGATAGACAGATAATAGACTTATACAATTTTCTTAATTATGTAATATAGAGGTCACTCTTTTCTCAGAAATTAGGAATTTATTCTTTTTCTTTTTACTGTCTTTTTCACTTTGATAACATTACTGGGCAAGGAATGATGTGGTAGTTTTCTCTACGGGCTCCCATTTAGCCCTTGCCTTAAAAAAATAATGATAATTCCACATTTTTCTCACTAGGTATGAATTTGGACAATTACTTTGCTCAATATAATGTTTCCAGGCTTATGCATATAGCACTATGCTAAGTGTTCAGGTTTTATGTGATAATGGATTGTGTTCATGGAGGGAGTGCAGCAAACAATGTCACTAATAAGATAAATAATGTACTGGAATTACTTTTTCAACTCTAAAGCATCGCAGGAAGCATCAAACTCTGCTTGGGGAAGCTTAGTAAAGACTTTCCAGATCAAATAAAACTGAAACTGAGTGAGGAGGCAAGAGTGAGAAATTTGCACGGTGAATCCCCAGTGAAATGAGTAAGAAGCTATCTGGGGTTCAAAGAAGCAGTAGAATCTCACTCTTTCTGGAGTGGTCAGCCACAAGAGTTAGGAGTGGATTCTTAGAAGATGAATGGAGCTTTCCCAAGTGAGTGGTGTGTGAACCAACCATAATCTGAGCAACAGAAACAAAATATAAAAAGAAGATAGAGAATAGTAATTTCAGGAAAATGCTCATCATGTCAATTGTTTCTGTTAAAAATTGTCATAAAATGTGATTCTGCTTTAGGTTTGGGTTTTATTATCTTTCTGAGTCAGAATCAGCTCGATGGCAGTTAGTTAAAATGTATTTGTTTTGTTGTTGCTGCTGCTGTTAATATATGATTTACATACAGTGCAGCTTTTCTACTGAAAGAGTATGGTTCAATGATTTTAGCATATTCATAAAGCTGCAAAGCAATGACATCAATTTTAGAACATTTGGGACTTTCTAGAATGTTGCATTTCAGATAGTGTGCTTTTCGATTCCAGATTTCCCATTGCTCTTTTATTATCATTATTATGTCTGGATCTTCTTGGATATTTTCGATGTGATTAAACCTTTCCATTAGGTCTCCCTTTGGAGAGCTCTGGTGTCATAGTGGCTACGACTTGGGCTGATAAAAGTAAGGTCAGGAGTTCTAAACCAACAGCCACTCTGAGTAAGAAAGATGAGGCTATCTACTGCTCTACAGACTGGTTCTCCGTCTTAAGAAGCATAAGATAATAGCCATACCTCGCCATGTGCACACACATGAGCTGAAACTGGATTAGAGGCATCGATGTAAACTCCAGAGTTATCAGGATCATCGATGAGAAAATGAGGACAAGCCTCAGGGCTCTCTTTCAGAGCATGCATGGACTACCAAATGTAATAAAGAAAGCACACACCGTGGAAGACAAAATAGATGACTGGGATCTATTTTTAATTTTATTAATCACTTTATTGGGAGCTCTTACGGATATTATAATGAGGGAGTTGGTTTACTGTGCCAACCTGGCCAATAAACACATGTGGGTTAATTGAAGGGTGGAGGGATAAATGGGTGGTGAGCCTTGCCTTCTAGATCTCGGGTCTCTTGCTTTGTGATGGTCAGACCAGGGTGCAGCTGCCTTACCCAGTTCCCTGCTTCAGCTGGCAAGGCTGATTTCCTGCAAGACATCCCCAAGGAGAAGCCACATGGACCTACCCTGATGCAGCCCTGGGTGCTGGAGCAGCCATGTGGAGACCCCTGCCAATGCTGAGATGCTTACATGCTCGCTGACTCGGCTTTCCTCCTGCAGTTGGCGTCACTGTGGATGTTTTGTGAGATGGAGGAGGACTTTCTGGATTGGTGTTGGACATATGGGTTAATGGGTTAATGTTGGACTTGTGGGCTTGGGCAGCACTGGGTTGGGATGTTTTCTTGATGCACACTTAACCTTTATATAAAACTCTCTCTTATAGTTTCTGTGGATTTGTTTCTTTAAATACCCTGACTAACACATATAACAATCCAAAATTTAATTAGATCAAGCACAGTTGTACAATTGCTGCCATCAACAGTTTCAAAAAATGTTCTTTCTTCTTCAGCTCTTTAATATCAGCTCTCCTTTATCCCCTCCCTCTCCCACCCTACCCACCAGGAACCCTTACACCCTCCACCGTATCCATTCACCTACAATTCTGTTATTCATTCCCCTTCAGTGGGGTTACTATCAGTTTCCCTTTTCCATTTCCCCACCCGCCCTTCCCCTACCCTCAGAGAATCATTATTCCTGTTACTTTTTCTGAAGGGTTTATCTCTTTTGGATTTCATACATCAAACTATTTTAATTATACAAATGAACCTATGCAGGTCTAACAAGATGAATGAGGTAAAACCAAGACCATAATAGTAAGGGGAGGAAATATTAAAGAACTAGAGGATAGCTATGTATTTCATCCGTGCTATATTGCACCCTAGATATATCTTCACTTAGGTGTGGCCCTTCTGTGAGGAACTGTCCAATTATTTTACAGGTGGGTTTTGGGTCTCCACTTTGTCTGTGCTCTTTCATGTCAACTTGATTGCTTGTTTTTGAACTTCAAATACCTATTCCCGTCAACACCTCAAGATCACACAGGCTGATGTGCTTCTTCCATGTGGGCTTTCTTGATTCCCTGCTACATGGCCACTTGTTCAACTTCAAGCCTTTAAGACCCCAGATGCTATATCTTTTAATAGCCGGGCACCATCAGCTTTCTTCAGCACATTTGCTTATGCACCCATGTTGACTTGGACCTATTTAAAATAAAACACTTATGCACATCAAAAGACTTCATCAAAAGAGTAAAACAAGAACCTGTGGAGTGGGGAAAAAATCTTAATCAATGACATGACTGACAAGGGACTAATCACTAAAATCCGTAGAATTCTGCAGCACCTTGATAAGAACAAAATAACAATCCAATTAAAAAGTGGGTACAGGACATGAATAAGCAATTCACAAGGACAACACTCGATTGGCTAATGAACACACGAGGAAATGCTTATAATCACTAGCCACCCAAGAAATCAAATTAAAACTAAAGATCAATTTAAAAAGAGAGAGAACAACAAATACTAGAGAGGATTCCGAAAAACTGGTACTCTTATACACTGCTGATGGGCTTGCAAACTCATACCGCCATCATGAAAAGCAATATGGTGATACTCAAATAACTAACAATAGAAATACCACATAATCCAGCAATACCTCTGCTGGGCATATATCCCGCCCAAAAAATCAATAAGTAAGAGCCAGAACACACAGAGACAGGTGCTCTCCCTGTTCATTGCAGTACAGTTCACAATAGCAAGACATTGGAAACAGCCCAACTGCCCATCAGTAGAAGAAAGGATAAAGAAACATACGCACAATGGAATACTATGCATCCCTTAAGAAGAGCACTGAAATCATGAAACACCTAATGATGTGAAGGCACCTGGAAACTGTTCTGCTGAGTAAAGTTAGTTAATCACAGAAGGACAAAGTTTGTATGCGTGCACTACTATAATGATAAATGCCAAGATGAAGGCAGGCTCATGTTCCCAGGGCATGTAATCTTCCAACCCAATCTCCCACGGAATGAGGTAGAGAGCCTGTCTAGCATCCATGACACATATACCCCACCTCTATATGTATATCTTAACTACGTTGACAAAAGAGCTCTCACCTCAGCTGGGGTCAGTTTTTCAAGATGTGAGGAGAAAGGGAAGACCATTCAGTTGCTGCTGTACAGAGTGTGGTAAGGGCTCCCCAAAAGAGTAGACACTCCTATTGAAGTGATCAGAAAGCCTTACTGGAACTCAAGTCAAAATGGAGAGGGGAGGGCATGTATGTCGCCAAGAAGGCAATCACATTTCTGTTGGTAGAAAAACAGGAAGGACCAACCTCCCATTGGGAAAAAGTGTTTAACAATACTTAGATAGAACCCAAGGGGAAAATAGGCCTGATCTGTGTTGTTATTTAGACACTTGGATGTCGTTTCTTGCCAGCCTTTGATGACCCAGGCCATGTGATATAGACTATCAGGACTTTAGACTCCATTCTTTAAATATGCACAACATCCTTCACAGACCATGCCAGAAGGATTCAATGTGAAAACCCAACTAAGTGAATTGGGCTTTCCCTCAAACTCAGTTGTATCCCTTGGACTTAAGATTGAAACTCCCTAGGGTGAGAAACAGGTGACTACGATCCCAAGAGCATAGAACTGGCGGTTACTGGATTTGGGTTCAGACTATTGCCTTGAGAGTTCACAATGAATGATGGCCCAGAACTACCATATACCTAACTATTTTAATGCCTCTTTCATTTATTATGACATGTATTAATCTGGTAAGTGTGACTCTACCATCGTAAATAATATTATTGAAAGTTTTGCCCTATCACCCACCCCATTCCTTGGGTAAGTAGTGGCCAGTCACTTAATAGTTTAATATGTACAAATTGACAATTCATGTATTGCAGTCCATAGCTGGCCTATACTCGCATAATTTCCTTTTCTCAACAATGATTTAAGTTCTACACCATTGACTAAATTAATGACACCATCCATAGAATTACCTTATGTCCCAGGGGGATGATTGATAATGTTTTCTAACATAAAATAAAAATGATGCTTCTAAGATAGATCATAAATATACATAAACCATAGATATATGAATGGATTTGGAGCTCACACTTAATTCTAGCCCCAATCCAAGATCAATTAGCTCTTGTGGCATGGTCCTGCTCATCCTCATGAAGAGATCACTGAAGATATGGGTGCTATAGCAATGTGTGGTGAAGAAGCAAGATGGTGCCCGGCTATCAGAGAGAATAGTATCTGGGGTCTTAAATGCTTGTCTTCAAACAAGTTATCATCTAAGTGAGGCATCAACTAAGTCCACATGGAAGAAGCACACCAACCTGTGTGATCCAAAGTTTACAAACAATAAACTTCAAAGGATGAAATAGTATCAGAGCTTAAATTGTGAACATCTGGTCTGCAGAAGGCTACGGATGACAGTGGAAGCCCAAAATACATTTGCAGGATCCACACATGAATTAAGCCTCTGGTGAATCCCCTCTGACCATATGTGAGGGATGTGAATAGCCTCGTTATCAGAACGAGCATTATGAAGTCAATTATGGAAGATGTAGTTAGGTTAAAATATAGTATCGTACCATTTGATTTCTCTTTTGATCCATATTGAAGATGCTTCCGTTTTGTTCTGTTTTTAAGAGAAGGGTACAATACATGTGGATTAAGCCTCTTGTGAATTCACTCTGACCATAGACCGGGGATGTGATAACCTTGCAATCATCCAGAATGTATCGGAAAGTGGATCACTGTGAGTGCAATTAGGTTAAAATATTTTATTTGATCTCTTTTTGACCCATTTGTTCCAGTTTTTAGTATCTTTGCTTTCTTTGCTACTGAAGTTTTTCTTTGTTATTGTTGTTAGTTTGGGTAGCCAGGATGAAATCCAGGACAGGTAAATCTACAGAGACAGTAATTGCATTCATGGTTCCTTGTGGATGTGGCAGGGGAGGTTGGGGGGGGATTGGGAGCTGATAACAATGAGTGTAAGAATAAAAACATGTGCTCAGTTTCAGCGGGGCATCCAGATTAAGAACAGTCAAGGGTGCTTGCTTCGATAGCACATATGGTAAGAACAGCCTAGGAAAAAGGAATCGAATGTCCATTTCTGAGGTATTAGCCACTAAAAACCTTATGAGTAGAAATAGAAAATTATCAGATATAGCCCCTCAGGTTGGAAGGCATTCAAAATACGACTGGGAAAGAGCTGCCTCCTCAAAGCAGAGTCAGCCTTAATTACATAAATAGAGTAAATGGGGCACAGCTCAAAATAAAGAAACCTCTGCAAATATCCATTAACGACCAAAACATAGAGTACCAAGTATGAATCTAGAAAAATCAGAAGTTGTCAAAAATGAAACGGAATGCATAAAGATGGGTGTCCTAGGCACTGGTGAGCTGAAATGAATGAGTGCGGGGGACCAGCCTCCACACCAAATGGTTCCCAAGGGGTGGTTGTGTAATTGAAGGGTAAATTAAAGAAACATCAGACAAGTCATGAAAGGGCTCGCCTCTTCCATGAAGACTGGAACCAGAGAGGGAGTTGGTGAATGTGTAATCTCCAAAAGGCTTATATAATCACTGGACATGCAGGTCATGGCATGCATGTACGTAACAGGAAGGATATGGACTACAGGCATACACATAATAGGAAGGGGAGGTACTAGGGAATGCCTAGGGCCTTACACCTGACAGGAAGGCACATCTTAAGAGATGGGCAAGTCTTAGAGTTAAGACAGTGCCTTAACTTTGGTTATCCCTCAGCTGAGTTGACCTTAGATGACCCTGAGCTTTTCTCCAGAGGAACAACCTATAGTGCTTCTCAGAAAGGAGTGGGCTGAACTTACAGTGGGGCAGACAAAAGTGTCTGATTGCTCTCAAAAGCAGATAATCTTCAAGTGTATAGTAAGCAACCATGAGTTTGCAAGAAACATCTTAAGATTGGCATTATTGCCTGGTGGGGTTTGAGCAAGTGCAATGTAGCTGAAAGGAATTACTGAGAACCGAATGAAGGGTGAACATAATAGTGAGACAGGAGGCAAGATCTAGGATGGAAAAGACATTTATAGAGGTATAAATACAGGCATGTACATATATAAATATATTTATATATAATGATAGGGATTAGGCCTATGCACATACATTTATATGTTATTAAGTATTAACATAGCAAACAGTCATTGGGCCTCAACACAAGAACACTTTGTTCTAACAGTCAGGCATTCTGTGATGCTACCCTTCCCAAAATGATCCCTAAATACAAAATGGGCGCATAAGCAAACGTGGTAAAGAAAGCTGAAGGTGCCCAACTATTAAAAGATATAGCATCTGGGGTCTTAAAGTCTTGAAGACAAACAAGCGACCATCTAGCAGGGAAGCAACAAAGCCCACATGGAAGAATCACACCAGCCTGTGTAATCATGAGGTGTCAACAGGATCAGATATCAGGCATCAGAAAACCCAAAACAATCAATCATATTGATGCGAACAAGGGGGGCCAAAGTGGAGACCCAAAGCCTATCTTCAGGCAATTGGACATCCCATCACAGAAGGGTCACAAGGAAGGGACAACAGCCAAGGTGAAAGTATAAAACTGACCAAACACACAACATTCCTCTATTTCTTTAATGCTCCTCCCTGGCACTATCATGACCCCTGTTCCACCTTACAAATCTGGCTAGACCAAAGCATGTACACTGGTACAGATAAGAGCTCACAGCACACGGAATCCAGGACAGATGAACCCCTCAGGAAGAACAATGGGAGTAGCAACACCATGAGGGTAGGGGAAAGATGGGGGAGGAAAGGGGGAACCGATCACAATGACCTACATATAACACCCCCCACCCCAAGGAGAGGAACAACAGAAACATGGGTGAAGGGAGCTAGCACACAGTGAAAGATATGAAAATAAGAATTTGTAATTTATCAAAGGTTCACAAGGGTGGGGAAGGGAGGGGGAAAAGAGGAGTTGATGACAAAGACTCAAGTATTAAGAAAATGTTTTGAAAATGATGATGGCAACATATGTACAAATGTGCTTGAAACAATTGATGTATGGATTACTGTAAGAGCCCCTAATAAAATGATTTATTAAAATATATATGTTAATTCCTCCAATAAACAGAACAGAAAAGGCCACCAATAAATAAATAAATAATGGCAGCAGCAAAGGCTGCCACATGACTTGAAATGTCATAATAATTGGATAATTTGCCACAGCTCTGGCTAGAGCTCATTGGAACGTTCAAAAATTAGATTAGTGTAAAGTTTTAGCCTTGTAGGGATATTGATATATGCAAGCTGGACTTATGCAAATGTTTTCTGTTGGTACAACAAACTCCAGGGACACTTTCAAAAATAATAATACATTTCTGCTGAAACACCGCCCCTAACAAGGGCTCAAGTAGAAAGAAAATGTTTTGAGAATGATGATGGCAACAAATGTACAAATGTGCTTGACACAATGGATTTATTTATGAATTGTGATAAGGGTTGTATGAGCCCCAATAAAATGATTTTTTTAATAAATGAATATATCAAAGGAAGAGCGCTTTATTTATCTTCAGGAGAAAAAAGGATTGCCATTATTATGGGGGAGGTTATTGTGAAGAATAACTTTTCGTTAGGAGCAAGTGACTGGGACTCATCCCGGCTCACAAGCATGAAGACCCTTCTTCCACAAGAGTCTCAACTTCCCAGACTCCTTAAAGATGAACCTAGGGAACTCGTCTTGCCGGTTCCAGTTTCCCATAGACTAGTATGTTAGACAGGGATCTCTAGAGAAACAAAGCCAAAATGCTAATAATTGTATACACATATTTATATAGATAGATAACTAAGAAATCAGCATCTAATCTATAAAGCAGTACACATGGCTCAGTGCAACTCATTCCCATGACACAGCAGTGAGACACTTTTTTTTTTTTAATCAATTTATTGGGGCTCATACAATGCATCACAATACATAGATCAATTGTGTAAAGCACATCTATACATTTGTTGCCCTCATCATTCCCAAAATTCGCTTGCCTCTTGGGTTCCCGGAATCAGCTCATTTTCCTTTTTTTCCCCCTCCCCCTCCTTTCCTCCGCCCCCCTCCCCCATGCACCCTTGATAATTTATAAATTATTATTATATCTTATCTTACACTGCCCGGCATCTCCCTTCACCTACCCCTCTGCTGCCCGTCCCCCAGAGAGGAGGTTATATGTAGCTCCCTGTGATCCATTCCCCCTTTGTACACCCCTCTTCCCTCCTGGTATTGCCACTGTCACCCCTGGTCCTGAGGGGTTCATCTGTCCTAGATTCCCTGCGTTTCCAATTCCCATCTGTACCGCTGTGCATCATCTGGTCTAACCAGGTCTGCATGGCAGAATTGGGGTCCTGGTAGTTGGGGGGAGGAAGCGTTTAAGAACTAGAGGAAGGTTGTGGGTTTCATTATTGCTATACTGAACCCGCTCAAGTCTTGAGGGCCGCTGGGTAGTCCTCTGTAGAGCAATTCAGGCTATCCGGGCACAGGCAGCAAACAGCAAGGCAGGTCACCAACAGTCAGCCAGATGACAGGGTCCGACAGTCCCCAGCTCAAGAGATGTATATTCCAATCGTGTGGTGAAGCAGGCCTTGAAGGAACCTCAAATTATAGCGACACTGTCCACAGGTTAGGTATTTCATCAGTAGTGTAGCTTGCAAATTGAGGCACAGAACAACCAAGGTACAGAATACTTTTTGCGTATATCTTTTTGTTGTTATATTTGAAAGGTTATGTGTGTCTAGTCACTAGAGACCCTTTTACATGAGTTCTGTGCTCGGCCTAGTGTCTACCTACTGCAAGTTGATTCGAAGGACAGAATTCTAACTCATGAGAGCTCCACTTTGAGTGGCTCGTAGGCAGAGGAGGGCTGTGCAGGCATTGTGTAAGAACCTACCTCTGATGGCTAGGGTCAGAGAAAGAAAAAACATGATATGGGCAAGTGTCATGGAAGGAGAACTAGGAAACCAGGAATATGAACTATCTTTGAATTTGGGGGGTCAGCTTATGTTCATTATTAGTAGCTTAACACTTTATAATTAAAGTGAAAAAAATATATATGAAAAGATGTTCTTAGAAAATTGCAAATTAAGACAATGAGATTCCAGTACACTCACAACAATTGCTAACACACTGGGAACATCAAAGGGTGGTGACGAATTGGAGCAACACGACCCCTCATTCATTGCTAGTGGGAATCCAAAATGGTATGGCCACTTTGGAAGACAGTCTGGCCATCTTTAAACATATACTTACCATAGGATCCAACAATCACCCTCCTTGCTAAAAAGGTTTGTAATACTTTTCCAAGCCTGAGGACAGAGGCCTGAGGAACCAAGGGACAGAGCGAGTGATCTACCAATAGGCATAGCTGAGGAGCAATCCTAACCAAAAAAAAATGATGTATCCTGTGTCATTTCTGATCCTTATCACTTCCCTAATGAAGCCCATAATTAGGAGTATAGTCAGCGCGTTCAGTGTGGCCATTGCAGTGAATTACCAAACCTAGCTAAGGAGTAGAGAGTACCATTGGAAAGGTGGCTAGTGACAGAATTGGGTTTTTTAAAGGTTGGAGAGAGGAGGTATGTCTGACTACCACCTCATAGAGATCAGCCTGGGGCTGACGATCTTGATTCTCTTTTCTCCTCTTTGAGAAGTTAGACGAGGTCTGACACCATCACCATGCCATTGTTCAGTTAAAAAAAAAAAGAAAGAAAGAAATTACCAAGCCATGGAGGGACTTTAAATGTTTATCACTAAGTGAAAGAAATTAGTATGAGAAAAGCTACCTACTGTATGATTCCAATAATATGACATTCTGGAAAAAAGCAAAACTGTAGAGATATCATGATAAACAGAAAATATTAATATTGGTAAGGATTTCATTTAACTCAGATCCACAATCAACCCTCATGGAAGCAACAGTCAAGAAGTTAAATGATGTATTACACAGGGAAAATCTGACACACACAATTTTTAAAGTTTTTAGAAGCAAAGCTGGCACTTTGACAACTACGGTGTACCTGGCCCAAGCCATGGTATTTTCAGCAGCTTCATATGTGTGCAAAAGCTAGACAATGAATAAGAAAGACTGGGGTCAGGGGTGGAATTAATGCCACTGATCTACTGCCTCTCTTTCCGTCTGTTCTGAGTATAAATGATGCTTACGTGACTAAGAACCAGACAAACGTCAAAGCTGTGGTTGCCCGTGCAGCTGATGTGAAGCCCTGGTGAGCACTGTGGACAATTCCCAGCATCTGATCACCACCCACAGCGCAAGCTCTCAACACATGTTGAGGGACTGGGTAGATGGGAAACTGTTTTGCACTGGAAGTGGGGTGGAATGTGAGGGGGTACCCCCAAAACACGGAATTTTTTTAAAGGCTATGCATTTAAATTTTTTCTAAAACAATCCTATCGCTTTCAAAGTGCTCTCCATTACATTTAATACATTTGTCACATCTGCAATTCCATTCTTGGAGACATTTCTCAAGCTCACCGATTTGGATGGCAGACAGCGCCTCCCTTGTGTTTTCCTTTGCCTCTTCTACATCATCAAATCGCTGTCCTTTCACATCCTTCATCATTCGTGGAAACAAAAAGTGTTGCACAGAGTGAGGTCAGGTGAGTAAGGTGAGTTGGGGCAAGAGAGGCATGCTCTTCTTTATTGCCAAAATTTGGTGCACTGAGATGGCTGTGTGAGCAGGTGCATTGTCATGGGGCAAAACCAGTCCCCCGTCTGCCACAAATCAGACCTTTTTTTTTTTGTCACACACTGTTACACAATCTTTTCAGAACCTCTAAATAGAAAGCTTGATTAATAGTCTCACCTGGTGGAATGAACTCCAAATGCACTATCCCCCTCACATTAAAAAAAGAAAAAGAGCATCATTTTGATCTTTGATTTCACTTGGCCAGCTTTTCTGGGGCAAGGTGAAGAGGGCATCTTCAACTGGCTTGATTGAAGTTTTTTTCGGGGTCATAAGAATAGCGCCATGTTCCTCACCAGTAATGACCATGGACAAAACGTCTGGGTCACTTCGGAGCTGTTCTTTCAAAGAATCATATGTTTCCAGTTTACAGTATTTTTCTTGGTCAGTCATAACCTGAGGCACAAACTTCACAGTGACCCTTCTCATTCCCAAATTTTGTTAAAATTCGTTGAACTGAGCTCCAAGATAGTCCAGATAACTTCCCCATCTCTTCAATGGTCCATCATTAGTCTTCAAGCACAAGTGCACAAATTTTGTCGAAATGTTCATCCATTGGGGAAGCTGACGGGTGTCCAGAGCAAGGCTTGTCATCAATTGCCATTTCACCTTTTTAAAAATGAGAAACCACGTGTACACTTGCATTTTTCCCACAGGGCTCCCCTTGTAAGCTGTCTTCAACATCACAACAGTTTCTGATGCATGTTTCCCAAGCAGTAAACAAAATTTCACAGCCACACAGTGTTCTGCTAAATTGTCCATCACAAAAAAAGAGGTTCACGTGTAATCGCTTTGACGAAAAAATTCACTGTGACCAGAGAGAATCTTCCCAGGTGATGCCACTGGGTACAATAACTCAGAGTGATTTGCTGGATGTTTGCCCGGCAGGAAATATCCCCCTTTTTTGGCACATGCAATGATACAGAATGCAGGAAGATCACAGGTCAATGGGTGGGAAGTCTTGTGGATCCAGTGACATTGTAAGCATCTCAGCACCGACAGGGTTCTCCACATGGCTTCTCCAGCTCCAAAGGTCTGGCTCCATCAGCCTCTCTCCATGTGTCTTCTCCACAGGGATGTCTCACAGGGAGTGAGCCAAGGGAGAGAATGTCTCCCGCCTCCAGGAGGGAAATACAGGAGTTCCCAGAATCCTCAGGAGAAGGCCATGCCCACACAGAGGCCTCATTGGCTATCACCTGATTGACAGGTGAGACTCCACCCCTTCACTCTTAGTCCTCTCAAATTGACAAACGATTATATAGCTACCACACACACACCATTTCCAAGAATACAAAGGGCAGGAGGACTGTGTTGACTGCACCATCTGCTACTCTGTCATTGAGTCCAGTACCTGAAGGTTGTTGCCAGCAGCTGGTCAGTGCTTTTTCAGCAATGACCCTAAAATATCATCAATGAAATAAGGGCTAGCATGTGTGAAACCTTGTTGCTATTCAGGCAACGATGACCCATGTTTCATAGTGAAACCGTCCCATGGGCTTTTCTTGACTGAAGTCTTTATTTCACCAAGCCTTTCTTTTCAGTGCCCTGAATGAGTTTGAACCTCCAACCTCTACATTAATTGAATACAAACCATTTGCACCATCCAGGGACCTCTAAAAGGTGTGAGATAGCCTTTTTAAATGCAAGAGGCACAGATTCTATAAATCAAACCAGACCCAACAGTGGGTCTGATGCAAATGCATGATGCAAAAGTAAATCACATCTTTAAATCTTAAAAATTCGACTTAAGTCCTTACTAAAAAGAAAAATCCCAGGTTTATATATCTCATCAATATACATAATAAAGTTGAAGCAGTGCCTGGGAATGTAATTCAAATTCCAATCTTAAGCAATACAATCACCTAAAACAATAATCAGCCCTCCTTAGCTAAAAGAAAGCCAGTCAACTGCACAGGAAACAGCAATAAAGTAAAAATACTGTACAAGTCAGTCTTTTCAATGGGTTAAGCATTCGGTTCATAATCAACTGTGACTTTTTAATGAGGATGCCTTTTTAAAAAAACTGTTTAGGGAAAATTAGGGGAAGGTTTTCAGAGCACATCATCCATTTTACAGAGCAAATTACTAATTTTACATTCAACAGTTCATACACATTTTATTTCAACTCATCCACCACAACCCCCTCAGAGTGCCATGACTACTCCACTTCCTCCCCGTGTCTCCAGCTCCCATAGCTTCTTCTTTCCTGACCCTCTGCTTTATCCGTGGCTAAACGCTGCCTTCTCAGATCTTGAACAGTCTATTATTCTACCACAAGAGTGAGTTCACCTGAAGGTAACCGAGGGTCATGTCGTCTTGAAGGTTCACCTGCCCCTATTGGACCAGTAAGTCTGGCCTTTTGGGTGAGTTTGAATTTTGTTCCACATTTTCCTCCCACTCCATCCAGAACCTTCTAATGTGACTCTTCACGGAGCAGTTGGTAGTGATAGCCGGGCACCATCTAGTTCTTCTGTTCTCAAGGTGGGGGAGATTGATGTTGATATGCTCCATTAGTCCGTTGGAGTAAATGCTTCCAGATGTCTTTTGATTTTCAGCACTCTTCTTTCCCCTGAATGAGGAGACACCAATAGCTGCACCTTAGATGGTTGCTCTCTAGCCCTTCAGACGCCCGTTGCTACTCACCAAAGTAGCGTGTAGAGCATTGCCTTTGTGAACTGTTATGCCAGTTGATTTTGGTGTAAGGGTCTTCTTGTTGACATATTTTGATTAATTCTCTGGCTTCTTTTGCTTGTTTGCTATATTCATGTTTGTTGGGTTTTAGGTACATAATTTTATTTCTAAATTGTGCAATTGCTTACTTCTAAACTGTGCATCATTAGCAGGGGAGCAGGGGAGTATTAGATAGATGAGTATTAATTTGACCGGGTTGGAGGTTCTCAGGGGCAATGTCCCCCAGCATGCGAATATTAAGTGCACAGATGTGAAGTCGGTATTTTCTATTTCTCCTTTTATATCTGACATCATGAACCTGAGGCTTTAAGCCTGGGCCTCTTGAACCACATTTGGACTTTAAGTGTGGTTCTCTCGACTCTTATGGAATTGACTTACATCAATAAATCTGACTTCACATAAAAACCTGTGATTTATAACTTCTCTTTAAAAAGAAAGAAAGAAAAAGAAAGAGAGAGAGAGAGGGAGGGAGAGAGAGAGAGAGAGAGAGAGAGAGAGAGAGAGAGAAAG
>NW_022104553.1:11731069-11745699 GCF_000313985.2 Echinops telfairi
AAGGAAGGAAGGAAGGAAGGAAGGAAGGAAGGAAGGAAGGAAGGAAGGAAGGAAGGAAGAAAGAAAGAAAGGTTCCGACCACAAGCAGAAGCAGCTGTGGATGACCGTGAGAACAAGGCTGTGGTCCCCACACTGCCACATCGCCCACTTTACTAATTTACCTTGTCCGCCTCTTGTGGGTTGATGATTAGCATCCTTGTGATCATCTGACCAGCTCTCTCTTTTGTATCCTCATCATCTCAACATGAGGAGTGATGCACTAAGCTAGCACTTGACCATGACACAACTTCTTTCATTTCCCATCTCCTCTAGTCATATGTGCACCTGTGACTTGGGGGTCCTCAGGGCTTTAAGACAAAAAGGTTTGGGTTACAGCACAGCAAGAGTCACGTGCTCCAACCCAGCAAAAGAAAGACCTTAACCTAAAGAATTAGAAGTTGTCAGAGTGTGACTTAGCAAGTTACACCATAATATGCAATCCAGCCCATTCTTAGGCAAGATAAAATTGAAACCAGTCTTTACCTCTCTAGTTATCTATATAGGTCCTTGGTGGTACAAACAGTTTTCTCTGGACTACTAACCTAGAGGTTGATGGTTCAAACCCAGTCAGTGGTACCTAAAAAGAAAGAGCTAGCAATCTGCTTGTGATTATTACCGCCAAGAAAACCCTAAGAAACAGTTGTCCTATGTAACACTAGTGGAAATCGAATGCAAGGCAGCAGAGCGTGGTTGGTTTGGTTTGAGTGCATCTGTCTAAGGAAATCAAAAGTCGCCCTTGAAGCCAATATTCCAGACCAGCTACGCTCTTAAAGTTCTGTTCTGACGCTAACATTTTACTATTAGGTGACTACATATGCTAATGAGCCCATACCCATGATTATAAAGATGCATATGATTAATCAGAGGCTGCATTATGATTGCCATTGCGCTTGTTCTTGCTTTCTTCTTCCTCCAAGTGTTTCTAATTCTTAACGATCAATTAAATTAGGGACTGGAGCTTGTGTGTGTTTGTGTACCGTCGGGCAATATTCTGTTCTGATCAGAGTTTTCATTGACTGTCCTTCAGAAGTTATCACCCAGTCTTTCTTCCTAGTCTGTCTTAGTCTAGAAGCTCTACTGAAACCTTCCACCATGGGTGACTCTGCTGGTGTTGGAAATATCAGTAGCATAGCTCCAAGCATCATAGCAACATACAAGCCATAACACTATGGCAAACTGGTAGATGAGTGGTGAGCTACGTACTGTGGAACCTAGACATGTATTCCTATCATCTCCAGTTTGCTCTCGTGATAAATTATAGGAGAATGAAAAATAAAGGAGACATTACGTAACCATTCAAGATCTGAATAGATCACCTACTAAAATCATTTCCTAGCTGGCAAGAAGAGATAAATACATTGAGGTGGACTACTGTAAGAATTTATTTGCAATCAAGTTGTGATTCACACAAATAAGTCTATGTAGTAGGATACAAGATAAAAAGAGCAGGAATTTTATTTTATTTTTATTTTAATAAATCATTTTATTGGGGCTCTTACAACTCTTATATCAATCCATACATCAGTTGTATTGAGCACATTTGTACATCTGTTGCCATCATCACTTCCAAAACATTTTCTTTCTACTTGAGCCCTTGGTATCGGCTCCTCTTTTTTCCCCTCCCTCCCCCACCCTCCCCTCTTCATGAACCCTTGCTAATTTATAAATTATTTTTATTTTCATATTTTACACAATCCACTGTCTTCCTTCACCCACATTTCTGTTGGGAATGGTGAGTTATATATCGATCATTGAGATTGGTTCCCCCTTTCTCCCCCTTCCCCCCAACTTTCCTCCTACCTTCATGGTATCGCTACTCTCATTATTGGTTTATCTGTCCTGGATTCCGTGTGTAGAGAGCTCTCATCTGTACCAGCATACATGCTGTGGTTGAGCCAGATTTGTAAGATAGAACTGGCATCATGATAGTTGGGGGTGGGAGGAAGCATGAACGAACTAGAGGAATGTTGTGTGTTTTGCCGGTGCTATACTGCACCCAGGCTGTCTCGTCCCTTCCTTGTGACCCTTCTGTGAGGGGATGTCCAATTGTCTACAGATGGGCTTTGGGTCTCCAATCCCTTTATTCGCATCCAAGAATTTTAATGTCCCTCAAAGAACAATATCAGGTGTGTGTGTGTGTGTGTGTGTGTGTGTGTGTGTATGATATAAAGTCATCCAATGTTTTGAGAAACGATGTACAAATGCGCTTTACACAATTGATGTGTGTATGGATTGCGATAACAGTTGTATGAGCCCCTAATAAAATGTTAAATTAAAAAAAGAAATTAAAAAAAAATATATATATATATAAAGTCATCCATGTAGATGTTGTTGCTAAGCATCTCTGAGTCCACTGTAGCTCACAGTGGCCCTAAGGATAACAGAGCCAAACACGGCCTGCCTGCTCCAGTGGCGTCCTCAGAACCATTTCCATGCTTGACCTCCTTGGTTCAGCCGCTGTGTCAATCCATCTTGTTGAGGCTCTTCCTTTTTGCTGAGCCTCTACTGCATGCAAGCATCAGGTCCTTCTCCGGTGACCAGTCTCTGCTGGTAAATATTGATGTCGACATATTTACTTCTGTCTAAGCTAACTTCAAAGTCAGACAAGGTGTAAGAAGGTTTCTTGGGAGACGAAGAAAGCTTTTCATCTAGGGAAGAAGCTATGAAAGAAGAGAAACCAGACACTGAGGAATGTGGTCAAGGTAGAAAGGGGGAAGTCACGTACATGATTCAGATCACACTTTTGGTGAAATCAACAGTGTCTAATGCTAGATTGCTCTGAGAAGGGATGCGTGGACTCGTCTGGGAGATGCCAGGAAGAATGATTGCACAGATAAAGAATGTAACAAATGTCTCTGAATGATACTATAGACATAGGTAAATTGTCATAAGCTTTCTGTGTATCTTCACCACTACGTGTATGTGTGTGTGCATTTGTGGGGGTGGGAGGCAGTGAAAGGAGAACTACGCCTGCCACATGGTAAGCTAGTTACACTATTTTGGCCTTGAGTTTTCTAATTTTTCACTCTCTCATTCAACAACTATTGACCGAATGCCTACTTAAACCACGCATTATCTAGCACAAGGAATCATGGATTAAAATACAGAAACTATGCCTGCAGCTGGTTCAGAGGCTGTAAGTGTGTGTCAAAGAACATCTCAGGTGAGGGAGAAGTTGACGGAAGCTCACAGCCTGGCCAAATGGAGTTGGGTTTTTTTTTAACTTTTTTTTTCTCTGAAGACATGTCATATCATTCAATAGTTCAGTTCTATCCAGAAGAATTGTACAATCATTGCCACAATCCATTTTAGAACATTTTCTTCTGCCTTGTACTCCTTGTGATTAGTGTAATTTTTCGACTGTGGACTTATAACTGACCAGATTCTGCTTTGTAACCAGAAGAGTAATTTATAGGGTATGAAACTGAATTTCTCTTTGACCCCGATGTCTGCGGCTGCGGCTGGAACTTGCACAGTAAGAATGGCAGTGGCCCCCACCCCACCCCTCGTCGCCCCTCTCATCCATCAAACCTAGGGCAAAGCTCCCGTTCCAGCAGAAACCCATGGGGTAAGACATACCAACAGCCATGAGAGTGAGACCGCCTAGAAGCCCCAGCCCAGCCCGCCAAGTCTGCAGATGACTCCAGTCCCAGACCATCACCTTGACCACAACCTCGTGAGAAAGTCTGAGCCAGGCCCATCCAGCTTAGCCTCTCCTGGGTCCTGCCCACAGAAACAGTGCCAGGCAATGCATGCTTCTTGGTTTAAGCGACTTCATTTGGGGGCCTTTTGTTGCACAGTAAGAGATGGCTAATACAGGGGGGTTGAGTAGGTCCATCTGCTCCTCCTCCCCTCTCTCCCCCAAGTTCCTGGACAAGCACCTACAATCTCATAACTTGGAGCCAAAGAGCCTCTGACAATGGTTTGCAGTCATAACTTGCTACATTTAAAATTCAAGTGGTAATTTCCCCTAAAGAAAATGGAAGAGGTGGGCATGTGGTGGGAACAAAGACTCCGGTAGCTTCAATTGTTAGCAGCAAGTCTCAGCAATTGCAGAGAGCAACACTCTGGAGCCATTTGGAGGCAGATAATAGTAGGTCTGGAAGTTTCACTTTCATAGCTTAGAGTGCTTCGTAAACATCCTGCTTTCAGCCAGTCTACTGGGAAACCATGAACCGAGCGGGGTGGGGCAGAAATCTCAAACACCCTCTTACCCATCCAGATGAAGCTTGGGAATTGGAAATGTTGTCGATAGAAATCTTGTCAAAGTAAAATGGACATCCTGACACCATTATGTGCCCATATTGGAGCATCCTGTGTTTGACAGCAAGAAGATGGTATTTTTGTTCCTGGACATCATATTCCATTTCTGAAGTCTGAAGATTGTGAATTAAGTCCAGGGAGGGAGTATTTTGCAATAAAATGAAAAGGGAAGGAGGGTCCACATTAAAAGGAGACCAGTTAGCTGAAAAAAAAAAAAAAAAAAGAATGGCAGTGGCAGCCAAGAAGAGCACAGGAGTGTCAGGAGAGGGAGGGAAGAGACAAGCACAGGCAAGACATAACGCTGCAGAGCTTTTGTGGCTCGGCTTCTGGGGCTCGTCTGGAAAGCTTCCCACCTCTTCTTCTCCCTTTCTTGGATTTCCAGGTCCACCCAGACCTTTCGGAGAGGCTCATCGACTGATGCACTATGGGAATGGAAAAAGACGCGAAGCCAACGTGAGGAAAGTCCCTCCTAAATTCCCCCACGTCCAGACGGGGGTTTGTGCCACAGCAGGGATTGAGAAAATAGTAATTACAGGCTCGATCGCCATCTAGCGAAAAGAGTGCCGCCTCACATCCTCAAAACAGCCTCCCAAACAGCAAAACAAGCTTTTTATTTGGGATTTTTTTTTTTTTAAGTTTAAACATATATATTTTTTATTATCTTAACAGTTCTGTTTACATATACGCCCATACCATACAATTCAATTGTTTACATGTATTTTTAAATGGTGGTGCAATTATCCCCACCATCAATATTAGGACATTTCATTCTTGTAGTCATAACTATTAGCTCCGCATTTCCCCTCAACCTTCCCTGCCGTGACCTTAAGAAAGTATGAATCCAGTCACTGTGTCTATAGATTTGCTTATCCTGGACTTCAGATAAAGAAAAACATCCAACACACCCAACAACAACAACAACAAAGTCTTCAATCCGAAAGAAAGCAGAAAATAATAAAAATCTAAATGGGTCAAAAGGGAGAGTAAGCGATAAGGGGTTAAGTTGTAACTGTATTAGTCCACTTTCTAATACACTGTCTGCTAGCAAGACTACTCATCTTGTCAATGGCCACAGGGGATTCACCAAAGATTTAGTCATCCACGTGGGAAATCTGCGAATGGATTTTTGGCTTGTGATGGTTAGAAATAAATTCTCATTTAGTTCAAGAAATTTCCTAATGCCATCCCTTATTTGATCTGTTACCAAGTTGTTTTTAAGTAGTATCTTGTTCAGTCACCATGTATTTGGCTGTATAATTTTGCTCTATTGCTAGTTTCTAGTTTGATAGCATTGTAGTCTGAGAAAATAGGTTTTAGGGCTTCAATGGTTTTTAATTTATTAAGCCTTGCTTGGTGGCTGTGATGGTAACACAATTCGTGTCAACTTGATAAATAAGTATAGGCGTGGAATCTAGGCTGTCAATCAGGTCACTACAGGATGACGCCACCTTGTGGCCGTGGCCTTCTCAAGAGGATTCTGGGAACTTCCTCACTCTTGATTCTGCCATCAGAAGAGGCAGGCCTCTCTCTCTCTCTCTCTCTCTCTCTCTCTCTCTCTCTCTCTCTCTCCTCTCTCTCTGATTCACCTTCCTGTTGAGGAGACACACTCAGAGAGCTGGAGGCTACAAGTGGAGACCTGCCACAGTGCTGAGATGCTTCCACCGCTACTGGATCCACAAGACATTTCACCCACCAGCCTGTGATCTTCCTGCATTCAGTATCGAGCCATTTATCTCTCCACCCTTCGATTAATCCCACTTGTGTTTATCAGCCAGGCTGGCACAATAAACTAACTATCTCAATCTCACTAATGCTTACCACTCAAATTGGCACATTGAAAGACTGTAAACTCCATGTCCTGTGGCCACCGAAACAAAAAACTGCCAGGAAGGAGGAGGATCAGGGAAAGAAGTAAGTGGTAAATCCTTACTCAAGTGGGTCCTCAAGCCACATGTTGAGAACCACTGGACCAGGATGAGTATTGACCGTATATGAATGCTCAGATACTAAAAGGAGGATGAGCTTTATGTTCAGTGGTATATGATACAGCAATCTAGTTGTACAGCTCTAAAATACAGGAATAGTGTGATAACCAAAAACAAAATGTCTAACCATGTTCAGCAATCATTTCAGTGGTTAGATTATGAATAGTAGATTCCTGAATGGCCCACATAATTTGTTCTCGGCTACTAACCAAAAGGTTGGTGGTTTGAGCCTACCCAGCAGTGCCGGAGAAGAAAGGTCCAGCAACCTGCTTCTGTGAAACTCAGAGTCAAGAAAAACCCCATGGAGCTCGGTCATAGGCTGTTATATGTCCGCTGTTAGATGACTTTAGTCACTTCTGACTCACAGTGACACTGTGCAAAAGAACCAAACAATATCCTGCAGTTCCAGCGTCGTCTTCACAATTGTTATACCCACACCCACTGCTGCAGCCACTCCGTGAACCCACCCAGTTGAGGGATTTCTTCACTTTTACTTACCCGGTACTCTCCCAAGGGTGACAGCCTTTTCCAGGATCCGGTCCCTCCTAATACCATGTCCAACACAACGGAACATGATGTCTCATTATTCCCATTTCTAAGGAAGCTTCTAGCTGTGTTTTCAACGAGATGGGTTTGTCCTTCTTTAGTACGCAGCACTTTCAGTCATTTTGCCAATATCATAATTCAGATGCATTTATTCTTCTCTGGTCTTCCTTCGTCTTTGCCCAACTGTCATGTGCATACGAAGTGACTGACTTTCGCCGTAGTCATCGAAATAACATCTTCGCTCTTCAACACTTACAAGAGCTCTTCAACAGCAAGTGTACCCAGCAAAACACGTCATTTGACTGCTGTTTCCATCCGTGATTATTAGAGATCCAAGTAATATGAACTCCTGGACAACACTGAAGTTGTCCTTTGATTCTGATGTCGTATGTTGGTCCCATTACAAAGATGTTTGTTTTATTTACAATGATTTACAAGCCGTACTGAAAGGTGTGGTATTTGATCATCAGCAAGAGCTTGCAGTCCTTCTTGCTTTCATCAAGCAAGATTGTGTCATCTGCACATCAGAGGTTGCTAAGCCTTCCTCTGATCCTAATGCCACACTCTTCTTACGTACTCCAGTTTCTTGGATTATTTGCTCAGTATAGAGAATGAATACATATGGTGAAAGTGTACAACACTGATGTTCACCTCTCCTGATTTTAAACCACGTGGGAGTCACTTGTTCTCTTGAAATTATTACCTCTTTGTCCATATACAAGTTTCACATGAGCACAATTCAGTAGTCTGAAATTCCGATTCTTCACAATGTTACCCATAGTTTTCATGATCCACACAGTGAACGCCTTTACCTCATCAATAAAATGCAAGTAAACATCTTTATGGTATCCATCTGACCTCAGCAATAAAATCCCTCACGACACATCCTCTTTTGAAACCAGCTTGAAATCCTGGGAGCTCCCTACAGATGTACTGTTGCAACCATTGTTGAATTAGCAAGATTTCACTTGACTGAGATGTTAATGATATGGTTGGTGCTCCTTCTGTCGCCTCCCCTGTCTTGGAAATGGACACAAACAGGGCCTCCTCCAGTCAGTTGGCCAGGGAGCTATCTTCCAGATATCCTGGCATCGATTAGTGAATGTTTCCAATGTTTCATAAGTTTGCTGAAACATTTCCATTGATATTCCATCAATTCCTAACGATTTATTTTTAACTACTGCCTTCAGTAGAGCTTGGACGTCTTCCTTCCGTATAGTAATGTCTTGATCATATGCTACCTCTAGAAATGGTTAAATGTCTACCAGTTCTTTTTGGTACGATAACTCTGTATTCTTTCCATTTTCTGTTTTGTTGCTGTTGTTGTTACTCTGAAACATGGGCGGGCTTGGTGACCCTTTTTGTTTATTTAACTTTTATTGCGCTATAATTCACGTACCATAAAATTCAATCGTTTCAGTATATTTTTAAAAGAGTGCGTAATAATCACCACAATTTTAGAATATTTTTCATTTTTGCGTGCATTATTAATAACTTCCTATTTCCCTCAACCTCCCCTGCAAAAACACTAAGAAAATATTATCTAGTTATTCACCCTATAGATTTACCTATCCTAGATTTCATATAAAGAAAATCATACGAAATAGACCAAGAACAACAGCAAAACAAAATAATGTCAAATCTCAGTCAAAATATCAGAAAATAATAAAGATTAGAACCAATTTAAAATGGAACAAACAGTACAGAATCCTTCACCTCTCAAAAGCACAATATATATATTTTTTTCCCTAGTGTACATCAAGCATACTACAGAATAGATCATATCTTGGCCATAAAAGCAAGCATCAAGAAATTTTAAAACATCAACATACTACGAATCATTTTTTTCAGATCACAATGCTATAAAATTAGAAATTGGCCATAGGACAATCAACTAAAAAGAGATCAGTCACATGGAAAATAAACAACACTTTACTTAAAAGTCGCTGGGGAATTGAAGAAATTAAGAGCACCTTTTAAAATTCTTTAAACAAATGAGAGTAAAGCTTACCAAAATCTCTGGGATACAGCAAAAGCAGTGTTCAAAGACAATGTATAGTAATACGTACATACATCGGAAAGGAAAAATAAAATAAACACCTTAACACATCACCAAAACTCTTAAGACAAGACCAGCAAAACAAAGCCTCATTTGCTAGTAGAAAATAAATAATAAAGATGAGAGCAGGGATAAATGAATCAGAAAACACTAAAAAGCAACAAGATGAGAAGTTGGTTCTTTTGAAAGCTCTGACAAATTATCAACCACTGGCAAACCTAATCAGGAATAAGGAGGAAAAACAAATATTGCAAGTAAGATGAAATGGGCAACATCATAACAGAACCAACCAAAATAAAAATAGTTACACAATATTGTGGGAAAAATATATTCCAACAAATGTGCAAACTTAGAAGAAATGGATAACTTTCCAGAAACATATTAGCTATCTAAATTAACAAATATTGGTGTAGAAAACCTAAACAGACCTATAACACAAAAAGAAATAAGTCTGGTCATTTTCTACATAAGAACGTAAGAAAAGGATACTTATGTTCTATTTCGGAACATAAGAAAAGGATACTACAGTGCCAAACTCAATCCAGGAAGCAAGTTCAGCCCTGATACCCAAGTCAAAAGAAGATATCACCAGGAATGATTTTTATAGACCAATATCTCTGATGAAGAGAAATGCCAAAATTTTCAACAAAATTATAGCCAACAGAATGCAATAAAACATTTAAAAAATCATTATGTCGCGATCAAGTGGGAGTCATACCAGGTATGCAAAGGTAGTTCAACCCTACAAAAGCGATCCATGTGATCCATCACATCACATAAGCAAAACAAAGAAAAGAACCATTTGATTTTATAGATCGATGCAGAGAAAGCACTAGATAAAATTCAACATTGATTCATGATTTTTAAAAAACACTTAATAAAATAGGATTAGGAGGGAAATCTCTTAGCATAATAAAGGCCATATATGCAAAACCAACAGCTAGTATCTCACTTAATGGAGAGAAATTGAAAACATTCCCCCTCTGAATGAGAACCAGATAGGGTGGCCCTTTATCACCTCTCTTTTTAATATCGTCCTAGAAGTGTTGGCCAGAGTGATCAGACATCAAAAGGATATGTAAAGGCATCCACATGGGCAAGGAATAAACAAAATTCTCTTCATCTGCAGATGACATCATCTTATGTATAGAAGCCCCCAGAGACGCACTTTAAAAATTGCTGGAACTAAATGAAAATGTTAGCAACATAGTAGGACAGAAGATCAGCATACAAAAATCAAGTGGTTTCTTGTACATTAAAGAAGAGGACCCTAAAAAGGAAATTAAAAGAACAATATTGACTTCTGAAAAGATAAAATATTTAGTAATACATCTAACCAGGAAAACAAAAGACTTATACAAAGAAAAACAAAGCACTTCTACAAGAAACCAAAATAGACTTAAATAAACCGAAGTATGTCCCATGCTTATGGATAGGAAGACCTAATACAGTGCAAGTGTCAATTTTACCCAAAGCACTTTGTCATTCAATGCACTTCTGATCCATGGCTCACCACAATTCTTCAAAGAAATGGGGAAAATAATGATCAGCTTTTATATGGAAAGGAAATAAACCCAGGATAAGCAAAACACTATTAAACAACAAAGACAAGATCACTCCCAGATTCCAAAACCGATTATACAACCACAGTAAGCAAAACAGTGGTATTTGTACAATAGATATGTAGACCTATGCAGTAGAACAGAGACTCCAGAAATAGAACCAAGCACCTCCAGACACCAGCTTTCTGATAAAGGGCTAAAACACATTGATGGAGACGAGATGGCCTGTTCAATAAATAGTGATGGGAAAATTAATCTCCACTTGCAAAAGAATTAAATAAGACCCATACCTCACATCATGTACAAAATTTAGTTCAAGATGGATTAAAGTCTTCCATATAACCCTAGAAGTATAAGGATCATCAATGAAAACAATAGGGACAAGGGATCTAATACAAGGTATAATATACTAGCAAACATAATGGGAAACACCCACCCTACAGAAGGCAAAATGGACCGAGACCTTCTAAAACTACATCAAAAGACTTCATCAAAGGTTATGAATGAATGAAAGCACAAATTCATTTGTGGAGTCGCCATGTGGATTAAACCTGTGGGGAATTGCCTCTGATCATTGACTGAGATGATCAATAGCTCTGCTATCAGGGTGCATTGGAAAGTGGAGGAATTTAGATGTAGTTGGTTTAAAATTCAACACCTTTTTGTTCCCCTTTTTAACCCATTTTGAACTTGTTCTAATTGTTATAATATTCTTTTAGATTGAGGTTTTTCTGTTAGATTTGGTCATTGTTTTGAGGGGAGAGGCAGTACGATTTTTTTGGTATAAGAAATCCAGGAGAGAAAGAACTACAGAGAAAGCAAGGGGACCAATGGTTTCTTAGGATTATGGTTTGCAGGGAATGGAGCCTAAGGGTAATGAGCACGAGAATGAATAAATAACATGTTCTCAAAATGATGATGGTGATGAAAACACGACTCCTTTTCATGGCGGTGAATTTTGAAAGGGGTGAGCATGTGCCCCTAGGTGCCATGGGGGTCTTGGGTTGCTAACAAGGTCAGCAGTTCAACTCCACCAGTCCTTTGGCAAGAGAGAAATACAGCTTCTGGTTCCATCCAGATTGGCAGCTTCTAGGGTAGCTAGGGGTTCCCGCTGTGCCGAGCAAGAGCTTCGGGGATGAAGGCCAGGGAGTGGGGCGAGTAGAGCAAGCTATGGGGAGGGTGGCTAAGTTGGTGAAGGCAAAGATGATGTGCTACTATGTAAACTCCCACTAAACTCACGATTAAAAAGGCTTTTCAAGTGTAAAGCCTTGGAAACCCAGAGGGGCATGTCGACTCTGTTCTGTAGGGTCCCTCTGATTTGGCCTGGAGGGTGGTGAGTTTGGTTTGGGTTTAGAGCCTGTTCCCTGCGCCAGGAGGTGCCCTGTTGAAAAGATTTTAGACCAAAGGTCCCGGCAGCCAAAACTCAAAGGCTGCCCGTGGGAAATACCCTGTCGGGTGAGAGGGGCCGGAGTTTCCTCTTTAGGGGCACCCTCCCTCCCAGGCGCCGTTCTCACTGCACCCTGTAGAAGTGGGGCTTTGACAGAGGAACGTGGCGGTTCTTCAAACCGAGCGCTTCTGCAAAGATCAAGAATTCCAGCGCTTGCATCAGACTCCTTTCGATCGGATAAAGAGCGCCCAGCGGGGTGGGTTTTATGGTCCAGAGGAGCAGCTGTGCTTTGTGGGGGCGATTCCCCCAGCTCGGCGAGTGTCGCACGCCCCCCTCCGCACCCCCATCGCCCGCCCCCCCCACTGCGCGCAGCACGTGGACATGGACAGGGAAAGCGAAAGCGACAGAAGGCAGCACGCCCTCGGTGGCACAGGTTGACGGCCAGATTAGGGGGAACCCAGCAAGGGTGCGGGGCTGGAGCAGTTTCAGAGCTCCGACCCAGACCGAAGACCGGTCCCCAAGGCGCCGGGTGAGTTCCTGTAGCGCAGCAGGGGACGCCCCCCAAACCACCCCCCTTTCACACACACCCTCCACCCCCTCTCACCCCCAACCCCCTTCCAGACCCTGGGAACCTCCGCACAAGGGCTGCCCAACTGGGTGCCACTCCGTGGCGGCAGGAGGAGATGGGGGTCGGGGAGAGGTATCAGGGAAAAGTGTTTGTTTTTCATGGGTGAGGTTCCAGGCGATAGGGCTCCCCAGACCCCACCTATTGCACCATCTCCTCTGAGACGGATGTACCGATGAACACGGGGCACCCAGGGATCACACAGCCACTGGTTTGGGTGAGGTGGGGGCGGACAGATGGACCAAGAGGGACAAATACTGAGACTCCAATTCCTTGACTTTGTACCTTTTCTGGGATGGCACAGATTTTCCCAGAAACATTGACAGCTTACTTAAACACAGCAAGCAAGAACGCAATTCTATTCTGTAATATAGGATGCCGCGAGACTGAAGCAATGTGTTTCTTTGTTTGCTTTCAACCCGCTAGGTAACATGCCACTCCCTGACCTGAGACCCTGGGCCAGCCTGCTGCTGCTGGACTTGGCCTTGCTCTGGCTACTTCAGGGGACCCTGGGGGCTCTGCTCCCTGGAGGGCTTCCTGGCCTATGGCTGGAGGCAGCCGTCCGCCTTGGGGGCCTCTGGTGCTTGCTGAAGCTGAGAGGGCTGCCGGAGGTTGGGGGGACACTGCTGCCCATGCTCTGCCTGGTGCTGCCCCTCTTTCTCTCACTGAGGGCTCTGGTCCCAGGGGCCTTGAGTGCACCCCCAGCCAGGGTAGCCTCAGCCCCTTGGAGCTGGCTGCTGGTGGGCTATGGGGCTGCAGCCCTAAGCTGGGCGGTGTGGGCCATCCTGAGCCCTCCCGGAGCCCCTGCCCAGGAGACGAAGCAGGGTCAGGAGAACAAAGCCTTGCTCTGGAGGCTGCTGAAGCTCTCCAGGCCAGACCTGCCTTTCCTCCTGGCCGCCTTCTTCTTCCTGGTTTTGGCCGTTTGGGGTGAGTAGGGAGAGGGCAGGGAGGGGTGGAGGTGAAAAAAGGCCCCCGGCACCCGCAGGTTCATCTGTTCTTCTTTCATGTCTTTTCCTCCCAGGTGAGACTCTCATTCCTTACTATTCTGGTCATGTGATTGACATCCTGGGAGGGGACTTTGACCCTGAAGCCTTTGCCAGTGCCATGTTTTTCATGTGCCTCTTCTCCTTTGGGAGGTAGGTGATGGGCACTTGGGTCTGTTTACTAGCCCCAATCTTCCTGTTGTCCTTCGCTGCTCTTGAGTTGGCCCCTGACTCATGGTGACCTCACAGGGTGACCCACGCACAATGGGAGGCCATCAGCCCAGCGGGAGTCCGCGGGTTCTCACTGGCTGATTTTTGGAAGTAGATTGCTGAGCCTTGCTTCCTAGTCTTCCTTCGTCTACAAACCCCCCTGAAACCTGTTCAGCACCATAGCAACATGGAGGCGTCCCCAGACAGGCAGCTGGTAGTTGTTGTAAGGTGCCTTGAGTGGGAATTAAACTACAGTCTCCTGCATAGAAGGTGAGAATTCTATTACTGAGTTAATCAAATTTAAAATTTCAGTTTTATTGTCCAAAATTGGTTGAGAAAAGGCAGGGATGCGTGAGATGGGGACGGTGTGAGTGGGCTCAGCAGAGTGGGAGAGCAGGTAGCTCCACGGATGCAGTTCCCGTGACAAAGCATCTGGGACTAGGGAGAGGACTGCCAGGACAGGGGAGGAGAGACGTCTGGGCAAAGTGGAAGCTGTGACATAATACTGAGGCCCGGCGAAAAGCAAGCCCCGGGCCATTTGCCCCCTTGTCATTTCTGTTACCTTCTGCTCCTTTGTAAACGTCCGTGCGTTTGAATGTGCTGTGATTTTGTTCTCATATCTAGCTCACCGTGTCTCCTTTCTTCCTCTGTTTATTCCTGTCCTTCACGCTTGCTCTCCATGTCTTCTCTTTGCCTCTCTTGGTCTACTTTCCCCAACTTGGCATTTCGTTGCATTGTGGACTTTCTCCGCACTTCTCACCCATCCCTTCCCTCTCTGCATCTCTCTCCCCCCTCAACCCTCCCCCTTCCCCCCATGTCCCCAGCTCACTGTCTGCAGGCTGCCGCGGGGGCTCCTTCATGGTGACCATGTCCAGAATCAACTTGCGCATCCGGGACCTGCTCTTTGCCTCCCTGCTTCGCCAAGACCTCGGCTTCTTCCAGGAGACTAAGACAGGTGGGGCCTGGACCCC
>NW_022104553.1:11749440-11750386 GCF_000313985.2 Echinops telfairi
TCCCCTGCCCCACTCTTTCAGGCGTTGCTCCTGGAGATCCAGGATGCTGTGGCGAAGTCAGGGCAGATCGTGCAGGAGGCAGTCGGAGGGCTACAGACTGTGCGGAGTTTTGGGGCCGAGGAGCATGAGGTCTGTCGCTACAAGGAGGCCCTGGAACGTTGTCGGAAGCTGAGGTGGCAACGAGATTCAGAGCAAGCCCTGTACGAGCTTGTGCGGAGGGTGAGCCAGACATGGGACGAGCCCAGGGAGGGGGTTGCGGAAGGCACGGGGAGCCCACTGTTGGTCCTGGTGTCCTGCTCGCCGTTCCAGGGTAGCGAGTGAGCAAGAGCCGGCAGACTCCGACTGAGCTCCATCTCGCTCTTCTCCCCTCCCAGCTGCTGCAGCTGGCTGTGCAGCTGCTGATGCTGAACTGTGGCCTGCAGCAGATCCTGGCCGGAGAGCTCACGCAGGGCGGACTGCTCTCCTTCCTGCTCTACCAGGAGAATGTGGGGGACCACGTGTTTGTGAGTGAGGGCCTGAGCAGGCGGCCCTTGTCTTCCCTCTGCTTGCCTCTCTAGCCTCTGGGCCTCGGGCTTTATTCCTTCTCTTTGTTAAATAGATAAATAAAACATTTTGCTATGGAGATTTCCAAACATATGCCAAAAAAAGAGAAAAAATAATGTGATAAATAGGGTGATGTAGCATCGGCTGTAGCAGTGATCAACGCAAGGCTAACCTTGTCTCGCCCACTTTGCCCATCCAGATTCTTTGGGGGGAAAGCCCAGACACCACCCTCTTTCAGTATGTAGGGCTGAAACATGGCGCCGTTAGAAAATCCAAGCACAAAACCATTTGGACTACAGTGAACCCTCGTTTATCGCGGCTAATCGGTTCTAGACCCTACCGTGATAAATGAAATTCCGCGAAGTAGGATTCCTTATTTGTAAATCAAATATTTTCGTAGTTA
>NW_022104553.1:11750486-11757175 GCF_000313985.2 Echinops telfairi
AGACCAATTCATAGCGAAGATGGAGCACGGCATGCACACAGGTAGCTCTGGCAGATTTTCTCAGTCAGTGAGCAAAGGGCACCTACTCAGTGGGCGAGCGCGGTGACGCCCGAGCCATCCTTCGGTCACTCCGTCCTGGTGCTCCCGCTCCCTCCTCCCCAGCACCCCGGAGTGAAGCCGCAGAAGTCGAAGCGCGAAGTGGCGAGGGTTCACTGTACTTACAAAATCAACAGTAACCCCTTCACTACATCAAATGCCCAGAGAGTGACCCGATTTCTCTTTGGTGCTAATATGCACTCTACGAGGGTGAGTCCAACAGCAGTGCTGCTCAGACCTGCGTGGGTTCCCTTCCCCTAAACCTGTTTAACAAGTCTCTGTGCAGTGGATGCCGCAGACACGTTCTCTCCGTCACAGATCTTAGACTCATTAAGATGTCTTCCAAAAAGGCCCAGTGAAAGCAATGGCTTTGGGGGCGATCTGATGGCGCCTTAAATTCAGGCAGAGAGCCGTAGCTCTGAAGGTGATGGCAGCTAGTTTTGGGCCATGTTTATCTAAAGGGACAATCTTGATAGATTTTTTCAAAGGATACAATTTTAAGAAAATGAAGGCCAGGCACGTTGTGCTGCGTAAGGAATATTTTTCCATCCTGACAGTGCACCTACTCCTTCTTCAAGGGTAGCAAGAGGCATGCTTACTACCCTTATTGGAAAACTTTATCCTATCTACCCTGCAGTTCTGGGCTTGCCCCTGCAGACTTCTCTTTGTTCACCAAACTCAAAGAAAGGGGAACCCGATCACAAGGATCAAACTAGAACCCCCTCCCAGGGGGACGAATGACGGAGAAGTGGGTGAGGGGTGGCGGAGGACGATGTAAGATATGGAAAAATAATCTATAACTTCTCAAGGGATCATAAGGGAGGGAGGGCAGGGGATGACGGAGGAAGAAATGGGGAACTGATGTTAGGGGCTCAAGTGGGAAGAGAATGCTTTCAAAATGATGATGGCAGCATATGTGCAAATGTGCTTGACACGCTGGAGGAAGGTATGGATTGGGATAAGAGATGTAAGCGCCCCAATAAAAGTATTTTTAAAACCCCACAAAACTCAAAGAACATTGAAAAGGAATGGGACTTGAATGTCCCAATGCTTCCAGGATGAGGTCCAAAGGGAACAGCATGGACGTTTTCCGGGAAGGGTGAGAGATGGAAACATCACCTTCCGAAGTGCACGTCACTGCTAGATGGAGGATATGCCTAAACATTATACCTCCACATTCTGATATTTTGTTGGATATTGGTTTCTGTGATTTTATAATAGTATCTTTTTAACACACGGCACACATATACCAGGGGGCTTCAAAAACTTGTGGGGGGGAAAATGGGAAAGATCAGGAAGCTTTTCCACAAACTTTTTGAATAATAGTTTGTGGAATAATAATTGTGATCTAAATTAAGTTCACCTCTCTGGATACTCATATATATGATACATATATGTTTCAGAGAATTCAAAGTGTTCATGGAAAAAGGCAAATAAAAAGATCATGGATATTTTTCCCATGAATTTACCAAGTCACCGCATGTGTGTGCACATGAAAGAAGGGGATGCAAAAAAGGGGGTGGGAAATCCCATTATCTCTTCATTCCATTTTTCCATATGTTTCTGAAGGCTTCACCTCTGTAATTCAGTTGTTTCTCTTAGAATTTATTCGTTAAAGAAACATTGCCATGTGTACTTGGAGTTTTTTTCTTTTATGGCTAGTTAATTAGTATTTTATTTCTGATTAGTATTTTATTTGGCTAGTTGATTAGTATTTTTTTCATTGATTAGTATTTTATTTGTGTCTGTATTTACAGGCAGTTGTTAGATAAATATAGAGGCTTATTAAATTAAGGCCTTCCAGTACTTTCAAAAAACTATTTTCGAGGACAGCATATGTCTCAGGTGGTAGTACACTCTTCAACCAGGAGCACACAATGCCTGATCCTCGCATTGTGATGTCCCCAGACTTTGGTGCCCAATACCCAGTGACGTGACGAGGGGCTGCAAAGCCATGGGATTACATCATCTCTCCATTATCAGTGGGACCATGTCTACTCAGCAAGCTTGCTGTCATCTACGATTGGGCGACCCAGGGGAATAGTTTAACCAGGAGAGGCATATAAACCCGAATTCTTTCCCAAGTTTGCCAATCTTCAAAATTAATTACTTTATTTGGGTGTTATTTGGTGATCCCCTGCACAGTTGTTGACCATCATTCTGTGCCAGGCAGTCCAGTGAGTGCAACAGTGAGCTGGGCACGGGGCTTGTTTATAAGCAACTGTCTGTCTGGTCAGGCCGGGCAGAGCTGGGCACGAATACAGGGCAGTGATTAACACAACCTGGGGACAGAAACGTGGTGGTGGGATGAGTATGAGACAACCCTCTTTCCCCTCATCACCTGGAAGCTGGCGATATTGCTGCCACTGATCAGTTCCATCCCATCTTTCCTGGCTAAGGGGGAGGTGGGGGATGGGGAGGCAGCATGGCTGTGGGTAGGAGGTGGGAAATTGGCTCATTAGATTGATCCTTGATTTCTGGGGAGGTGTGTTTGATAGCTCACCCTCCATCCCTGTTTCCCAGAGCCTGGTGTACATGTGGGGAGACATGCTGAGCAACGTGGGAGCTGCCGAGAAAGTGTTTGCCTACCTGGACCGACAGCCAAACATGCCCCCCTCGGGGACACGGGCCCCTTCCCATCTGGAGGGGCGTGTGGAATTCCACGATGTCTCCTTTGCTTACCCCAGTCGACCGGACCAGCCTGTGCTCAAGGTGCCCGAAAGAGGCCACGGGAGACACCTGGCACTGCTGCCTTGTAGCCTGTAGATGCTGCCCTCAGAGCTCACCTGGCCTCTGGTGGGAAAGGGAAGGGGCCGGGAGGAAGAAGAGCAAGGCCCCTAACCCGGCCCTGGCTTCTCTAGGGGCTGACCTTCACTCTTCGTCCTGGTGAGGTGACTGCGCTGGTTGGGCCCAACGGCTCTGGGAAGAGCACCGTGGCCGCCCTGCTGCAGAATCTGTACCAGCCCAGCGGGGGCCAGGTGCTGCTGGATGGGGAGCCCCTCTCCCAGTATGAGCACCACTACCTGCACAGAAAGGTGGGTGGGGACGGGGAGGAGGGATGGGCGGAGCAGAACAGGAGCATGCCCACAGGCAATGGGGGGTGGGCCCCCAGAAGCAATACAGAGGGTTTGTTCTGGGGGAGGTGGGAGGGCCTCTGGCCCGGAGACCTCCCACAGAGCCCTCTGGGCGTGTCCACTGTGTGCAGGTGGTGTTGGTGGGGCAGGAGCCAGTCCTCTTCTCGGGCTCGGTGAGAGACAACATTGCTTATGGCCTGGAGAACTGCAGGGATGAGGAGGTGCTGGCAGCGGCCAGGGACGCCCACGCAGACCAATTCATAGCGAAGATGGAGCACGGCATGCACACAGGTAGCTCTGGCAGATTTTCTCAGTCAGTGAGCAAAGGGCACCTACTCAGTGGGCAAGCGCGGTGACGCCCGAGCCATCCTTCGGTCACTCCGTCCTGGTGCTCCCGCTCCCTCCTCCCCAGCACCCCGGATTCTGCAGCCTCTTTCTCCTATGGGAGTCCTGCTTCCCAGCGAGCCTGCACAGCCGTGCTCTCTCCATCTCCGCAGCCCCACTAGCTCCCTGCCCGCGGCCCTCCTGCAGCTCAGCCCTCCCGGCTGGTTCTTGTGGAAAAACCGGTTGTGCACTGGTCATCCTTGTGGCGAGGCACGTCAGGGTGGCCGCTTGTGTCTGACGAAGGGGGTTTCTCTGATTTCCCCAGAAGTCGGGGAGAAAGGGAGCCAGTTGGCTGTGGGGCAGAAGCAGTGTCTGGCCATTGCGCGGGCCCTTGTGCGAGACCCCCGGGTGCTCATCCTGGATGAGGCCACCAGTGCCCTGGATGCTGACTGTGAGCAGGCGGTGAGTGCCGTGGTCCCCTGAACTCTGCGCTGGGGGTGGGGTGGGGGGCTGAGACCTGAAGGGTCACTGTGTCTGCACTTGGGCAGGAGGAGGAGGAGGAGCCACTAGTAGGCAGATCAGTGCCTTCTGAGGACTGCGGACTGAGGATGGGGCTGAATTGAGAAGCCAGTGGGCATGGGGGCATCTCTGGTGTCTCCAGGGGCAGCGGTCCAGGTCAGACAGAATGGCAGGGCAGACCTTGATGTACCGCTGTTCCTCCCTTCACACATTTCCTACCTCCCTGACCCTAAGCTGGAGTCTCTGGAGAGCACACATGCTTGATGCACTCACTTGCTCCCCAAAGGCTAGGTGTTTCCTGTCGACCCAGACACTCCTGCTAAGAAAGGCCTGGGGACCTCCTTCCCCAAACCAGCCACTGAAAGCCCTGTGGGCACAGTTCTGCCCTCACACGCAGGGTCCGCCTCGAGTTGGAACGGACTTGAAGCCAACCCAGAGCGAGGGCCTTTGCCTGGCGGTGCCAACAGTGAACACCCTTGGCCCCTAGCTGACAGGGTCAGGATGCAAGTCCACCTAGTAGTGTCTTGGCATTACATTCTGGTGGTCTACTACTAAAGACCGGCCTTTGAAAACCCCATGTAGCACAGTTCTCCTCGGACAGACATGGAGTTCCCTGAGTTGGAGAGAGCTGTAAGTGGTGCTGGTTACCCTGAGGCACAAGAGACGGTGCTCGGCGCACTGTGGTGTCCGTTTCCTATCCTTCTGAGGTATCCTCGTCTTCCCTCTTCAGCTGCAGGACTGGAAATCCCGAGGGAACCGGACGGTGCTGGTGATTGCTCACAGGCTGAAGACAGTTCAGGGTGCTGACCAGATCCTGGTGCTCAAGAACGGGGAGCTGCAGGACCACGCCCAGCTCATACAGGAGCAGGACACCTATGCCAGTCTGCTGGGCCTGGACTGAGACTCCAGGGACACTGGACATGTGTCACGGTCACCTGCACACCCCAGGATAGCACCTGCTTTGAGTTTCCCTGGGGGGGAGCATGGTGGAGGTTTGGGCCAGGTGTGCTTTCTAAAGATGTGGGGTTGGGGAGCTGGGACACCGCCTCATTTTCTTGTTGAACAGGATGTTGCCTGATGCTGAGTATTGTGGCATAATAAATATGTTAAATGCTTTTTAAAAAGTATGACATCAACTATACACATTCATATAGCAAACTTAGAAAATACAGAAAAGTACAAAGAAGAACATTCTTTTTGGGGGGTCTACATTTTATTTTATTATTTTATTTTTAAAAATCATTTTATTGGGGTTCATACAACTCATCACAATCCATACATACATCAGTTGTGTAAAGCACACTTATACATTTGTTGCCCTCATCATTCTCAAAATTCGCTTTCCGCTTGGGTTCCTGGAATTAGCTCCTCATTCTTTTATCTGTTCCCTGAGACTTTTCGCAGAAATTATTTCTTTTAGCGAGATTAGTACAATGTAGTAGAAGTTAAAGATAGCAGAAGACTGCACAAGAATACAAAATGAAATGAAAAATCATTTGAATCAAGCAGGACTTTAAAACCCAACATACCAAAACTTTGGGACAGAACCAAATCAGTAGTCACAGGGCCATGGGTAGCAATAAACACAAAGATTAAAAACAGCAGAAAGAACCAAAATCAATCCCTTGACCCAACACCTACAACAATTAGAACAGGAGAAACAAAATAAGCCTCTGGTCACCAGGGGGAAAGAAGAAGAAGAAAAATTAGAGCAGAAAGAAATGAAGCAAAATCAGTAGAAAGAACCAACAAGCTGATTGTTTGAAAAGATTAGGAAAATCAACAAACCACAATTGGCACAAGGAGAGAGGCATAGACCACTAGCACAGAAAACCCAGATGTAAATGCACCAGCCTACAGGCAACTCATCCTAAGCAAAGGACCAAAAGCGACCAAATGGGACAAGAACAGCATCTTCAGCAAATGGTGTTGGGCAAACTGGATTGGCATGAGCATCGGAATGAAGCAAGATCCATACACAAGATCCATGCACAAAAATAAGCTCAAGATAGATTGAAGAACTAAATGTAACAAGCCAGCCAGGGTGCAGTATAGCACCTACTAAACGAATAGCATTCCTCTACTTCTTTCATGCTTCCTGCCCCCCATTATCTTGACCCCAGTTCTCTAGACCAGAGCAAGTACACTGGTACAGATAAGAGCTCTCAACACGGAGAATTCCGGACAGATAAACCTCTCAAGACCAGTAATGAGAGTAGTGATACCATGAGGGTCAGGGGAAGATAGGGTGAGAAAGAGGAGAAAGGGGGAACCAACCACAATGGTTATGTACAACCCACCCCACCCCCACCCCCAGGAGGGTGAACAACGGAAATGTGAGTGAAGGGAGACAGCAGACAGTGTAAAATATGAAAATAAAAATAATTTTTACATTATCAAGGGTTCATGAGGGTGGGGATGGGAAAGGGAGGGGGGAAAAGAGGAGCTAATACCAAGGGCTCAAGTAGAAAGAAAATGTTTTGGAAATGATGATGGCAACATATTTACAAATGCTCTTGATACAATTGATGTGTGGATTATTCTAAGAGTTGTAAGAACCCCCAATAAAATGATTTGTTAAAAAAAAAAATTTAAGACCTAAGTGTAAACCCCAGAGCTATCATGGTCATCTACGAGAAAACTGGAAGAAACTGAAGAGCTCTTTTTTTTTTTTTT
>NW_022104553.1:11758703-11763055 GCF_000313985.2 Echinops telfairi
TGGAGAGGAAATGTTTTGAGAATGATGAGGGCAATGAATGTGCAAATGTGCTTTACATAATTTATGTACATATGGATTGTGATAAGAGTTGTATGAGCCCCTAATAAAATGATTTTTTAAAAAGAGATCAAGATGCAAGGAGCTGATACCAAGGGCTCAAGTAGAAAGAAAATGTTTTGAAAATGATGGCAACATATATACAAATGTGCTTGATATGATTTATGTATGGATTGTTATAAGAGCCCCCAATAAAATGCTTTATACAAAAATAAAAATAGGTGCTAAAAAAGAAAGAAGAAGAAAAAAGGAACGTACATACACACAATGGAATACTAGGTGTCCCTAAAAAACAGTGGTGAAAGTCTGAAGCACTGCATGATATGGAAGGACCTGGAAGCCATTGTGCTGAAGGAAGTTAGACAATCACAGACACTGTATGAGTCTACTACTATAAGGAGAAACACCAATGAAACACATCTTAGAGACCCATTTCCAAACAAGGGGGTGGGGAGCCTGCCTGCCCGCCATGAACCATGCATCACCCCCCTTGTGTGCACTTCGTAAGACCCACCTCCAAAGAGGAGACTTCACATCAGCTCGGGTCACTCGTTCAAGAAGGGGGAAAGGTCGAAAACCAGCCACTAGACGCCACACAACACTGAGACAAGATTGTGATGAGTCAACAGACACTCCACAGGAATGAGAAGAGAACCTGACTGGAAAGTCAAGTTAAGACCAGGGAGGGGCGCATCTAGACTTCAGAGAAGGTATTTAGACTTCCGTTGGTGGGTAAATGGGGAGAGGCAGCCTCAGATCAGGAAGGCATGCTCTACAATAATTATAGAGTACTCAAGGGGAGAATAAACCCAGCTATGTCCCAGGTTAAACCCTTTCTGAATTAGTTTCTACCCAATCCTCAGTGAACCTTGCCAGGGTTTATGCACGACTTTGATCTCTGGCCTTGTGGGGAACATGGCATCCCCCATAGGCCACACCAGAAGGACTTGACATGGCAACCCCACTGATAAAAAAACAGGGCAATATCTCAAAACCACCTGTAACTCTTGAACTTAAGACTGAAAGCCCCAATGAGAGAAGAAACAAATAAGGGTCACCCCAAGACTGTGAAATTGGCCGTCATTGGATCCAGTGAAAGAGCACCAGAGCCACCATATATTTACTATCTCAATGCCCCCCATGCATTAACATGACTTGTTTTGATCTCATAGGCAAGGATCTGTCCTTATAAGAAATATTGCAGGAAATTATCCCCTGGCACCCACCCCATGGTCGATGTAAGCAGAGCTCAATCATTTAAGAATCAATATGTGCAAAGCTACAACTCTGGGTGGCAATCCATACCTGTGGTTCGCAGCTAGACTTGCGTAATTTCGTTTTCTCAACAGTATCTTGAATTCTATGCCATTCGATAAATTATTGACATTAGCAATGGAATGGGCTTAAACCTCTAGGGGGATAATTGTTCATGTCTTTTTGATCGTTTGCTGTCATACAATGATAATAGCATCGCTAAAGTAAACCAAAGTCATGCATACCCCGTGGATAAGCAGATGGATTCTTGGGTTGCCACTTAATCCTAGCCCCAATCCAAGAAGAGTTCGATTTTATGACCTCGCCTTCATGGAACGATCACTGAAGACATGAGTGTTACAGCAAAGTGTGGTGAAGAAAGCAGGTGGTGCCTGTGGTCGTTACATAACCTGGTGTCGATTTGAGAAGATTACACGTGAAAGGGTTGAATCTGGCCTGTCCATCAGATCACAGCCAATGAGGTCTCTGTGTGGGCATGGCCTTCTCCTGAGAATTCTGGGAAATCCTAGATTTCCTCCTTGGAGGCGGGAGACACTTCTCTCTCTGTTCGCTCACTGGGAGACAATGCAGCTGACAAGACATGGAACTACGCTAGTGCCCTGAGCTGGAGAAGCCACACGAACCTACTCTGATGCAGCCTGGGTGCTGGAGAAGTCACGTAGAGACCCCTGCCAGCACTGAGATGTTTACACCGCCACCGGATCCAAAGACTTTCTACTCACTGGCCTGTGATCGTCCTGCATTCGGCATCATTGCATGTGTTTCGTGAGTCTGAAAAGGACTTTATAGATTGGTGTTGGACATATGGGCTGATATCGGACTTATGGGCTTGGACTGGACTGGGATGTTTTATCAATGTTCAATTCCTCTTGTATATAAACCTCCTTCTTATATACATATGACTTTCTATGGATTTGTTTCTCTAGCCTACCCAGACTAACGCAGTGTCTGGCTATAAATTGGAATAGTGTCTAGGGTCTTAACGGGTTGTATTCAAACAAGCAGCCATTTAAGTGAGTCAACTAAGTCCGCATGGAAGAAGCACACCAGCTTGTGTGATCCAAACATGACTAATAACAAAATCCAAATATGATGAATGGGCAGTATCAGAGCTAAACCTATGAACAACCCAATTTGTAGGAGGCTTTGGAGGACAGTGGGAGCCCAAAATCCATCCGCAGAGTGCGTATTCAGATTAAACCTCGGACAGACCTCTCTGGCCACAGCCGAGGATGAGAACAGCCTTGCTCTCAGACAGAGATTATTGTAAACTTGATGGTGGATGGAACTACAGTATAACATAATATCTGGTCAGTCAACCTCCCTCTTCGCCGATCTTGAATTTATTTGCTCTTGGCTTAAATATTTCTCACTTGTTCCACAATAAAACATTTTTCTCTGACTTATTTTAATATTGCTGGAGGTCGTCTCTTCTTTCTTCCTTTTTTTCTGTTTTGTTTTGTTTCTTGCTTCTTGTTTTTGATTGTTTCTGTACGATGCCCAGTTTGTGAAAACAGAAGTAGCAGATGCATAGAGACAATAACTGATGGAGCAGCTGACTAGGATGGGAGGAGAGGCTGAGGGGAAATGGGGAGCAAATAACGCATACAGGAAGGAGGAGGGTACCCTAAAATTGATGGTGATGATGTATATACAACAGTTTTTGAAAGCAACTTAACTATGGAAGTGTATGATACATGAATTTTATACCAATGAAATTATTGGGGGGGAAATGGAAGACCAATAGAAATCTAACATGGGAAAAGAAGTGAAAGATGTAAAAAACATGAATAATTAATGAAATGGGTGACTTCACAACAGGACCAATGGAAATAAGAAGAATAACAGAATATGATGAAGAACTGTACATCAACACATTTGAAAACCTAGAAGAAATGGACAATTTTTTAAACTTTTTACTACGAATTTGGTGGGGGTTCACAATTGAGATAATCATTTCTTTATTCAACAGCATAAACAATTTATTCAACCTCCCAATAGCTTGCCCTGTGCCCCACCCCACTTCTTTTCCTTCTCCCTCTTATAGACTATTATCTTTCTCTTCCTCCAAGTTAACACCAGTCTATCCTCTACCTGGACCCCTAGTGATATTGGCCTGATACTGTGCAGTTCAAAGCTACCAGCTGCTCTAAGAGAGAGATGAGGCTTTCTGATGTAAAGAGTGTCAGTCTTGGAAACCCACAGGGGGAGTCTACCCTGTCCTATAGGGTAGCCATGATGTAGAATTAACTTGATGGCGGTGAATTTTTTGTTTGTTCGAGACTTAAAACCTTTATTTTGATATCTTCTTTTTTAACTGTGATCTTCTACGGCATTGATCCTTCTGTGATTGGCTAGCTTCATGCCACACAATGCCTTGCAAATCCATCCATGCCATGAAGGGTTTCACAGTTTCATCATTATTTTTAGTGGTATGTTCCACTATGTGTATGTACCAAAACATATTTATCCACAGAGGGACATTTAGGCTGTTTCCATCTTCTTGCTCTCGTGAATAGTGCAAAATGAGAAATTTTCTTGAAACACACAATTTACCTTAACTAGCACTGACTGAAGTAGAACATTTGAACAGGCTCATAACAAAAGAAGAAATTGATCAGGTCATTGAAAAACTCACAACAAAAAGAAATGTAAGCTCAGGTGGTTTCACTGGAAAATTCTACCAAGCGAGCAGAGAAATGCTGACACTAATCAAATTATTACAGACTGTAGAAAAGTATGAACTGCTCCCAAATTCAGGTTGTGAGGGAAACAGAAAACCCTGATGTAAAAACTAGGCAAAGACATCACTGAAAAAGAAAATCACAGACCAATATCCCACATGAACATAGATGCTGAGTTAGTTAATTGTGCCAACCTGGCCCATAATCACATGTGGGGCTAATTCAAAGGCAGAGGGATAAATGGGTGGTGAGTCTTGCCTTTCGAGTTCTCGGGTCTCTTGTTTTGTGATGGTTGCACCGGGTGCAGCTGCCTTAGCAGTTCCCTGCTTCAGCTTG
>NW_022104553.1:11763295-11792565 GCF_000313985.2 Echinops telfairi
TTGGACTTGTGGGCTTGGGCAGCATTGGGTTGGGATGTTTTCGTGATGCACACTTTCTTTACATAAAACTCTCTTATACATGAGTCGCTGTGGACTTGTTTCTCTAAAGTACCTAGACCAATACAGATGCAAACATTTCCAACAAAATTCTAGCCCATAGAATCCAACCCATAGCAAAACCATAACACATGATGACCAAGTAAGAGTCATATGCTACCGATGTCAGGGTTGTGGATTAAGCCGTTGGCCACAGGTCACTGGTTTGAACCTACCAGCTCCTGTGCAGGGGATAGGTCAGGCTATCTACTCCTGTAAAGATTCAGTCTCAAAACCCAAAGCGGCAGTTCTAGCCTATCCTACGGAGTTACCATGCGCTGGAATTAACTCGATGCCAGTGAGTTGGGGGTTTGGTAGGGACGAAAAGATCATTCAACATTAGAAAAACAATCCATTTATTCCACCAAATTTTAAAAACACAAAACAGGAAAAGAGCCATACGATCACATCAATTGACACCAAAAAACACATTTGACAAAAGCCAATAACAATCCCTGATAACCGTACTCATCAAATAGGGATAAAAGGGAAACTCCTCAACTACTTAAAAGCATCAATAAAAAAGACCATTTGCCCCAAGCCAGGCTATTTTCAATGAGCTCATGGGCATGAGAAAGCTGGGTAATGAATACAATTGACTGAAGAAGGAACGATGCATCTCAATTGGGATGTCGGCAAAGAATATTGATGTTGCCCTGGGTCACCTAAAGAACAAGTACATCGGTCCTGGGAGGATGCTCCTTACAAGAGCGGGTGGCAGACAGGCTCTCACTTTCGGACATGCTGTCAGCAGGCCGACAACGAGGCCCTGAGAACAACATCATGCGATCGTGCCAGGGAAGACTTTGCCTCCAGGCGTCTCAGGAGCAAGGGCCTGGCCTGCAGGCTCAGCCAAGGCACATGGCTTGCAGGTCCAACTAGCAGTTTGCAGGTGGCCGCGCCAGAGGACGCGGCCTCGCCCAGTAGAGGAACTGCAGCTTGGGCACCGTGCCGGCATCTGTGAAGTGGTTCAACGTCTAGCTTCCTGTCCATAACCACACCCGCCAGTGTTGCACAAACACACCCCTCACTCCTCGCTCCCCCTCCCCCTCTGTGGATGCCTTTGTGCACCACAGCAAGCTGCACTTGGAGGGCTTCTGGAGCCGGAAGGAGTGGGGAGCGTTCGAGTTCCCCCTTTAAGAAGTCGGCTAAGGGCCTGGAATCAATGCAAGTCACGGGATCTGGCAGGGTCTTCTATATTGGGAATGAGAGAGCGCCAAAGGGAACGAACGAGTATCAGTGCAAGTCAGAAGGGGACAAGTGATGCCACTGTGGAGCTCGAGACCGGCATACCCAGACGTGCAAACGGATAACCCTGCCTCACAAGTGTCATGTCTGCCAAGGCATCCGCCAGGAGGTAGCCTGGTGCCCACTGAAGGTCCTGCAGGCCCCCAGCTCATGGGAAAGTCAGCCTACTCTCAGGCAGAAGAGGCTCACAGCCCAGGCCTGCTCCAGAGGCCCAGAACTGAGCCATGGCGGTGGAAGTTATCCTCCCACTACCAGGCAAGTTCAAGGCGCAGGCATTAATCAGCAGAGTGGAAAGAGGGGGATAGGGTGGGGAGGGGGCAGGTAGCCCTGCCTTGTATCTCAGGCTGCCACAACATCAGTCCCTCTTCCCTTCTGGTGGGGGGGTTCGGCGCGAAGCAAAGGAATGCCAACTGGACTTTATCCAAATGCACCTGAGTCCTTTCAGGAGAAAGTCGCAGAGTCTGCCAGCATTGTCTACGGCTCAGAATCTCAGGGTTTTGAAAGTGGCCTGCACAGGGAACTTTCTTCTGAAAGATGGGCCCACCCGAACTCTACGACATTCTGTGGGAGGGAATCTCTTTGGGGTAGGGCAGACGTTTTCCAGGTCTTGTCTCCCGATAACCTACTCTTGGAAAAGGGTGCTAGACACCGTCGCAAACAGTGGGTTGCGATGGTGCTCCAAAGGGCTGGTCCCAAACGCCTTTGCACCCCATTCTGGGCCACTGGGGTGTAAAGGATTTGTGCACGTAGATTACTACACTTCGAGTCCCACGTTCTTCAGAATGCCAACTGCATTCGCTATGTGCAAAGGATGTGTCTTGTGCATTTTAACTTTTTTATCTTAATACAAATATTCTGGGTTTTCATACTTCTCTGTTTAATCTTAAGGACCTCGCCCTTGCACTGCGTTCTCGGGTACATGCGCAATCTCTGGGATTAACTGGCAGCGCCTCGAGCTCTGCACAACAGGAATACTTTGTTCTTGATGTTGTATCATCTCGAAGAACAACTATTTGGAGTGGACAGTCTATTGAGCTACCTCCTTTTTGCCAATTAGAGCTGTTGTTTCTGCCAATATGCCCACTTGAAACCCCTCCACCTTGAAAATGTGCCATGGGTGGCTAGATGTATACTGAGTTGCCCCAAGACTTGATCTCCTACTGAAAGATTGGGAACTCATGCCAACAGGAAGGGGGTGGCAAAGAGGTTAGGAGAGGCTAGGCCAGGTGAAAGACTCAGAGAGGAAGCCAAGGGAGGTGAAAGTTATCCTGCTCCGGTGAGTAGCAGCAGAGGCCTAAAGGATCGTGAATGAAGAAAATATTTTTAACCTGGCGGTGGTCGTGATTGTACAACTGTTCTTGATGCGATTGTGTAATATGTGAATTATATGCCAATAATAATGTTGAGAGAAAAAACTCGAGTGAGGGACAATCTATGGTACAACTAGTCGTGGCATTCAAATAATTTAACAGCTGGTCCACTGCCCTAGTGACCATTTTAATATTTTTCAAATACCAATAACCATTAATACTTAAATAAGAACAATAAAAAAGGTACATAAAACCAGACTCTATTGTAAGAATGCTTTAAAATATTAATGAGAAAATACTGAATAATACCTGACATAAGCAATAAAAGTGTTAAGATATTTCCATATTACTTCTTGATGGCAATATTCTTCATTTTATCTGAGCCCCATCGGCTGTGTGATTAGTCCTTAACCATCTTTCACTGTAAGAGACCAATTAGACCATAGTCGTTGTGTTTGACATAACACAAACAAGTGGCTTCTCTTCTCTGAATGTATTGTATTCTTCTTTGAGAAAAACGTTTGCCACTTTGGCTGAACTTACAGCAATTGTTCTAACAATTCTGAGCTCTTTGAACACTTTGGGGACTTGCATCATTCACTCATGGTATGTCCTGGAAATGTGGGGTGTGGCGCAAAGCTGAGATGAATTGGCAGCATGTCGCCCTCTAGCTGTTTGGCACATCTTTCTCTTTATGTTCTATGTTTGCTTCCTGAAGTGACAGATACGAGGGACGGAACATGTAGTATTCCATCAAAAGTGCAATGAGTTATAGGAAATCAGTAAGTATTACAAACATAGTCCTGTCTAATCTCTTATACCGATGGACGGTATCTCTATACCTACAGATGCCTACAATCCACTGCTGCACAGCGAACATTAAAAAAGAATCAGGAATGTAAACGTGTGGTTTCCACATCGGGCAGCTACCCAGCAGCCCAACATAGCGAGAACCCTGGTTACAAGTGCCATTTTTAACAACCGGGGAGCCAAACTCAACAAAACATTAGGTATTGGTTCTGCCCAACTGGTGTAAACCGGTTGGATCCCACCACTGATACAACTATTGGTCAATCCCTATATGAAGGAAAGAGAGTAATGAAAATTGATTGAAGATACATGGAAACAATTAGTCTGCTGGGCTAGAGGACCAGTGTCCACAGTGCGGAGACCAGAAAAACGAAGTGATGACCATCTATCTATACTACCAGCTGTTCTGAAGGGGACCCTATCAGAAGGCCTTAGACAAGAGCCCTTGTGGTGTAGTGGTTACAGGTTGGGCTGTGATCCCCATGGTCAACACCGTAGCGTGGTTTTGTTTTCTACTGGGTCTCCCAGCTGTGAAGCACAGGAGGAGTGGATGCATAATGATAACGGATCCAAGGGGGTGTAGGGAATACAGGGGTTGGGGAGAAATAAGGAGGGAAAGGGGACTTAGGGAGAAACTAATGAAGATGGGGGGGGTGGGAGCACTAGAACAGATTGTGATTGCATGAATCATCTTAGAGATTTCACCACGGGGGAGAGGGGATACTCTACAATTGATGTGAGGTGATGGTACAATTCCCTGCGATATAATTGAATGATTGAACGATTGAATTCTATGATATGTAAATTACTTGCCACTAAAACTGTTGGGGGGAGGGGGGAGAAAGGCCTGGATAAAGTGGGAGAAAAAAGTGGAACAAAACTCAAAATCAAAGAGACTAAGCTTACTAGTCAGACTGAGACTGGGGGAACTCCAAGCACTATGGCCTTCAGTCACCCCCTTCAGGTCTGGAAATTAACTCACCTCCATGGCTCAATTGTCCGCCAAGAAATAGACAGATCTACAAGGGGAACAATAACACTAACGAGGTATGAACATCATAAATAATCAAAAGGGTAATAATAACACTAGTGAGGCATACACGCCTTAAAATAACCAACCATTTAAGACCAAAAGGGATGCAATTACCCAAGGACAAGGTTCAGAAGGGTTAGGAAAGAAATAGGAATGGAAACATGTCATTGTGGGAATTGCAATCAATGAGATGAAACAAATATGTACGGTTGCTAATGGAAAACTTCATGCTCTATAGACTCTATAGACCTTCGTCCACCTCACAAGATAAAACATTTTTTTTCATCTTGGCACAACTAAGCTATTGTGTCCACAGATAAAGAAACACAAGAAGGAGGCGACTACAACAGTCAGCATAGCCTAAGTTTGGGGACGAGAGAGAGGGAGAGGTTTGAAAAGATGCTTCTGAGATGTCACCAAAGTTTGATTTCATGACCTGAGTGGTAATTATACGGGTTTTGCCTTAAATGACTTCTTAAAATATATCCCCTTGCAGAGGGGTCTCGGGGAGGAAATGAGCCAGTCAGGGTGCCACGTAGTAACGATGAAAAATACAACTTTCCTCTGGTTTCTAAATGCTTCCTCGTCCCTCCCCCCCACCGCCCCATCATGATCTGAATTCTACCTTGCAAGTCTGGCTAGACCAGAGGATGTACACTGGTACAGATAGAAACTGGAGACACAGGGAATCCAGGACAGATGATCCCTTCAGGACCAGTGGTGTGAATGGCAATACTGGGAGGGTAGAGAGAGAGTGGGTTGGAAAGAGGGAACCTATTATAAGGAAGTATATGTGACCCCCTCCCCGGGGGACAGACAACAGAAAAGTGGGTGAAGGGAGACGTCGGACAGGGCAAGATATGACAAAATAATAATTTATAAATTATCAAGGGCTCATTAGGGAGGGGGGAGTGGGGAGGGAGGGGAAAAATGAGGACCTGATGCCGGGGGCTTAAGTGGAGAGGAAATGTTCTGAGAATGATGAGGACAATGAATGTACAAATGTGCTTTACACAATTGATGTCTGTATGGATTGTGATAAGCGTTGTATGAGCCCCTAATAAAACGATTTTTTTAAAATATATATATATACTTTATGCAGTTATCTGTATGTCTTTTATTCTAGTTTTTTAAAAGGTGTAAAATAAAAACAAAGAAACAACTGAGCATTTGTCCTCTGAAGACGCTGGGGGCTGCAATTGGAAAAGAAAAACATTTGGGGGTAACAATAGATAAGGCCACCAAAAAGTAAACTGTTTGGGACTGAAAGGAAGGTGGACGGGGGGTTCTAGACAATTCCCTTAGAAACAAAAGCGTAATAAAAAGGCAAGTTGCGGGAAGAAGGGCAGAAGAGTGGGAGATGTGTGATTTCAGAATGCGTAATTTGTAGAACCAGTCCCGGCTTTCCTTAGGGATTGTAAAAAAGATTCGACCCCATGAAAGTCTTTGACCTAGTCTAATGCCTAAGCCACTTCGCACTGCATCAGGATCCCAGGAGAAACTTCAGTTGGCATGACTGGATGGGAGAACACTTCTTGAGCCCTGCAGGAACAATGGTAAAAGTCTCATGAGGCACCCACCCTTCCTTTTCAGGGACCCAGGAGCCCGGGTGGTGTAGTGGGTTATGCGTTGGGCTGCTACCCACAAGATGTGCCGTTTGAAGCCACCACATGCTCTAGAGAAGAAAGGTGAGGTTTTTCTACTTCCACAAAGTCTGACAGTCTCGGAAACTCACCGGGGCAGGTTTACTCTGTCCTATAAAATCTGCGAGTCAGAGTGGAATGGAAGGCAGTGAAACCAGAGCCAAAGCCAGCCTATATCTCATTATCCCACTGATGTCATCTTGGCCAAAGACCAGGAAGAGGATCTGCCAATCACAGGCCAGAAGTAAAATGCACTACCTCATCATGAAGCTGCGGAGTCTCCACATGTCCTGGAGGAAAAAGAGAGAATGCCCCAATTAGGACCAAAGACGTATCATTATGAAGGATGATCTGTAATATCTGAATTCCGTAACTATGGGCACCCTCCAATGTTTCTGACTTTGAAAAGACTCTGCCAATGCTGAGTGGAGACCACTTGATTTGGGTTGGGTTTTGGTTGGAATGACACCTGAGTGGTAATCCTTCTGAGATCTTGGGCACTGGAGAAGGTCAGGGGCAGGGGAAGTCAGGTGGTAGATAGCAGGTACTTCGCAGAGCCTGGTTACCTCTCTGAGCCTTGAGGCGAATGCAGATCCCCACGAGAAGGAAGAGTATCCCAAACAGGAAGGCTCCTACTCCGCTTAGTATCTTCCTCCAAGAATATTCAGATTGAGCTCCTACAGGAAACGGATTCTAAAGTCAGAAGAAGAAAAAAAGAGGAAACAAACTCCCACTCGCTGATGCGTCTTCCTGCCTGTCGAAATGGGCCAACCACTGCCACGTCCTGGGTTCTGACTCGCCCCAACCCTGAAGGGCGGAGAAGGGCCCCAAAGGGTCCCCAAGGCTGCTGCATCTTCCTCCCACAGAGAACCACCAGCCATCTGGCTAGCCCTTAACCACTGCCCCACCAGGGTTCCTCCAGAACCTGCGCTGGGTGCCAAGTTCAATGCTACCTAGAGAAGGAATGGACTTAGAAATGGCTCCTTGAGTCTCAGGTGTGCACACAGAAAGTGATCTCCCGTCTGTTACTGCTCCTTATAGGCTGTAAGAATGCTCCCCTGAATACTAGGACTACCACATCTTTTTCCCAAGGACACTTGCCAAACCTTTGCACCTTTCAAAAGTACAGGATAAACGTCTTCTATGCCTACTTCCACACTAGCCCAGGGCCTCCCGCTCTCTGCCACTACCCCAGGTTGGGAGCAAGGGAGAAAGGGTGTGGTGAACAAGAAAGGTGCAGAGCTGACAGAGCCCCCCCCACCCCTGCCAATGGAGTGGACTTGATCCTGAGTCAGGCCCCAAGAGTACAAGGAGCTGACTCACTCCACTCCACAGAGACAGGGCTCAGCAGGCTGGAGTGGTTAACAAGGCAGGTGTAGACATCTCCAAGTTCCGGGGTCATTTCCAGCATCACCGTAGTCTGAAAAGTCCAATCTCCATTTCTGATAAGGCCAGTCGACACGACTCCAGCTCTCTGTTCTTGCCCATTCTGAAACCACCTGATGTCAATGTCCCCTGGATAGAAATCTGTCACAGAGCAGAGCAGCAAGTTGGGGTGCTGCAGAGACGGGGTCTTCTCTGGATACACCATCACTTCTGGTTGCACTGGGAGGCGAGAGAAAGGTATGCATTGGGAGGGGAAACCACTGTTTCTGTAGAAATGAATCTCTGTCTCTAATCTCATCCCAGACACCAGTCAAAGCAGGAAGAGTGGGAACATCCCAGCCCCAAGACTCAGGCACTGGTTGTGCCCATGTCCCAAGAAGGCCCTCACACCATTCCATAATTGTCTGTTTGATGAGAATGCACAGTCTTTAAATCCCTGAGGGCTTTAAAGGTCTGCTACCCAGACCCCAGGAACTTGACCTAGGAGATTAATGAATGGGTCACTTTTGAGAACAGAACGCACATACTGATCTTCCTCCTTATAGCCTTCTATCCTAAAGCAATTGCCGAAGTGAGGCAGATGGATCGTGACCAGATTTACAAGAAGCGGTTTCCTTGAACCCCACCAGATCCCATCTTCCACCTCACCTCTTCTCCCGACTGTGAAGGGAGCTCCCAGTTTATAGTTGTGTCTGCAGAGCGTATCCACAGAAGCTCTGCTCCTCGCCAATATGTCCGTCCGGTTGTTCCATAGCTCCGCATCAGGTCTCCCCAGCTCCGTCAATGCCACAAACATCCCCACGTCGCTGTCGAAACGGGCATACTCCTCCAGGTTAAAGATGAATCTAACAACAAAATGCACCTTTTCCGTCCCGTTGGTGAAGTAGCAGTCAGCCTTCGCCTGAATCACAAAATCTTCTGAAAACAAACAAAACCGAACAGAAAAGAACCATGAACCAGCCTTCACCTCCAGAAAATCCATGTCTGGTAAATGGGACCAGAGCACAAAGATTTGAGAGGCAGTCTTTGAAAGTCTAAAGGTGTCTTGGGTGGGTTGGGGGCCAGTAGACTGCTCCATTCCGGACTGCAGGTAGAACAGTGGGGACCTGTAGGAGGTGAGCCTCTCAGTCACCAATGCTGAGCCCTAGAAGGGTCTAAGTGCTGTTAGGGAAGCAGGTGGTGGGATATGGATCCCTGAAAGAATATGGGACTGGTCTGATGGATTATAACAGGGCCTGCTAGCCATTTAACCAAGAGCTACCCATCGACTCTGGGTCAGGACAACAGTTAGGCTGGGAACTATTCATATGTTTGTTTGTTTGTCTGTTTGTTTTGATGTCTATCTATATAAGATAGGTAGGATAAGCAATTCCACAGCGAAGGGAGAAGGGACCAATGATTGGGGTGGAGGTGGGGGTGGGGGCTCGGAGGGGAGGAGGCTGGGATGGAGAGGTGAATGATGAGTCAATAACAACAGGGACAGGGGACTAGCAAGGGTTCTAAAATTGATGGTGAGGAGAGTGTAGCATTCAAGAGGAATTACTGAGAGGGGAACAATGGGTAAGCACGATAGTGGGGCAGGAGGACAGAAAAATGAAAAAGAGGAAAGAAGAAGAAAGTAAAAATTATATATGTATAGGTTTAAATATATATGGAAATATATAAAGATAGGTATATTTGTCTATGTATGTATAGATATATGTAAATACAACAAGGCAGTAGATGGACTTTGGGCCTCTGCTAAAATCTTACCTAAGTACAAGAATGGTTTATTCTAATAATGTGGCACTGTATGATACTTCCCGACACAATCACTGAAGACAGAATGGGTGCATAAGCAAACGTGGTGCAGAAAGCTGATGGTGCCTGGCTATCAAAAGATATCGTGTCTTGGGTCTTAAAGGATTGAAGTTAAATAAGCGGTCATCTAGCAGGGAAGCAACAAAGCCCACAAGGAAGACGTACACCAGCCTCTGTGATCATGAAGTGTTGGTGGGAAAAGGGATCAGAAGTTCAAAACAAGCAACCAAATCGGTGTGAAGGGGTGTGGACAAAGTGTAGCCCCCAAACCCACCTGTAAGATAATTGGACAGTCCCTCACAGAAGGGCCACATGGAAGGGATGATATATCCAGGGAGTGATATAGCACTGATGAAACATATAACTATCCTCTAATTCTTTACTATATGGTCTTATTATAATGGTCTTTGTTTTAACTCATTAATCTTGTTAGACCTACATATGTTCATGTGTATAATTAATAATGTTTGATGCATGAAAGCCAAGATGGATAACATTTCAGAAACAGTAACATGAGTAATGATTTCCTGAGGGTTACAGGACTGGGGGGCAGGAAGAGGGAGCTGATGGCAATAATGACTGTATAACCCCACTCGAGGGGACTGAATAACAGAATTACAGGTGAATGGATACATTGGATGGTATGAGACACAGAAAATAATAATAATAAAATATAATAATAAAGCTTCCTGGGTGAGGAGGGAAGGGATAAAGGGGAATTGATATCAAAGCGTTCAAGAAGAAAGAAAATGTTCTGAAACTGATGGTGGTAGCAATTGTAAAATTATGCTTGATCTAACTAAAGTATCGATTGTCATACTATCTGTAAAAGCTCCCAATAAGATCATTAATAAATAAATAAACTATCTAAACTAGGCGCTTCTCCCCATAGATCCCACCCTGATTCCTCTTAGCAAAATGGTCTTCATGCTAGAAGACACCCGAGGCCCATCCTACCAGAACAGCCAAACAGGAGGCACGTAGCCTAAAGCTGAAGCCAAAGAGAACGTCTCAGGAGAGTCAGCTTTCATTCGTTTATTCAACGAGCTTTGATTGACTATGCCAGGCACTTAGCACTGTGGCAGAGTGGTTATGTGTTGGCCTGGGATCTGCATGACAGGCAGTTCAAAACCACCAGCAGCTCCGCGGGAGAACAGACTGCGGCTTTCTACTCCCATGAACAGTTACAGTCTCGGAAACCCACAGGCTGTCGCTGTGAGTCAGCATTGAGTCCATGGCTGTATTAGTCTGGGTACTTTGGAGAAGCAAATCCACAGCGACTCATGTATAAGAGAGAGTTTTATGCAAAGAAAATGTGCATCACGAAAACATCCCAACCCAACGCTGCCCAAGCCCACAAGTCCAACATTAACCCATACCCAACACCAGTCCACAAAGTCCTCCACCTCACAAAACAGAGGCAATAATGCCGACTGCAGGAGGAAAGCTGAGTCAGTGAACGTGTAAGCATCTCAGCACTAGCAGGGGTCTCCACATGGCTGCTCCAGCACCCAGGGCTGCATCGGGATAGGTCCATGTAGCTTCTCCTTGGGGATGTCTTGTAGGAAGTCAATCTTGCAAGCTGAAGCAGGGAACTGCTAAGGCAGCTTGCACCCGGTGCAACCATCACAAAACAAGAGACCCGAGAACTAGAAAGGCGAGGCTTCACCACCCATTTATCCCTCCACCTTTCAACCAGCCCCACATGTGATTATGGGCCAGGCTGGCACAATTAACTAACTCAATGGCAGTCAGGTTGGTGTGGTTCAGGCCAGACACTGGGCTAGGCTTCTCCCGGGCAAGCTTTCAGAGGGCTAGTATTTTCACTCCCTTTATCACAAAGTCAAGAAGCTTCATTCCCACATAGAATAACGCAATGAAATCATTCGGTAAATTATTCTGCAAAAAAAAAAAAAAATAGTGGAGGGGATGGTAAAGAGGTAAAGAAACACAAAATAGGAGCATGAGAGTGTAAAATTAACTTCCCTGCTACCTTCCACGCACTGTGAATTTTCTCCCAGAACTTTGATTTGGGGTCTTCTTCTTCTTTAGATACCTCAGCCCCTCCATCGGCTCTAACCATTACTTCTACTGATCCTGAAAAGAAAGCTAACATTAACCCCCAGTCTGAAATACCTTTCGTTATTATTACTATTACTATCAGCATCACCATTGTGATCCTCCATACCTTTCATTCTAGCGTTCACAATAGCATGATGCTAAGGAATATATATCTATGAGGTGAGTTTAAACCTTCCAGGATTTTGCTAGCAGACGCTATCACTAAAAACGGTATAAACAAAAATTCAATTCTATTTTCCATTATGGTTTTGTTTGTAACTCACCTTGCTAATCTTGATACTGATTAGTTTAAGCTAGGTACTGAATTCCATATACGGTGCCACATTTCTAATTTGCTCACGTTGCCAAAAGTGACTCAACTTTCCAAAGCATTTTTACTAAGTTTCACTTTTCATAAGAATAAGTATGATTCTCATTTCTATCCCTCACTCACTGCCAAAGCAACTCACGGCCACCAGCTCGTAGTGAGGAACAAGGTAGCCCCGTCCCTGTGCGTTTCCGAGACTGGAAGTCTTTATGGGAGTAGAAAGCCTCATCTTTCTCCCTTGGAGCAGCTGGTGGTTTCAAACTGTCGACCTGGCAGTTAGCAACCCAACAAGGAACCACTATGCCACTAAGGCTCCTTCTTATAGCATAGAATATAGTACTTGTATTAGACTTGAAGAACTAGTCCTTTTTTTTTTAAGAGAGAAAAACTGGTTACTCGTCTAAGTTCTAGTGCTGAATCAGCTGCAACAATGGGCTCAAATGCAAGAACAACTGTGAGGATGGTGCAGCATCAGGCAATGTTGTGTTCCGTTGTTCTCAGGGTTGCTAGGAGCTAGAATCAACTTGACTATATCAAGTGCTAGGTCAAGTCGTTTTACCCGGAAAAGACACTTCCCCTCCCTGGACCTGCTTGAGCCCATTGATAAAAATGAGTTTGAGTTTACATCCAAGAGCATCAAGCTTTGTGAGTTGTCAACGCCACAAACATCCACATGCCCGTGTCAAAAAGCATAGTCTTGAGTGAAAAGACACACAGAATATAATCTAAAGCCCAAAGACATTTATTAACATTTTAATATGCAAGGAGAAAAACAATACTGCAAATTTGACATACCAGACTCATTCGAATGGAAATCACTGGCAGGGGAAAACAATGAGAATGGAGACTTTTTAAAAAGTGTCCTTATTCAGATCGATGACTAGAATATGCTGTAAACTCAGTAGGCTCAGTGGGTAAGATTAATTCAATTCCTATTCAATTAAAAACAACAAAAACCATGAAGGTACATTCACACTGACTTACTATTGCAGGTTATTCGGTGAAGAGCTTTGGAAAGAAATGGCACTGGAAGCTTGAAAGATAATTGCCACTGATCTCTAATGTACTTGACTTTCTAAATGCACAGATTACTGAGCAGAGGCAAAGACAGGGGCATGCTTCCTGGGTTCGCCCCACTCATCGCTCACCGAGTAACTCATTTCAGATGAAGCTACAATCTCCAGCTGCTCACCATTTCTAGTTTCCTCTATTTCCTCTTACAGTCTGAATCAGGAGAAGAAGGAAAAAAGTTCCGAATGTGTAGACATCATTCGTGACGTCTTTTCCAAGTGTATTGTTTAATGGACAGTATAAGGTCAGAGTGGTTTCTATTCTCTAATTGTAATTCTCATCTCCCACCAGGTCTGTTCCTCTTTTGTCATTTTAAGACCTTGACATTCAAAGTGGGTTCTGCTCTTAGCACATCACATCCTGTTTTCTGCTGATAAATAATGTGTTTTTGTGGTCTAAGATTGTGTCCTACTGGTATAGCTTGTCTTCTCAGCGGGAAAAAGACCAATGAGAAAAAAGCATGTACCAGTAACCGGAGGAAAGGGATTCATGTATCCAAGTTCTCAAAGCTGCTTAGCATAATTCTGACCATATAAGAGAGGCTTAACAAATGCCAGAAGAAATAACCTTTGTGTTCAATTTCTTTCGTGCCCAGTTGGATACCCCAACTGAACGCATATAGAAACAATAACAATTAGAGAAAATCCCCTGGCTGTAGAAGGGCAACTGCTCTCAGACTGACTCCAGATGTTATCCTGCTGGGTGACTGAGAAAGATCCAGTAAAGGTTCTAAGCAGAACAAACTGTTTCCCTTCCTCCTGCCTCTCTGCTCCCGGAGTCTGTGGCTTGGACCCAGAAGTCTTTTTGTCTCAGCTGCCCATTGTGGGGGAGCAGGCGAGGGGGGGGGGGGAGGGGTGGGGGAAAATGAGGACCTAATGGGGGGGGGTTCTGTCAAAGAGCACTGCTCTTTGAAGGCTGAAGTCATTCCAGTCTGGCCTGTGACCCAGAACTACAGAGAAAGGCAGACTGCCCCCACCCCCACCCACCAATAGATGAGCCACAAAGAAGAGGGGGGGAGACAGCGAGAAGAAGAAAGCTGAAAGGAAGGGAGGGAGGGAGAGAGGGAGGGGGGAAGAAATGGCTGTGGGCTTACCTGGAGAGTCTCTACCTTGAGTCACAGAGGAATCCCACCTGATCAGAATCACTAAGAGAGCCAGGGAAGCCCACCCAGAGCCCATTCTGTCGAAGAAAAACATGAACAGTCAAAACAGGTGAGCCTCCTCAGAACGAAGCTTGCCCACACACAACTCAGTTGAAACGTGTGCATGAAGAAGATCGCTAGCTTGCCCCTCTCTTCAGCATCGGAAACTCCTCGGGTCTCACACCAATCAAGACCGTAGAGTTTTGCATCATCAGGTGCTGGGTAGAGTCCTTTCAGAGAGTCATGAAAGAACTCAAGATCTGCTTACCTACAGAGTCCCTGGCAGGAGTTCAGGTGTAAGGAAAATGGACTGGAGGGAGAAGACAATAAAATGCCTTCCGTAATAGGGGGGGTCCTAGAAGAATCTGGCAGTGCTTATTGTGTATGGTTTCCTCCTCTTTAGTACTGTTCCCGCCCTGTTCTGACCAACCGGGTCTCCTGCCTATGGCGTGAATGGTACTGCAACGAAACGTATGCAAGTAAAAAGGATGGTTCTGAAGTCCGTGCCTTAATGTGGGTTGGTAAAGGGCATAGAAGAAGTAGGAGAGAGAGAGAATAAGCAGAAGAATGAAACTCCCTGTAAGCTGGGAGAGCTTATCTCTCTCACACACACACACACACACACACCCACACACACACACCATACAAGGAGTAAGGTTATCAAAAAATAAAGTGCTACTGTGTTAGGTGGGGTTCACTACAGAAATAAGTCCAGGGACCCGCATATCTGTGTGTAGGGGAGAGCTTATCAAGTAAGCCTTATGGACAATCTCTTTTGAGAGGTTGAAACATATATCTTCAAAAGAGAAGACACCAATACTCACAAAGAGATGGTCATTTTTTTATCCCAATCCTAATTCAAAGGAATTTCATTGCTGATACTTAAGATAACTGTAGCCATGTCCAATGTCGTCACTCTGAATAAACTGGATTAATGATTGGGGGGGGGGAGAACTAATTATCTATCAAGCAAACAGCCCAGCCCTGTCCAGATCCAGTCCGTAAGTCCGATATTAGTCCTTAAGTGTGATTCTAGTCCTCGGTCCCGCTCCAGACTCACACAGCCACATGCAACGATGCAGAATGCAGGAAGAGCACAGGCCGGTGGTTGCAAACTCTTGTAGATCCTAAGGTGGGGGCTGGATCACAGGGGTCTCAGGTCTCCGTGTGACCGTCCAGCAGGAAGATGAAAACAGAGAGGGAGGGTGACCTGCCTCCAGAGAGCCCAGAGAGCCATTTAGATCAGATTGCCCTCCAATCAAGCTGCAATCTGATTGATAGGCTTAATTCTGCCCACATGTTCCTACAGGTGCCATATTGGCACCAAAAAAATCAACCTAATTATCACAGCTACTAAAATGTTTGAGAGTATGCAAAATAAGAAAATGTTCTGTTTTGTCATTAGTGGGACACTGATGATTTTCAATGAGATAGCCATGTTAAAGGTGGACACCTTATTTCTGGAATGAGAAAATGAAGGCAGAGGTGTAAACAGTCTTTAAGAATGTGGGAAGTAAATGCGATGAAAAAATGAGATTCTCACTTGAGAACAAAAGCAACAAAAATGAAAAAATATATTCAAAATAGAGAAGATGTTAAGTGGAAGGCATCTGTGGGCAGAAAACTTTGAAGATAATAAACAGGAGAAAGGAGAACTACAGAATGAAATAAAATCCAAAGAATAAGAGAGAATGTCCGGCATAAGGATGGAAACTTTGGAATGTCTGAAAATTTTAAATCTGCACTTTTTATCAGTATTCTTCTACAGAATCTTTGATGGACATATTCTAACGGTGTCACCTTTTAACACACTCTGAATCCTACCCCTAGTTAAGGTGGCATGCAAGATCTGGAATCTGACCCATCAGAAAAATAATTCCTCTCCCCTGGAAGAGCACAGCACATAAAGAAAAGGGTACCACGGTGTGGAAGACATGACCAGAATTCACCATCACCCTCCATTTCTTCAGCACCATCCAGACTTCTTGTCTGTCCGTCTGTCACACGGCGGTGGCTTGGGAGCTGTGATGCTGGAAGCTGTCTCACGGGTATTTCCGATCCCAGCAGGGTGTCCAAGGTGGACAGGTTTCAGCAGAGCCTCCAGACTGTGAAGGAGGAATAAGTTGTCCATGTCTCAGGAATTGGTGACTGAAAGCCTTGTGAATCGTGGCAGAACGTTACAGATATCACGCGGGAAGATTCACCCCTCCAGTTGGAAGGCATTCAGAACGTGGCTAAGGGAGAGCTGTTCTCCACAATGAATGTGGGAGGTGGGAGGGAGCATTAGAACTGATTGTGATGATGTGTATACAACTCTTTTTAAATGTGATTTAACTTTGGAAGTTTCTGCTATGTGAACATTATGGGTTTTTGTTTTGTTTTTTTAAATGAAGAGCTGTTACTAAGGGCTCAAGTAGAAAGAACATATTTTGAAAATGATGATGGCAACAAATGTACAAATGTGCTTGACACAATGGATGGTTGCATGGCTTGTGATAAGTGCTGTACAAGCCCCGAATAAAATGATTTTTTTTAAACTACTCAAAAAATAAATCAAACTTGTCCCATGGCTACCAAGAGTGAAATGGAGGGTGTTTTGCTGTGCATGTTTTTGCCACAGTTTAAAAAAATAATTGCATGGATAAGAAGGAAGAAGAGTGTGTTCCAGACTTGACTGTGGTGATGCGTGTACAGCTCTTCTTGAGGTGATTGAATTATGGAGTTGGATGACATGTGGATGAAGTGCCAATCAAACTGTTTAAGAGAGACACAGCTGCTCTCTCAAGTAGATCAATTATAATGATGTGGATGGAAGAAACCTGTCGGGAATTTCATTTTCTGATGGAGCATGACTCAAAATGAAAAGAAACCATTGCATTAATAATCACAATGTGGAATGTACAACGTATGAATCTAGAAAAATGGGAAGTCATCCAAAACTAAATAGAACACATAAAGATAGATCCCTAAGGTACTGGGGAGCTGAAATGGGCTGGTTTTAACCATTTTGAATCAGACAATCTTATGGTCTACTGGGCCGGGAAAGACAAATTCAGGGGGCATGGTATTGCAGGCATCACCTAGACGGGCACTTCCAGATGGGTATTGAATTACAGTGGGGCCTGGGATAGGATAATACCGATACAGATCCAAGGAAATCCAGTCGATACAATTATTATCCACATTTATACACCAACCACTAAAGCTAGTGATGGAGAAATAAAGAAGTCTACCAGCTTCTTCCGTCTGAAATTAATCAAGCATACCGTCAACATGCATTAATAATTATTAGCAATTGAAATACGAAAGTTGGAAACAAGGGAAAAGGAACAGTGCTTAGAAAATGCGCCCTTGGGGATAAAAACAAAGCTGGAGCTTGCACCATAGAACGTTGCAAGACAACTTCTTCATCGCAAATACACTTTTTCAACAACACAAACAGTAACGACATCGATGAACTTCTCCAGTTGGAATGAACAGAAATCAAATCGAACACATCCGTGTGAAGCGACAACAGAAAAGCTCAATATCCGTGGGGACGGCCGGTACTTCGGACGTGTTATGAGGCGAGACCTGTCCTTGGGAAAGGACGTCACGTTTGGTAAAGTAGAAGGGCAGCAACAAAGAGGAAGCCCCTCCACAAGATGAACGGATTGACACTGTGACTGCAGCAAGGGGCTCAAACATAACAACAATTGTGAGGCTGGGCAGGAGCAAGCACAGTGTTTCATGCTGTCAAACAGAGCGTTGCTATGAGTAGCAGCCCCCTCAATGGCCCTTAAAATCAAGACTTCCTAGTCCCCTGGGACTATGTGACCTAGTTCTGACCAATGTGAGCAAAAAGCTTCTCGTCTAAGCATTGAACTACCAGTGTGTAATGGTCCTCTCTCCCCCACCAAGAGGATCTGCTGTTACATTGATGGATCAGCGTGATAACAGCAGTTCTTATCAGCTGAGTTATTAAGAAGGACAGCTGCCCTCGAGCATCAGCCAGACCTACAGTACGTTCTGTACAAATGAGAAATAACATCCGGGAATTATGAACTGGAGTTTATTTAGCCTGGCTTCACTTAATCGAACAAAGAGAGAACAGGTATAAGAGTGCGGGCCCTTCCCCCGCCCCCACGTCACACAAGCTAAATTGAAGATCCATGAATTAGAAGCCTGACCACAGACAAGAAAGTGGTAGACTCTAGACATCTGTGGAATATATGTTGGGGGGAAAATGTGTGTGGGGCTGAGTAAGAAGCTGGTAATCAGAGAGAGCCTATTAAATTGTGTGCAAAAGGGTATGGACGACAAACAGCAGAAGCCCAAAATACATTTGCAGGATCTGTTAGGTAGCTCGAGACAGGGACCAGGGTGTCCCTCTCCATGCCTGGAAGCCACCACCACCGAAGGTTGGAAGCCTTAAAGACTAACTGGACTTGCTCCAAATTCAGGCCCTAGTCAGGTAGGTGGTACACCTGGGTGGGCCCAAACTAGGCCAGGTGGGCTTAATTCAGCCAATGGGGTCAACCAGTACCATTGACCATGCCTCCCAGCTGGAGGCCCTAAAGGCCGGAACCTCAAGACCACCGCCCTTCTCTGCTTTCCACTTGGCTATGCCCCCTCTCTCTCTCTGGCCTCAGGCCACCACGTGTGGGTGTGCAGTCCCGTGAGTTGCCCGTATTCAGAGACGGTGAAACCTAAAACTTCTTCTGTCCTTCATAAGAACTCACTTGGATCACAAACCAGGCTTCAGCATGAATTCTTTCTCGTGTGAAGCCAAGAACCGAGGTATTTCCCACCTGAGAAACCTAACAGATCTGCACAAGGAATAAGCCTCTGATTTCCAAGTCTAACTGTAATTGGGGGAAGAGAAGAGCCTGGTTATCAGACAGCGAGTGGTAGAGAGATGACTGTAGTAGATTAAAATAATAAACCTGACTCGAACGGTTAAAACTTTGTCACTTGATCTCCCCTCTGATACACTTTGGGCCTAATCTGGGTTTTAATATGTTCTCTCTGTTGTATTTTGGCATTGTGGGAAGCCGCCTTGGATCTTTGTTATGTGCTTTCCAGTATAGGAAACCCAGGATAGATAAACCTATAGAGATAACAACCAGAATAAGGAATCCCGGGGCAGGAGGAGGAGGAGGGGGAGGGGGCGGGGGGAGCTGATATCAAGGAGTTTAAGAAGCAAGTGCAATTCTTATTTTGGTAATACTTGTATATTAATGCCTGAAGTGAATGAACGATGGAATTGGCACGATGTCTGGATCAGCTCCTAATAAAATGGTTTGGAAGAAGTAAAATAAAGTTAAAACGAAATGAGCTTTAACGTCCTCCTTCTACCCACACCTACCTTATTTTTCCACTTTTTTTTTTTTTCACATATTTTTCCTCTCATTCAAAACATCCTATCTGAGGCTGTGGAACGAAATGCTCTGCACATTCGCAGGAACAGTAAAAGTATGTGAAAACAGAAGAGGCATAAGCAACAGTTCAAACTCACCAACTGCTCTGAGAAGGGAAAAGGAGGCTGCCTGCTCCCATAAAGATATGCAGGGCCACTAGTATTAAGTTCACTGCAAAGGTAAACTGAGGCCAGGCCAGTGAGAAGGAAAAGGAGAAGTTGATTCTGCACTTCTGGGCGAGATTCACGGGCTCCCACAAGGAGTCAGTGCAGTCTCGCTGCCCGCTGCCCGGGAGGGGAGGAGAGGGGAGAGCAAAGAGAGAGATGGGAGCCCTGAACTCCTGGATGAGCTCCAAGGGCCCCCAGCAGGGACCCGAAAAGTCGCACCTATCTGTGATGGAGAGCAATTTTTAAGCTGGTGAAGAGGATAAACAAAAAAGGGAGGTGGTAGAAGCTACTAAACAAATGGGAAGGGGGTTAGAAGTTGCAGCTACAGGGGCTTTAAGCCGACTCCATCCATGAAATGAAATTCCAAGGTAGGGTGGTGCCTTGATCATTCTGTCTGATACTGAGGAGATGGCTCATTGTCCTGGAGCCCTTTGAAGCTAGCAGTCTTGGTCTGATAAGGGCAGGTTAGGCTGTTCCTAATGTCCCCACCGGTACCTGCCCCAAACAACTGTGAGTTCGAATTAACTCAATGACAATGGGTTTTATTTTGTTAGAATTTTTCATTTTGGTTTTTATTTTGCTTTTAGTTTGGGTGGGTTTTTTTATTGGTGTTTTAGGTGGCTTTGGTTTTTTGTTTTTGGCAGGGAGGGGTTCTGTAGGCAATCCCTTGAAAATTCTGCATCTTCTCCCAGAAATAAAGGAAAGGCCGTGAGGAAAGGAGAAAAAGAGGGAGTCTAAAGACTCTAGGTTAAAAAGGGAGACTTGTACTTGAATTAAGGAGGCCTGGCGGCATAGTGGTTACGTGTTGGGCCACTAACCGTAAGATCGGAAGTTTAAAACCACTAGCCATGCCAAAGAAGAAAAAGAAGGTTTTCTATTTCCATATTAAAAACATATAGTCTTGAAACACCACAGAGGCAGTTCTACCTAAAGGGTCCTGCAGTCACGCTGCGGTTCTCAGCCATAGCCAGCCTTTTCCATCCTCCACGGAGCGTAGGTGACACCTCGCCTTCTCAAGACATCTCACAGAAACCTTCCCCTCTTCACCCTTCCGCTGGTGCCACAGCCAATGGGGGGAAGCACAGGCTCCTTTCAGACCTGATTCTCTCTGTCCCAAACGTTTATTAACACGGGGATTCCTTTGCTCGCCCTCTCTCTTTCTTCACCTTCTCCTGTGGCCGCACGTCGGTCCCTCTGTCACTTGCTCGCTCCAGCTCTCCCTTTCTTACTTTCCACTGTTCTCATTGCTCTTCAATCTCCCCTCACCCTGCCCCCTCTACTCTCATTCCAATCCAAGCACCCAGGCAGGCCATCAACGCTAATCCACCCTGTTCATTAAAACCCACACTCAGGGTCCACTTTCCTTTGACTCCCGTTCTAACACGACCATGTTCCATAGAGTCCTTATGAGTCAGAATTGAGTCGATGACACTGAGTTTGGGGTTTCTTGGTGGCATGGTGGGCTATGTATTGATCTGTTAACCACAGACAGCAATTTCAACCTACTAGCTGCACTGTGGGGAAAAGATGAGATTTCCTGCTTCCATAACAATTTGCAGACTGGGAAGCACACAAGGGCAGTCCAACCACACCCTATGACTCATGATGAGTCAGCATTGCCCCAAGGGGCAGTGAAGGTTGTTTGGGGTGTCTTTTTTGCTTTGGTTGGCTTTGGTATTTGAATTTATGGGGGAAGAGAAATTGCTAGTCATCCAATATCAGTCTTCAGAACCCTGCAACCAGAAGAGCCAAATGATTCCCAGCTACTTACCAATTACTCTGAAAAGGATCACATTAGAAGGTCCTGGATAAAGTAGTAAGAAAATATGGAACAATACTCAAAATCATAAAAGAGGCCAGGTTAACTGGTTGGATACAGACTGGTGGGACCCCCAAGACTATGGCAGTCAGTCACCTTTCAGGTCTGGAACTGAACTCACCCCTGTTGTTTGGGCTGGGTCGGGACCACGCAGCCGCCTCCCCCAGCTCTCCCGAAAGATAGCCTGCTGGACTGTGCGGGCCCTTCCCCTCCACCTCTCAAGGCCAGAGCTGGACTGTGCAGTCCCTGCCTCCAGCATTCCAAGGAGCTTATCTCTCTGGGCCGGGTCTGTACAGCCCCTTCCCTCAGCGTTCCTTCCGGGAGGATTGACTCACAGACCGCATCCTGACTCGGACCCTGCAGCTGCAGCCCCAGAAGCCCTTCCTTCCCCTTATCAGCACATACGTCCTTCACTCAAGCCCTATATGTGTCCCACTGCCTCACTGCCAGGTGCGATATCCCTGACCTAACTCGTTGGGTCTTGGAACCTGCCCGGGGGCTCAAGATGCCCCCGTCACTTTCTCTGCTCTCCCTTCCCTCCTGGGAGTCCTTTCCCTGCCTCAATAAAGCCTTTCTCAGCTTGACATTCCTGGCTAAACTCTATCTCTGTTCCCGCCTCTGTCTCCACCTCTCACCTGTGTTACAATAATCAACCATTTATGACCCCAAACGGCAACATCTATTCAAGGTCAAAGTTCACAGGATTAGGAGAAATAAAAAGAAGGATTGGAGCCAGGAATCAGGGAGAACAAATGGGGTAAGGGTACATTGAGTGGATTGTAATGAATGAGTTGAATCATTAGTTTTTTTTAATGTAAAACTAATGATCTGCTCTGAAAACCTCATATAATTCACAATAAAAAGTTTATTATATACACATAAGGATTGGAATTTTCAAGGCTTATTTTGAGGAGGGATGCTGAATCATACCACCTCCTACTTGTAGATTTAATCCAATTTGAAAGTAGAGTTTTCTTCATTGTGTTAAGTCATACCAGGGTAGGGTGGGTCTTAAACCAAACACCTCTGAGATACAAACCAAGCCCCACAGCCACAGGGCAGGAAGATAGATGCCAGGCTACATGCCTGTCATCGAGGAATCAAGGAACAGATGCAATAAGGAGAAAAGGGCTTTCCTCAGCCAGCCACAGAGAGAAAAATGCTCCCCACACAAGTCCTCTGAATTCAGACGTTCAGCCTCATAGAGAAAATAAGTTTCTGTCTGTTAAAGTCACCCACTTGTGGAATTTCTCTGATAACTGCACTAGGTCACTATGATAACTGTTGGGTCAGGCACCGGTCTGTCCGGAACAGCCTGACCTGCCCTTATCAGACCAAGAAGGCTAGCTTCAAAAGGGCTCCAAGACAATGAGCCATCTCCACAGTATCAGGCGGATGATCAAGACACCACCCTACCTCGGAATTTCAAGGATGGAGACGGCTTAAAGCCCTTGCAGTTGAAGCTCCTGCCCCCTCCCTTGTTTACCCTCCTGACCAGCTTAAAAACTTTCTCTTCACCACAGATAGGTGTAACTTCTTGGGTCCCCAGCTAGGGGCCTGTGGACCTCGCCCGGGTGCTCAGGGCTCCATCTCTTTGTCTGCTCTCCCCTACCTCCTGGGCAGCAGGATTTCACTGGATCCTTGCTGGAATCCATGAATCTCGCCAAGAAGCACAGAAAAAAACTCCTTTTCCTTTTCTCTGGCCTGGCCTCAGTGTATCTTTCTTCTATTGCTATGGGTCTGTTGAAATTGTTGACATCTAACAGGGATAGTTAAGGAAGGGATAGTTTTTCCAAGAATTTGTCCATGTCTTCCAAGTTGTTGAATTCTGTGGAATACAGTCCTTTATAGTACTGTGTAATTATCCTTTTGATTTCATTAGGGTCTGTTGTAATGTCCCCTCTTTCATCCCTCAGCGTTGCTATTGAAATTTGTCCCCTCCTGTCTTTGGTTAGGTTTGCCAGTGGTCTGTCGATTCTGTTCATCTTTTCAAAGTACCAACTTTTAGAAGCATTAATTTTTTCCATAGTTTTGCTATTTTCTCTCCCTTGAGTCTCAGCCCTGATTTTTGTTATTTCTTTTCTTTGGTTATTAGTAGCATTGTCCTATTAACTCTGCTCTAGTTATTGTAAATTTTGTGCCAGCATAGCAATCATAAGTCTCTCTTCCTATCCCAGAGAATACCAAAAATAGACTTTGGGTCCAGAGCTTGGCACCCCATCACACTCAACCAGAAAACACTCCTAAAGGCCAACAAACAGTCCTTCAACGAACTGCAAGCTTTTCTTTCTTCTTGTGTTTTGTTTTGTTTTGTTTTGTCATTGGCTTGTTGTTATATTGTTTTGTTTTATTTTGTTGCTTGGTTTTTCTCTGTCTTGTTTTTGTGCATGTTATTATCTCTGCAGGTCTGTCAAATAAGATAGGCTGGATGAACAATCAGAAAGAGAAAACAATGGGACTGACAGTTCCAGGGAAAAGAAGTGGTGTTAACAAACCCAGAGACAAAGGAACAACAAGTGATCCAAATCAATGGTGAGGAGGGTGTAGGAGGTCTGGTAGGGAATGAACAAGGGTAACGTAATGAAGAGGAATTACTGAAACCCAAATGAAGGCTGAACATGATAGTGGGACAAGAGGAAAGTAAAAGGAAATAGAGGAAAGAACTAGGAGGCAAAGGGCATTTATAGAGGTCTAAATAAAGACATGTACATATGTAAATATATATATGAGGATGTGGAAATAGATCTCTGTGTATATATGTATAGGTTTAGTATTAATGTAGCAGATGGACATTGGGCCTCCACTCAAGTACTCCCTTGATGCAAGAATACTTTGTTCTATTAAACTGACATTTCATGATGCGACACAATCACTGAAGACAAAGTGGGTGCATAAGCAAATGTGGTGAAGAAAGCTGATGGTGCCTGGCTATTAAAAGATATAGCTTCTGGGGTCTTAAACACTTGAAGGTAAACAAGCGGCCATCTAGCTCAGAAGCAACAAAGCCCACATGGAAGAAACACACCCGCTTGCATGATCATGAAGTACCAAAGGGATCAATTGGCAGGCATCAAAGAACAAAAAATCATGTCATTGTGTGCTTACTTCCCCAATACAATTGCTGAAGACAAATGGGTGCATAAGCAAATGTGGCAAAGAAAGCTGATAGTGACTGGCTATCAAAATATACAGCGTCGAGGGTCTTAAATGCTTGAAGGTAAACAAGCAGCCATCTAGCTCAGAAGCAACAAAGCCCACGTGGAAGAAGCACACCAGCCTGTGTGATCACGAGGTATCAAAGGGATCAGGTATCAGGCATCATCAGAACAAAAAATCATATCATTGTGAATGAGGGGGGGTGCAGAGTGGAGACCCAAAGCCCATCTGTAGAAAATTCGATATTCCCTATGGAAGGGTTATGGGGAGAAAATGAGCCACTAAGGGTCCAGTGTAGCAACAATGAAACATACAACTTTCCTCTAGTTCCTAAATGCTTCTTGTCCCCCTACCCCCCTCATGATCCCAATTCTACCTTACAAATCTGACTAGACTAGAGGATGTACACTGGTACAGAGAGGAACTGGAAACACAGGGAATCCAGGACATATGATCCATTTGGACTATTGGTGAGAGTGGCGATACCAGGAGGGTAGAGGGAGGGTGGGGTAGAAAAGGGGAACTGATTACAAGGATCTACATATAACCTCTTCCCTGGGGGATGACAACAGAAAAGTGAGTGAAGGGAGACATCGGACAGTGTAAGATATGACAAAATAATAATTTATAAATTATTGAGGGTTCATTAGGGAGGGGGAGCAGGGAGGGAGGAGGAAAAATGAGGAGCTGATACTGGGGGCTTAGGTGGAGAGCAAATGTTTTGAGAATGATGAGGGCAATGAATGTACAAATGTGCTTCACACAATTGATGTATATATGGACTGTAGTAAATGTTGTATGAACCCCTAATAAAATGATTTTTTTAAAAAAGGTCTCTCTTCCTTTTTCATGTGTGCATGTATTGCTATAAAACTTCCTCTGATAACTCCCTTTGCTGTGTCCCATATGTTTTGGTACATCGTGTTCTCATTCTCGTTGGTTTCTAGAAATTTCCTAATTTCATCTCTGACCTGGGCCAGTACGCACTCGTTTTGCAATAGAGAGATATTCATCCGCCAGTTGTTTGCTCTTGTTTTCTTCATCCTCTTGTTGTTTTCCAATCTTATGGCACAGTGGTGAGAGAGAGAGGTCTGCATGATATCAATGTATTTAAATTGACATAGATTCACCTTATGCCCCAGCATGTGGTCTATCTTGGCATAGGTGCAATGTGGGCTTGAAAAGAATGTGAATTATTTGTATTTGAATGAAAAGTTCTATAATGTGTATCAGGTCAAATTGTCTAATTGTAGTATTATTTTACCTTCTTTGCCAAGGCTAAATCTCTTCGTGGCCATGAAGCAGTGGCATTGTCCAATAGTAGATAATGGGAGTCAAACCTTTCCGGTCCAACAATGAATATTCAGAAGTCTCGAGTCCTCTTCTAAGATCCTGGTTTTATTTTGGTTTCAATTGGTTAGGTCTCATTCATCCCAAAATGTTCGTATCACCATTTCCTCTTGGTTCTTTTCATCTACCAGAGTCTAGCAATCCTAAACCTTCAAATATTTGGTTCCTTTCTACTGAAGAACAAGGCAGCTATTTTGCAAGTTTTAGTTCTTTATTTTGCCACTCAACTCTGCTCTGGTGAACACTAGGTAAAAGTTTTTTTGATATGAGGTAAGTTATTAAAATGTGATAATGTTTTCTCATTAAAACATATTAGGTCAAAAAAATAATAATAATAAAAATTAAAAATAAAAAAAATTAAAAAAACATATTAGGTCAACAAATTCATGTGTATTAGGGTACAAGTCTTTGTGGGCCTGTAACCTGAGGACCTTGGGGCAAAGGTACAAAGGGTCTTCTTGTCAGTTTCTGTGGGACACCTGTGGTAGTTACATGTTTTCATGTCAACTTATTAAATAGGTTATAGGGGTGGAGTGTGGACTCAATCAGGTCATAGCCAATCATGCCTCTGTGTGGGCATGGCCTTCTCCTGAGGATTCTGGGAACTTCTGTCTTCATGCCTGGAGGCGGGACACCCACTCTCTATCTGCTTCGTGTTCCTGCTAACAAGCCACATAGAGCTATGCTGATGGAGCCAGAGCCCTGGAGCTGGAGGGGCCACGTGGAGATCCACACCAGTGCTGAAATTCTTCCACTGTAATTGGACCCACAAGACTTACCACCCACTGGCCTGTGATTTTCCTGAATTTGGCATCATTGCATGTGTTGAGTGAGTCTGAAGAGGAATTTAAAGACTGGTGTCAGACATATGTGCTAATAATCGACTTATGGACTTGATCTTGACTGGGCTGGGATGTCTTCTTAATATACAATTACTCTTTGATATAAAGTGCTCTATTACACACACACAAAAAAAAGAAAGGAGATAAGGTAGGCAACATGTAAATTTTCTTTTCATCCCATTTTTTTGCCAAAGCTGAAGTCTCATTTGGAATTATCAAATCTTTTCAGACAAATCGAAGCATGTTGCATTTAGTCCTTGCAGTGATAAATTTAACTCATTCAAGAAGGCAAAGATGTCAACCAAGTAAGCTATTTTTGCAGTTCGCTTTTATCGCTGAAAAGTGCTTCGAGCTTTGGTCTTGCTTTCTGATTACAAAACGTTTTGAGTTCATCACGAAGCTCAAAACACGTTTTCAAATGTTTCCTCTCGACAACCACCTCACTTCAGGGTGAAATAGCAGAGCGTTTGGGGGGCACATCCAACTCGTTGCACAGTTGTGGAAGCAGTCCACTGTTTAAAGTGCTCGCCTTGACAAAACTGACAGAACCTATAACTACTTGTAACTCTTGTGGCAGCATCTTCCTTGCTAATATTTGCCGATGAATCATACCGTGAGTTCCGATGACTTTCGGTGACTCATTTGACACCAAACGTTGCAATCCAGATCGACATCCTAGCATAGCTGGAGCACCATCTGTGCAAACACCACAACCCTTTTCCCAAGAGATCTTACGCTCTTTCAGAAATCAACCATGTCAAATACATCGCATGCAGTAGTTGTCATTTCAAGAGGTTTGCAAAACAGAAGCTCACCTTCAAAGTTGCCATCACTAACATACCTCATGTAAACCAAGAACTGGGAACAGTTTGCAGTGTCTGTAGATTCATCAAGCTGGATGCTAAATATTGGAAGTGGAGCATACTTAATTTCCTGGAAGACCTGATCAAGAATATCAGCAGACGTGCCGTCTATTCTTCTGCAGACAGTGTCACTGGATAAGGAAATTGCACTCAATTTCACAACAAATTCATCTCTGATCATAACTCGAACGATGTCTTTGGCCGCTGGCAACAGTAAATCCTCAGCAATGGAGTGAGGTTTTCATATCTCTGGTGATTCTGAGTGCCACCAAATATGAATCCTTAAAGGCTGCTACGTTTTGTTTGTGGAACTTGCCACCAGTGCCAAGTCTGGCTTTCTTGAGTCCATCAGCTTTGCTTCTAAAATAGTTGGTCTCCTTGCCGGCAAAGCTCAGATGCTTGCTATCAAAATGGCGTTTTAGTTTGTTTGGCTTCATAGATTGGCTGATAAAACTTCACAACAAATAACATATTTCAGTTTCTCAATTCCTGCTGTAATTATTGAGGTAAACCCATACTGTAAAAATTCCTCCCTATATTTTCTTTTCTTAACGTTCTTCTCTACATGATCCATTGTCATGGGGTGGTTTGCTAACAAAAATAATATATAACAATACCTTTAATAATACAAAAGATGATACATGGCATATTTCAGTCAATACAGTTCTTTAAAGTTTCCTATGATTTACCAGTCTCTGTGTTGTTGTTTTTTTACACACCTGTTACTATCACAAGGGGCCAGTATTCACATCAACCACAGCTGACTATAAAAAGACACATCAGCATCCAGATTAAGTTCCCATGGTACCGATTTCTTTTTTGCAGTAGATGATTTTACAGGACATGATTTTACATTTACTCAGTAATTGTAACTCATGATGTGTCGTTTTACCTCCAATGCTGCTGCTTTCAGCACAGTAACTGCTTTTCACAGAGTAGCTGCTTTCAACACAGCAGCTGGTTTCTACACAGTCGTTGCTCTCTACACGTGTGTGACTGGTCCGCATAAGTACATTATGGTGCCAACCCCGTCACATACACATAGTGTATGTGAGGGGGTTGGCGCAAGGATGTCATCACGCCAGGTACTCGTATGTGGGCGTATCTGCATGTGGGCGGACCCTCCTGGAGACAGAGGAGCGGTGTCTCAGTTCCTAAGACCATTGGAAATATGTGTTTCCCAGTGGTCTGAGGTGACCCCTGTGAAAGGGTTGCTCGACCCTCAAAAGGGCCGCGCCCCCCAGGTTGAGAACCGCTGTCCTGTGTTCACCGGGGTCGCCTGTTAGACTGCGCTCCACTTTAGGCCTACACACTTCAGAAGGCGGTGTCTCCATCTCTGTAACCCTTCCGTGGAGAATGTTGTGCTCTCCGATCGGCAGCACGTCAAAATGGCAGTTCTGACATCCTCAGAGGATCCAACTTGCGTTCCTTTCAGTGTTCTTTGCGTTCAGGGGACAAAACAAAGTCTGAAGGGGCAAGATTCCGGCGGTCAGTTGGACGGAATAAGGTTTCCCAACGAACAAAATTCCCATCGGCCAGATCCCGCCACCCTGGAAGAATCATGATCACTACTGGGAAAAACTCCTCCCTTGGGACTTTTTCTCACCAATGTAGTTTTCCATGTTCTTGAAGGGTCTTCGCATTAAGCCCTCCTGGTCACTCAATTTCCTTCCAATAAATCGATCAAAATCATTCCTTTATCACCCCCACCACACACACACACACACACACACACACACACACACAC
>NW_022104553.1:11793391-11803774 GCF_000313985.2 Echinops telfairi
GATGTACAAATGCGCTTTACACAATCGATGTGTGTATGGATTGGGATAACAGTTGTATGAGCCCCTAATAAAATGTTAAAAAAGAAAAAAGAAAAAAAAAAGAGTTAAGCCCTCAAACACCCAGAGGGGTAGCTCTGCCCTGTCCTCTGGGGTCTGAGCGGCAGTCAACCTGATGGCAGTTTTGAGCAACGAACCAAAGACAGGCGTATTTCGGAGAGAGCTTTCAGTGCTCATCCGCTGACCTCAGAGAAATGTTGAACACAATGTGTTTGAAAGGAACCCGTGTGTGGTACTTAGATGATTTTATGTCAACCTGAGTTTTTATGAAAGTGCATGCGCGGAGTACAACCTGTCAATCAGGTCACAGCCTGGTGATGCCTCCCGGGGGTGCGGCCTTCTTACAAGAGACAACTAGGGCCCTGCCTCTCTCTCTCTCTCTCTCTCTCTCTCTCTCTCTCTCTCACTCTCTCTCAGCCTTCCCCTTCATCCTTGCTGGAACTCTGTGTCTGCCTCCAGAGTCTGTCAGCACCCAGGATGTTTCTACTGACCTCGGATGTACATGACTACGCATCCACCGGGGTGTAATTTTCCTGCTTTCTTGGTTTGCATCATCAACCTGCAGCTATGGGAGTCTGAAGAGGGACTTAAGGACGAGCATCCAACATTGAACTTGAATTGGACTGGACTACGATGCATTTTTTTTTTCATCTTTAACTTGGATTTCTATTCAAGAACGTCATGCAAGCTGCTGGCTGGGGCAGACAGTCACCCCAGGGTGGGCCCCAGGCATCACAAGCCTCCCGCTGTGGCTAGGGTGGTACTGGCAGGTGGGACTGTGGGTGGAGTTGGAGAGGGAGGGCCCACCACTGGGACATCCTGTTAATCTAGGGCCCTGGAGGATCTCACACTCAACCTGGAAGTGCTCCTGGAGGGGCTGGAAGCTCTTGGGGAGAAGTTTTGAAAAGATGGGTGTCTTGGCTGCACCCCTCTCTTGAGATGGATTCCCACAGCACTCAGGAAAGGATGATGGGTCCAAGGCAGATGAGGCCCGCTCTCTAGGGTGCCTTCTTGATGTGCAATTACTTCTTGATATAAAGTTCTTTCCTACGCATAGATGAGTGTCACTGGCTGTCACTGGACACGATGTAGCACAAACTGGAACCTAGTAGCATTATATAGACATAGGTCTATTTTTACTTACCTTTATAACTGTGGTTACAAGCAGAGTCTCGTTTATAGGAGTTTGTCTCTACGGTTACATATTTTGACTGTCAGAGCACATTTTTCTGTGTCTGTTTCCAGAGCCAAATAATCTTTGGTACATCTTAAGATTATAGGGTCAGTTAAATCTTCCTATCTTCCCCATCAGAATGTCCGAGTTTTCAATCCCACTCTATTGTTGAATAGTTCTGTCGTTTCCATCCGGTTTTCATATGCGTACAATAAGATTTGACTGCTACGTTATGTTTAAGGTGCACTCTAGGAAGATCCCTAGTGGAGATGCCGGGCAAGGTTGGTGGTTCAAAGCCAACAGCCACTGCTGGGGAGCAAGATAAGGCACACTACACCCATAAAGATGCACAGCCCCAGAACGCCGACATAGGGCCCATAGGAGTTAGATTCAACTGGAAGTCAATGTATGGGCTGTGTAGTGTGTGTTTTAGGTTTCCAGTATTGCATATTGTGTGTCTACGGTGACAATATCAAAACAAAGCATTTTTCTCTATTTGTAAAACTTTTCCTTGTGGATTGGGTGAAGGTTTTTGAAGATCATCAGATTTACATTCAACAACTCACATACATTCTGTTTCAGTGCAATGCCCTCATGTTGACCTCTCTTATCCCACATCCCCCCTATTTCCTCTTTCCTTTCTTCTTTCTTTCCTAACACTGCTGAACTTTGCCCTTGGGTGAATACTGCCCTTTTGATCTCAAAGGGTGGATTGTTCTAAGCTGGGCATATCTCACTAGTGCTGTTGTTCCTCTGTAGGCCCGTCTATTGTCAAACAAAGCATTTTCATAGGTCATTTTCCATGAGAGCTAAACCTGTTGCCATGGAATAGATGCCCACGCATGGTGACCCCACATGTGTCAGAGAACTGTGCACCAGGGAGTTGCCACCGGTTGACTTTTGGAAGTAGATTCCCTGGCCTTTCTTCCAAGATGCCTCTTGGTAGACTCGAACTTTCAACCTTTGGTTAGCAATAGAGCATGCTGTTTACATCACCCAGAGACTCCCCAGTAGGGCTGCTACAAACTCTATAAGGTTGGTAGAGAGGAGAATTACTATTCCCATTTTATAAACAGAAGAAGGGCATTTTGTGGGGAGAAGGAATCTGCCTTCTCTCTCTGCCAATGCACATTTAGCCCACCGAGACGTTTGGGAGGTGGATGGGATGGAGCAGCAGGGTGGCGACAGGGCAAAATGAAAGGCTTGTTTATCTGCATGGGAAACTCCCTATTGTCACCTCGCAACAGTTGCCAAGCAAAAAAAAAAAAAAAAATCCAGAGCAGCAGCAGTTCTGGAAAGTACCTGCTATTTCTGGGAATGTGAAAGTTTCACTTTCCTAGAACAAGAGCCTTCCAAGGTTAAGTCGCTCCCAGGAAGTGGTGCTGTGTATAACCTTGGGTTTTCAGTGCTTGGGTGTACAGGGAGAATTGAGAGTGAGGACATTGGAGCAAAGAGATTTATTCATTTGTCCAACAGATGTTTGATTTTCTGCTCCGAAATGGGCCCTGGACCAAGAAGGTTGTGGTCTAGCAAGGGATAAAAACAATGGGGTGGGGGGGAAACAATGGGGGGATAAAGCTCATGGTTGATGCCCACAGGGGGCCGCTGTCAAGTAAGCACGGGACTGCTTCAAGCCCACCGGGAGAAAGCTGAGGCACTGTGCTCCAGTTAAGATGTGCTGCTTCAGAAACCCGATGTGAGGTCGCTCTGCGTCCATTCATAGGGTTGTGGATGAGGGATAAAAGTGACAATCCATTCAAAGGCTTAGCGTAGATCCTACACGTATCAAAATGCTATACATTGTATCAACGTATTAAGTATTCATGATCACTGGAGAACTGGGTTCCATGCTCCATAATATCAGGCAATGGTAGGATGGGAGAACAGGTCAGACAGGCAACCTCAAGCATCTTTGTGATATTGCTGAATCACGTGAGTGGTGTCGTGAGGGATTGCCGTGGCCTTTCGAGGGTTCCACGGTGCTCGAGCTTGTGGAGTGTTAGACATGCTAACCTCTTGGTTAGAGTCCCGTTTTGCAGTGAGCTATCTGCTGTGCTAGTGAGGCACGGATCAGTGGGCTATCTTTTGAGTCCCCAGGTCACTTTATCAGAAGGTGTGACTCAAGTCACTACCCTCTGTGTTCCCTTGGGGGCAGGGTCTCCAAATTAGCCATCAACTTCCCCAAATTGAAAACAGAACTAACTTCCCGTTAGTTTTAAGCTGTTCCTTTACTAGACAAGCTGCCAGCTAAGAGCAGGAGGCCGGGGTCACAAAGTGGCTGAAACTGGCCCTGGAGCGCTACAAGGTACCACACCCCAAAACCCAACTCACTACCACCGAGTCAGCGCTGACTCACAGCGCCCCCGTGGCTTGCTGAGACTGTCCCTATTGATGGCAGCAGAAGCCCAGTCTTTCCCGCGTGGAGCGGCTGGTGGTTTCGAACCGCCGGCCATGAAGATCCAAAGCATAGCCACTAAAAGTGATCAACGTGCCCTCGTTCTAAGCTGTTGACACCAGAAAGCAAAAACTATACCTTTATCACATCCTGGAACATGGACAGGATGACATCTTGGTGACACGCTCCCCCGGAAGACTCGTGCACCCCGTGAGAGCCTCAGTCAGATGCCAGGTCCCACCCTAAGAAAACTCCCAGCCCTGGACTCGGTAGCCATGTTCTCCCAGCAGCTTAACCTGCACAGAGCAGTGCTGGAAAAGTTTGCTCTCTTGCTCTGGACCCCGCATCCGGTTTGCCTCTGCCTGACCTCCCGTCCTTGGGATTGGAGCTGCCCGTTGATCATCTCACCCGATTCAGCAGCGCCTCTAGCCTGGTGGAATTTGGTGTGAATGAGATTCCTCCAGACGGTGAACTGAATTTAGGATTTGACATGCCTCAACCTCCATAACGACTTATCTCCTTGATTTTTTGTAAGGTCTGTTCAAAGCTGTCACCGAGCCCTGGTGGCACAGTGGTTATGCATCGATTGGGGACTGAGCCCTGGTGGCACAGTGGTTATGCATCGATTGGGGACCGAGCCCTGGTGGCACAGTGGTTATGCATCGATTGGGGACCGAGCCCTGGTGGCACAGTGGTTATGCATCGATTGGGCTGCTAACAGCAAGATCGGCAGCTTGAAACTAACAACTGCCCCGAGGGAGAAAGACAGGGCCTTCTACTCTGACAGTTAGTCTTGGAAAACCCACAGAGCAGGCCCCTGGGTCTCCTTGGTCAGCATCAGCTAGATGGCAGTGAGTTTGGTATGGCTTGGAGCGACGCGGCCGCCAATGCGGGAGCCCTCACACATGAGGGGGAAGCAGGGAGGCGTGATGGTGGGGACCAGCGATAATGGCAAGGGATAGCATTTTCGATGTCAGCTATTTGGGCTATCTTTAACTTCTACCGCATTGTTCTAATCTCTCTAAAAGAAATCATTTCTGCAAAAAGTCTCAGGGAACAGATAAAAGAATGAGGAGCTAATTCCAGGAACCCAAGCAGAAAGTGAATTTTGAGAATGATGAGGGCAACAAATGTATAAGTGTGCTTTACACAATTGATGTATGTGTGGATTGTGATGTGTTGTATGAACCCCAATAAATAAAATGATTTTAAAAAATAAAATAATAAAATAAATGTAGACCCCCCAAAAAAGAATGTTCTTCTTTGTACTTTTCTGTATTTTCTAAGCTTGCTATATGAATGTGTATGGTTGATGTCATACTTTTTAAAAAGCATTTAACATATTTATTATGCCACAATACTCAGCATCAGGCAACATTCTGTTCAACAAGAAAATGAGGCGGTGTCCCAGCTCCCCAACCCCACATCCTTAGAAAGCACACCTGGCCCAAACCTCCACCATGCTCCCCCCCAGGGAAACTCAAAGCAGGTGCTATCCTGGGGTGTGCAGGTGACCGTGACACATATCCAGTGTCCCTGGAGTCTCAGTCCAGGCCCAGCAGACTGGCATAGGTGTCCTGCTCCTGTATGAGCTGGGCGTGGTCCTGCAGCTCCCCGTTCTTGAGCACCAGGATCTGGTCAGCACCCTGAACTGTCTTCAGCCTGTGAGCAATCACCAGCACCGTCCGGTTCCCTCAGGATTTCCAGTCCTGCAGCTGAAGAGGGAAGACGAGGATACCTCAGAAGGATAGGAAACGGACACCACAGCGCGCCGAGCACCGTCTCTTGTGCCTCAGGGTAACCAGCACCACTTACAGCTCTCTCCAACTCAGGGAACTCCATGTCTGTCCGAGGAGAACTGTGCTACATGGGGTTTTCAAAGGCCGGTCTTTAGTAGTAGACCACCAGAATGTAATGCCAAGACACTACTAGGTGGACTTGCATCCTGACCCTGTCAGCTAGGGGCCAAGGGTGTTCACTGTTGGCACCGCCAGGCAAAGGCCCTCGCTCTGGGTTGGCTTCAAGTCCGTTCCAACTCGAGGCGGACCCTGCGTGTGAGGGCAGAACTGTGCCCACAGGGCTTTCAGTGGCTGGTTTGGGGAAGGAGGTCCCCAGGCCTTTCTTAGCAGGAGTGTCTGGGTCGACAGGAAACACCTAGCCTTTGGGGAGCAAGTGAGTGCATCAAGCATGTGTGCTCTCCAGAGACTCCAGCTTAGGGTCAGGGAGGTAGGAAATGTGTGAAGGGAGGAACAGCGGTACATCAAGGTCTGCCCTGCCATTCTGTCTGACCTGGACCGCTGCCCCTGGAGACACCAGAGATGCCCCCATGCCCACTGGCTTCTCAATTCAGCCCCATCCTCAGTCCGCAGTCCTCAGAAGGCACTGATCTGCCTACTAGTGGCTCCTCCTCCTCCTCCTGCCCAAGTGCAGACACAGTGACCCTTCAGGTCTCAGCCCCCCACCCCACCCCCAGCGCAGAGTTCAGGGGACCACGGCACTCACCGCCTGCTCACAGTCAGCATCCAGGGCACTGGTGGCCTCATCCAGGATGAGCACCCGGGGGTCTCGCACAAGGGCCCGCGCAATGGCCAGACACTGCTTCTGCCCCACAGCCAACTGGCTCCCTTTCTCCCCGACTTCTGCGGAAATCAGAGAAACCCCCTTCGTCAGACACAAGCGGCCACCCTGACGTGCCTCGCCACAAGGATGACCAGTGCACAACCGGTGTTTCCACAAGAACCAGCCGGGAGGGCTGAGCTGCAGGAGGGCCGCGGGCAGGGAGCTAGTGGGGCTGCGGAGATGGAGAGAGCACGGCTGTGCAGGCTCGCTGGGAAGCAGGACTCCCATAGGAGAAAGAGGCTGCAGAATCCGGGGTGCTGGGGAGGAGGGAGCGGGAGCACCAGGACGGAGTGACCGAAGGATGGCTCGGGCGTCACCGCGCTCGCCCACTGAGTAGGTGCCCTTTGCTCACTGACTGAGAAAATCTGCCAGAGCTACCTGTGTGCATGCCGTGCTCCATCTTCGCTATGAATTGGTCTGCGTGGGCGTCCCTGGCCGCTGCCAGCACCTCCTCATCCCTGCAGTTCTCCAGGCCATAAGCAATGTTGTCTCTCACCGAGCCCGAGAAGAGGACTGGCTCCTGCCCCACCAACACCACCTGCACACAGTGGACACGCCCAGAGGGCTCTGTGGGAGGTCTCCGGGCCAGAGGCCCTCCCACCTCCCCCAGAACAAACCCTCTGTATTGCTTCTGGGGGCCCACCCCCCATTGCCTGTGGGCATGCTCCTGTTCTGCTCCGCCCATCCCTCCTCCCCGTCCCCACCCACCTTTCTATGCAGGTAGTGGTGCTCATACTGGGAGAGGGGCTCCCCATCCAGCAGCACCTGGCCCCCGCTGGGCTGGTACAGATTCTGCAGCAGGGCGGCCACGGTGCTCTTCCCAGACCCATTGGGCCCAACCAGCGCAGTCACCTCACCAGGACGAAGAGTGAAGCTCAGCCCCTAGAGAAGCCAGGGCCGGGTTAGGGGCCTTGCTCTTCTTCCTCCCGGCCCCTTCCCTTTCCCACCAGAGGCCAGGTGAGCTCTGAGGGCAGCATCTACAGGCTACAAGGCAGCAGTGCCAGGTCTCTCCCCGTGGCCTCTTTCGGGCACCTTGAGCACAGGCTGGTCCGGTCGACTGGGGTAAGCAAAGGAGACATCGTGGAATTCCACACGCCCCTCCAGGTGGGAAGGGGCCCGTGTCCCCGAGGGGGGCATGTTTGGCTGTCGGTCCAGGTAGGCAAACACCTTCTCGGCAGCTCCCACGTTGCTCAGCATATCTCCCCACATGTACACCAGGCTCTGGGAAACAGGGATGGAGGGTGAGCTATCAAACACACCTCACCAGAAATCAAGGATCAATCTAATGAGCCAGTTTCCCACCTCCTACCCACAGCCATGCTGCCTCCCCATCCCCCACCCCCCCTTAGCCAGGAAAGATGTGCTCCTCTTCAGGGAGCACTCGGGATGGAACTGATCATTGGCAGCAATATCGCCAGCTTCCAGGTGACGAGGGGAAAGAGGGGGTGTCTCATACTCATCCCACCACCACATTTCTGTCCCCAGGTTGTGTTAATCACTGCCCTGTATTCGTGCCCAGCTCTGCCCGGCCTGACCAGACAGACAGTTGCTTACAAACAGGCCCCGTGCCCAGCTCACTGTTGCACTCGCTGGACTGCCTGGCACAGAATGATGATCAACAACTGTGCAGGGGATCACCAAATAACACCCAAATAAAGTAATTAATTTTGAAGATTGGCAAACTTGGGAAAGAATTCGGATTTATATGCCTATCCTGATTAAACTATTCCCCTGGGTCACCCAATCGTAGATGACGGCAAGCTCGCTGAGTAGTATGGTCCCACTGATAATGGAGAGATGATGTAATCCCATGGCTTTGCAGCCCCTCATCCTGTCACTGGGTATTGGGCATCAGAGTCTGGGGACATCACAATGCGAGGATCAGGCATTGTGTGCTCCTGGTTGAAGAGTGCACTACCACCTGAGACATATGCTGTCCTCGAAAAATTACTAAAATGCCTTAGTCTATCAAGGCTCTCTATTTATCGAACAACTGACAGGAAATACAGACCCAGAGTACAATACTAAACAAGAGCCAAACAATAAGGAAACTCTACCCTATAAACCCTGTTGTTTCTTCAGCAAGTCAGTTGTTGAAGAGAGCCACATTATAGACAAGGGGCTTGCCAAAGCTCACAGGAACACTGAACTAAAAGACCTCAAAGTACACCCACCAACTTCTTATAGCCCCGAGTGTCTGCAGACACACATAAGGGGATTTCAACACCTCGTGGGGGGAAATCCATTATGACCTTTTCATTTGATTTTCTCATGAGCAATGTGAACTCCCTAAAATAGGCACACATATATGCGCCTATAGAGATGTGAACTTTATTTGGATCACCATGCAAGCAGCCTATTATCTACAGCGACTCCAAAAAGTTTGTGGGGAAATTCCACTGCTTTTCAATTCCTTTTTTCCACAAGCTTTTTGAAGTTCTTTGATGTGTGTATATGCACCTACACATACACATGCACTTTTAAAGGTAAGTTTTAAAAGGTGGCTATAAAATTACAGAAGCCTTAATCAAGCAGAGCTATCGAAATGTGAGCTCCTGCATCTCCACATACCCTCCCTCTGAAGGCCGGGTCTCAAACCCCGACCCTGGCCCTGAAATCGTCCTACTGGCACCACATCACAATGCCATTCCTGTCTTGCTCCAGAGCCTCCAATTGCATTCCTTTTAATTACCCTTTGAGTTTGGAAACTAAGAAGTGTAAAGGGACATGTCCAGACAGTAGGGTGAATGGGCTCCTGTTCCCCAGGGACATTTTCCTAGCCTGGCCCTTGCTAGGCTTGAAGAATGAGTGGTGGACTGTCGTGACGGGAAAAAATTCCTCCCTCAGCCCAAGTGTCCTGGCCTTCCATTTTCTTCCAGCGTCTCCATCATAAGCCCCCCTTGCCATCCTGCATCCTTAAGATTCTCCCTTTGGATGATTACCCTAAAAATCTGCCACCATAACCTGGGCCGGCCTTTGCCTTGCGTTGAAGGAGCCAGGGATCCCCTTACACACGCTGTTTTAATGAGGCCAAGACAAGAATGTGGGATTGTGATAAGAGCTGTAAGAGCCCCCAATAAAAGTAAGGAAAGGGGGGGAAAGACAAGAATGTGACACAGAGGACAGGTCTGTAGCCATCTCCCCAGAAGACACACATTGAAAGAGGTTTCATGAGAAATGAGCCCATGGCTGTGCCAACATGAACCACAGTGGCCATTCTGTTGTCTCACCCTCATAAGTTGCCTGTTTGACCCCAGTGCCAATCTGACCACTGGATGCACCCAAAGAACTACTCTTAGGTTTTAAAGATGATAATGGCGTTGTGCTTATATTTTGAAAGGTGTTATATTTCAGACCTACATACTGAAATAATATCCTCAGTGGGGTTTGCTCCAAAATTACACGGGCAGGGAAAATGGATGAAACAAGATTGGCCGTGGTAGATCGCTGGTAGAGCAGATCACAGGTACATTAGATAGGAATTCATCACATTCTTCTCTCTCTTTCCAGGCATCTATTTGAAATTCTCCATAGCACGGGTATCTTTTTAAGAGAAGGAATAAAGCCCGAGGCCCAGAGGCTAGAGAGGCAAGCAGAGGGAAGACAAGGGCGGCCTGCTCAGGCCCTCACTCACAAACACGTGGCTCCCCACGTTCTCCTGGTAGAGCAGGAAGGAGAGCAGTCCGCCCTGCGTGAGCTCTCCGGCCAGGATCTGTTGCAGGCCACAGTTCAGCATCAGCAGCTGCACAGCCAGCTGCAGCAGCTGGGAGGGGAGAAGAGCGAGATGGAGCTCAGTCGGAGTCTGCCCGCTCTTGCTCACTCGCTACCCTGGAACCACGAGCAGGACACCAGGACCAACAGTGGGCTCCCCGTGCCTTCCGCAGCCCCCTCCCTGGGCTCGTCCCATCGTCTGGCTCACCCTCCGCAAAAGCAGGTACAGGGCTCGCTCTGAATCTCGTTGCCACCTCAGCTTCCGACAACGTTCCAGGGCCTCCTTGTAGCGACAGACCTCATGCTCCTCGGCCCCAAAACTCCGCACAGTCTGTAGCCCTCCGACTGCCTCCTGCACGATCTGCCCTGACTTCGCCACAGCATCCTGGATCTCCAGGAGCAACGCCTGAAAGAGTGGGGCAGGGGA
>NW_022104553.1:11804621-11806032 GCF_000313985.2 Echinops telfairi
TTGGCATTCAAAGGAAGCCAGCGACTCATGAACGTGGTATCTGAGCTCAGCCTGGAATCCAGCTCGCCTGGGGAAGAGAAAGCAGTGAGAAAACCAAGTGTAGGACAACGCCCCCAGGAATTCCATCCCACCGCTCCTCTAACCCGGTCTCCTCTTGTCAGCCCGCCCTGACCTACAGAGACGGAGGGAAGCTGCCTCACGCCTCTCTCCCGGCCTTGGCATCAAGTCTGAAGGCAGCAGGTGAGGCTGCTGGGAGCAGCCCACTGAGGGGCAGGGAGTATCCCAGGGATCCCAGCCTTGGGGTCCAGGCCCCACCTGTCTTAGTCTCCTGGAAGAAGCCGAGGTCTTGGCGAAGCAGGGAGGCAAAGAGCAGGTCCCGGATGCGCAAGTTGATTCTGGACATGGTCACCATGAAGGAGCCCCCGCGGCAGCCTGCAGACAGTGAGCTGGGGACATGGGAGAAAGCGGAAGGATGAAGGGGGGAGAGAGATGCAGAGAGGGAAGGGATGGGTGAGAAGTGCGGAGAAAGTCCACAATGCAACGAAATGCAAAGTTGGGGAAAGTAGACCAAGAGAGGCAAAGAGAAGACATGGAGAGCAAGCGTGAAGGACAGGAATAAACAGAGGAAGAAAGGAGACACGGTGAGCTAGATATGAGAACAAAATCACAGCACATTCAAACGCACGGACGTTTACAAAGGAGCAGAAGGTAACAGAAATGACAAGGGGGCAAATGGCCCGGGGCTTGCTTTTCGCCGGGCCTCAGTATTATGTCACAGCTTCCACTTTGCCCAGACGTCTCTCCTCCCCTGTCCTGGCAGTCCTCTCCCTAGTCCCAGATGCTTTGTCACGGGAACTGCATCCGTGGAGCTACCTGCTCTCCCACTCTGCTGAGCCCACTCACACCGTCCCCATCTCACGCATCCCTGCCTTTTCTCAACCAATTTTGGACAATAAAACTGAAATTTTAAATTTGATTAACTCAGTAATAGAATTCTCACCTTCTATGCAGGAGACCATAGTTTAATTCCCACTCAAGGCACCTTACAACAACTACCAGCTGCCTGTCTGGGGACGCCTCCATGTTGCTATGGTGCTGAACAGGTTTCAGGGGGGTTTGTAGACGAAGGAAGACTAGGAAGCAAGACTCAGCAAGCTACTTCCAAAAATCAGCCAGTGAGAACCCGAGGACTCCCGCTGGGCTGATGGCCACCCATTGTGCATGGGTCACCCTGTGAGGTCACCATGAGTCAGGGGCCAACTCAAGAGCAGCAAAGGACAACAGGAAGATCGGGGCTAGTAAACAGACCCAAGTGCCCATCACCTACCTCCCAAAGGAGAAGAGGCACATGAAAAACATGGCACTGGCAAAGGCTTCAGGGTCAAAGTCCCCTCCCAGGATGTCAATCACA
>NW_022104553.1:11806398-11820861 GCF_000313985.2 Echinops telfairi
CACACCGCCCAGCTTAGGGCTGCAGCCCCATAGCCCACCAGCAGCCAGCTCCAAGGGGCTGAGGCTACCCTGGCTGGGGGTGCACTCAAGGCCCCTGGGACCAGAGCCCTCAGTGAGAGAAAGAGGGGCAGCACCAGGCAGAGCATGGGCAGCAGTGTCCCCCCAACCTCCGGCAGCCCTCTCAGCTTCAGCAAGCACCAGAGGCCCCCAAGGCGGACGGCTGCCTCCAGCCATAGGCCAGGAAGCCCTCCAGGGAGCAGAGCCCCCAGGGTCCCCTGAAGGAGCCAGAGCAAGGCCAAGTCCAGCAGCAGCAGGCTGGCCCAGGATCTCAGGTCAGGGAGTGGCATGGTGTTATCTAGTGGGTTAAAAAAAAAAAAATTACATCAGCCTCCCGGTAAACTGTGTTACAGACTGCAACTGAACTCTGTAAGGTTTCTTGGCTTGTGATCTGAGTCAGCAGAGTACGTTCGAACCGTGGAACTGTGTACGGTCCAAGAAAGAGTACGTAATTAGGGAAGTAGAGTCCCAGTCTTTGTCCCTTTGAGCCCTATCCATAGACTCCCATTGCACTCAACCCGTTGGTGGCAAGACCCCCTGGGGTCCCGGTGCCCAACACTACATCCCTCCTATCACAGTACATCCCTCCCCAGGTGGCCCTGCCTGCCCATGGGAGATGGAGAGCAGATGGGGGCGGGGGAGGGGCAACTGTACAATTACACTTAATCTAACTGAATGATGGATTGCTATCCCATCTGTAAGAGCTCCCAATAAAATGATGAACTAAAAACAGAACAAACTTTCCCCTGATCCCCCTGCCGCACCCCAACCTCAACCTGCACCACCGAGTGGCACCCAGTCGGGCAGCCCCTGCGCGGAGGTGCCCCGTGTCGGGAAGGGGGCGGGGGCTGGGAGGGGTCCCCTGCGGGCGCTCCACGGACTCACCGGGGGCGGCTTGGGGACTGCGGCTCCAGCGGTCTTCGGTCCGGCTCTGAGACCCGCCGCTGCCCTGCGCTGGCTGCCATCCGGGTTCGGCGGCTTTCGCTTTCGCTTTCCCCTTCGTCTCCACGCCCGGTCCCGGCTGCGCGCGGGGACCCCGAGGGGGCGCGCGACACCCGCCCGCCGAGCGCAGAGCCGGCCCGCCGCGCCCTGGAGAGTCTCCCCACCAAGCAGCCGCTGCCCCTTTGCAATAGGAAACGACCGCGCTGTGCGCGCATGATCATTACGTAAATTGTGTTGCAATGACTGTCACTCTTTGCCTAATGTTGTCAGACTTCCAAGATCTGGACCTGTTGCAAAAAAAAACGGTCTGGTTCCTTGCATGCCAACAAGCAGCTGTGGAAGGGAGACTGCGACCAAGTCCCCTTAGAAGAAGCCCAGCAGTCTGTGTGATCCCATGATGACAATCCTAAGAATGAAATATGACGTTGAGCTAACATTGTGAACACCTAATTTGTAGAATAATCCTCTATAGAGGACCGTGGGAACACAAAACCCATCTGCATAGTTTCTACCCAGATCTCCTACAGCCTTGCTATCAGCTAGAGATGATTGTCAAGTTCATTATGGGGGATCCAAGCACAGTATCATATAATAGGCCAGCCCACCTCCCTCTTGACCCAACCTACATTTGCTCCAGGCTTAAATAGCTCTCACTTGCTCCACGACAGAAATTTTCTTCTCTGGTTTTTAAAAAATTGTTTGGTGATTTTTACTCTTTCTTTTTATCCTTATCTTATTACTATAATTACTTGTTTTTCCCCTTTTCTATAATAATTTTATTGTCATTCCACTATATCCGTCCACATACAATTCTGTCGTTCTGTCCCATTGGGTGGGGTTATACAATCATCAATGCTATCTGCCCCCCTGGGCCCCTCCTCCCATGCCCTCCAGGAAGCACCCCTCTTGTTCCTGTCTCCAGGGGCCATCCATAACTCACTTCTTTCTGGTTTGTTTTCTTTTTGCTTTTTTATTGTTTCTGTTCGATTTCCCAGTGTAAGAAGCACAGAAAGAACGGCTGCATGGAGACCTCAGTGCAAGGGTTTTTGAGGAAGTCGGGGAAGAGGGCGGAGGAGCAAACAATGAATGCAGGAGGGGAAGGGAGCTCTGGAACTGGTTGTGTTGATGGATACACAACTCTAAAAGGGACTTACCCATGGGCGTGTGTGTTATGTGAATTTCATATCAAGAAAACTACTAAAAAAAAGAAAGAAAGAAACCCACGGTGATCAGCGGCTACCATCTGTGAGAGAGGAAGAGTTTTTGCTTAGGGCATTGAGTTTTCGTGAATGGTGGTGGACTGCTTTGGAAAAGGATGTCAGTAATGGTTGCATGCCGAGTATAGTCAGTGGCACCAAATTCTACATGTAGAAGGTGTTGAATTAGAGAATGTTTTGTTGTGTATATCTTCCTCCAGGTAAAAATTGATAAGGACATTAATAACGAGCACAAGGAAGAAGGAAATGTGCTAAATTGATTGTGGTAATGGCTGTATAAGTCTTCTTGATATGTCTGAAGTGTTGGATTGTGTGATATGTGGGAGGAGTGCCAATAAAACTGTCTAAAAGAAGAAGAACCATTCTGTCAACATTCCACGTCATAAGGCACAGTAAGAAGAGCAGCTCCTGAGCAAGGAAGGCCCTCTCCTAAGTGGGGGGGGGGGGCTGACTGGGATTCCCACACACCACTTTTGAGCACAGGCTGTCCTGACTTGTCTTCAGTCTCCTTCTCAATAGTGTACCTTATCAAGTAGGGAACAGACCCCAAACATTCAGCACCCCAAAGCCAAACTCACTGCCAAGGGATGAGTCATAGTGACCCCATAGGACAGAGGAGAACTGCCCCTTTGGGTTGATTTCCAAGTCTGTAATTTTTTTTAAACTTTTTTATTGTGAATTAGTTGATAGGGAGCCTACCTATCAGATCATCATTTGGGCACTCAACCACTTATCAACCCTCCCCACAGCTTGCGCTACTCTCCCTGCCTCTTTCCACACACCCCTCTCCCTCTTATAGAATATTGTCTCCCCCTTCATTCACATGAATACCTATCTACCTTCTCAAAAACGACCCAAAAAAAACCCTCACACACACACACACACACACAAAAAAGGAGTCAATTTGAACTCACAGTGACCCTATAGGACAGGGTAGAACTGCCTCTGTGGATTTCTGAAACTGTAACTCATTATGGGAGAGGAAAGCCTCCCCTTTTTCCCAAGGAGCAGCTCATGGTTTTGAGCTGCTGACCTTGTGGTTAGTGCCCAATGCTTAACCACTACCCAGAAAGCCTTACCTTTCTCCCTCTGAATGACCAAGGGCGTTGAAGTGCTGACCTTGTGAGCAACCCAACTTCTAACCCACTGCACCACTAGGGCTCCTAAATCTGTACCCCAAGTCATGTTGGGAGCCATGTTGGGAGCAAGGCCAGGTGCTGGACTTTGAGCATTAGTCTATCGTATGATGATGAGAAGAGACAGACGCAGAATAGGCAGCTTGCTTTATTCCTGAATAAATCCAGCTTATTTTATTCCTTGCATGGCCAGCTTGCTTTATTCCTTACTTTATTCCTGTCTGTGGGATATGCGGCTTGCTTTATTCCTGAAATAACTCTGAGTTAAAACTACCTTCCAAACTCAAACAGACCTCCACAGAGAAGATCACTTGGGCTCCACACCACTCTTTTCTACTGTGATTGGGTGACTTAAAGTTTAAGAGGGTGGGTGTTTGAAGGAGGCAATTATGAAAATTGCCCCAACCCTCTAGGCTCCAACATAATTCAGAGAATCCTCTTCTTTTCTTTTTGTTTTCTCTGGTTCTTTTACTTTTTCCTCCTAGCCCCCACTTCAGAGAGTCCTCCTCCTCATCTCTTTCTCTGCAGTCCCAGTCCTGTCATCTTGCAGTGAAGTGAGACTTCCTCATGAAACCGAGCCCTTCCTGTCCGCATCGATGTTCAATACCCAGTACGTCCAAGCGCTACTTAAAGTACACAGGAAGCTGTTTCAATTACCACACACATTGAGGTGGAAACTTTATCCTCCCACTCTACAAAGTCGGAAAACGTTGGCGGGTTGCCGACTCCCCAACACCCAAATCAATAACAACAGACCACAGGAGTTTTTTTATTTCTGGCTCTACACACACACACACACACACACACACACACACACGCACACGCAACCACAACACAAAGCCATTTACAATGATTTTCCTTTATTGTGCTTCACGGGGCACCCAGAGGTGCCGAAAGAGAGAGAGAGAGAGAGATCCATGAAGTCAAGAACATACGGATGAACCCCGCCAGCTCCCCCTGGCCCTGCGTGAGGTCAGGCCCTCGCTCTCCTGGTCCAGTTCCCTGCTTCGGGCAAGGAGGTTATCAGAAGCGTCCTGCCCAGCCGTGGCCGCCATCACTGAAGGGCCTCCCGATACTGGTGCATCAGGTCACTGACATCCGTGCTCTCCACCTTTCTCCAGCCATCTTTCTGCATGTGGTACACTGGAAGCACATGGGAAGAGCACACGCGTCGTCTCTCACTTCAGGATGTCCCTGTTCATGATGCTGTGCTAAAGGTGGCACATACACACACACTCCAAGCCCTTATTACTGGGACCTCTCCTGACTCTGATCCCTCCCGCTGAATGTTTCCGTCTTAATACACACACACACACACACACATACACACACCCAGGGGATGGGATGGGGAACATGATGGGGATAGCACTGGTCACTTACTATTGACCACGCCTCCGGAATAGCAGTCTCTGTGAGTGGCATGAACAATAGCCCTGCGGCCCAGGTCATAGGCCTCTTCCGGGGTAAGATTATGCCGATAGCCACTGTCCATGACCCCATAGGCATAAGTGTTCCCACTCCCAGTGGAGAACATGTTTCCCGAGAGCCGAGTCCCATTGTCATCCACATAGTAGAGTCCAGGGCCCTGTGGGATGAAAGAAGAAAAGGCCAGGTTGGCATTGGAAAAAAGAGGGCCGCTCACCGAGAGGTCCCGGTGCGAAGCATCCAACAGTGTGCACAGGAATGGAAATCAGCACAGAGATATTGGTGTGGGGATTAGCACTATAGGACTTTGGAAATTAAAAAGCAAAGACATTATGAATGAGGGGGAGAGTGGAGTGGAGACTCAAAGCCCATCTGTAGGCAACTGGACATCCCCTTACAGAAGGGTCACAAGGAAGAGACAAGCCAGTCAGGGTGCAGCATAGCGTTAAGAAACATACAACTTTCCTCTAGTTCTTTAATGCTTCCTCCCCTCCCCACCCCCACCCCCACTATCATGAGCTCAATTCTGTCTTACAAATCCAGCTAGACCAGAGCATGTACATGGGTACAGATAAGAGCTGGAAACACGGGGAATCCAGGACAGGTAAACCCCTCAGGACCAATATTGAGAATAGCCATACCAGGAGGGTAAGGGTAAGGTGGAGGAGAATGGGGAACCAATCACAAGGATCTACCTATAACCCCCTCCCATAGGGATGGACAACAAAAAAGTGGGTGAAGGGAAACATCGGTCAGTGTAAGACATGAAAAAATAATAATTTATAAATTATCAAGTGTTCGTGAAGTAAGGAGGGTGGGGGAGGGAGGGGAAAATGAGAAGCTGATGCCAAGGGCTCAAGTGCAAAGAAGCTGTTTTGAAAATGATGGTGGCAACACATGTACAAATGTGCTTGACACAATGGATGGATGGATGGATGGATGGATGGATGGATGGATGGATGGATGGATGGATGGATGGTGATAAGAGTTGTACGAGCCCCTAATAAGATGATTTTTAAAAACAAACTAACTGGAAAAAGCAAAGACACCCTAAGAATCATCTGGCTTATCCAAAGTGGCAAGCTTATGAAGCACACACAGAGTTGGGGTGGACCGAGAAGTGGCCCAAGAATACACCGGAACAACAACCTCTGTGCCATGGGTCTCGCAGAGGAAGGAACGCGGTGTACGAAGTGGGGAAAGGTCTTTCGGCCGCGGGCGGGGAAGCATGCGGAATGGAGAGCACCCACCTTCTTGTCCCAGCCGCAGATCATGCTGCCCATGGAGAGGCCCATGCCCCGGTACTGGCACATCATGTTGGAAAGCAGTTTGGAGGCTGCTGACACCGAGATTCGCTCCCCGTTCCGAAGGTAGTACAGCCTAGTGAGCAGGGAGGGGGGTCAGCTGAGTGGCCCACTTGATGGGGCGGGGAAAGATTGGAGACAGAAGTATTTGAAAGGGCATGATTGTGTAGGGTCTGTGAATCAGGGTAGGCCTTGGACCCGCTACCTGCAAGGTCTGTGGTTCAAACCTACCAACTGCTCTTCAGGAAAGATGAGGCTCTTGGCCCCCATGAAAGATTTACAGTCTCAAAAACCCTACATTGGATTGCTGTTGAAATTTAAACTACCTAAGTAGACGCTCTCACTGCCATCCAATCAATTCTGACTTATAGCATCCTATGGGACAGGGTGGAACATCACATCTGCTACATGCTATCCTAATTGTCCGTCGCCTAGGGAGGGTTTCAGGGCTGTAGGCAGGAGGCTGGGGGGTCCCCTCTCTTGGGGAACATCTTGCTAACAGAAATTCCTGTTTGGTGAAGAGGGCCCAGCATCTAAGCAGAGGGTCTTTTAAGGTCCAGAAAAGGAAGGTGTGGTCGTTACATCATTTCGGGTCAACTTGAAGTGCTAGGGTCAAGTCTAGCCTGATGGTGCCTCTTGTGGGCATGATCTCCTCATGAGGAGGATCCTGAGAACCTCCCCCTTTCTCTCTGCCCGCTTCCTGTTGTGGAGTTACGCTGGGACCTGCAAGAGTCCTGGAGATGTGTCTGCCGTAATTGGATTCATGGGACTTTGCACCTAATGGTTAGTGATGCTCCTGCATTCTGCATCATTGCTTGTGGTTGTGTGAGTCTCAAGAGGGACTTGTGGACTCGTATTGGACTTACGGACTCATAAAGACATATGTACTTGAGTTGGACTGGGCTGGGATGTTATCTTGATAAAGAATGACCTCTTGATATAAAGCTCTTTCTTATACACCTCTGAGTGTCTCTGGATTTGTTTCTCTAGTCAACCCAGCCTAACACAGAAAGAAACATGAAAATTCATTACACTGACCCCTAAATTCCCGCCCGCTCTTCCTGGGTTTCTTTGGCTGCTGCAGAATGATCCTTTTTCTGACTTACTTCTCCCCCATGGCAGCCTTATCCCCTGAGGCCTGCTGTCTTTTTGTCTGTCCTGGAGGACTTGTCTACCTTTCCCGTTTTGGGTTTGCTGGGCGTGGGGGGCCTTCTTGCTGGACTCTTTGTCCACAGTCTTTTCCTCCCCCTCGGCTTGGGCCTCCAGCTTGGGTTTCTCTTCAGGCTTCTTGGTTTCTGGGGCCATTTTCTCCTTGTAATTCTTTTTCTCCAGTGTTGCTGGTGCCTCTTCCTTTTGGGGGGTTTCTGGTTCCTTCCCTACGGGTTTGCTGGGCTCTTTGCCCTTGGCATCACCTGGCTCTTTTGGGCCATGGTACCCTTCTCTTTGGGTTGAGCCTCTTCCTCACCAACACCTTGGCAGGAGCTTCCTTCTGTTGGATCTCAACTTCTTTCTTTTCTTCAATCTCTTCCTTCTTGACTTTAACTTTAGGTTCTTTGCTCTCTACAGCAGGTCCCTCTTCTCCTCAACCTCGGGTTCGGGAGCCTCCTTCTCCCCCCCTCCTTTCTCTTCCTCCACCTTCTCTGGGGGCTCTTTGACTTTAATCTCCTGGGGTTTCTCCTCTTCTTTCCTGGGGGGCTGCACCTCTTCCTTCTCTGAGACCCCCTTCTCAGGAGCTCCGACCTTTCCTGGGGACTTGACTTCCTCCGTAATAGGCGGTTTGGCCTTCTCAGGGGACCTGACGTCTGCAGGACACCTTGCTTCCTCCTTTATTGGGGTCTTCACTTCTGGGGAGTCCACATCAAAGGTCTTGATCTTCTTGGGGGACTTGGCATCTTCCTTCACGGGGGACCCTGGCCTCTTCTGGGGACTTGGCCTCAGCTGGCACTGTTGCTTCTCCCTTCCCAGGAGATTTGGACTTCTCCGGAGATTTAATCTGGCCTCTTCCTTCTCTGGGGATTTGCCTTCACCTGGAGGTTTTTTGTCTTCCTTCGCAGGGGACTTGACCGCCTTCGCCAGAGACACGCCTACTTCTGCTACAGGGTATTCTGCTGCTTCTACCCGTCTGCTTCTTCCTCCTTGGCTCCTTCTTCTTCTGTCGCTTCTTGGATTACTTGGATCTCCTCCGTCTATTCTTCTACAATCCCTGGGCCTTCTCTGACTTTTCTACCACCTTGTTTGTCTCTTCACTTGTTACTTCTGAGCGGTTCACTAAGGTGGTGCCCTGGGCGCCGAGCGCACGTCGTCTACGTTCACTTTGGCTGCCTCCGACGGTCGGCCCAGCCACACTCGGAGCCACTCCTCGGACGGCAGCGTGCTGTGCACTGCGTGGCCCTCGAGGAGCGCGCGAATGTCGATGTCACCTCGCACTTGAGCGCATCGCACACTCCGGTCTGCGCCTGCGCGCGCCAAGCCCTGGCTCCTGCCAGCTACGCTTGTGCACCCGGCGCCGCAGCTCTTGGCCCGCGTTCAGACCCCGCGGTCGCTCCTCCGCGCTGCGCCCTCCATCGCCGCCACCGTGCCGCCCTCTCCGGGAGGCGCACCCACAGTGCCAGCGAGTAGACAAGGCCTCCGCCGCCAGCGGGCAGCGGCGCGAACGGGGCGCCCAGCAGCTCGCGGCCAGAGCAGGTGGGGGCTGCGGGTGCGAGGGCGAGAGAGCTGGGCCAGGGCGGACTGCCCAGTAGCAGTGCCAGGATGCCCGCCTTTACAGCCCCGGGGCCCTGCTTGGCCAGCCCCTTGGCAGTGGAGGATGGGGTGGGTGGTGGGGAGGCTGGGCGCCACCCTCCCGCTCCCCACCCCTTGCTCAGGGCTGGCCCACCCCATTTGTGTGTGAAGGGGGGGAAGGGAAAATATATTATATATGTGTATATATATATATATATATATATATATATATATATATATATATATACACACACACACACACACACACACAAAGCATCCCTAACAAATGGCACTTCCCACCAGAGTTCATGGTGTGGCTGATACCTAATTGGCTAAATTAGCTGGAGCCCATACCGAGATTTAGGAGGAGGGTTTTTAACCCCTAAGGCTCTTTTGTGAAATTCGTTTTTAGCGCTAAGCAGAAGCACAGGGGGAGGGGGAGGAGCAGACCACTGGGAAAGAAAGAGAGGTGAGAGGTCTTGCTCACCTGCACTCTTTGGCCAACAGGCGCTCCCAATACTGACAGTCAGCCGCACAGCCAGACATGGTGCCCAGCAGGTATGGATTAATCTCTATCACCTTGTTCACCAGTAGACTGCCTGGAAGAAGATGGGGTTTGAGAAAGGTCAGATATGGTCCCCTGCTCTCCCTGAGGACCCTAAATCAATATCATTTCCTAGTCTATGGCAGATGCTGGGCTCCTACTGAGAGAATAGCGCCCCGCTTTCCGGAATAAGGCATAGTGGGGTGCACACACTCACTAATATAGCTCCCAGATGAAGCCCTGGAATCCACTGCCACAATCACTCCGTGCTGGAACTTGAAGGCCAGTGTGGTGGTGCCGTGGGCCATCTCAATCGGAACCTTCCTTTCTCTGTCCCCACCGAGGGCCCGGAAGAATTCAGTGGGCTGGTGAAAGACAAGAGTAGAGAAAGGGACGCTGATAACTTTTGTGGTAGGAGGGTCCAGGGAAGAAGTATTAGAGAAGATGGGGTGAGGGGCCATGGAGAAGTTCCCCGACTTTCAATGCAGTTCAGAACCAGTCTCCCGGAGGAAATGGCTTCAAACAGTGGTTCTCAACCATCCTAATGCCCTGGCCCTGTAATACAGTTCCTCATGTTGTGGTGACCCCCTCCCCACCATAAAATTCATTTTGTTGTTACTTCATCACTGTAAGTTTGCTACTGTTATGAATAGGATGAACCCTATTCATAGGGTTCGTTCGACACACACACACACACACACACACAAAGGGGTCGTGACCCACAGGTTGAGAACCGCTGGCTTGGCGCAAAAGGCAGGAAACACCAACGTTTCATTTTCCAGTGGAGTAGAAATGAAAGCAAGCCAACGTCATCCTCACCAAGAGTGATCGTCGTGTTTTCTCAATGAGAGCTCATTTTAACCATCAATAGGGTCCCCATTTTACGAGAGAGGGTTCTGAGAACCCCACTGCATATGCGACTGGATCAACTCCCATCACAGTGACTTTCTGAGGCGAGACCAGGCGGGCTGCCAAAAGTTCACAGGTTTTTCAAGCCCTGTGATAAGTCCCCGCAAAAGGCTACGTGATTTGCGAGCGGTGGAAAAGGGACTTAGAGCCTCTTCTTCCGTGGGAGCCCCCACCCCATCTCTAAGCCTTTGTCCACCCTCTCCTCTGCACTTCCGAACCCTCGGGAGCCCAGCGCCCCAGACCCACGTGGCCTTGCCAGGGGCCCTGGGTTCTTCCAGGCAGCCTGGACGCTGCCCGCTGGGCCTAGTGGACGCCCCCCAGGGCGCCAGCCCCGCCACAGAGTAACCCCCAAGCAGCCCCTCCATTCTTCCGTGCCCGCCTGCCCGCGCCCTCGCTGCGTTCCCAAACAGCCCCAACCTGCATTCCCCGGGGGAGCGCGAGCTCCAGACACCGCGTAGAGAAACTGTAGTGTCCGGGGTCCGAGTGGCGGCTGCCTCCCACTCCGGGGAGAGCCCAGTCTCCGCTTTGCCTCCGGGGGGCTCCGCACACCTCCAGGAGCGCCATGGCCGCCGGCGCCCGAGCTCTGCGGGCTCTGGCACAGGAGGAAGTGAAAGCGAAAGCCTGTGTGCACAGGGGAGGGGACCCGGGTTTTATGGCTGTTGTTTGTGCACCTCCACATCCCCCTGGCCTTGAAGAGAAGACGCCGGCGGATGTCAAGGGGCCGGAGATGATGGCACGTTAGAGACGGACTTCAGGGCGCCAGCTGGGGGAAACGATGGGGAGTGGGCTGTCGGAAGAAAGCAAGAGACGTCTCTGGGGACAGTTAAGGAGGGGGCAGGGGGTCGCACCCTGCAGAGCCTGCGGCAGGAAGCTGGAAGCCAGCTGGCGGCCGGGGAGCAGTCTGGAGGAGCGAAAGGGGGATGAGGCTCGGGAGGCTAACGGGAGCATCCTTGGTAGAAGTTGGGGTAGGGTGGGAATCGGTGGGGGGCGGGGTGTTCAGGGACACTATGCCCAAGAATGTAAGGGGAAAGGAGCGCTAAGGACAGGATACAGTCTCTAGATTTTTCTAGGTGGTTCGCATAGGGCTTTGTTCAACGGTCCTCCTAAGCTGTAACCAGAGCACGCTCCCTCCGCCCGCCCGGCTTCCGCAGATAATTCTTCCCCGCCGGGCCCGGGTGAGTAACTCTTAAACTCCGCCCCTCCTCGCAACCTGTGCAGGCCTAATCTGCCCAGCAACCGCTTACATCACGCTCTGCTCCTCCCTGAATGGACGGTGAATGGAACCAACCACGCCCCCTCTTCTACAATTCCCCGAGCAGAAGTGGTGCTACTTTGCAGCACGGCGATCGCGGAAAAGACCAGAGAAGGCTAGGTAGTGCAGAAGAAAGACACCTCGACTCCATCTCAGAAAGTCCACGGTTCGGAGCTGCGGCGGCTGGCACCCTTAGGGGCGCTGTCTGGGGTCCTGCCCGTCTTTGATGGACATCGTCTGGAAGCCATAGGGATCCTGTACTCAATCAGAAAACTGGAAGGTGGCTCACAGGCCAGGAGTAGTAGGGAAGGGAGGCTCGAATACGCATCATTTCATGAAGGAGCATCAAAATCAAAGCTCCTAAGCCCTGTTAAAGGAGGCCAGGCCCTTGGGTGCCTTGTTTTCATGCTAGCTGTTTGAAAGGATCGGGTGCTACACTAAGCAGGCCTGATATTTGGAAGGGACGGGCTAAGGCCGACAGAGAGGCAGGAATACTGGGCAGAATAAAAAACATGATCATTCCTCGGTGCTACCCATTTCTGTCCTGCGTGAGCTGCTTAGTCAGGGAGCAGGAAAAGCAAACACACTGACAGCCATCGTGAAAACAACCTTCCGTGTTTTGTTCCAGGGAAGCAGTTGACAAGTGCCCTCATTCCTTTTCCCCAGATCCATTCCGTGCCGGAGAGCAGGAGAATGGACGGGGTGGACAGTGGTCTTGGTGCCTCACAGTTATTCTGCACTGCTTATGCATGTAATCCTTCTCGTGCCTAGTTCCCTTCGGTTAGTGGGTTTTCCATAGTCTAGGCGTTGTCCTTAATCAGTTGTACCACCTAAGGTGACTGGATGCAAAACACAAGTGCCCACTCACGGTCTGGGCCTTCCACACCCTAGCTTTGGCACATTCCTTCAAGGATGTAGACCGTGTGTCTGGGAAGATGTCGGTGTAAATGTGAGGAATATGGGCATGGGACTAGACTTTGGTTTGTCACAAGTGGCTGCTGCCTGTATCAATTACCATGATCTTTATGAATTTTGCTTGTCATTCTTCAGTTCCCCTCAACTCCCCTCTGTTGAAGTGCTGGCTGTAATGTTGCCATAGGGACGTGTGGGGAAGGGGGGGAGGTGAGGGGACTGCTTGCTCAGTGTGCTGCTTTAAGTTTCTAAACGAAGCCATATCGTCACCCTTATATTAAAGTGTTCGTCTGCCTCTCAGGGAAATCCAAACTCCATCAGCTGCTGAGAGCATCTTGGCTTTTGATATACAGTGAACCCTCGTTTACCGCGGTTAATCGGTTCTAGACCCTACCGTGATGAATGAAATTCCGCGAAGTAGGATTCCTTATTTGTAAATCAAATATTTTCGTAGTTAGAGCATAGAGGACATGAAAAAACACCCTTTAGTCACCATTACACTCGTATTACCCAATTTATTAAACGAAAAAGGGAAAATACAGTAAAACATTTTGCACGTTACAATTATCATTTATTATTTATTATATTATTTATGGCATCTAGTTTACAGTATTACATATTTCACATACAGTATTATTATACATAGTTCTTACAAATACTGTAATCAATGGCGTGCAACCTCCACGATTTTCTTGCCATCTTTGATCATATCCAAAAGTTTTACCTTTTCCTGGATGGTGAGCATCTTCCTCTGGCGCTTAATTTTATTGTCAGAAGGCTTAGAAGAAGCAACTCGTTTAGGAGCCATCATAGGGCTTAGATAAAATTTCTTAAAAATCGCAAACAATTACAGTACACTGTACAAAAGCAAAAATGCATCTGATACGTAGCTCCGATACGTAGCGATGCAGACAGAAGCGTGTACAGTATGAGCCAATCAGTGGCAGTCATGACAGAGCATGCGCTGTTACGCAAAAACCGCGATAGAGTGAAGCCGCGGAAGTCGAAGCGAAGCGCGAAGTGGCGAGGGTTCACTGTAACTTCAATCTGCAGTTGGCCTTCAGGATGCCCTGTGGCACGCCAGTCTGTGATGGCACTAAAGGCCTGCTAAAGTTAAAGCATCGTCAGCACATGCAGGCTGGACCTGATCTTTTCCAAAATTTTCTGTGGTTTTGGTTTGTACTGTTTGGTCCACCTTTTGATTCTTCGTATTGGAGTGTATCTCAGAGGTGTAGGTCAATGGAGGTCACCCTCTTGAAGCTGTCTTATATGCTTTTCCATTTTTAAGTATATGACACCCAGGATTAATGGACCTATAGGGACAGCAAGTAGAATAAGGGGTTTGGGGAGAGGGGGTACAGTGGGGGGGTGTTGGGGAATAAAAGGGAGACAATGTCATGGAGTCCATGAAAAAAAGGAATGTTTGGAAAGTGATTGTGGTAGCAATTATACAATTCTGCCTGACGTGTTTGAAATAAGGAATGATGTGATATATGTGTTAGATCCCAACTAAAGAAAAAATACAACCATAAAAAAAGACCTGTTAAAACACTAAGCTCAACTTTATTTTAATTAAATCATTTTAGTTAGCAGCCCATCATGTAACCACCACACCACCATGGACATTCAATTAAATCATTTTATTGGGGGCTTCTACAAATGTTATCACAACCCACACATACATCCATTGTGTCAAGAACTTTTGTACATTTGTTTCCCTCATCATTCTTAAAACGTTTGCTTTCTACTTGCGCCCCTGGTATCCGCTCCTCATTTTTTCCCTCCCTCCCTGCTACCCCCTCCCCCATGAACCTTGATAATTTATAAATTATTATTGTTTTGTCATATCTTACACCGTCTGACGTCTCCCTCCACCCACTTCTCCACTATCCATTGCCCAGGGAGGAGGTTATATGTAGATCTTTGTAACTGTTCCCCCTTTCTCCCTCACCTTCCCTCTAGCCTCCCAGTATCACCACCCTCACTACTGGTCCTGAGGGGTTCATCTCTCCTGGATTCCCTGTGCTTCCAGTTCCTATCTGTA
>NW_022104553.1:11822036-11825132 GCF_000313985.2 Echinops telfairi
ACCAAGCCATTTATCCCTCCGCCTTTCAATTAAACCCACATGTGTTTATCAGCCAGGTTGGCACAATAAACTAGCTAACTCAGCCTTCATTTGGGTTTCAGGAATTCCTCTCGGTTACATTGTCCTTGATCCAGCCCTGCCAGATCTCCTACACCCTTCTTGCCACTGATTTGGATCATTTGCTGTTCCCTTGTCCCTGGGTTTGTTAACACCCACTTCCTTTCCCACTGCCTCCCTCTCTCCCATGCCGCCCCCCCCCCCCCAACTGTCATCCCGTTATTCTCTCTTCCGGCTTGTTTACCCCGCCTATCCCTTCCAGGTAGACATGCAGCAACAGCACTATGCACCAACACTAGACTGAGCACAACGAAGCAACAAAAGAAAATAAAACAATAGCTACAACAACAACAAACCGTATAAATAGTTCAAGGTCTATTTGTTGTCCTTTACGAGTGCTTTCCAGTCCAGTCTGATGGGGTGCCATGCCCTGGCCCCACATCTATCCCTGGCATTCCCTGGGGACTTCATTGTTCTGCTCCCCTGCTGCTTTGCTGCACACCCCGGAGTAGTGGGCTCAGGATGGGCACAATTCCCACCATGTGTCTCTAGTGTTGTCCCCTGTGGTGCTATGGGTCAGTGAGGAACGTTGTGCCTCGTGGTGGGGCCAGCCCTGTGGTCATCTCTGTGCATTGGCTGCTCTGAGCAGAAATATTGTCCTCAGGGCTTGGTGGGCAACTCTTTTTCCCCCCTCCCCCCTTGTTGGCTCCTGTGTGCTCTGATCAGACAACTCCCTTTCCTTCAGCTGTAGCTTCAGCACTGTCCTCTGAAGTGAATTCTTCGGGAGTGGGTGGGGGAAGGGTGGTGCTGTCCACTTAGTTGGTAATGGGGTGGCCCCTCAGGCCTCTCTATCGGTTCCCTGCTTCATGTCAGTGTGTTGCATTCGTGTCTTGGAACACCGGGTTGAAGTCTGGTCCCTCTTTCCCTGTGACGATATAAACAACACCCTCCCCTTACGTGGGTTAGTGCCCTGTTCTCCCGGCTTTTTTCCCCCTCCTTTTTAGTTGGCTACTAGATGTCTCCCTTGGTTTAGTCTGCCCCTGCCACATTACCTAGACCTCAGCCCAGGAATGTTTGCATACAGTAGCTTCTTCCCTGTGCCCCTTTCGGGCTTTTTGAGCTTCCCTCAGGGCACTCATGTTGTACTTGTCCTTTTGTGCTTGGCTTACTTCACGTAGCATGATTTCCTCCAGTTCTTCCCATGCGGCAATGTGCTTCATGCGTTCATCACTGCTTTTTAGGGATGCGTAATACTCCATTGTGTGTATGTCCCAGAGTTTTTTAATCCATTCATCTGTTGATGGAAATTTGGACAGTCTCCAGCTCCTTGCAATTGTGAACTGTGCCGCGATGAACATTGGAGCACAGATGTCTGGCCATGGTTTGTTTTTTGTCTCTTCCGGGTATATGTCCAGTAGGGGGATTGCTGGATCATCTGGTAGCTCAATTTCCAACTGTTTTAGATATCACCAAATCGATTTCCATAATGACTGCACATACCTACAGGTCCACCAGCAGTGGACGAGAGTTCCTATCTCTCCGCATCCCCTCCAACACTTGTTCCTTTCTGGTTTCTTGAATTGGGCTATCATTGAGGGTAGTATCTCATAGTTGCTTTAATTTGCATTTCTCTTATGAGCCCAACTTTATTAACCAAAATATATGGCACATTCTTTGTCTTCTAAATAAAATGCACTGTATTTTTATCCCTCCCCCCTCCCACCCCCAAAGTAAATAAATAACCCCCAAAGATCAATGCCATGGAGTCAGTCCTGGCACCAGACCGCGTGGAATAGTCCCGTTGGGTGCCTGAGACTTTGGGCCCTATAGGACAGCGTGGAACTACCCCTGCTTGGTTCCCAAGATCTTTATAAGAGTAGAAAGCCTCCTCTTTCGCCCAAAGAGCAACCAGTGGTTTCCAACTGCTGCCCTTGTGGTTAGCAGCCCAACATGCCACCTCTAGACCGCCGGGGCTCCTCTGAGTGAGGAGCCATAGAAATAAAAACTATAAGGAGAAGATGGCACACGAAGGGCTGTGAAACACTGAGGTGCTAAAGGAGGAAGGTGCGAGGCCCCTGAAAAGTCTGTTTCAAAAACCGTTGAGTCATTAGGTACAGCAGAAAACCACAGTACAAAAACACGCCTTTTATTATACATAACAAGACCCCATACATCACGTACAGACCAACCTAATGCCTTTGGTCATATTAGGAAGGAGCTGGCTTCCCTTTCTGTACCTGCTGGGTATTTCCCCTCAATTTCAGAGACCTGTGCACAGCGAAGCCCCAGCATTAAGCCCAGTGACATGGAGGATGTATAAACTCTGCCGCTGGAGCAGGAAACCATCAGGGCCACCAAGCGGTTCCTGGAGAGAACGGTAAAGGAGCACTCGTGGCAGGATTTCAAGCATCATCAAATGTAACCCCTTCTAAAAGCAGCAGGTAACCTCTTCTCTGCCAGGAGGATGAATTGTACCAGTCCAGGGAGTCTCTCATTCTGGGGCGCCTGCTCCCTCCAGCATGGCCCAGTAGTGTCCTTTGTTCTCCAGGAGCTCCTGGTGGGTTCCCGCCTCACGGATGGTGCCCCCTTCCAGAAAGAGGATTCGGTCGGCCTGCTTTACCAAATGCAGACCCTGAGTAATAAGGAGCACTGCCCGAGAGCACCGTTGGGGATTTTTGTACAGGAGCTGCTCCACCTGAGAAAAGACAGACGCCGTGAGAGCCGGGGGCATCCCCAAGGAAGACGGGTGTGTTTCCAGAGCTGGGCAAGACCTGTGCAGGATCAACACGACCTCTGCCTGTAACCCAGGGGGACTGATGGCTCCTGTCCTGAGTGCTCCTCTGTCAGACCTATGTGTCGGTCAGGGACATTTCCAGGAGATGGCCAGAGAGAGGAAGAGGGTGGGGAGGTGGGGGGGTGGCATAATCGTAAGAGAGCCCTACAGTGAAATTCATAGGAGGGCGAAGGATCCTGAGTTGTCTCTCATCTAACCATGCACTGGGACTTTTCAGATTCTGTTTTAAGAAAATACAACGGGGG
>NW_022104553.1:11825939-11829540 GCF_000313985.2 Echinops telfairi
TGCTCTAACTACGAAAATATTTGATTTACAAATAAGGAATCCTACTTCGCGGAATTTCATTTATCACGGTAGGGTCTAGAACCGATTAACCGCGATAAACCAGGGTTCACTGTATACATCAGTTGTGAAAAGCACATTTGGACAAGCAGAATGAATTTCGGTTCATTACTAGCATGTCCTTTTCTTAGGCTTGGCTTCAGAGACTCAGCCTGTCCTAACAGTTCCAGGTGGCATAACAAAGAAACAAAACACTCCATTGCTATCAAGTCAATGCCAACTCATAACAACCCTATGGGACAGGGTAGAACTGCCTCTCTGAGTTTCTGAGACTGTCAACGCTCTACCGGAGTAGAAGCCCCACCCCCTACCCCCCTTTACCCTGCCCCACACACCACCCCCAGTGGCTGGTGGTTTCAAATTGCCCAACTCTAACCACAAAGCCATCTTGGCTCCATTAGGTGTTCTAAGAAGAAGCTAATTGGAACCGGGTGACCTGCAGAAGTGAAGCGGACTACGGAGTTTTGGAAGGACTCATTTGGATAATGTTAGTAGGACTAATCGGGAATCATTAAAGGAAGACGATGTGGGTGACATATAGGCGTAAAGAAAGTGACACTTCACTCGGGGTGCAGGGTAGCAATAATGAAACTCACAACCGTCCTCTAGTTCTTAAACGCTTCCTCCCCGCCACTAGCATGATCCCAATTCTGCCTTGCAAACCTGGTTAGACCAGAGGATGCACAGCGGTACAGATGGGAACTGGAAACACAGGGAATCCGGGACAGATGAGCCCCTCAGGACCAGCGGTGAGAGTGGGGATACCGGGAGGGAAGGGGAGGATAGAAAGGGGGATCACAAGGATCTACATGTAACCTCTTCTCTGGGGGATGGGCAGCAGAGAAGTGGGTGAAGGGAGATGCCAGGCAGTGTAAGGTAAGATAAAATAATGATTTATAAATTATCAAGGGTTCATGAGGGAGAGGGGAGCAGGGAGGGAGAGGGAGAGGGAGGGGAAAAAGGAAAATGAGAAGCTGATTGCAGGAACCCAAGCAGAAAGCCAGTTTTGAGAATGACGAGGGCAAGGAATGTATAAGTGTGCCTTACACAATGGATATATGTGTGGATTGTGATGAGTTGTATGAGCCCCAATAAAATGATTTATATTTTTTTAAAAAAGACAGTGCCACTTACCCGTGACTGGCTGTCTGCATCCAGGGCACTGGTGGCATCATCCAGGATGAGTACATGTGGCTTCCGGATCAGTGCTCGGGCCAATGCCACTGCCTGTCGTTGACCCCCTGATAGCTGGCCCCCACCCTCGCCTACCTCTGCAAAGACAAGAGCCAAGGTGAGAGCTGAATCCCCACCTGTGTGTACATATGCAAGCCCGCGTGCACACACACATGCACGCGCGCGCACGCGCGCGCGCACACACACACCACAGACTAGCAGACGCATCTAAATAGGGGAGGTATGGGAAAGACAAAAGGAATTTTTAGAATAAAGAAGACATAGGTCCTTTAACCTCACATTGACATAACAGGGGCAGGAGCAATTGAAGAACAAAATTGAGACTCGGCACTAGCATCCGGGTAACAAAATGAGCGGGGAGAGCACCTGTGTTGTAGCCCTGAGGGAGTCCGGAGATGAAGTGATGGGCTCCCGACTCCTTCGCAGCTGCTATGATTTCCTCCATGTCTGGCTCCTGGGTCATGCCATAGGCGATGTTTCCTCGAATGCTTCTCCCAAAGAGCTGCGGCTCTTGTCCCACTGCAGCCACCTGCAGTGAAATATGATCGTCAGAACAAAGAACGCGAGAGATGCCTACATTGGTGGGGAAAACTCAAAATCTTTATCGAGAACCTGTGCCAACAGGACACACTGGCCCTCCTAGCAGCACCCAAGGTCTTCTGCCACCCACTAGCCCGCCTTTCCAGTGCTCAGTGAGAATCCTCTTCTAGTGACGCTCGCCATTCTCCCTGCACCTTCGTACGCACCTCTCTGTGCAGGTAGTGGTGCTCGTACTGGGAGAGGGGCTCCCCATCCAGCAGCACCTGGCCCCCGCTGGGCTGGTACAGATTCTGCAGCAGGGCGGCCACGGTGCTCTTCCCAGACCCGTTGGGCCCAATCAGCGCAGTCACCTCACCAGGACCAATGGTAAACGTCAGCCCCTGAAGACCAGAGAGTCATCCCATAAGAACTTGACTGAAGTCCCCAGCCTTGGGAATATCACAGACTTGTTACACCGCATGACGGCTTCTCCCAGAGAGAGGAGGCGAAATATGGGGGAACTATAACAACCTGTCAAAGAATAGTATATGAGGCCAAGACTGCTTCCGTCTATGCCACACCCCTGATGCCAGAGAACAGGGAAAAACATCTCAGGGGACTCTGAAAATAAAAAGGAACGATGAGAACATGGGGACACAAATTCTGCTACAGCAACTCCTCGGGATTCAAGAGCCTTTGCCCTGAGAGCTTCTTCTGTACACTTAAAGGCCCAAAGCGGCTCTCGAGTTGGGGGATGCTTTGTTGAGCAGAGGGTGCTTATCTTTGCCTTGGGAGGGTTCGGAAGGATTTGTCGTGGGTGTTCATTGGGCTGAAGATGGGAAGAAAAACTAGGCTGGTGGAGCTGAAAGCGGGCGTGTGGAATACAAGCATTGAGGAGTTGTACCTTCAGCACTGGGACATCCGGCTGGGTTGGGTAGGCAAAGGTGACATCTTGGAAATGGACACGGCCTTGCAAGTCGGAGGGAGTCAAAGGACCACTGGCTGGACAGCAAGGGATCCGGTCCAGGTATTCAAATATTTTCTCGGAGGAGCCCACAGCCTTCTGTATACTGGGATAGTGCATGAGCACAACCTGAAGGGGAGACGTGAATAATGAGAAGGATGTGGGAGACTTCATCTGGTTGTCGAGGTTATGCGATATAAGAAGGATGAAGAATGGGTAGTGGGCGAACAGGGCACTCACCTCCCCGCGGGGAGGGTACTGTTTATGTCTCACAGGAAAGGGAGAGAAGGACCAGACCTCAACCTGGTGCACGAAGCCTTGAAGGCAACAAACCAGCATAAAGCAGCAAACCAACAGAGAGGTCTGCGGGGCCGCCCCCCCTCCCCCCAATCCCAGCTAGCTGACCCCTCTCCCCAGAAGATTGCATTCAGAGGACGCACTGAAGATACAACCTGAGGAGAGTGGCGGGTCTGCCCAGACCACACGGGAGCAAACTAAGAGGGAAAGAGGAGGCGGGGGGTACATCCTGGCCCACCAAGCCCTGAGGACAACACCCCGGCTCTGAGCAGCCAAGACACAGAAGGACCATAGGGCTGGCCCCAGCATGGGACACGACGGTCCCCACACTGACCCAGAGCTCTGCAGGGGACAGCACTGGAGACGCAGTGCAGGAACTGTGCCTGCTCTCACCTCCCACACCAAGGCATAGCACGAAGGGGGCGCAACAGAAAAGCAAGGGATGCAAATCCGCAAAGTCCCCGAGGAATCCCGAAAATAGATTTCAGATTCGGAGGGCAGGGCTTGGCACCTCATCAGACTTGACTGGAAAACATTCATAAGGGTCAGCAGACAGATCTGGAACTATTT
>NW_022104553.1:11829699-11850360 GCF_000313985.2 Echinops telfairi
GTGGAGGAAAGGGAGGAGAAAGCCAACAAACCCAGAGACAAGGGAACAACAAGAGATCTAAAATCAATGACAGGGAAAGTATAGAACGCCTGGTGGGGTTCGATCAAGGGCAATGTAGTCAAGAGGAGTTACTGAGAGCTAAATGAAGGTCAAACATGATAGTGGGACAGGAGGAAAGTAAAAGGAAATAGAGGAAAGAACTAGGAGGCAAAAGACATTTATAGAGGTATAAATATAGGCATGTACTTCTGTAAGTATATTAATATATAATGATACGGACAGAGGCCTATGTACACATATTGATATGTTAAGTATTAAGGAAGCAGATGGACATTGAGCAAGAACACTTTGTTCTAATGACCTGGCATTCTGTGATGCTCACCTTCCCGATTGCTGAAGACAAAATGGGTGCATAAGCAAATGTGGTGAAGAAAGCTGATGGTGCCTGGCTATCCAAAGATATAGCATTTGGTGTCTTAAAGGCTTCAAGTCAAACAAGCAGCCATCTAGCAGGGAAGCAACAAAGCCCACATGGAAGAAGCACACCAGCCTGTGTGATCATGAGGTGTGGACGGGATCAGATATCAGGCATCAGAAGACTGACTCAAAACAAACAATCATATCGATACAAATGAGGGAGGTCAAGGTGGTGACCCAAAGCCCGTCTGTAGACAATTGGGCATCTCCTCAAAGAGAGTCACAAGAAAGGGACAAGCCAGCCAGAGTGCAGTATAGCACCGATGAAACATATAACATTCCTCTCGTTCTTTAATGCACCACCACCCCCACCCCCACTATCATGGCCCCAGTTCTACCCAACAAATCCGACTAGACTGAAGTATGCCCACTGCTACAGTTCTTGACACACAGAATCCAGGGTAGATAACCCCTCAGAATAATAATGGGAGTAGTGATACCAGGAGGGTAGGAGGAAGTTGGGTGGGAAAGGGGGGATAGAGGGGGATCAATCACAACGATTGACATATATAATATCACCACCACCACTCCCCAAGGGGGGATGAACAACAGAAATGTGGGTGAAGGGAGACAGTGGACAGTGTACGATATGAAAAAAATAATAATTTATATTTTATCAAGGGGTCAAGAGGGTGGGAAGGTGGGGGGGTGAGGGTAAAAAGCTGATCCAAGGGCTCAAGTAGAAAATGTTTTGAAAATGATGATGGCAACACATATACAAATATGCTTGATACGATTGATGTATGGATTGTTATAAGAGCTGTAAGAGCCCCCAATAAAATGATTTGTTTGGGTTTTTTTAATAGAAGGAAAGGAAGGCAGATGATGGTGGGAAAGGGGAAGGCAAAGCATTGGGGAGTACAACTCAGGGGGCCTCACCTCAACAGCTGTGCTGAACTGGATCTGGTAGAGAATGAATGAAACGAGGTTCCCACTGCTCACGGCCCGGCTCATCACCAGCTGCCCTCCAATGTATAGGATTCCCACCTTCAGCAACATCCCCGAGATCTGTGGCAGGAACACAGAGAAGAGGATTGCAGGCGCGAGCTGTAAGAGCCCAAACCAGGCTCACTGTCTTCAAGTCTGTTCCGATTCATAGTGAGCCTGGAGGGCAGTCCCTGGCCTTCCCCTGAGAGGCCAAGGCAGGTCCCAGAATCTGTGAAAAGTCATGTAAAGCCCCTAAAATGAGGGAAGCGGTTAACGCCATTGAGTACGGTAATAGAGCCTCGGGTTGCTGGCGTGGGAACCCGGAGCCAAGGATGCGCAGTGGAGGAGGAGTTGGGAGCAAGGTCAAGGGACAAAGGGTGTAGAGTTGAGGCTCCAGGTGCTCACAGTGGTGGTCCACGTCTTGACTGTATAGGCCAGTGCTTCTTGCTGACTGAGAGTCTTCATTTCCTGCAGCTTTTGTCTGAACCTCCGGCTCTCCCCCTCCTCGTTAGCAAAGCTCCGCACCGTAGGCATAGCTGACAGGACTTCAATGGCGACCTGGCTCGCATCTGCCAGAGATTTCTGCACCCTGACTGTCAGCGACTGTAGAGACATGGACAACAGGTGTCACACAGGGTTAGGAAGCCACAAGGGGACACAAATACCTGGGTTACCTGTCCGGAGATTAGGCAGAAGAAAAGGCAGAGAACCAATTGAGAAAAGAACAAGACACGGGCCGGCCGCTTGACACTAGAGAAAACCAAGGGGGAGGTAATAGCTCAGAAGGGGCTGGATGCCATATTCTTAAAACACAATGTGGACAGATGTTGGACAAGGAGACACAGAGACCGCGCAGCTTCACAATGAGCCGGCTAGGTTCACAGGCTTCCGAAACAAGGTACAGTGAACCCTCGCCACTTCGCGCTTCGACTTCCGCGGCTTCACTCTATCGCGGTTTTTGCATAACAGCGCATGCTCTGTCATTACTGCCACTGATTGGCTCATACTGTACACGCTTGATGCCATAAATAATATAATAAATGATAATTGTAACGTCCAAAATGTTTTACTGTATTTTCCCTTTTTCGTTTAATAAATTGGGCAATACGAGTGTAATGGTGACTAAAGGGTGTTTTTTCATGTCCTCTATGCTCTAACTACGAAAATATTTGATTTACAAATAAGGAATCCTACTTCGCGGAATTTCATTTATCACGGTAGGGTCTAGAACCGATTAACCGTGATAAACAAGGATTCACTGTATTCTATTATGCAAATGGCATCAAGGTGGGTACTAGAATTGTCCTGAGAGTTGAGAGAAATGGAATCTTCCAAGTCTGAGAGACAGAGGGTTGATGTAGGTTAAACCAGGGTCCTGAACATACCTCCTGCCATTTTCCCAGCTTCTTTGGCAAAAGGAAAAGCAGAGGCAGGGCGACCAGGGTGACCATGGTGAGGGACTGTGATCCCCAGAGCATGAGCCCCAGGAGACACAGCCCCCGAACCAGGTACCACATCAGCAGGTTCAGCTCGTCACTCAGAGACTCACTCAGGGTGGATGTGTCCTTGGTTACCCGAGATGTGATGGAACCTGCCAAAAGTTGGGGAGAAGAATAAATGAGATGGGGTTCAGAGTGACGAGAAGAATAATCCAGGGTGCCGGAAGTGGGGGTGTCAACATGGTGTTTTAAGGGGGCTGGGGCCAACAAGGTCATATGGAGGGGTGGAGACAACAGGGAATCAATCTAAAAATGATAGCCAAGAAGCATGAAGGAAGACCTTCATTTGAACGATGAGAAATCTGATGCCAATGTAAATTTTGATCTCTGATATCTTTCTATTCCTTAAAGGACTTGTACAAAGGACTTCAAAAAGTCCATGGGGTGGGGGCAGTGCAAGAGGGGGAAAACTGAATTTAAAAGATAATGGCATTTTCCCACAAACTTTTTGAAGTCCCTGATATCTGCACATAGGCAGAAGAGTTTAAGCTGATTGCATGGATATCAGGGAGGTGGGAGGCGAGAGATGGTGTCTACACCCAGCAGTGCCTTGGGAATCTAGAAATGGGTTCATTCACCCAAGCTTCTCTCAGGTGAGCTGGCAATTTTCAGCATTTGGGTCTAGGCCTCAGTTTCCTTGTCTGGAAAAAAGTAGGCATGAGGACTCCATGCTCTCAGAATTTCCAGGTTTGCGATGCCATCGTTTTTATTAAAGGATGGGGATCGATTTATGGGGAAGCTCTTAAGGGAAAAAGTATATTTTGTGGTAGGTAAAAAGGACCATTTTTGTTCAGGCTGGAAGTATACCAAGACTCTGAAACAACGGTGTGTGTATTAAAAAGAAAGGAGGGCTGGTGGCGGGGCAGTCACACATTGGGCTGCGAATTCCAAGGTCAGCATTTCAAAACCACCAACCACCTATCCGTGGGAGAGAACAAAGGAAAACGAAGCTTTCTACTTCCAAAACAAGTTAGTCTTGGAAGCCTGTAGGAGTGGATCCACTCTGTCCTATAGAGCCACGATGAGTCGGAATTGACTGGATGGCAGTGAGGTTTTTGATACCAAAAAAGAGATCAAAATTACAAGTAAAATGATATGTGGGGATATAATGAGTAAGTGGATCTGTAATGAAAATCGGTGAGAAACCTGTTTGGTTCTGTTGGAAAAACGCTGTCTCTTGGCGAAGGACAGCCTGAAACACGTCTCCCTGCAAGCGGCAGTGCATGTGGCCCATGGTCTGGTTGTAGATTCCATCGCCCAAGAACTCCAGTACGGCACTGGGGTGGGGGGAGAAGGGGGAGGAGAAAAAAGGTCAGGGGGTTGGAGGGAGGCCATCCATGTCCCCACAAAAGTAGACTTTGGAGCGTAGCTCAGCCTTCCCTCCCCAGCCCCCAGACCTGGCTATGGTGAGGAGAGACATGATGGTTATGTTTTGGGTGAAGCCAGCCGTTGTCCCATCCTGTAGAATCCAGTCAGTGATGCGGCCAGTGAAGAATGGAATGGCCATTTCCCCTGGGGTGGGGGGAAAAGAACTCCATCCATCACAAGTATTACATCGAAGCAGGTCACTTCCCAGCAGCCTGCCCCACCATTATTCTTCAGACCAGGGCCAGGAAGAAGATATCGGGGCTAGGCTTCTACCCTGGAACTCACAACACAAGCAAGACCTGGGGGGCATGGCTGGAATACCCTCCGGTTAGAGATGAGGGTGAAAGCCGAGGAGAGGACACGGCCCAGAGGAAGTCATGTCTGCGGCAGGCCTGCGGTCCATGACTCCTCGCCCCCACCCAGCCCGGTGGTCTTTATCCCGGAGTGGGCTTCCCAAGACCCAAGCTGGGTCGCCTTCCGCCTCAAACCGCTTGCTTCCCTGCCATTGTCATTACTTCTTGCCCAGTCTCCTGGCCCGCTACGCCCACTGCCACCCGCTTACTTACCGACGCAGGACAAGATCAGCAGGGCCAGAACAAACGGGTAGCGGCGAATGTCGGGGGCCACGCAGCGCAGCAGTAGTTTCAGCAAGGATCCAGAGTTTTTCTGGTCGCCAGGAGCCCCCCGTCTCTCAAGGCTGCACCACAGGACAGCGGCAGGCAGGGCGCCTGCATAGCTGAGGACGAAGGCGTCGGGGCAACTTGCCCAATACAGCAGTCTGGGGCTAGCACTGTCCTTGGAGACGGCCCACGAGCCCAGCTCTCGGAACAAGGCAAGTCCCGGCAGGGCCAAGCCCAGCGTCGCCGCCAGCGGCTCCAAAAGGGTCAGCCAGCGCTGGCCTCGTGCGCTTTCCCCCTTGGAGCCAGCGGAGACCCCGAGGACCCCGCGGACCCCCAGCCACAGCACGGCCCAGCGGCCCAGGCCCACCACACAGAGCCGGAGCAGCGGCAGCGCCGGGGGCACCAGGAGAAAGACTAGCCCGGGCAGCGCGCTGGTGACCAGCACCCAGTCCACGAGCAGCAGCAGCAGCAGCGTCGCCCCCAGCCACGCGCCATCAGCTCCGGGGAGGCAGAGGTATCTGCCGGGAGCGGGGCGCCCTGGGTCAGCCATGGGCAAGTGAGCGCCGGCCCGGCCTGGACTCTGGGCTGTCCGGTTGGGTGGACTGCTGAGCCTGGTCCCTGTGTGTGCCCAGGGCGCGGGGGCCGGCGTCGGGGCGGGGACCGCGGAAAGCCCCGGGGGAGCCGGGACGCGCTGAGCAGAAGCGCAGCCGTTTAGAGGAAAGAGAAATCGAAAGCGGTGGCCGGCTCTCGAGGTCCGCCCTCTTGGACACCCCGCCCGCCCCGGCTCCGGGCGCGGGGGGCACGGGGAGGGGGCCCGGGGGCGTCGGGGGGCGGGGCAGCTCGAGGCGCGAGGGTCTGGGGAGCCGATCCAGCGCCCCGTGCGCGTCTTCCCGGGGTGCCCAGCCCACCTACCCCTCCGTCTGCGGTGCCGGGTCCCCGCCCCCGGCCTCGCGCGTCACCAGTCGCCAGGCAGATCCCGGGCGCACAGGTTAGCGGCGCGGCAGGAAGCCCGAGGGAGGGGGGGCGGGGGGCGCCCCCGGACGGCGCGGGGCGCAGGGCGGGGCGGTAGGCGGGGCCCGGGGCGCTGTCCCAGGTCAGAAAGCGGGCTCCGGGCAGCGAGCAGCGGGCGCCCGCCGGGATGCTGCGCGTGGGAATGCCGGCCTGGGAGCTCCCCGGGACCGGAGAAGTCCACACCGGGGTAACGGGCCGGGGCTGGGGGCGGGCAGAGGGATGGAGAAAGGGGGTCAGCGGGGACCCCCTGAAAGCTCCGAGGAGCGCTTGTAACAAGGGGCCGAGGTGCGGGGAGACGGCCGGGAGCTGCAGCTGCAGCAGCGCTGGTGCGCCCCGCAGTGCACGTAGGGTGTGCGGTCCCAAGGAGGTCGTCCGAGGGCCGCGCAGGCACAGCTCGTGGAGAGGGGGGTGCCTTGGCGCCTCGCAGGAACCGTCAAGGGGAAGCGGTTCTAAGGCACTTTCGCTTTCATTCTTGGCTGGTCAAGGGAGCCTGGGTAGCTCAGTGTGTGAAGCGTCCCGACCCCCCACACACACCCCCGCCCGCCAGCTGCTTAGTGGGAGAAGGATGGGGCCACCTGCTCCCGGGAAGGCTTACAGCCTCAGAAATGCTAGGGGGCAATCCTGCGACCTGCGGTGTCCGAGGAGGAACCACCTGGCAGGCCCGTGGGTTGGTTTGTCCGCTCAGGGGGCTGGTCAAATGGAGGGAGAGTGTGGGGCGGGGAGCCCAGATGGCGCAATGATGCCCCAGGGAAGTCATGAGGCTTTGGGGAGAAGGGCACTGATTGGGGATAGCCAACCCATGACACGGACCTTTGATAACCGGCTCCCCAGTAACTCTGTCTGAGCACTGGCCACGGGCTTCCGTGTCGGCCAGCGGCGCCTCCCCGGGCACTGCCCACGCTCCCGGCCGCGTCTCCCGGGCTCGCTCTTACAAGCCTGCTGGGGGACTTTGCCCAGCTGCGTACCCAGGGCAAATGGCAGTCGCAAGACTGGATAACTTCTGCTCCCCGACTATTGCCACCACTCTTGGTTTCGAAGCAGATCTGTTGTGGAGTAAAAACGTGTAGAAAGGCCCGGGTCCTCTGGCACCTCTTTCTGCTCACCATACCTCTGTAGTCAGCATCCCTGAGGGCCTGACGAACTCTGGGGGGGGGGTGAAGGCAGCCGCAGATAAGCCATTTGCACGTTAGAAAGCCTCCCCGCAGTGCCAAATGAGCAGCGCAAGGGGAGAAATCAGAGCAACCCATAGGAGTGGAGCCCGAGTTTTAGTCACAGCTCTGCTCTTAACGCTCCATCATCATCCTGAATAAGTCCCTTGCTCCCTCTGTGACTCAGTTTCCTCGTTGAAAACAAACGGTCCTTAAGGTTCCTTCCAACAGGACAGGAGTGAAGCAAAGATAACGCAATCCTGCTTCTTTTTCTCGACCTGGAAATGTCAGCTCAAAGTCCCCGGGCACAGCCTTTCTGAAAGCCGCTTCAGAAATCGACTGCCTTCTGAGCAGAAACACGTTAAGCCAGCGGTTCTCAACCTGTGGGTCGCGACCCCTTTGGGGTCAATTCACCCTTTCACTAAGATCATCAGAAAACACATGTTTCTCATGGTCTTAGGAACCGAGACACCGCTCCTCTAGCTCAACCTTCATACTGACATTGGCTTGTTATGCAGACTGTCTCCACATGTAGCACTGTAGTTTACTGTTGTTATATTAAGGCTGTTGCCGACGCTACACCATGCTTCAAGACAAAATTTCATTTATTTGTCATTAGAAATAAATATTTCACAATCTATAATTGCATATTGTTTTGTGATTAATCACTACGCATTAATTAGGTTCAATTTGCAACAATGAAAATATATCCTGCCTGTCAGATATTTACTTGATGATTCATAACAGTAGCAAAATTGCAGTTAGGAAGTAGCAACGAAATGATTTTATGGTTGGGGGTCACCACCACGTGAGGAACTGTATGAAAGACCATTGTAAATGGTCTCACGTGATCTTCGCTTTCCTTCCTTCTATTCCTGGCCTGGATCTGCTTCCCATCTTTGGCCAGTGTTTCCCATTGTTCAAAAAACATAAAGGTCTTGTTCCTAGATGATCTGGCCCCTTCCACACACATACACACACACATACACACACACACACACACACACACACACACAGGGTGGGGGGAACATGACCTGGTTTCCAAAGTCACGATAACTTGCTCTGTGTTCACACACACTGGCCGCACTGGACAAGAGACTGCGCTGGAGAGCACTCACTTGGGCTACTCCACACACACCTCTGTGAGCTCTTTCCTCAAGGGAGCACTTCACCTCTAAAAGCCTCATCCTCTCTCTAGAGTGAAAAGTGTTCCAATTGGGGAAGTTGGAGCTTAGGGATGTGGTCCTTTCTCTGTTACACCATAGCCAGGCTTGACACTCTCCTGCAGCCAGGTGAGGGAAAGAAGAAAGTGGAAATGATGGGGAGACCCACCAGCGGCTCCACGGGATAAGGATGAGGCTGTCTGCTCCGGGAAGGATGCACAGTCTCAGCAACGAGCTGGATGCAGCGGGTTTGGTTTCTTGGTGGGAGTCAGCTCTGCCTTGGGTTACTTTATGTCCATGAGCCGGTCACTTCCCTTCTCTGGGCAGGCCTCTTCTTCCCATGCTGATCGAGGCTCTGAGACCCCACTCCTTGTGTCTCCACAGACAACCATCATGGCGGTGGAGTTTGATGGGGGCGTCGTGGTGGGTTCTGATTCCCGGGTATCTGCAGGGTGAGTATCAACGAAAGCTGCCCTTCCAAAAAGAAGAGGCCATAATAAAAAGATGCTGGGTGGATGCTTGGGTCTCTTGATTCATGGAGCAGGATCTCGGTTCTGAATGCTTCCATGGCCTAGGCTGGCAGTTTACAGGGATTAACGTAAGGACTGTGTGAGGTCCGAGAAGGGGGCTGGAGGGCCCTGCCAAACTGATCAATCTGGTTTCTCACTGATCACGTGTCAAACTAATTTTACCTCTGCCCCGCACCTGGTCACAGTTTCTTTACATGCAAAATGAGTCCAAATTGGGATTAGATCGGTATCACTTATGTTACAGTCCATAGAACACTGAATGTCCTCCACCTGGTTAATTAGCAAAGAAAACTGATAAGAGGCATATCTTTCTTGAGTGCTTAACTATTTTTTTTCAGTTATACAAACTGCACCCTGAAACGAATTGTCCTTTTGATTAGCAGATACCACCATTTGCCTAGCTGAGATCTTTTTCCTCCTGCTGCTTCAATCCAAGCATTCCATTTCACACACTCTAGGGCTGTTCGCTTATGAAATCCATTCGACGGGCACTGGGTGATTTACCTCAAAACTGCCTGGCAACTCCAACGTTGATGATCATTTACTGCTTCTTGGCAGACAGGCGGTGGTGAACCGAGTGTTTGACAAACTGGCCCCCTTACACCAGCGCATCTACTGTGCCCTCTCCGGATCGGCTGCGGATGCCCAGGCCATAGCAGACATGGCCACCTACCAGCTGGAGCTCCACGGGTACGCCTCTCCACCGGCACTGGAGCCCTGACTCCACCCGCTAGACCTCTCCCAACGGGCAGAGTCCAAGTGCCTGTGGAACCCTGCATTGGGAAGTGCGGAGATTGGGGGGGGGGGGATTTTGTTGTTGTTGTTCCAACTTCAAACTCAACTTGAATCTCTCTAAGCCAGTTTCTGTATCTATATAGTAGGGCTTACAGTATCCACCCTACCCTTCCAGGGGCCCTGGTGGCACAATGAGTTAAGCATAGGCCAGCTAACGACAAAGACAAAGGGAGTGGTCGGAACCCACCGTCACTCCATAGAGGAGAACTGAGACCGTCTGTCTCCATAAAGGTTTATAGTCTGTGTCCTACAGGGGCGCGATGAGTCAGCTTCCGTTCCATGGCCATCGGTAGGACTGTGACCCTTCCCTTCAGGGCTGGGCTCTGTCGTCACCTGTCTCCAGGCAGGTCTGCCATACACAGGCTAGTGTCTCAGAGCAAAGGTTTACCCGAAGGACATGAGCACCCTCTGATGGGCGTGGGGAAGGAGTGGGACTCCATACACTGGCCCTTGAAATTGCCAGTCTCATATCACATGTCTTGTCTCACAGCCAGGTTGTGGGTGTGTAGGCTCCCATGAGGCCCAGCACCTTCCTTGGCATTTAGGAAGCTGGTCCCATGTAATTGTAGTAAGCAAACATGATTATTTTGGGAATCAAATTCTGTGTATGAAAGCAGTTTGAAATGTTGCATTCCCCGTAAATAATGGGGGGAGTGACTGGTAGTGCGGCTCCCTCGTCAGTAATATCAGGCAGAGTTCTAGTTGCTGTGGAGGCAGCTCCAATTCCTGGTGACCACCAAGATTTCCTCCCCTGGTGCCTCTGGGTGGACTCAACCTGCAAGATTTCGGTAAGCAGTGGAGCGCATAGACTGCACCACTCAGGCAAAGTGGTTGCTGCGAGGTGCCTGCAGGTGAATGCTAATGTACGGCGACCCATGTATGCCAGAGGAGAGCTGTGCTTCCTAGAGTTGTCAAGGTTGTGACCTTTCCGAAGTGGATCACCAAGACTCTATTCGGAGGCACCTCAGCATGGATCCCAACCCAAAACCATTAAGTAGTAGTCGAGCACTTCATTTTCCCTGCCCAGGCAAAGTTAACCCCAACGCCACGCTCACTGCCGTCAAGTTGATGCGGACTCATAGCACCTCTAGAGGCCAGGGTAGAACGGATCCTGTGAGTTCCTGAGACTTTAACTCTTCACGGGAGTAGAGCCCTGTCTTTCTTCCACTCAGCAGGTGAGCCCTTGCAGTTAGCAACGCAGTGCCTAACCACTACCCCACCAGAGCTGCTGCAAGCACCGTGACTCTGTGAGAGATCAAGGTTGCTGGGACAGAAGCGCAGCTGATGTGGCTTTACCCACACAGAGCAGGGACCTTACAGACACAGGGAAGTATGTGCTTAGAGGATGCGAACGGACAACCGAAAGGTCTTCTAATGGGTGGCATGAGACCTCAGTTGGAGTTAGACCTGTTAAGCTGTAGGTCTAAGTGCCACTTGGCAGGGATGATACCGATGGCGCAGGAGCTTGGACTTGAGGCAATGATATCAACTCCTGTCCCTACCAATTCCTTCAGGATGGAAGTTGAAGAACCTCCTGTTGTTATGGCTGCTGCCCACGTGGTGAAGAATATCACCTACAAGTATCGAGAAGACCTGTCTGCACATCTCATGGTAGCTGGTTGGGACCAACGTGAGGGGGGCCAAGTGAGTCCTTCCCAGCCCACTCTCTCCTCTTGGGGTTGGTTCCCCACGTCTCTGGCGGGGAGGAGGGTGGTCATATGTTGTCCTAGCAATGGACAGCAAAGACACCACCTTCGTGGTCGAGTCTGAGGCGACCTGCTTCTCTGTCTCCGTGGGAAGAAGAGAACAAGTGCTTCTTTAGTTTGAACTAACGATATCCCCCTTAGGTATATGTAACCCTGGAAGGAATGCTGACTCGGCAGCCTTTTGCAATTGGGGGCTCTGGCAGCAGCTATATCTACGGTTATGTGGACGCGGCATATAAGGCAGGCATGTCCCCTGAGGAATGCAGGCGCTTCACCACAGATGGTAATTGGCCAAATGGAAGGGAAGCTGGGTGGTTGTTTGTTTTTTTTTTACTTTTTTTATTTTTTAACACAAAAGGAAGATGAAACATGATGAGAAGAGAAATATGTGGGTGAGCCTTGTATTAAGACCACAACTGGCACACTTCTGAGAGAAGAAGCGGGCAGGGCAAATGCTAAACTAGATGGGACTTCAGGAAAAGAGGCCTGGTTAAGGACTGTTCTCAGGAAACCAAATTAAGATGTAGGGTCACTACACGCACTAGTGTGCTAAAACTGGCTTGGACCAGCTCACAAGAGCCAATTAGTAAATGTGAAGGAGCTTTTTGAGCTGCTTATTGAACTTGGCATCGAGCATGTGCGCATGGGCACTGGAAGATGCTTCGATGTCGTGGCATGCCTTTCCAGCTAGTTTGCCAGCACACGAATAAATGCACCTCTTTGGGAGGCGGGGGTTGATTGCTGACAGTGCTCAGAGATTTGATATGATCAGGCGGGGAGGAAAAGGCTTTTGACACTAAGCCATTCTCTTTCCATCTCTTCAAAACCCTCTGCAGCGATCACTCTGGCCATGAGCCGGGATGGCTCTAGTGGGGGCGTCATCTACCTGGTCACTATCACCGCTGCGGGTGTGGATCATCGAGTGATCCTGGGCAACGAGCTGCCGAGATTCTATGACGAGTGACTCTTCCTCAGACTTGTTTTGTAATAAACTCTGGAACCGGAACTGATGGTCAACTGGAAATGGGTGCTCGGGACAAGGAAGTACAGGGGAAGGTGGCTCCTTCCTTCTCAGAGACCAGCCCATTCCTTTTAGTCGTTGGCCTCTGGGTCTAAAGCATCTTTCCCAGAGGGAGTATGGAGTGGGGATTACACTAGAAACACACAGCACCCTATGCATGGCGGGTCTGTATGCACTGAGCAAGTTTGGAATGCTAACAGCAATGAAAATGCTCGTTCTGAAACCTCAGGGGTGTGAAGAGTTGGGACTCACTCCTTTACTGCTAAGACTTGATGCGTAGATAAGACAATGACTCTCATGAGAATTAATGACGAGCACTATCAAACTCACATTTAAGATAATTCCTTCCATTATGTATTCATGCACATTGAAGACCAGTACATGACAAATGTTTAAATATTTGGGGCACGGCACTTATGAATTTCAAATGATAACAATGGCCCAAAACTACATTTATTGATGCAGGTATTGACTTTATAAATATTATCTGTTTGAACCCAACGAAAAATAATCCTATTGGGGATTGTTATTGCTTGTACTTAAGGAGAAATAGAGACTTAGAACAAATAAGTCAACAGGCGGTCACAACTAAGTGACCAAGATCGCATAGCAAGTTCAGAAGCTGGGATCTAGATCTGCCACATGCCCTCCCCATTGTGATTTTTACGTGCCACCATATTGACTCCTACCCATGGTGACTCCATTCCTTCAGCGTTGAATTGCCCCGGAGGGTTTTCAGAACGATCGCCTTCCAGAAACACATCACCAGGCTTGTCTTCCACCTCCGAGTGGGTTCAAATTGCCAGCCTTACAGCTGGTGTTCTAGCACTTAACTATTTACACTACCTTGGGAGTTCTAGTCAGGATCGACCACAATAGAGATCTTTCCATCCCTCAAGCTCTATAGATCATCTCCCCCCTTGAAATCAGCGCTGGTTAAAACCCAGCCTCCTCCAATAGCAACCTCCTCTGGATGGGAACGAAGTCAGCACGTCAAAGCAGTGTTCTGTCCACATGCAGGCCCATGAAACACCCAGCCCTACGTCGCTCCTTACCCTTTCATGTGTATGTCATCCCTTGACTCCTAGCCAAATTGTGTGTGTGTGTGTGTGTGTATAAACTCCCATGATGCCCAGCACGGTCCTTGGCACTTGAGTAGTTGTATTAAACAAAGTGGGGGTTCTGTTCCTCTATTTGTCATGCTCTTGTGAGGAGCCCTGGTGCATTGTGGGTAGCACCTTGGGCTGCTACCTGAAAGATCAGCAGTTCAAAACCACCAGAGCCTCTGAGGCTTTCTGCTCCCATAAAGATTGACAGCATCGAAGAGGCAGACTTCATGTTGTGAAAAAGACAACACTACCTAAAACAATGCAATACCGGTGCAAGTCCCACATAAATTCTGTAAAGAAATGGAAAGTCTAATCACCAATTTCAGATGGGTGGGCAAAAGATCCCGGATAAGCAAAGAACTTCTTAAAAAGAAGAACCGACTAGGAGGCCTAGCACTGCCTAAGCTACCACCTACAACATAGCCCCAGTAGACCAAACAGCCTGTGACTGGCACAAGGAGAGAGGTGTAGAACAATGGGTCAGAACAGAACACCCAGACATACCCGCGTCAGCCTGCAGGCATCTGGTCTTAGACAAAGGACCTCCTAGAAAGATCCAATGGGAAAAGACAGCCTTTACAACGAATGGTGTTGGACAAACTGGATTTCCATAAGCACCAGAATGAAACAAGACCCATACCTTTCCCCATGCACGAAAACAAACTCAAGTTGGATTAAAGACTTAATGTAAACCCCAAAGCTCTCAGGATCATCAATGAGAAGGCTGGAACAAACCTAAGGGCCCATTGCAGGGCATACATAGATGACCAAGTACAGTGGAGGAGGCACACACTGCAGAAGACAAGGTAGGTGATTGGGACATGCTGAAATGACATCACTTATGCACATCAAGGACCTCATCAGGAGAGTGAAACAAGAGCCCATCGATTGGGAAAATGTTTTACCAATGACACATCAAACAAAGAGCTAATTGCCAAATATATAGAGAACTCTACAACAGCTCGATAAAAAAATAACAAGACACCCAACTAAGAAATGGGGAAAGATATAGGAACAGACAGTACACTGAGAATGAAGTACAAATGGCTAGCAAATGCATGAAAAAGCATGAAGCAGTGGTCATCAGGGCTGCCCCAATGCCAGCTACCTTGACCCCTTCCCACAAGATTGCATACAGAGGACAGCACTGAAGATACATGCCGGGAAGGAGAGGGGCAGGTCTGCCCAGACCACATGCCAGCAAACGAAGAGGGAAGGAGAGAGAGAGAGAGAGAGAGAGAGAGAGAACAGTATACTGGTCCAACAAGCCCCGAGGATGACACTCCTGCTCAGAGCAGCCAAGGCACAGACAGGACTGTAGGGCCAGCCCCACCATGAGACATGATGTCCCCTGACTGACCCACAGCGCTGCAGGGACAGCACTGGAGACACAGTGCAGGAATGGTGCCCAGTCTGAACGCCCCCCCTGCCCCCCCCCCCACACACACACACACACACACACACACACACACACACACACACACACACACACACACACACACACACACCCCACTGGGGTGAAACATGAATGGAGTGCAATAGAGCAGCCAGGGAAGCAAAGCTACTAAGTGCCCGAGGAATCCCGAAAATAGGCTTCAGACTCGGAGGGCAGGGGTTGGCACCTCATCAGACTCAATCGGAAAATATACATAAGGGTCAGCAGACAGGCCTGGTATGTATACTATGTATACTATACTACGTATAGACCCTTTGTGTTTTCTTCTTCTTTTTTCATGTCTAGCTATATAAGATAGGCAAAATAGCACAATCCTGAAAGAAGACAATGGGACCTAGGTTCAGGAGGACAGGGTGTGGGGTTAAGGGGAGAGGGGTCCCCCACAAATCATCACAGGTCCGGTAGGTGCAATCGTACAGCGATAATAAGTAAAGATTATAGTAAAGTCATAGAGAGCATGAGAGGTGAAAGATAGAGTCAAGTAATGGAGTCAGACACAATTCATGGTAGCATTGCTCACCTCAGCCCCATTTGATGGTCCACGTGTGGGTAACCCGGCCACGAGGGCAGGAGCAGCCTCGGGGGCCAAGAACCGGGAAGCGCTCCCAGTCCCCCGGGAGCTGGAGAAAGCCCTGGGAAGCCAGGACCAGGGAGAGCCTTTTCTTTATTACTGACCAAGCATTATATCATTTTAGGGGGACATGATTACAGAATCACACGTCACAGGAAGGGGCAGTACAATAGGCATACACATTGTAGGAAGGAGATCTATGATAGGTATAAGCGTAACAGGAAGGGATGAGCTAGGGGTGCGCTCATAGGAATGGAAAGGTCTAGGGGTATACATGTGACAAGATGGGAGGATCCTAGATTCATGATGGCAGTCTAAGCTTGGTCATCCTTGGGTGAGTTTGACCTCTCTGGTGTCTCCTACAAGGAAACAGACAACTACTATCCTTATCAGAAGGGAGTGGGTCCTACTTGTGGGATAAACAGTAGTGTCTGCCAGCTCTGGATGGCTGATAGCTCTTAAGGAGAATGACCCCTAATCCACTCTTGATGACCTCCAAGTGTACAGTCATTCTCAAGCAGCTAAGACTGGCACATATTTAGGGGAGACAACTTGGGAGAAATCCTTCTGTTTCCCATAACAGGGAGAGGGGGAGGGAGGGGAAAGGGACAGAGGAGCCAACAAACCCAGGGACAACAAAACAACAAGAGACCTAAAATCGATGGTGAGGAGGATGTAGAATGCCTGGTGAGGTTCAATAAAGGGCAATGTAGCCAAGAGGAATTACTGAGAGCTGAATGAAGGTCAAAAATGATAGTGGGACAGCAGGAAAGTAGAAGGAAACAGAGGAAAAACCTAAGAGACAAAAGACATTTATAGAGGTATAAATATGGGCATGTATATATGTAAATACATTAATATATAATGATAGGGATAGAGGCCTATGTACATATATTGATAAGTATTAAGGAAGCAGATGGATATTAAGCCTCTAATCAAGTACTCCCTCAATGCAAGAACACTTTGTTCTAATCACCTGGCTCATCTTCCCAACACGATTGCTGAAGACAAATGGGTGCATTAGCAAATGTGGTGAAGAAAGCTGATGGTGCCAGGCTATCAAAAGATATAGCGTCTGGGGTCCTAAAGGCTTGAAGTTAAACAAGTGGCCATCTAGCAGGGAAGCAACTAAGCCCACATGGAAGAAGCACACCAGCCTGTGTGACCACATGGTGTCAACAGGATCAGGTATCAGGCATCAGAAGACCCAAAACAATCACACCAATGCGAATGAGTGGGGTCAGAGTAGAGACTGAAAGCCCATCTGTAGACAATTGGACAACCCCTCACAGAAGGGTCACAAGGAAGGGACGAGTCAGCCAGAGTGCAGTATAACACAGATGAAACACACAACATTCCTTGAGTTCCTTAATGCTTCCTCCCCCTGACTCCCACCCCACTATCATGACCCCAGTTCCACCTTACAAACCCTGCTAGGCTGGAGTATGTACACTGGTACAGATAAGAGCTCTCCACACACAGAGTCCAGGACAGATAACCCCCGCCCCCAGGAACAAACACTGGTACAGATAAGAGCTCTCCACACACAGAGTCCAGGACAGATAACCCCCGCCCCCAGGAACAATAATGGGAGTAGCAATACCATGAAAGTAGGAAGCCGCGGGGGTGGGGGGAGAAAGGGGAAACCTATTGCAAGGATCCACATATACCCCCCCCACACACACACACACACAACCAGGGGGACGAACAACAGAAACGTGGGTGAAGGGAGATGGGGACTGAGTAAGCTATTAAAGTAATAATAATTTATAATTTATCAAGGGCTCACAAGGATGGGAGGGTGGGGAAGGAGGGAAAAGAAAGAGGGGCTTATACTAAGGGCTCAAGTAGGAAAAAAATGATGAAGGCAACATATTTACAAATGTGCTTGATACAATTCATGTATGGATTGTTCTAAGAGCTGTAAGAGCCCCCAATAAAACAATTTATTGAAAAGATGAAAAACATGACAAATTGCTCACAGTCACTAGCCATCAGGGAGACACAAAGTAAAACCACACTGAGATACCACTTTACACCCACAATGCTAGCCCAAATTTAAAAAAACAAACAGAAAGCAACAAATACTGGAGAGGATGTGGAGAGATTGGAACTTGTAACCACTGTTGGTGGGCATTTAACTACATACAGCCACTATGGAAAACGATATGGCGATACTTAAAGCAACTAGGAATTGGAATTCCATATGACCCAGCAATATCACTGTTAGGCATATACCCTGAGGAAATAAGAGCCACAACACAGGTTCACAATAGCAAGAAACTGGAAGCAGCCCGAATGCCCAACAGTGGAAGAATGGATAAAGAAACTATGCTACAATACACACAATGGAATACTATACATCCCTGAAAAACACTGATGACAGCATGAAGCACTGCGGACACGGAGGGACCTGGAAACCATTGTGCTGAGTGAAGTAAGTCGATCACAGAAGGACAAGTATTATACGAGTCCACTACTACAAGGAAAACACCAACGAAACAAATCTTTGGAACTAATTCTTGAACAAAAGGGGAAGAGGCTCCCTATGGGCCAAGAACCATACATCACCTTCCTTATGTGCACTTCCCAAGAGCCACTTGAAGGAGGAGACCTCGCTTGGATGGGGTCGCTCCTTCAAGAGGGGGGAAAGGGAGAAGACCATGCACTGGCTGCTAAGCTACATTGAGACAAGGCCATGACAAGTCAATGGGCCCCACAGGAATGGAAGGAGAAATTTGCTTGTGGGGTTAATGGGAAGAGGGAACCCCACAAAACATCACAGGTTCGGTAGACACAATTGTACAGCGATAATAAGTAGAGATTATAGTAAAGTCATAGAGAGCATGAGAGTTAAAGGATGGAGTCAAGTAATGGAGTCAGACGCAATTCATGGTAGCATTGCTCCCCTCAGCCCCAATTGAGGGTCCTCGTGGAGGGGGCTTAGCCGTCAGAATAGGCGCAGCTGCCTCGTCCTCCTTAGCCACCTCTCAGCCAGCCACCCTCCCAGGGAGCCTCCTTATTTATTGCTAACCACGCATCGTATCACTTTAGGGGGATCTGATTACAGAATCATGCATCACAGAAAAGGAGCAATGCAATTCATCCTAGAACAAGTTTGGTTACTCTGGTGTCTCATATAATAAAACAATTACTATCCTGGGAGGCATGCAAGCCCCCTGATAGCAGATAACAACCTACGTCATAGAGAGGGGTTGTAACATAGGCAATACAAGCAATAGGAGGGGGATGACCTAGGGGTGAACGCGCAATAGTAAGAGGAGGGAATAGGGGGGCATGTGTGGCAAGATGGTAGCCTAAGCTTAGTCATCTTAGAGTGGTCCTGGGCTTGCCTATGGGCACTGCTTCGAGGGAACAATAACAGAAAGGAATGGGCCCTATTTGTTGTGGGATAAACAGTGGTGTCTGCTCGATCTAGACAGCTGATACCTCTCAGTGAGAATGACTCCCAATCCACTCTTGATGGCTGATGTCAGGGAGAATAACCTCTGACCTACTTTTACTGACCGCCTAGTGAACAGTCATTCTCAAGCTAAATCTGGCATATATTTTGGGGAGACAACTTAAGAGAAATCCTTCTGTTCCCCACACTTGCTGGGAAACCAAGTCAAGAGCAGGGAAGAGGAACATCTACATTTCGTAGGAGACACGGATAGTTGTGTTGGTGTACCTCCGATTTGAATGAAGAAATGAACTTGCAATGTAAACCCTGCCTGCAGTGGCCAGTAAGTGAAAGAGAAGGATGAGGGTAGCTCTCCGTCCACCAGGCTGGGTCTTCCTCTCCATCTTCCTACCTCCCATGGTTGACCACTGCAGCTGCAGGAGTCAGGAGAAGCTTCGCCTTACATCTGACCCCCACTTGAACCAGACCGGATTTACCTGCTTCCACAACGGCATGCTGGGAGCCATCAGTGCACTGCCAACCTCGGATTCTTTTACCCCTGCATCCACCAGCCTGTGGCCCTCCTCCTTCGTCATCTTGTTTCCTGTTCATCAGCTTCTGCAGTTACGAAAACCAGGAGAAGCCTCGAGCTTAACCATTGACCTAAGGAATAGAACGGAACTGAACTAAACTAACTTACTTCTACGATGGTAAGCTGTTTCTTGTTATAAATCTCTCTTTTTTTGGATGCATACATATGCAAGCACCGCCTGGCTTGCTTCTCTAGAGAACCCGACCTGGCACAGCATCATGCAATTAAAATCTCTACAAAGCTTAATATATATACATATCATCAGAAACCCACAGGGACAGTTTTACGCTGTCCCTCGGAGCCACTATGAGTCAGAATTGATTTGCTGGCATGAGTTTGGGTTTGTTGTTGTTTTGTTTTGTTTATATGTTTTTGCTAGGGAACATCTTGGTCAAAAGTGAGCAGTAAAGAGTCCCAGGATACAGAACCCTGAAAGAAAAGGAGATTGAGCTGAGAGATAGTAACAGGTCCTGCTCGCTATTCGACAAAGAGATATTCATCTCTCAGTTAGATTTGGAACTATTTATATGGTCTTCTTTTGGGGCATGGGGGGTGGTTCTATCCATATAAGATCAGCTGGATAAGCAATCCCATGGAGACAGCAACGGGAGTGAGTCCAGGTGGGGGTGGGAGGAGATAAGGCATGGGGGTGGTGTGTGGTGAGCAATAGTGACAGGGAACACAGGAACAGCAAGAGTTCTATCATTGACAGTAAGGAGGGAGTAGCATTCCTGGTTGTGTTTAACCAATAGAAAAGTGTCTGAGAGGAATTACTGAGAGGTGACTCGTGGGTAAGCATGATAGGGGGCAGGAGGAAAAAAAAAGAAAAAAAAGAAAGTAAAAATTGCATACATATATATGGGTATAAAGAGATATATACATTTGTAAATATATAATTATATAAACATATGTCTACATACGTACTTATATATAAATACAATAAGGAAGCAGATGGATTTTGGACCTCTACTAAAATCTTACCTAAGTACAAAAATGGTTTGTTCTAAGAATGTGACACTGTTATATATGAGGATGAGGAAATAGAGCTATGTGCATATATTTATAGGATTAGTATTAAGGTAGCAGAGGGACATTGGGCCTCCACTCAAGTACTCTCTCAATGCAAGAATACTTTGCTCTATTAAGCTGACATTCCATGATGCTCACCTTCCCGACACGATTGCTGAAGACAAATGCATGCATAAGCAAATGTGGTGAAGAAAGCTGATGGTGCCTGGCTATCAAAAGATATAGCGTCTGGGGTC
>NW_022104553.1:11850910-11852534 GCF_000313985.2 Echinops telfairi
CCTGGGGGATGGATGACAGAAAAGTGGGTGAAGGGAGATGTCGGACAGTGTAAGATATGACAAAATAATAATTTATAAATTATCCAGGGTTCATGAGGGAGGGGGAAGCAGAGAGGGAGGGGAAAAAAAGAGGAGCTCATGCCAAGGGCTTAAGTGGAGAGCAAATGTTTTGAGAACAACGAATGTACAAATATGCTTTGCATAGTTGATGTATGTATAGATTGTGATAAGAGTTGTATGAGCCCCCAATAAAATGATTTTTTCAAAAAGAAATGCAAAAAAATTAATCTATTGATTAATTTAATTAAAGTCAACCTTCCGGCAACATTAAAAGTATATTTCTATTACTTTACAGTCCACAACAATAACCAGATACTTCAACATGTTGGTTATTGAGATTTATTTAAACCCCTCCAGTAGAGCATAAGTGTGTTTAAAGACCCATGGCTGTTTCTAAGGCTATTTTATGGATTAGTATCATAAATATAAAGAACAGATCTGGAACAACAGCAGCTCTCTCTTAAATCAATTCTAACTGGTTCTAATTGGCCGTGTAAACCTTTATATTTAGGCTTCATTCTCTGTAAAGCCAAGTGAATTGAAATAATTTGCATATGACGCATTTGAAAAGAACGGGGGTAGAGCCCAGGCTCAAGGAAGGAGGCCACACACCTCAGAGTAAAGTTCGCATGTCCAGTTAGCTCTGATCACCACGGACTAAACAGCCCTGTGACTGCACAGAAGACAGGAGAAACTAAAAGAGGTGACGATCTCATGATTGCGGACACAGGCAGGTCCACTGTGGATAATGAATATACCCTTTAGGGGTCACATGGTAACTATTCTAAGAGGTGAAAAAAATTCACCTTCAATGGCCAGCATTAATAAAATATTTTGCAAAAAAGAAAAGAATGTGACACTGTATGATACCTTCCTGACAGGATGGCTGACGTCAAAATGAGCGCATAAGCAAAGGTGGTGAAGAAAGCTGATGGTGCCCAGTTATCAAAAGATATAGCATCTGGGGTCTTAAAGGCTTGTAGTTAAACAAGTGGCCATCTAGCAGGGAAGCAACAAAGCCCACATGGAAGAAATAATCCAACGTGTGTGATCATGAGGTGTCGACAGGAAGAGGTATCAGAAGTTCAAAAACAAGCAACCAAATCAATGTGAAGGGGCCTGGATGCAGTGGAGATCCAAAGCCCACCTGTGAGACCATTGGACAGTCCCTTTCAGAAGGGTCACACGGAAGGGATGATAAATCCAGGGTGCAGTAGAGCACTGATGAAACAGGGAACTATCCTCTGGTTCTTTAAGATTTCTTCCCCTTGATAATAAGGCTTATGTTTTACCTCATTAATATTATTAGACCTATGTAGGTTCATTTGTCTAATTAACATCATTCAAGGCAGGAATGCCAGGATGGATGACCCTTCAGAGACAGCAACAGGAGCGATGATTTCCTGAGGACACAGGAAGGGGGTGGAAGGGAAGAGCTAATAGCAAAGATGACTGTATAGCCCCATTCTAAGGGAGCGAACAACAGAATTGTAGGTGAATGGATATATTGGATGGGGTAAGATTCAGCTAAATATATATATATATATATATATATGAGAGAGAT
>NW_022104553.1:11852634-11855206 GCF_000313985.2 Echinops telfairi
ATAATAATATAACAATAAAGGTTCCTGGGAGGTAGGATGGGGGAGGGATGGGATAAAGGGGAGCTGGTATCAAGGAGTTCAAGAAGAAAGAAAATGTTTTGAAACTGTAGTAGCAATTGTACAATTATGCTTGATCCATTTGAATTATGGAATGCTATGATGAATAAAATGATGAATAAAAATGAAAGAAATACAAGTATACTCAGCAGATGGACTAGAAGACCACCCAGGAAGCTTCTGATTGCTCTTCTTTCTGGATCTTCAGCTGAACATATACAAATCCAAAGTACTGTAAAAGAACCACATACCCTTAAGAGAGAGAGAGAGAGTGTGTGTGTGTGTGTGTGTGTTTGGATAGGGCAGGAGGTGGATCTAAAATTACTAGTGTAGTGTGGGGAACAGAAGGATTTCTTTTAAGCTGTCTCCCCAATAATATGTACCAGACTTAGCTGCTGGAGAATGACTGTTCACAAGGTGGTCAGCGAAAGTAGGTCCGAGGTTATTCTCCTGAACATCAGCCATCTAGAGCAGCCAGACTGTATAGTCTGACTCACCCTAAGTAGGGCCCAGTCCTTTCTGTTATTGTCCCCTTGAAGCAGTGCCCATAGACAAGCCCGGGACCACTCTAAGATGACTAAGCTTAGGCTACCATCCTGCCACACATGCCCCCCTATTCCCTCCTCTTACTATAGCACGTTCACCCCTAGGTCATCCCCCTCCTATTGCTTGTATTGTCTATGTTACAACCCCTCCCTATGACGTAGGTTGTTATCTGCTATCAGGGGGCTTGCATGCCTCCCAGGATAGTAATTGTCTGTTTTACTGTATGAGACACCAGAATGGTCAAACCTGTTCAAGGATGAAGTGTACTGTCCCTCTCTGTGACGCATAATGCTGTGATGTATCCCCCTAAAGTAATATGATGCGTGGTACAATAAATAAGGAGGCTCCCTGGTTCTCGGGAGGGTGGCTGAGGAGGACGAGGCAGCTGCTTCTACTCTGACGGCTAAGTTCCCTCCACAAGGACCATCAAGTGGGGCTGAGGTGAGCAATGCTACCATGTAATATGTCTGACTGTATTATTGTATTATCTCTCATGCTCTCGATGACTTTAATATAACGCTTATGTATCTCAACCGTACAATGGTGCTTACTGAACCCGTGGGTAGTAGTAGTAATAGCGGGTGGGGCTGCCCCCCCCCCACGCCATTTAACCTAATCTGTTAAAATGTAACATCTTCCCATTTGTTTCCCTTTTGACACGTATTCAATTTGTTCAAGTTTTTGTTATTTTGTTGTCTTTTGGATTGAGGTTTTTCTGTTTTGTGCTGTTGAGTTGTTTGCTTCTAACGTGTTTGTTTTTGTATGTTTTCCTGTGTATGAAATCCAGGATAAAAATAAATTAATTAATTAAAAATTGTAAAGAAAATCCAGGGTAATTAAATCCATCGAGACAGTAACTGGATTAATAGTTGCTCGGGCTATGGCAGGGGAGGTGAGGGCAAATAGGGAGCTAATCATAATGGGTACAAGAATGAAGAAATGGCTCTAAGGTCGTGGGGATGATTGCACAACTCTTTAAAATGTTTAAACCCGGGGCATCAACAGAACCCGTCAAAAAAGAAAGGAAATAAGCCAAAGGTAAAACTACAATACCACATGCATATCTTTTCAAATGAAAAGGTAGCATGGTGTGCTGTAAACTATTAAACAACTTTCCAAGCCAGTTGGTAACCATTGGTAGTTTGCTATCAACCAGGGTGGAAGATTTTAATTGTACAAAAATCAGCAAGGCTACCAATGACAGCTTTTAGGGCCCCCACCCCCCACCCCGTGAGGAACTGTGTAAACAGCACATCAATTCATCTGCCAGCTTTAGATGGATAAAAAACTATTTGCTAACTATAAGATAGTGACCGTAAAGAAAGAAATATGCCCAATAGCAGCCTCGTAACAAAATGAAATGAAATGAAAATAAACTGGGTAGCGTAGAGCCAACCCCAACTGAAGGCAACCCCACACGAGTAAAACCGTGCTCACAGGCTTGCAATGGCTGACTGTGCCGAAGATGATCGCTGTGATGCCAGGTGAGCGAGAAACATCAACCTTTAAGTTAGTAGACAAGGACAAACCACTTGCAAAATCTGATGTCCTAGAAGATACAAAGGTTTCATAATAATAATTTTAAGCCACTCACTCACTCACTCTCATTCACTGACTCAATGTCTCACTCACTCACTCACTGTCTCACTCACTCACTCTCATTCACTCACTCACTCTCATTCACTCACTCACTGACTCACTCACTCACACTCACTCTCATTCACTGACTCACTCTCTCACTCACTCTCTCTCTCATTCACTCACTGACTCTCTCACTCACTCACTCTCTCTCATTCACTCACTGACTCTCTCACTCACTCACTCTCTCACTCACTCATTGACTCTCTCACCCTCTAATTCTCCCACTCTCACTCACTCTCTCACTTACTCACTCACTCACTCTAACTCACTCACCCACTCTCTCACTCACTCACTCTCATTCAATGACTCACTCTCTCACTCAGTCACT
>NW_022104553.1:11855306-11875028 GCF_000313985.2 Echinops telfairi
CACTCACTCACTCTCACTCACTCTCTCACTCACTCACTCACTCTCTCACTCACTCACTAAAAAAAAAAATAATAATAATAATTTTAAGTCATCCAAACAAAATATATCTAACTGCATATATTTTTAAGCCACACTGAATATTAAAAGAGAATATGCATTGGCCATAAAGAACCATCAGAAAAATTTAAAAAGTATATTGTTGTTGTTATGTGTTGTTGAGTCGATTCCAACTCATAGCAACCTTATAGGACAGGGTAGAACTGCCCTTGTGGGTTTCGGAGACTGGAAGTGCTGACAGCGGTGGAGCGCCTCCTCTTTCACCCTGAGAAGCGGCTGGTGGTTGTGAACTGCTGACCATGTGTTAGCGGCCCAACTTGTAACCACTCCACCACCAGGGCTCCAAACCCCCCCTTACATTTCGCAGCTTGAAAAAAGACTACGATTTTATGATGTCATGTGTGTATGCGGGCGCCATGGTGAAATATAAGGATATGATCCTGGGATACAAATGAGACCGCTAAGTGCAAGGTCAGCACTTGAAACTCACCTAGTGCACCAGGACAGAAAGACAAGGCTTTCTGCTCAGGTGAAGATTTAGCCTCGGAAACTCAGAGGCAGTTCTGCTCTCTCCTATAGGGGCTCTGAGTGGGCCACAGATTTTGAGATTTGGGGTGAGGGGGGGGGCGCAGGGGCGGGGTGTAGACTTTAAACACCATTGACCCAGCTTATAAACCAAAGCACTAGTTTCTTGCAGCCATTCCACACAGCACCTCCCATTCTTGTATGGATATTATTGATGTTTTCTGTCTGCTCATCAGAACTGACAAGACTTCGAACTTTCCCCAACCCGCAGAGCCTTGCCTTCCCGGAGCAGGACCCAGAAAACTCACTTCCCTGAACCCCCTCTGAAAAGAGGACACACATACGGGCCCTAGGTCCATGTCCCACCAATCCGATTCATCCACCGAGACTTCAATTCAAAATCGAACCCGAGGAGGAAATGGGAATGGAACGCGACAGAAGCAGCAACTGGCTTTGGGAAGCAGCGGTTAAAAAGCAAAGGCAAAGCGAAGCTCCTGGTAGGGAAGTGGCCCCGACGCAGCCATCAGCAGTGGTTTCAGTAAAGCCCAGTTCCTCAAAGCAGCGCCAACAGCGCCGCCTAGAAGAGGTGGTGGCTGTCTTGTGGGTGGTTTGGGCCTTTTCCTCTACAGAAACAGGCCTCCTGTCAGTTGTGCCAGCACTTCCTCCCTAAGAATCTCACTTCTGAGAAAAATGTGTTTGTTAGACTTATCAAACTGTTAGCAAGCTCAACGCAGCGAGAACAAGAAACTTCATTCAAAAAGTATTTGGAAAACACCTGTGTTAGGCTGGGTACTTTTAGAGAAACAAATCCACAGAAACTCATGTATAAGAGAGAGTTTTATAGAAAGGTTCAGTGCGCATCAAGAAAACATCCCAACCCAGTGCTGCCCAAGCCCACAAGTCCAACATTAATCCATTAACCCATATGTCCAACACCAGTCCACAAAGTCCTCCTCCATCTCACAAAACACACACAATGATGCCGACTGCAGGAGGAAAGCCGAGTCAGTGAACGTGTAAGCATCTCAGCACTGGCAGGGGTCTCCACACGGCTGCTCCAGCACCCAGGTCTGCATCGGGGTAGGTCCATGTGACTTCTCCTGGATGTCTTGCAGGAGGTAAGCCTTAACAACTGAAGCAGGGAACTGCTAAGGCAGCTGCACCCTGGTGCGACCATCACAAAGCAAGAGACCTGAGAAATAGAAAGGCAAGGCTCACCACCCATTTATCCCACCGCCCTTCAATTAATCCCACATGTGTTTATCGGCCAGGTTGGCACAATCAACTAACTCAACAGCTCTGTAGGTAGTCAATGGAAAAGAGTTCTCAAAAAAAAAAAAAAAGAAAAGAAAAGTGTTCTCATGACACAGTGGTTAAGTGCTTGGCTGCTAACCCAAAAGGTTGACACTTTGAACCCACCAACTGCTGCTACCTGGAAGAAAAATGGCAGTCTGCTTCGCTCCAGATTCACCGCCATGAGCGCACTGTGGGGCGGTTCTACGCCACCCCATAGTGACATGACGAGTTGAAATCACTCAACTGCAACGGACTTCATTTCAAGTTTCTGCAGCAAACCAGGAAGGTGCTATGCTAGATTCAAAATAGTTAATGTATGACAGAGCAATGAAAGAATAACCTTGCTGTTATCGCCTCCAACAGAAGAAAGGCCATCGCCACCAAGCCTTATCAGTGTTCTGCACATTAACCCCTAATTGCACAGGGGCCTGTGCTGTTTTGAGTCAAGTTGCAATCCCTAAAACACGCAGACTTTGAGGAAGCATGGGTATGAGAAAATCTGCTCACGTGTACTACCAAAGGACCAAGAGCACAACTTTTCCTTATTTCTGATTTTTGGAACATTTCCCCACACACTTTTTGGCCACTGTCTACGCTGAAGGCACAGAATTGAACTTGGCGTTGAGATTTTTCCGAAATACTCTAGTTCGGTATCAGGAATTTGATGGTCTTTGCTCTACGGTCTGTTTCAGCATTAAGACACGAAGGCCGCCTTGTGGTGTAGTAAACAAAACAAAGATCTATAATACTAAGCTTTCAGCGTTTCCATCTTCTGAAAGAAGCCCGTTGGTCATATTTCATCACATCTATCATAACCAGAATTATCTTTATGGCCACCATAAATTTACTTATTCATAAAACCTTCCTCCAACTTATGTCCCCAGAATGCTGCTTACAGCAACTGTGGATGAAAGTCCCTTTCCTCTGAGATGCTTAGTGTTCAGCAGTCACCCTGGTTTGTTAGACGGAACAGCCTTTCCCACTTGTAATAACTCATGGACTAGTGTCATGTTCGGTAAAGTGGAGGGGCAATGAAAACGGGGAAGACCCTTGGCGAGATGGATGGACCCAGTGGCTGCATCCCTGGGCTCGGGCACAGGCACAATGGTGAGGCTGGTGCAGGACTGGGCAGTGTTAAAACGTTCTGTTGTGCACAGAGCCGCTGTGGGTCGGGGCCGACTGGATGGCATCTAACAACAGTGTCCTAGAGAGATTGTTAGGTCCATTTCCACACATGCATTATAACCCTTGCTCTTTAATAGTGGCTTGTCCTACTGAATTAAATGAGATTCCCCCTCCACATGGGACATTTCTAGCATATGTATGGTTTCAAATTTGTCCATTGGACTATTGAACAATTGCAAATTACTTCACTGCCATCAAGAATAAAATAACCCATTAAAGGCACATTGTACAGTATTTACAGATAAGAACTGCATTGCGTATATTTTATAGAGAATCACCAATGGAAAAATCTACCAAAAAATGATTTAGATGCATGGTATTTGTAAAAAGCAAAACTTTACTCATTGTCCTTTAAGAAAGACTAGCTGAGATTTTCTAAATTTAAAATATTATAAAGGCATTTGTCAAATTCCCATTAATAAGGTCACCATCATCTGGGCTGCTAACCAAAAGGTCAGCAGTTTGAAACCACCAGCTGTTCTTCAGGACAAAGGTGAGGCTTTCTACTCCCATAAAGGGTTGTGGGCTCAGAACCCCCCAGAGGTGGTTCCACTCTGTCTTATAGGGTCGATATGAATCCAAATCAACTCAAGAGTAGTGAGTTTGGATTTGGGGTTTGGGGAGTTTTTTTAAAGTACTTATAACCTTGTACTCTATATTAAGATAATATAGAATATTACAGATAATATTACAGATAATACAGAATATCTCTTCCTGAAGTCTGAGGTCCTATTCAAAATATCATTCAAAAGAATGTTTGGTTTCAGTTTTTACAAGCCCAGGCTAAATTGGAAGATTATTGATAGGTAAATCAAGAGGACACTACAATGTTTTTACTATGTTTGTTATAAAACAAAACACTGAAAAGAACATCTACAATACTCTAAAGCAAACGACCACAATTAAATATTGATTAGCAATGTCATCTGGTCTTTATGGTCCATTGATCTCAGGCTAGGAGATTACATTAGCCGATTAATCTCCCACTGTCCTGAAACAGTCCTGTAAATTCCCTGTTGTACGCTCCACAGTGTGGAGGGGCCCTGGAGGAGGAGTGGCCCCAAGTTGGGCTGCAAACTGCAAAGTTATCAGTTTGAACCACCAGGGGCTCTGCACGAGAAAGATGAGGCATTTTGCTCCCGTAAAGATGTAGGATCTTCCATTTATAAACTATCAAGGGCTCATGCGGGAGGGGGGAGCGGGGAGGGAGGGGAAAAATGAGGACCTAATGTCGGGGGTTTAAATGGAGAGAAAATGTTTTGAGAAACGATGTACAAATGCGCTTTACACAATTGATGTGTGTATGGATTGGGATAACAGTTGTATGAGCCCCTAATAAAATGTTAAAAAAAAAAAAAAAAGTACAGTGAACCCTCGCCACTTCGCGCTTCGACTTCCGTGGCTTCACTCTATCGCGGTTTTTGTGTAACAGCGCATGCTCTGTCATTACTGCCACTGATTGGCTCATACTGTACATGCTTGATGCCATAAATAATATAATAAATAATAAATGATAGTTGTAACGTCAAAAAAAAAAAGATGTACGATCTCAGAAACCCACAGGGACAGGTCTACGCTGTCCTATAGGGTTGCCCTATAAGTTGAATCAGAATGGCCTGATGACAGGGAGTTTAAATGTAGTGAGAGGAGTCTCTAGGCGACGGTGTCTGTGGTGGTTACACAATTTCATGTCAGCTTGATAAAACAATGAAGGGGTGGAGTTTAGCCTGTCAGCCTGAAGATGCCTCCTTGTGGGCATGGCCTAGTCATGCAGATTCTGGGAACTCCCTCTCTTTCTCCCTGGAAGTGGGCCACACACACTCTCTCTGCTTCACATTCCCGTTAACAAGCTACATGGGGCCACGCCACGGTGATGGCAGCCAGAGCCCTGGAGATGCATCCACTGCCATTGGATCCACAGGACTTTCCACCCACCAGCCTGTGTCCTTCCTACATTTGACATCATTGTGCTGCGTGAGTCTAAAGAGGAATTTATGAACTAGTATCAGACATATGGGCTAATATCAGAATTATGGACTTCATCTGAACTTCACCACATTTGCTTCTTCACCCGCTTTGTCTTCAGTGGTTGTGTCGGGAAGGTGAGCATTAGAGAATGCCAATTTAATAGAAGAAAGTATTCTTGCATTGAGGGAGTACTTGAGTGGATGCCCAATGTCCTTCTGCTACCTTAATACTAAACCTATAAATATATGCACATATATCTATTTCCCCATCCTCATCTATAAATATATTTGACTATGTACATGCCTTTATCTAGACCTCTACATGCCCTTTGCCTCCCAGCTCTTTTTTCTTTATTTTCTTTGACTTTCCACCTATTTTCTTTGACTTTCCACCTGTCCCACTATCATGCTCAGTCCCCACCTGGGTTTCAGCAAATCCTCTTTGTTACATTACCCTTGATCATGCCCTACCAGGCCTCCCACACCCACCTCACCACCAATTTGGATCACTTGTTGTTCCCTTGTCCCTGGGTTTGTTAACACCACTTCCTTTCCCCCCACCTCCCCTTCACCCATGTCCCCACGGAACTGTTGGTCCCATTGTTTTCTCCTCCAGATTGTTCATCCAGCCTCTTATTTAGACAGACCTGCAGAGATAATAACATGCACACAAAAAGACAGAGCAAAATCAAGCAACAATTTACAACAAAATAACAACAACGAACCAATGACAAAGAACAAAACACAACAAGAAAGAAAAGCTGGTAGGTAGTTCAAGGATTGCTTGTTGGCCTTTAGGAATGTTTTCCAGTCCCGTCTGTTGGGGCACCAAGCCCTGGCCCCAAAGTCCACCTTCAGTGTTTCCTGGGGATCTCGCCGCTTCATTCCCTTGCTGTTCTGTTGCACCGTCTTAGTGTTTTGCCTCGATGTGGCGGGATCAGATCGGGTGTAATTCCCACACTGTGTCTCTGGTGTTGTCCCTTGTAGGGCTATGGGTCAATGAGGAGTGTCATGTCTCATAGTGGGGCCGGATGTCTTACATCTCTTACAACAACACATACATCCATCGTGTCAAGCACATTTGTACATATGTTGCCATCATCCTTTTCAAAACATGTTCGTTCCACTTGAGCCCTAGGTATCAGCTTCTCATTTTTTCCCTCCCTCCACCCCCGTCACCCTCATGAACCCTTGATGAATCATAAATTATTATTATGTTCATATCTTACATTGTCCACTGTCTCCCTTCATCCATGTTTCTGTTGTTGGTCACCTGAGGCAGGGGTGGAGGTGGGGGTGTTATACATTGATTATTTCTAGCAGCTCTCTCTTTCTTCCCCCCACCTTTCCCCTACTCTCATGGTATCACTACTCTCATTATTGTTTCTGAGGGGTTTATCTGTCCTGGATTCCGTGTGCTGAGAGCTCTTATCTGTACCAGTGTACATGTTCTGGTCTAGCCAGATTTGTAAGGTAGAATTGGGGTCAAGATAGTGGTGGGGAGGAAGCATTAAAGAAGTAGAGGAAAGGTGTATGTTTCCTTGGTGCTACACTGCCCCCTACTGGCTAGTCTCTTCCATGTTACCCTTCTGTGAGGGGATGTTTAATTGTGGAGGGGCTTTGGGTCTCCACTCCAGCCCCTGCCCCTCGTTTGGTCTCACATCTAAATAATTGTTTTGGATCTTCTGGTGCCTGATACCTGATCCTGTCGACACCTCATGATCACACAGGCTGATGTGCTTCTGCCATGTGAGCTTTGTTGCTCTCCAACTAGATGGCCACTTGTTTATCTTCACGTTTATCTTTGGATAACCAGACATCATCAGCTTTCTTCACCACATTTGCTTATGCATCCATTTGTCTTCAGTGATTGTGTCAGGAAGGTGAGCATCACAGAATGCCACCTTATTGTGGGAAACAGAAAGATTTCTCCCAAGTTGCCTTCCCCAAATATATCCCACACTTAGCTGCTTGCTACATGTGGCAAATGACTATACACTTGGAGGTCAACAGAAGTAGGTCAGGGGCCATTCCCCCTGAAGGTTATCAGCCATCCAGAGCAAGCAGACACCACTGTTTATCCCGCAACAAGTAGGGCACACTCCTTTCTGATAAGGATAGTAGTTGACTGTTTCCTTGAAGGAGACCCCAGAGAGGTCAAGCCCACCCAAGGGTGGCTAAGGTTAGGCTGTCATCATGAATCTAGGGTCCGCCCATCTTGTTACATGTATACCATTAGTCCCTCCCCTTCCTAGCATGTGCACATCCCTAGCTCATCCCCTTCCTGTCATCTTATGCCTATTGTACATCCACTTCCTATGATGTGTATGCCTATTGTACTACCCCTTCCTGTGACGTGTGTGGATACCTGTAATCATGCCCCCTAAGTAGATATAAGCTTTGGATAGCAATAAACGGGGGCTCCACCCCACCTCGTCTCGGCCCATGCCGTGCGCGGACCTGGCTGGTAAGACCATGGCCAGCCAGGAGGTGAGCAGGCTACCATGAAATGTGTCAGACTCCATTATTCCAATCTCTCTTCTATCTCTCATGCTCTCTATGATTTTTAGTAATCTTTATGTATTTCAACTGTACAATTGTGCTTACTGAACCCGCGGTTAGTTGTGGGGGGCTGGCCTACACACACACACACACACACACACACACACACACACAGCTAATTAAAACAAAATGTTCTTGCATTGCAGGAGTGCTTAGATTTAAGAAATTTAGCTTTAAGGATTCCTCCTACTGAAGTGCAAGAAGGCACAAGAAAGGCAAAATGAACATTTCACTGCCAACCCACTATATAGACCCAAAGTAGTTACATTTAGGGCAAACTTTGCATAATATTGATTTCAATAAAACTAACAGTCGTGAGGAACATAACTTTAAAAGATAAAAGAAGTATCATTTAGAATAGAGCTGAAATGTCTCCTGCCACACTATTTCTTCTCCTCATAGTGGCAAAATCGCAGCATCACCTTCAATCCAGTTTTTCCCTCTGTGAGTTACAGGGAGCGAGATTTGCTTTATGGAAAGGTCCTTCTTGGAGCTGGCCTGGCTTTGATCTGGTCAGCTACAACTCCCGACTCACACTGAAGCCAATTTCTCTTGAATTTTCAGGGCCACCCAAATCTCATGACGCTACAGTTACACCCACTTCTGGAGGTGGCTGATTTTTCCTTTACTCTATTGTCCTCTGATGTGTGGCTGTAGGTCTGGTCCTTACTAATTTAGTGATAGCTAAAATAAGGCTGTGCGACGACGTGGCTTGGATTTGGGCACAATTAAAGAGAATTACTATAGAACGCCTTTTAATTTTGATGACAGATACCATGGGTTTGAGAGACCACATTTTCAAGGCCATCTTAAGGGTTTTCCAATTGGAAGCGCACCTATTGCAGCAACATCTCAATGCCTCCCTGAATTTTGTAGCCCTTTCCACCTGAGTGGCACAGTATTACCAGCTTCTACATTTCTTTCCTGAAACTTTTTTCAAAAGCTACGGAGGCCATCCATCGACAAGCAGCTGATCTTCGGTAAAGGATTGAAGTTCATTCAATGGAGAAGAAATCTCTTTAACAAATGCTGTCTAGCTGATTCTGATGGATAGTGGTGTCGTGGGCCAAGCATTGAGGTGCAAACTCAAGACCGCCGATTAAACCCCACTGGCTGTTCTGTGGGAGAAAGATCAGGCTGCTGGCTCCTGTGAAGATTTTAATAGTCACCGTTCTACTCTGTCCTGTGGGATCACTACAAGGAGAGACCAAGTCCTGAGCAAAGGACTTCAGACTTGGTAAAATATGACACCAAGGGTTCAAGTAGAAAGAAAATGTTTGGAAGATGATGACGGCAAGATATGTACAACTATGCTTGACACAATGGATGGATGGATGGATGGATGGATGGATGGATGGATGGATGGATGGATGGATGGATAGACGGACGGTGATAAGAGCTGTAGGAGCCCCCAGTAAATGATTTAAAAAGAGAAAGGTCCTCCGTGAGAGGGATTGACACAGAGGCTACAGCTCAAACCTGAGAACAATTGTTAAAATGACCCAGGACTCAGCGGCACCTCGCAGCAGCGTGTTCCTGACAGCATCATTCGTAACCGCAACAAGGTACAGGCAGTCGACGTGCCCATCAGCGGATGTGCGAGCACATGCAATGGAACCTGTGCGACTACAGAGAACAATGAGGGGGGAGCGTAACACCAATTGATCTGGAGGACATTACGCTGAATGAAGTAAGTCAATGTCAACAGACGAAGTACTGTTGATACCAGTAGTACAGGAAGTCCAAATGGTTACCAGCAATGGGAGGGAGAAAGAGGGAGATGACTTTCTAAACAATAGATTCTTGTTGCTTTTTGGTGATGGCAACGACAAGAATGGGCAGGTTCTGCACAACTTGACCAAAGGAGGAGGCCTGGTGGAGCACTAGGTTAAGCATCGAGCTGCTAGTGGCAAGGTTGGCGTTTCAAACCTGGCACTGGCTCCATCAGAACCGTTGTGGCAAAAGAAGTTATGCCGAGGACCTAATGTCGGGGGTTTAAATGGAGAGAAAATGTTTTGAGAAACGATGTACAAATGCGCTTTACACAATTGATGTGTGTATGGATTGGGATAACAGTTGTATGAGCCCCTAATAAAATGTTAAAAAAATAAAAAAATTAAAATATTTTTTTAAAAAAAAGAAGAAGAAGTTATGCCTTGGCCTGTGATCCGTAAGGTCAACAGTTTGAAACTACCAGCCGCTCCTGTGGAGAAAGACAGGACTTTCTACTCCCAGAGAGTTCCCGTCTTGGAATCCCACCGGGGCAGTTCTACCCTGCCCTGCAGGGTCGCTGTGAGTCAGCACTGACTCGTGACAGTGAGTTTGGTTTTAAGTTTATTGATTCCATGGGGAAAAGATGAGGCTCTCTGCGCCTATAGAGATGGCAGTCACCAACCCCCTATGGAGCAGTTCTACTCTTCCCTATAGGGTCTCTGTGAGTGGGAAATCATACAGCACAGCTACAGAGACTTCCTAGACATGTTCAAACAACTCACGGGGCTGCTTTATTGGATTAGAAGGTTTAGAACCACGATTTCATGGGACAATTTAGCCAATTGACATAACATAGCTCATACAGATAATGTTCCTTTTGCTAGGTTGATTAATAACATCTGGGATCTTAAACGTTCATGGTAATCGTGTAAGATACAACTATTGATCTCTACTCATCTGGCACAAAAGTGAATAAAGAAAACAGTAGGCTCAAAGAAGAGTCTGGTCCACACAGATACCACAGCATCTTCTAACCTGAGACCAGAACTAGACGGTGCCCGGTTACTACTACCAACCATTTTGACTGAGGACACACTTGAAGGTCCAAAACAGAATGTAAGAAAAATGAAGAGCAAAATTTCAGTTCCTAAAAAAAGGCTAGCCTTACAGAAGCCACAAAGACTAGGTTCTCTCTCTAAATTTGGAGCTGAAGTTATTTTTGAAGATCACCTTTCAGTCAAATAACAGCTTGCCTTCTAAAACAATATAACCCATGAATACTGTACTCCCTTAAGCAATCAACATTTATCCAAAAGTAAAGATAAGAAGGCAAGGAAGGTGAGACAATGGAAACTCAATGAACAGAAAACGAAAATAATGACAGGGCCAACACATGATAAACATTGTAACCAATATCCAAGAATAATTTGTATTTACATTTTTGTATTTAAAAAACTAATCTAGAACCCCCTCCAGAGGGACAAATAATGGAAAAGTGGGTGAGGGGTGTCTGAGGACAATGTAAGATATGGAAAAAATAATCTATAATCTATTGTGTTAGTGTAGGTACTTTAGAGAAACAAATCCACAGAAATTCATATGTATAAGAGAGTTTTATATAAAGCTTAAGTGCACATCAAGAAAACATCCCAACCCAGTGCTGCCCAAGCCCACAAGTCCAACATTAACCCATTAACCCATATGTCCAACACCAATCCACAAAGTCCTCCTCCATCTCACAAAACACACGCAATGATGCCGATTGCAGGAGGAAAGCCGAGTCAGTGAACGTGTAAGCATCTCAGCACTGGTAGGGGTCTCACACGGGTGCTCCAGCACCCAGGGCTGCATCAGGGTAGGTCCATATGGCTTCTCCTCAGGGATGTCTTGCAGGAAGTGAATCTAGCCACCTAAAGCAGGGAACTGCTAAGGCAGCTGCACCCTGGTCCGACAATCAGAAAGCAAGAGATTCGAGAACTAGAAAGGCAAGGCTCACTGAGCCATTTATCCCACTGCCCTTCCATTAACCCCATACGTGTTTATCAGCCAGGTTGGCACTATAAACTAACTCAAGGGTTTGTGAGGGAAGGCAGGCAGGGTAGGGGGGAAGAAATGGGGAGCTGATATCAGGGGCTCAAATGGGAAGAGAAGGCTTGGACAACGATGATGGCGGCATATGTGCAAATGTGCTTGACACACTGGAGGAATGTATGGATCATGATAAGAGATAAGTGCCACCAATAAAAGTATTTAAGAAAAAAAAGTAAATGTTTAGAAAACAATGATGGCAACATATGTTGAAATATACTCGATATAATTGGTGGGTTCTTATAAGAGCTGTAAGAGCCCCCAATAAAATGATCCTTTAACAAATAAATGTAAACTTTTACCTAAAACAGGTTAAAAAAGTTTTTTTTTCCAGTTGTGAAAGGCCATTTCCCTCTACTCCCGGCAGACCATGAGCAGCCATTACAAAGTAGAAATTGAAATTCCAAAGCAAGTCAGTTGGTCCTTGCTGTTTTCCTCCCCAGAAAGAAGGGAAAATCCTTCATCTGCTCCTGCAATAGGAAGCCATGAGGAGACGAATCCTCAGCTGATGTTGCAGAATGTTTCCTGCCAGGTACCTGTATATGTAAAGTCACACACTGTCTTAGGATGATGTGTATCACGCTGTATTTAACGTTGGCAAACAACGTGGCATGGAGAGGGAGAGCGAGACTAAGGGAGGTCTTTCACTCTGTGTCCTTATCTATGGTTTAAACCTTTTTCTTTAAATTGTGTTATCGGTGGCTCGTACAGCTCTTGTTACAGTCCATCCATCCATCCACTGTGTCAAGCACATTTGAACATATGTTGCCATCGTCATTTTCAAAACATTTTCTTTCTACTTGAACCCTTGGTATCAGCTCATCCCGACCCCTCATGAACCCTTGATAATTTATTTTTTTAAATCTTATGTCTTATACCGACTGCTGTCTCCCTTTCACCCGCTTTTCTGTCGTCCATTCCCCTGGGAGGGCGTTATATGTTGATCATTGTGATCGGTTCCCACTTTCTCCCCCCACCTTCCCCTTACCCTACTGGTATCATTACTCTCATTATTGGTCCTGAGGAGTTTATCTGTCTACTTAAACCTTTTATAACTAGAATCAACTCAAATATTTACTGTGGAGGAGCCTGTAGGTGTTGCAAACAGTCAAATACTCAATTATTAATGGAAAGGTTAGAGATTCAAAGCCACCCAGAGGTGCTATATGTGAGGTTGATTTGGCATGGAAAGAAAGAGACAGAAAAGGTAGAAAACCGTTTCAGAGAGAGTAGAGAATGGGGCGGGAACATCCAGAGCTCCCCAGTGAGGGTCACGGCCCCCAGTTGGGGCGGGGCAAAGTCACACTGTCCAGGTGAGAGGTGGAGAGTTCTTATAGCCCCGATCTGAGGGGAGGGAGTAGCTGGGGAATTTTCCACTGTAACTTTGTTTTCTGAAGGTCCAGAGCTAAGCAACAGGGTTCAAAGTTATCTGTAATGGTTGATCTTCTGCACCTGGGCCTGAAGGCCACCGAAGGGGAGGGGGAGGAGGGGGGACGGGGCCTGGCCTTGGAGTGTGTTCACCAGCTCTATCTCCGAGCCCCCCGCCCTGCTAACTCCGGCCTCTGCCTGACACCTTAGAAGACAGGATTGAGGGTTAGCTTTCCAAAATGGTCCCAGCCTGGAAAATCCCGTGGAGCAGCCGTCCTCTACCCACATGGGGTTGCTCTGCGGAAGATTCCACTGCGGAAAACTAACAACAATTTACTGTAGAAGTCTCACCAAGATGTTTGTTTTATAGGATTTTAAAAGAAACAAGGGATTTTCCACTAGGTGGTGGTAGAGAACCACAATCAATACGATTCAACTAAGCTAAGAATCAAACGCCATCGCCCGTTCCTAACTACAGATACATATTAAGCAGAGGAGGATAAGGTATCATTTTCATAAATATATCATTCTTATATAACACATAATATGCACTTCTGAGCAGTACGTTTCCAATTATGTTCTCCTCAAACCTGCTTTTTGTAAGCTGACCCAAAATGCTCCACTACTGGAATGACGTGATGGGGCAGGAGGTCCGTTATATTTGGAATGACAGGCCTTCCTCGAGTCTTTCAGAAGTGACACCTACTAATATACATATACTTTTTATTCACTTCGTTACAATAAAATGATAGCCAGCTGAATTGTAACTGCACCTATTCAATCACCTGAAGCTTTCCTGGGTCAACTGAAGCAAAATTACTAGGAAGAGTGAGCACACGTGGGCGTGGGCGGCAGCATCCTTACCTGATCTCCAGGAGGTGTGCCACCAGTCTGCAAAATGGCCCTATGCCTTGACCCCCGTTTGGATTTCCTTTCTTTTTAAAATGGAAATCTTTTATTTATTTTAAAGATCATTATCTTGGGGCTCTTACAGTTCTTCTAACAATGCATACATCACTTGGATCAAGCGTATTTGCACATATGTTGCCATCATGCTTTTATAAACACTTGATTTGAGCCCTTATTATCAGGTACTCTTTTTTCCCTCTCTCCTCCCTCCCACCCTCGTGACCCCTTGAGAAATTATAAATTATTATTATTTTCATATCTTATCTTAACACGACCGGTCTCCCTTCCCCTATGGTTTCTGTTGTTCGGGTGGGGGCGTGGTTATGTGTCGTTCATTGTGATTGGCTCCCCCTTTCTCCCCTTCTTTCCCCACTTCCTCCTACCCTCCTGGTATCTCTACTCCATTTCTGTTCCTGAGGGTTTATTTGACCTGGATTCCGTGTGTCCTGAGCTCTTATCTGTACCTATGTACATGCTCCGGTCTTGGAGAAAGGTAGGACTTGGGTCGTGATATTGGGGATGAGGGAGCCTCAAGGAACCAGAGGAATAATAAGCGTTTCATCAGTGCTATACTGCACCCTGGTTGACTCACCCCTTCCTTGTGACGGATGTCCCATTGTCTACAGATGGGTCTCTGCTCCAACCCCACCCCTCGTCTCAGCAATATGTTTTTTGTTTGTTTGGGGTTTTCTGATGCCTGTTTCCTGATCCCAAGGACACCTCGTGATCGCACAGGCTGATGTGCTTCTTCCATGTGGGCTTGCTGCTTCTCAGCTAGATGGCTGCTTGTTTAACGTCAAGCCTTTAAGATCCCAGACACCATATCTTTTGATAACTGTTTGCCCCACTTATTTATCCATTCCTTTTACTCTATCCTGTCCTCTACTGGGTCTCAGCTCTGACCTGGCCAATAGAAGATCCTCATACTCTCACCTGTTATTTCACATTACCTGCAGTTAGTCTTATAGGAACCTCCTTGGACTGCATGGCCAGACTTGCCACCCTTCAGCTGTGTTGCCACCATGGCTCTGCCCTCTTGGACAAGTCTACTTGGGATCGGAAGTCTGCCAGAACTGGACAGCAGTTTAATCCTGGAATGTGCTCCAGTCGACTCTGAGTCAATGCCCTGGCTTCTCACTCTCTCCCGGCTAGTCTAACTTGTATCAAGTCCAGCAGAGTCACAAGTCTGCCTCCTTCACTGTTGGTCCCAGTTCCCGGCACCCTGTTGGGGAAGACCTTGGCCTTTTAACAACGACACTGTCACTCCTCCTCCTGTGACTTAGTGGGTAAACCAGGCCTGTTTATGAGTTCAAGGGTTCCGCCTGTGGCTCACTTAGTATTAATTGCTCAGTGATTTAATTTCAGTCCTGGTCCCGACAGCGACTTCTCACGTATTGTTTAAAATCCGTTGCCAGACTCCTGGCAGCCTTGTGTCTATCAGACCGCAAATCCCCCATCTTTCTGTCAGCAGCCTAGCAAGTTACTGATTTGTCCCTCCCAGGATGCCTGCTTCGTCACTTTCCAGTCTTGTGCCTCGCCTGATCGCCTGGGCTTTCTTCAGTCCCTGGACCTAGAACCTTCCTGCTGGTTCATTTCTCCCGTTTTGGCACCTGCGGTCCGTTAGCACATGGGCTCCTTGCCACTTAGCTCCGCCCTCAGTGCCCTTCAACATGCTTGGCTCCCAACTGCCCCTGGATCCTCACGGTTTGTGCTCTGGTCTCCTGGTCTCCGTAGCCAAGGATGCGTCCTTGTTTTGGATTGGGGAGCGGGGGAGTTTTTGCTGCCTTGTTCGTATTGTTCTCTTATGGCAGTTTTACCTGAGATCTGCGCTTTTCCTACTGATTCTGAGTAAGCCAAGCATTCCTGGATCGTTTTTCAGTGAAGGGTTCCTGGCGACTGGGAATTCAAATGGACTACAGACACCTCCTAGGTGTTGCAGTCCAAGGGCCCATTCTTTATCGCTATCAGAGTGGCCTTTATTTTAAAATATGCTGCATTCCCGTCTCCTCTGCCTTTCTGAACCTGTTTGAGCAGGCCTCCAACCACCTTCTTAGAGCTCCCCTGTGTCCCAGGGAGATTCTCACGTTCAGCAGGTGGCATCTCTCCAGACTGGCCCCCTCTGAAGCCCCAGAACAATATCTGGACCTTGTTCCCTTGCTGGCCCCAGCATCTCACACTTCCCTGTAGCTCAGATTCGCTGACAGCAGCGCCAACCCAGACTGGTGCCTCCTCATAAAGAGAAATGCTACAGGCCATTCCTGAAACGTCTTGCCTCTAGTTGCCTCTCCACCTTGTCGTTTATCCCCCTGGCAATCCTGTGGTTCCCTGTGCCCAGCTCTGCCCAGCCTCAGACGCTTTCATCAGAAATGGTACATGATCGGGGAGGTAACCAGCATTTTCGCTTTTTCGGTTTCCTTGAAAATGAAGTTTTGCTTTGTTTGGATTTCCCATTCTCTTTGTTGTTCTGTAGGGTTTGGGAGAAATGCATTCTGAACTAACATCCCACCCCAGTTCCTGACTTGCTTCTTTTTAATTTAATACCAACAATAGAATTTCAGTTCTTAGCCTTGAGCTGTTCATGAAAATAATTCTCAGCAAGAAGGAAAAAGGGCCTCACTCTCCTACTGCCCCTCCCACCATGTGTAGAGAACAATGAATATATTTTAACATAAAATTGCCTTGGTTAATGTTTCTAACCAGGCGATGTGTCATACTATTAGACTTCAAAGATTTTGGACAAAGTCGGATAAGATAACCCTCAAGCGGTAAAACCTCTGCAATTTGGACCTGTTCTTAATTTTGACCTTTCTTGACAATTTGGCACGCTGGTGACAATGTGTGAGTTAGTTTCTCCACAAGGTAAAGCGAAGTGTGAATTTCTCTCGTCAAGCCAGAGGAGAATCATTGGCATTTCCTCTTTTCATAGGCTCACAATCCAAAGGGACTCCACTGAAGTCTCTATTAAACATAAAGGCCTTTGGATGGCTGAGCCAAACAGGGAGCACAGACTTAAAAGAGGGCGACTCCTGGCTGAGCCGAAGAATGAGCCCACAAAACAAAAAGGCAACTGAAATGAACCTCACCGGGCTTCTGTGAGAGACGGGGCACCTCTGATCTTTCCAAAAGCTCCGGCAAGCTACCCAAAACTAGCTAGCCAAAAACTTTGCTGCTAAAGAATTATATTTTCTGAAAATCAAAAATGAGTAAAAAATAAAATGATGGGCTTGTTTCACCTGAAGACTTTTCCCAGAAGTCTCTGGTAGTATGAGCCCATGGAATACAGACTGGATCTTACCTGTGACAGTGCTGACCAGGGACCCAGAGCTCTGATGGTCAAACCTGTGTGCAACAGAATCACCTGAAGAGAGTGTTCAAAATCAGGTTCCTTGAGACTCCTTTAGTTTCTCATTGAGCAAATCTAGATTTGGACCTGAAAAACTTTCTTCCAGGTTCCCAGGTCATGCTGAAAGTGCTGGTCCAGGGACCACCTTTTGAAAACCACAGAGGGATTTGCTGTTTTCAAGTTGATAGAGTTGCTATTTGATGCGATGCTTTGTGAGAAATATGGCTGAGATGGAGCACGTCCCCACCCTGATGATGGACACGCTGCACAGAGGTTCTGATACTCTGGTTTTGCTCAGTAAGAGAGACTGACGGCGCACCACCCTAAGACTGAAAAATAAATCATAAAGGATCCAGGGAGTTTTCTGTGTGTATCTGTTGTTGCAGTTGGGTGACTTGAAGTCAAGTCTGACTCAAAGCAATCCCAAGTCAGGGTAGAGCTGCCTCATGGGGTATGTTCTGCTGTGATCTTTATGAGAAATCCCCAAATCTCTTCTCCTGAGAGCTGCTGGGTGTTTTGAACCACCGACCTTTCTGTTGGCTGAAAGTACTACTTATATAATCCTCAACTTGTCGGGATGTGGATGACTTCTTTGATTTGAGTGTGAGCTTTAGTTCCCCTGTGTAAAACCCATGGGAATCATTGGGTTAGCATTTTTTTTTATTATCTATATTCATGAAGCATTTTGTCTGGATTTTTTCTTTCTTATAGTGTCTTTGTCAAGTTTTTAGAATAAAGATTATACTATCCTCATAAGTGTTCTTATTATATTCTGAAAGAATTCCTGTAAAACTGGAATTGTTTTCTCTTAAGTATAGCAATGAGAAGATGTTCAACAACAATTCAATTTTGTGGATCCCTATTAAAATAGGGGACTCAATGTAATTGAAAAACTATGTGTAGATTATTTTCTGGCATATTCAACCAGCAGCTCTTTTTCAGAAAAAGAAAAAAAAAACAGTCAAACTTCTTTCCACCTAACATTTCCTGAGGGAAATTCACTCTTTGGCCTGGGGTCCGCCTGAGGGAGAATTTCCTTAGAGATGAGTCTAAGACAGAGGCAGGGCTCAGAGGCAGCAGGTCTCTGGATTGTTTGGGGCACAGGGACACCAAGGGGTTCAGTTCGGTTCAAGAATCACAATCTGGTAAGTGTAGAATAGTATTTTTCAGACTTTTTATCTATAGTAAGAAAAATGACATATACATATATTACTATACATAATTACATATATTACTATACATAATTACATATTCCGATATTTCATGTATAAACACTAACCAGCATATACAGTGCATAAATATATAAACTATATTTCATTGAAAATGTTTTATGAAAGAATAGTTGCCCTCATTCTCCAAATCTTTAAAAACCTCAAACTGACATGAATTCTGACCTGCACTGAGTTGAGTACGTGCAGACTGCGATAACTGCTGGGTCTCCTGCTTCTCGGACAGAGGAAGGGTTAGGGCATCAACTACACTCTCCAGTTCCACGGTGGAATCTGGGAAAGGATGGATCTACTGCAGTGGTTCTCAACCTTCCTCATGCCGCAACCCTTTAATACAGTTCCTCATGTTGTGGTGACCCCCCCCAACCATAAAATTGTTTTCGTTGGCACTTCATGACTGTCATTTTGCTACTGTTATGAATCGTCGTGTAAAGATCTGATAATGCAGGATGTGTTTTCCTTGTTACAAATTGAACATAGCTAAACATAATTAAAGCGTAGTGATTAATCACAAAACAATATGTAATTATATATTGTGAAATATTGATGTGTTTCCCGATGGGCTTAGGCGACCCTGAAAGGGTCGCTGGACCCCACCAAAAGGGGTCGCGGCCCACAGGTTGAGAACCGCTGGTCTAATGCATCTCTGGTCTAGCTTTCAGGGTAGCTGCATGACCTATGCTGAGTTAACAGCCGTTTCAGGTTAGCGTGCCCGGGGACAGGCGGGCACATCCCAGGGTTGATCAAGATTCGAGGATTCCCTGGGGGCGAAAATGAAAACAGTTCACACGCTTGGCTGCTAACTCAGAGGGTAGAAGCGTGAGCTCACTCAGGGTCCACTCACCAAGAAAGGTCTGGTGACCTGGAAGACCCCAGTTCGGCCCGCTCACCGTGAGCGCTCTGCGAAGATTTCACTAGCGTAGGCTTGGATTTTAAACTCTCAGTGTGTGTTGTATCGGAGTGGTTCCGGCTCCTCCACCGACCCTGCCGCAAATACCTCTGAAACGCACAGCCGTGGAGCCGATGCCGCCTATAGGACAAGGTGGACCTGCCCCTGCGAGGTCCCGCGACTGTAACCTCCTCCTCCTCCTCTCCCCGAGTGGTTTCCAACTGCTGACCTGGAGGATAGTAGCCCAACGCCACCAGGCAACGGCCCTGAGCCCTCAGGGGAAAGGTCGGGGCAGCACTCCTCCCGCAGCCCGCCTCCTCGGCCTGCCTTCTGCCTCCCAGCTCCGCGCTAAGCCTTCCTGGCTTCCCTTCCAGTCCTGGCCGGCCCTGCCGGCACCTGCCGCATTTCCTTCCCTTCCAGTCCGGCCCCGCCCTGCACCTGCCGCGCTTCCTTCCCTTCCAGTCCGGCCCCGCCCTGCGCCTGCCCCACTTCCTTCCCTTCCAGTCCGGCCCCGCCCTGCGCCTGCCCCACTTCCTTCCCTTCCAGTCCGGGCCCGCCCTGCACCTGCCCCACTTCCTTCCCTTCCAGTCC
>NW_022104553.1:11876293-11891778 GCF_000313985.2 Echinops telfairi
CAGAGTAACCGCCGGGCCGTGGAAAAGCAGTCGGCCGGGATCTCCGCGGGGGTTCTCCGTCGCCGGCGTGGCCGCGGGGCGCCCAGGGTCAGAGGACAAAGCCCGTGGTGAGCTGCGTCCGCGGAATGGAGACGCGGCCCCCTCGGCCGCAGCACGGGAACGAGAGCCGCCAGGCCCGCCGGGGAGCTGCGAGCAAGACCCCCACTTCGGGCCTCCAGGTGGGGACCGCGGGGGGCGGGGTAGCCCCAAGCCACGAGGCTCCAGCCGGACAGCGCTGCGGAAACCCTCCCTGCCTCAAGCCGGCGGACAGCCTGGCCTTTGACCCCATGGGAACTCAACCCCTGATTGACGTCCCGTCGGACCAATCACAGCCTCCCGGCCTGCCGCGGGTGGGCGGGACGTTGGGGCACGCCCGCGGAGGCGGAGCCACAGGGCACCGCCTTGCCCCAGGGCGGGGCTTCGAGTCCTGTCTCTGAGTCCTTGGTGGCCCTGAGATAGAGATGCCATCGCCGAGGCCTTGATACCTGGACAGAAGCCCTTGAAGGCCTACCTGGAACAGTCGCTTGCCAGGGGCCCTGCCGGCGAGGTCAGGGAGAGCCAGGAAACTGGGTCTCCTGTGTGGACCCACCCACTGGGGTGGGAGGGCCAGGCCTCAGCCTCTGTGTGGGGCAGGTGTATCCTGAGTGCCTCTGTTCCAGCAGGTTCCTTAAAGGAAGGCATCGTGCAGCTCCGTGTGTCGCCTTCTCTAACCTGTTGCAGCCTGGCGCCCAGTTTGTGGACAGCTGTTTTCTCCCGTAGGCGCCACCACCCCTATCCCTCTGCGCTTCTGCTAAAGCCTCCTCTGTTGGCTGAACCAGCAGCCTGCCTTCCTCTCAGTCCAAGGCCCGGTGTGTCCAGAACCCGGGAAGAGAATGCATGCAGACAAACTCTCTGGGCTCACATGCTAAAGAGGCTGGAGTCTGGGGCTCCCGTGGAGGGGGACTTCCCATTCATAGGTTGGAGATTCCATGTGTCCCACTCACTCTCCTAAGTAAACGTTATTCCCCATGATGTCCCTTGTAAATGCCAATCTTAAGGTGCTCGCAGGCACATGGTTGCTGTTATTTACCCTTGAAGGTCAACTGCTTGAAAGCTACTGTGCCTGAAGGTTGCCTGCCAAGGTTGAGAGCAGTCAGACCCTACGTCTGTCCCACCCTAAGTAGGGCCCACTCCCTTCTGATAAGGATCACAGATTATTCCCCTGGAGAAGAGCTCAGCCACCCAAGGTGAAGCCAGCTCAGAGACCACTAAGGCTAGGCTGCCGTCTTGACTCCAGTCTGCCCATCTTGTTACATATGTGCCCTCCTGTCACCTGGATGCTTCTAGTGCCTTCCCTTCCTATTGCATGGTACCCCTAGCTCGTCCCCCTCCTGTTAACTGTATGCCTACAACCTCTTCCTGTTAACTAAAGTGCTTACCGTGGCTTGCGTGCCTGAGACTCTATAAGTCGATGTAAGCACATTTTCTCTCTCTCTCTGCTTGGACCTGGTTCCTGACGCCTTGGTGGCGGTAAGCACCCCAAAACTTTTGTCTATCTTTTCATTTCTTCCTTTCAATTGTGCATCCATCCCTTAGGACTCATCCGGATACGGGGCTGGATCCCACAAGAACTTACTTTAAACTCAGAATTCCCTGGACCTTGAGGTAGTGATTGACATCTATCTGTATGTCATGTCTCCTAACGCTGCTGGAGGAGCCCTGGTAGCATAGTGCGGCTGCTAACCGTAAGATCAGTGGTTCCAAACCACCAGCTTCTCTGCTGGAGAAAAATGAGGCTTTCTACTCCCTTAAGGAGTGCTAGTCTTGGAGACCCGAGGGAGCAGATCTGTTCTGTCCTAGAGGGTCCCTGTGAGTCAGAACTGACTTGATGGCAGTGAATTGGCTGTTTTTTGTTTTGTTTTAATTCTCTTGGGGATGAAGTGGTAAAATATGCCTCCAGAGTAGAAAACACACACACACACACACACACACACACACACAATTACTAAATTGTGTTTTTACACATCTATCAAATGAAGGTAAGAATTTCATTTAACAAAAAACAAAAAAAAGAATTTCATTTTACTTGGCTCCAGAGTCCACACCCATGGAAGCCGTAGTGAAGATGTCAAAGGACTGATTGCCTGGGGCAAATCTACTGCAAATGACCTCTTTAAAGCGTTGAAGAAGGAAAGGTGTCACTTTAAGGACCAAAGTGCACCTGACCCAAGACGTGTTATTGTCAGCCACCCTCCATGCCAGCGGTTCTCAACCTTCCTAGTGCCACGACCTTTCATACAGCTCCTCATGTGTGGTGACCCCCCAACCATAACATTATTTTCATTGCTACTTCATCACTGTCATTTTGCTACAGTTATGAATCATAATGTAAATATCTGATATGCAGGGTGTATTTTCATTGTTACGAATTGAACATAATTAAAGCATCGTGGTTAATCACAAAAACAATATGGAGTTATAATTCATGAACTATCCTTTTACCTCCAATACCACTGCTTTCAACCCAGTAGCTGCTCTCTACACAGCAGCTGCTCTCTACACATGTGTGACTGGTCTACATAAGTACATTTTGGTGCCATCCCTGTCACATACACCTGTATTTGTACGGGGTGCCTGTGATGGGGTTGGCACAATGGTGTCATCACTCCGGATACTCTTATCTGCATGTGGGTGGACCTGCCTGGAGACTATAGATAGAGGAGCGGTATCTCGGTTCCTAAGACCATAGGAAAATGTGTTTTCTGATGGTCCTAGGTGACCCCTGTGAAAGGGTCCTTTGACACACACACACACACACACACACAAAGGGATCGCGACCCACAGGTTGAGAACCGCTGCTCTGGGCACACAAAAGCCCAGTGAAGAAGGAAGATTAAAGAAGAAGCTGCGCCTTTGAATTATGGTGTTGCTGAAGAATATTAAAAGTGCCACAAATTGCCAGAAGAACAAACAAATTTGTCTTGGCAGGAGCACAGCCAGAATGCTCCTTGGAAGTGAGGATGGCGAAGCTTTATCTCGTGTGGTTGGGACCATGTCAGGAGGGACCCTTCTCCGCAGAAAGACATCAAGCGTGGTAGAGTAGGGGCGGTGAAAGGCAGTCCGCAGCAGCAGGGACCAGACAAGGGCTTAACCAGAGGCGTGACTGTGCGGATGGCCCAGGACTGGGCCGGGTTTTGTCCCCGTTGTACCCAAGTCCACCGTGACTTGAAGCAGGGCTTACAGCAGCAATTCTTCAAGTCCGTTGACAGACAGAATTAGACACTACCTGACTCCCAAGTGTTTTTTACCTAGATCTTAGGGCCTTTCCACTTTTTCAATTTGTAGAAAGTTCTTTAAAATGCTTTGTTGAGTACCTTATTTCTGAAACTCAAATTAGATGAAGCGTTAAAACAAAACAAAAAAAATTAAAAATCCATAGGCTCAGAATAAGAACTTTACTCCTCCCGTTTTTTATGTTCTCTAGAAGTCCTGGTGGGGTGATGGTGATGGTGATGCGCTGGGCTGCAAACCCCAAGTCCAAAGCTACTATCCACTCCGCAGGAGGAAGAAGAGGCTTTCTACGATTCCCATAAAAAGTTAGGCTCCGAAACCCAGGGGGCAGCGCTACTATGTCCTGTAGGGTTGCTATGAGTCAGATTGACAGTGAGAGAAGGGACTTTAAAGTGACAGAGATGGGCACTTTAAAAGTATTGTACATGGTGATCAATTAATTTCATTGTAGGTATTTTAAATTTTATAATCATGCATTTGACAGATATAGAACAAGATATCGCCATCCAAGAGGGGGAAATTAATCTAAAATAAATTAAGTTGAATTTCTAAAGATTAAGACAGTATGCCCCAAATTGCACTGGGGAGTATTTTGTTTTACATTCATCTAAAAATAGGTTTCTGCTACTGAGAACACAATTCACTCTACGTACTTAGTAGAAATTAATGACAAAACGAGGGAAGAATTATTGGATCAGTAATAAGTCTCCAAAGCAAACTCACCACCATGGAGTCAATTCCGACTCACAGCAACCCTGTAAGGGCAGGTGGACCTGCTCCCGTGGCTTTCCCAGTCTGTCACTCTTTATGGGAGTAGAGAGCCTCATCTTTCTTCCATGGAGCAGCTAGTGGTTTTGAACTAATGACCTTGGGGTTAGCAGCCCAACATGTAGCCCACTATCACCAGGATTCCTCATAATCAATATAGGCTTATATAAATTCCATCAGTTGATGCTATGTACATGATTAACAGAATCCACATATTTCCAACAAATTAACTTGAATCTGAGAAAATTTTAAATGAGCAGATATGTAACAGTATGCGTTTGCCTAAGAAAAATTATCTTGAAGATCCAGTAATATTTGATATGTTCATGAAAATATGTTACATCTGAGTCTGAATAAGGTCAAGAAAACACATGTGAACGTACTTGCAGAAGTTGTTTATTGTACTCCAAGGTGTTGTACTGATTTGTCAGAAATAAGCATGGAGGCTTTTGTCTCCACTGCCTTGAAAACATGCCAAATTCAAGTGCAGGCGCGGCACCAGTAAGTGGAAGATTTCACCAAGCTCTTTCTTAGGACTCAGAGGGCTTTGTAATACATTTGAGCAAGGTATTGAGGTAAACCAGGGAGCTGGACGGAGAGAAGAAAAACTGCCGTTGGGAGGGAAAGCTCTTGTTGAAACACGTACATGCTTTTCATAAATGTGTTGTTAGTTGTCCTTGCGTCAGGTCAGATGCAAAGCAGCCTTTTGTATTACCCTGTTTCCCCGAAAATAAGACCGTGTCTTATATTAATTTTTGCTCCAAAAGATGTGCTAGTTCTTATTTTCAGGGGATGTCTTATTTTTCCATGAAGAATACGGTACACATTTATTGTTTATTGTTTTATTAAAAGAGACCCCGCACTTCCTGTCTGCTCCGGCTGTGCTGTGGCCAACAGTGAGCTGCGCAGCAGCACCTGCCGCTACAGTCCAGAGTCCAGAGTTATGGTAGCTCCGGGGGGCCTTATTTTCGGGGAGGTCTTATTTGGGGGGTGCCTTATATTTCAGCGAGAGGCAAAACTGTAAGTAGGTCTTATTTTCGGGGGTGTCTTACTTTCGGGGAAACAGGGTGCGTCCAGTCTGGCTTGGTATGTTTGTGTCTGTTGTTCCCATATCTGGTAGCACAGCATCAAACCATATTCTGTTGTGATTCTTCAGATTTGGGGGAATTATATTGCCAGGCCTGTCTTAGACTGTTCTCTTCACGGAGACCTGTGCCCCAACATTCCGGCTAGAATTGAACAGCCGTAGCATCGCTTTCTGCATCAAAGCTGCATCTCCACCGCCACAGTGCAGCCAGCGGACAGAGAGTGGTTAGTACCTGGGAATATTGTAATTCTAAGATGACGCTTCGAACTTTGTCGTGTATTTTGGATCTGGATGGGAAAAAAAATTTTTTTTAATCTTTAGTGTTCCTTGCCAATGCCAAGGCGCCATGCATTCTTTACAGTAGTCAGGAAAGGAAGCATCGAGGTTTTCAAATGAAAAATGGTCATCATCCCAGCTTCTCCACCTTGGTAGATATTTGAGTTCAGAATCTATCAACATAGGCGACAACACCCCTGTGTCTTATGTCACACGCCACCCTTGACCCAGGGGTTCTCAACCTTGGGCATTATTATTGTTGTTGTTGTTGGCATTTGAGGTCCAATAATTCCTTACAGGCTGCCCTGTTTTTGCGTGGTATGATGTTCAGCGGCTTCCCTGGCCTCTCCTCACTAGATGCCGGTAGCACTGATTCACGATCATTACAACTGTCTCCAAATGTCTCTTGGCTTGAGGTACAAGAACATCTCTCCCCTTCACAGAAATGCACAGATAAGGCAAAGGAGGATACAAAAATGATTAAAGCATACTTCGGAGACACACATTTTGAATAGTCCTTTTGTTTGTACTCACTCCCAGGAAGAAGCGCCTTGTGTTCTCTGGGGGATGGGTAAACAGTGTGCTTTTCCTGTAGAAAGCGGGAAGCAGCTGATTGTGAAAAGGGAGGTGGAGCAGGGATAGCATATCCCTGTTAGGTACGTGTGCACGGAGACGTTGAATTTCCAAAATATGATTGTTTCCTTCTATTTATGCAGGAGAATATCGTTGTTTGGATATATAGCAAAATATTTAGCAGTAGAATCCTGATGTCTCCAAACTATTCTACAATGGTAGGGGGGAAGGGGGGAAATTAGAGACACGTTTAACAAAAGCAAATATGGTGAAATGTTCAAAGTTTGGGGACCTGGACAAAGTATACATAAGAATCTGTTGGACAGGAAGAAACAGGGACGGGGGGTTGCCCTCCACATGCCTGAAGGCCCCCTCCAGGAGGTTGGAGGAGAACCAGGCGAGCCTTAGCCAGCCAAAAAGACCACTGGGCATGCGCCAAGTCAAGCCCGAGCCAGGTGGGTGGTACACATGGGCAGCCCAAACTAGGCCCAGGTGGGCTTCATTCAGCCAATGGGGTCAACCAGTTCCTTCGGCCACGCCTCCCAACCACAAGCCTCAACTACCTGGACCACCAGACTGCCCTGTCTTTGTTCTTCAACCTCTGCACGGCCTTGCCTCGGTCTCCCTGGCCTTTGGCCACCACGTGTGGGTGCGCAGTCCCACGAGGTTGCCCGTGTTCAGTGACTGTAAAACTTGAATCTTCTTTCGTCCTTTATAAAAACCCACTGGGATCACAAATCAGGCTTCGGCGTGAATTCTGTCTCTGGGAGAAGCTAAGAACTGAGGTATTTCCCACCCGAGAAATCTAACAAATCCTTTCTACTATTATAACTTTCCTGTAAGTCTGAAGTTATTTCAAAATAAAATGTTTTAAAATTTCATAACCTTTCCACTTAAAGAAAAATTATAGATCTAAAGACTGAATAAAAATTAAAACACTAATTATACAAGCCCCCAATGAAATGATTTTTTAAAAATTAAAACACCACATATCCAAATACTGTTAAAATAGAATGTGGAGGGAAACTTTTACCTTTATGTGCACCAGGAAACTATCCCCCGCTTTAAAAAAAAAAAAAAGTTAAAACAAATGTGCTAAATATTTGACTAAGAAGTTGAGTAAAGAGAAAGTTTTATCCTTGAATACACTCAAGTAAACTAAAAATATTTTTTTAATGATTGAGCATTCAACAAAAAAGTCAAGTCACGAGGAACAGTACCAGCCCAAAAGGAGGAGGAAGGAAATAATAGCAATAAGGAGAGAGGCTGATGAAATGAAGACGTGTAAGCAATATCAGACTAATGAAAACAAAAAACAGCCCTTTGAAAACGTATGTACGGGGGGGCTTCAAAAGTTTGTAGAAAAAGTGCATTCATTTTTACTTCCGTTGTTTTCCGTGAACTTCCCGAAACCCCTTGCACACTCACTACTGCATATCTGCACCTCTGACTCCCCGCACTCAGCCAACCATGATTCTGTGGGGTTTGCTATCTGCAGGAGTCCTGGAACCAAACCCAGAGGATACTGAGGACAATTGTGCATTGTCCAGAAAATAAGAACAAAGTCTGCCCAACTCATAGTAAAGATTGTATTACTAAGGAAAGACAAGAAAATCGCAGGTATAAATATATAGCTATAGCAGCGGTTCTCAACCTGTGGGCAGCGCACGACCCCTTTGGGGGGTCGAACGACCCTTTCACAGGGGTCTCCTGATTCATCACAGTAGGAAAATGACAGTGATGAAGTAGCAACGAAAATAATTTTCTGGTTGGGGGTCAGGTCACCACACCACGAAGAACCGTATCAAAGGGTGATCCAATAAAGTCCATTGCTATTTGCAAATAGGGTTCCCGTGACTGTCCTAACAACAACCTGCAGACATCAAACATCAAAAACTGTTTGGGGATGCCATCGGAATTAATTGCTCAAAGGAAGTTGTCGACAGAAAGAAGGAACAGCCTACAGACTGGAAGAAAACGTTTCAGAGTGACACATCTGATAAGACTGAAGTGCAATATATAAATTTTTCCCAACCATAGATCAACAAGAAGACGACAGCCCAGTCAAATATCAGGCCTGGGCCTTGAACATTTCACCAGAGGATATTCAAAAGACCAGCGAGCAAATGAAAAGAGCCGCAGGATCACTAATCGGATGCAAATCCAAACCACAATAAGCCTTTCTTTCTCCCATTAGAATAGCGGTTTCAAAAGCAACAAACAAGGGAACTATAGGTGTTGGAGAGGATGGAGAGAAAGTGGAACCCTGACCCATGGTTGGCTAGTGGAAATGCCAAATGGTACAGCACGGTTGGAAACAATTTGGCAGTTTCAAAGCTACCACCCCATCCAGCCATCCTTATCCTCCCTAAATAACCCAAAGTAAAACCAGGCATGCAAAGAGAAACCTGTACACCAGGGTTCGCTGCAGCCCTTTTCCCAACCGCCCAAAGAGAGAAACAGCCAAAATGATGATAAGCAGATGAACAGATTAAGGGAAATGTGGTCTAGACATACAACGGACGATCATTGCTGCTCGGTGCTGTCGTGTCAGAATAAACAGAGCTCCGCTCCGTCCTGGGCCATCCTCACGGTCGCTGTTAGGTTTAAATTCATTGTGGCAGTCACTGGGGGATCCGTCTTGCTGAGCGTCTTGTCTTCCTCATCTTCCTCTTCCCGTACTTCACTGAGCCTAATGTCCCTTCCCCGGCTATTACTCAGCCCTCACAAAAAAGGAGGTTCTGCTACATGCAACAACTGGATGAGTCTTGAAAACCAATGCTAAGAAAATTAACTCCGTCACCGAAGGCCAAACCCTATATGATCTCGCTATACGAAATAAGGACTAACGTAGAAACCAAAATTGTTTACTGGTTGCCAGGAGTAGGAGAGGGGGAGCAGGAAGACTAAAGAGGGGCAGTGGTGGGGATTGTTGGGTTTATGTTAAGAGTGGTTGAATCATTAGGAAAAAGATCGTTATAGAATCAATGTCACCGAGTTGTGCGTGTAAAAGCTACCAAATTGTACTAAATTGACGTGTATATTTGCACTACAATAAAACAGTTTTAAACCTCTTCTAATGTAATTGATTGTCATTAGATTAAAAGAGAAAATACGAGGGGGTGGGGGCTTGCAAAAAAACAAAGAAAATACATATACTGTAGGTTAAAATCTGTGGGAAATTGAAGAACGGGAAGCGAGTGTAGGTGGGTGAATTCTTTATTCCCATATTTTAAGAAACCTGGCAGGCTGGGCTTTGGGGGCGGAAGGAGGCCTTCTCCCTTGTGAGTTGGAAATGAGGCCCCATCACATTCTCATGGGTACGATTAATCCCCACAATAGCCTCCCATAATAACGCTCCTTTAAAGTCACCTCTGACTCGCACATGGCTGATTGCATCTGGCCGGCAGCTGCATCCAGAGGATTGCAATTGCGATTGCTATTGCGATTGCTCTCCCTGCTCGGACGGTCATTCTCCCTTACCGGCCCCCCAGCACTAGTGTTAGGTTACCCTGCAATGAACGCAGGGACCCATAGGGTTCAGGGTACCGCCCACTTTGTTGTGTCTGTGGTTACGCGCAATTAGGGGCGCCTTCATGCTCCTAACCCCATGTTGGGAATACATTCTCTCTCTGCTCTGACCTGGTTCCTGAAGCCATGGAGGAGGCGAGCACCCCAAAACTCCTGTCTGTCTCTTAATTTCTTCCCTTCGATTACCCAACCCTCCCTTAGGACCCATGCGGATCTGAGGCTGGATGTCACAAAAATCCATTCCATCCTGTTCTGACACCACGCTGAATTAGGTCCTATTTCACAGATAAAGGTCACAGTCTTACCAAGACTTTGAGCCAGCCACACACGCAGGGGCTGCCAGGCCACCCACACTTCAAACAACTGGTGATAGATGTGTAGGTTCCCACTCCCCCCTCCAGAGCCCTCATGGCACAATGGTTACTTGTTGGGCTGCAAGTCAGTGGGTCACCCGTTCAAAACCACCAGCCACTCGTCAGGAGAAAGATGGGGCTTTCTGCTCCTGCAAAGAATGATCAAGTCTCAGAAGTCACAGGGGAGGGCAGTTCTACCTGTGTGACAGGCACACGGTGAGTCAGCGTCTGCCTGCTGGCAGGGCGTTTGTTACTACCTCCTCAAAACAGCAGCTGCAAACTGAAAGTTCCTCATACCACCCATACTTCTGACCTGCTGACTGAAAACCCCAGGGTTCCCATGATCCCCTGAGGCTCAGTAACTCACAGAACTGAGTCACCGAACTCAGGAAACCGCTGTGCCTACGGTTACAGTTTTATGATGCCGATCCGCACCAGCCTGCAGCAGAGAAGCAGAGGGCAAGGTCTGGGAGAGCACCCACTCACTGTGGGGTTTCTGTGTCCCTGTCCCCTCCCCATGTCTCCATGTTTATCACCAACCAGGATACCACGACGGCATCGATCAGCATCAACTCGACGCCTGGCCTGGAGTTTAGTGCTTGGTTCCCTTAATTCTAAAAAAAGAATCCCCCAACCCCACTTTCTGTGTCCAGTAGGTGTCACCTTCCGCCAGAAAACAACCAGCTCGCATCCACCAGAGTCTGGACATTGATGAAAATCTATCCCCCAATGCTGAGCGGCCGGTGCTGGGGGATAGGGTTTTGCTCTGCGATCGAAGGAAATCGAGAGTGGCCTTAAAGAGAGATGTGCTTACCAGCATGAAGGTCCTCAGACGACAGTCATTCACAGACTTTCAGCTCAGGGGGACAAATTGCCTAACCCCTTCAATGCTTGGCTTCTTCAGATGTGATATGAGGGTGATTTATCATTCCCATGAGGTTCTTGTGAGCAGTGGACAAGATATAAACACAAAGCACTTAGCCGGATGCCTCGCACATGATAGGCACTTGAGCGATGTTCCCTTCTCTGTTCAGGGTATGGGATGATTTGACCAGAATTCCCATCTGAAATTGGGCTCTACCCGCTGAATCCTGTCTATCTGAAGGCCTGCCTGCGGCTTGCGATGAGGATCAAATTAAATAATGCACACAACACAAAGCAACTAGAACAATGCCTGTCCCAGAAAGCTCAATCACAGACAATAGCTAACATTACTATCACAGGCTTGCTACGTGCCAGGCACTCTCCTACCAGTTTAATAATAGAACTCAATTAATCCTCATTAAGACACATGTAAAATTAATAACAGCATAAACTGTTAATCCACCTCCTCTCCCTTACTGTGACTCCATCCCACCATAGTTTAATTTCCTCTTCTGTGTGATAAACCGGAAAGTGTCCCCAGATTCTGTGGTATCTGGGTAGGGAGAGAAAAGGAATGCCTGGCTTAAGTAGGAGAGACTCATCCCAACCCCTAGCTCTGCCCATATTCCCAGGCTCCAAGAAAGAAACAGGGGTAACAGCATTCCCATTGGGATTTATTTCTTAGAGATGGCCACCAGCAACTCAGTATCCTCTGAGCCCCGCCTTCCCCCCCAAGGAGCCCTTTAACCCCCTTTGCCAGGTTACATTCACCCCAGGAATATAGCTTTGGGCAGTAATTTGGACATAGCCTATTCCCAGAAATGAAGTCCCATGCTATAAAGATTTACATGAACAAGAAACCATAGGATCCACGAAGAGGGTTTCCAGGAAGAACCTCAAATGGAGATGTAGGATTTTCTCCTCTAGGAAATGTGTCGACCTTCGGAAGAAATAAAAATGAGATAATGAGGCTTAAACCCCCTTTGACCCCATTGCTTGTCGCTGTGACCCTCCGTGCCAGAGCCCATATTAATGTTGAAAATTCTGGGTCACCCAGAATTCACACAAGGATCCACCTTCAATCCCCTCCCCATAAACGCTCACTGGGGAGCAGAAGAGGGAACAGGCTTTCTGCTTTCCTGCACCTATTCCCAGTGACGGAAATTGAAGCCGTGCCCCCAGCTGCATCAGCCTGGAGGGTCCCGGCCGCCACCATCAATGCCCTTCATGGAACCCAGCAGTGACTCCTTCTAACCCTCCCCCCACCCCCACCACTTTCACAAAGGCCCAGAAGACAAGCACACCAACAGAGGTGTTACCTTCAGGATAATTGGCCCCGGGCAGGTAAGTGTAACCTAAGAGAAGAAGATAACTTGATTAGAGGAGGGTCTCTGTGGGAAATGGTTCTGATATGATAAAATAATAATAATTTATAAATTATCAAGAGGGAGGGGGGAGGGGGAGCAGAGACAGAGGAGAGAAAATGAGGAGCTGATCCCAAGGGCTCAAGTAGAAAACAAATGTTTTCAGAATGATGATGGCAACCTGTGTACTAATGGGCTGGACACAAATGATGTATGTACGGATTGTGAAGAGTTGTATGAGCCCCTAATAAAATGTTTTTTTTTTTTAAAGAAAGAAAACGGATCTGACATGATTCACGATGAGTGGGATCCAAATCGGAGCCCTTTCACGGGCAGAAAGCAAGCGGAGAGGGGGAGCCGGCGTGTGGGTAGCAAGGTCAGGGGAGTCACTCACCTGAGGAGCCAGCTCTCCGCCAACTCAGCAAACCAAGAATGCAGATGACCAGGCCCAGGCCCAGGGTCACCGAAGACACGGACACCTTCACTATCTGCTCGGGGGACAGTCCGGGCGCTGCAGAGAGGATCTGAGCTAGAACCCGTCCCTGTTGCTCAGCCCAGAGCAACTTACTGTGACCTTCACCCCAGATCCAATGGACCTTTATCCCCGCCCCCAGGGTCTTCATCACAAGGACCTCCTCCCCCATCCTGTGAACCCCGATGCCAGTGGCACCTAAGACACCCCTTCCCTAGAGTTAGTACCTCGGCTGCCAGTTCCTCTCTAGCACATCCAGTGAGGTCTCATATGGGACCCCCTTTCCTTCCTTTGCGGCAAGGTTGCCTCCATCTGAGCAGTTTCCTATTAAAATATCTTCTCTACTTTTTCTAAACCTCCCTGTCCCGCCCAAAAAAAGTTCCACCCTGTGACTGGGTCTCCTACCTGTCCACATCCAGATTTTCCATGAGTCTGTCCAGGGCCTGGTTCTATCCCGCCGCATAGTGCCCGACGTCCTAGAGCCTGTTCTACACTGAGTCTCGTCCCTGCAGGATTCCTGTCCCCTGCTAAAATGAGCATGCCGCTCCCTAAGAAAAAGTCCTTGTGTACCCTTTAAAGGAGACGTTCCCCAGAAGAGCTTGGGTGAAAACATGAGGTCCCCGCTCCGTTCCCCATGCCCTTCCTAGCTGCCCAGCAAGGCAGAACGTTCCCCAGAAAGCGATGGCTGACCTCCCAGCAGTCTGGCATCCTGTTCCCTGATTCTTTAGAAGCGTCCTTCCTGATTTTCTTTCCTTCCTCTTTTCTTTCCCGAGACCCCCCAGATCTGGGTGTAATTTCTCTGAGCATCTTTATCCTCAACCCGGGGGTTCAAACAATGGTAATCGGCTCCCTCTTCACTAGCCCCCAAACATGTCCCCCACACTCATGGCCTTCTCCTACTCCACTTCCCTAACAGAGCAGCCACCGTTCAGCCCTGCCCCTCCCCACCCCAAGGGAAACACGCCTACAACAATTGCCTCACAATTGTTAGTTCTGTAAAATACAGTTACCAAACCTACGGGCTCTTTTCAGCAGCAGCATGATCTCTTCCTAGATCCCCAAACACGCCCACCGCATCGATCACACCCCAATACCGACAATAATAATAGCGGATCCTGTTCCTTCAATCCCGTTGCCCCAACTCTGGTCCTAAGTGCTCCCCAAGGTCCCCTTGATTCCCTCCCACTCTCAGCATCTCCTCCTCGACTGTATCCGTGCAACTATCCCCACCTGCCCCCACCGTGACATTGGGGTTCCTTTTTCCGCTCCCCACTTCCACTAATGCTCCTGACCGTCAGACACTCACTCCAGTCTTCCAGGATGAGGAGAGACGCTCCAACGTGCTCCACCACACAAGTGTAGGTGTCCCCATAAGAGGGGGTCAACGCTAAGTGGGAGACGGTCTGGTAGGTCCAGTCTCCATTGGGCTGGGCAATCTTCTGGCCGTTGCCGTGAGGGAGGACAGGCTGCCCGTTCTTCTGCCACGTGATGATCACCTCGGCCGGGTAGAAGCCCCACACGTAGCAGGCCAGCATCGCAGACTCCCTTGTGTTAAAAGGAGCGATGGGAGCTACTTTCACAGACGGCGGCCCTGGGTCAGATGAAACAGCCTGGTTAGCAGGGCGGCCTTCTAGCCTTTTCTCCAGCTTAGTCTCTTTCCTCTTCAGCTCCTCATAGCTCTTGGCGAACCTACCCACCCGGTGCCAGCATCCATTCCCTGGAAATTGGGAAGTCGGTATTTGCGCCGGTTTTTTCCCTCTCGCTTTCCCCCCGCTCCTTCACGGAACCATCCTTCCTTTCTTCCTCCAGAAACTTTGTGTGGTCCCAGTGAGGAGAAGCCGGGGTGCACGGCGAGCCATTTCAGGAGAAAGCACCTCAGCTCATAGCAGCGCAGACATTGTAAGTTTGGGTTTCTAAAGGGGCGGGGATTTTTTGTCGCTGAAATCTTTCTTAAATGAATTTGCTTACATAAAACCTCTTCTCCACAGATAGCTAACACACACGAGCCTAACTTAGGACTAGCTCTCTTAAATGTAGTGAAGGGGTGGGTCTGGGCGAGGCATCAACGGTTACACATTCGACTTCCCAACCAAAAGATGGGCGGCTCAAGCCCACCCAGAGGTGTTTAGGGAGGCGGCCTGATTTGCCTGGAAAAGCGGAGGGAACCGTTCAGCTTTCCACACATGGGGGCAAAGGCTAGTACTGTACTGCTATTTTGTTTTTATTCTGCTCCGTGACACGCCCTGCTGGCCTCGGCACTGGTGCCTTTGAAATAAAATCTTCACATCGCAACAAATTGCGCTCCCATGCAGACAGTCTTCATCGGTCGCTGTTCGCATGCAGTGCATCCGGACTAATTTCCAGGGACTTGCCTTTTTAAGCACTACCTCTCCCAGGCAACTTGGAGATTCGGAAACCACAGCTGAGGACACAATACTCTGTCTGCCCCAAGGAGCTCTCCAAGGATTCTCCTAGGAACCTCACCGGGTTCGCAACACGAGGGAGCAGGGGAGAGGGGGAACAGGAGAGTCCTCTGGGGACCCTCTCCAAATATTCTTGTGCCTAGATGCACCCTAGACTGAAACCTCAGAATTGATGGAAAGAGGCCCGAGCCCTTTGGGGAAGAGCCGTTCTGGTTACGCTGATGCATCTGTATTGGGACTTGGATCTGCATCCTGATCGATGCTTAGCCACCCCCCAGTGCTCCTCGCCAGCTCAAACAGGATGTCTGCTTCTTAAGTTCCACCCCCATCCCCTTGCAGAGGGGTCTCGGGGAGGAGATGAGCCAGTCAGGGTGCCATGTAACAACGATGAGAAATACAACTTTCCTCTAGTTCCTAAATGTTTCCTCCCCGCTCCCACTATCATGACACGAATTCGACCTTGCA
>NW_022104553.1:11892287-11894593 GCF_000313985.2 Echinops telfairi
CCCACCCCCCCGTCAACCACCTCATCTCCCCAGGAGGATCAACATTCCAGTCTGCACACTTTCCTGTTTCCTCCTTGCCAGCTTCCTAACTCCGTAGCTGCTGGGGAGTCTTCCCCTGGCCTCCCCTCTGTGCTTCCCAGTCGCCCCCTCCTTACGTGTTCTCTGAGTCAGTGACCCCCAGAAAGGCTGCGTGTGGGTGGCACAGTCTTGGAGCCCATTGCTCAGGCGCTGGAGCAGGTCTTGCTGATTGTTCAGGGCGTCTGAGACGATCGTGGCCAACTGTTGCAGCACCCCAAATTCACAGGGGACCATTTGGGTCTGCTCTGGATCCCAGCAGGTCAGCACATCCTTGTTGAAGGAGATACAATACATGAAGTCCTTTGGAGTCCCCTCGTCATCCAGGACACAGACGCTTTCCACATGGGCCACGAAGCCACCTGCAGGAGCCAGAGAATGGGGTGGCAGGGTTGGGGGAAAGAGTTCAGAAGTGACCCTCCACTGTGACCCCAGCCTGAAGTCCACCCAGCTAGTCCAGTAAAGATTCTCCATGACACACGGTTTTTGTGGACCACACACGTTTGGAGTCACCCAGAGTCCCAATTTAAAGGAACCGACAATAGAAGCAGAGAAGCTTTTAGATCCAATTTCCTCGTGGTGCATGACTACAGAGGGCGACAGAAGAGGCCCGTTTCTTGCATGCTTAAACACAACAGTTTACCCAGAACACAGACCTACAGTAAAGCAAATGAGTAAGAGAGAAAGGGGGTAAAAAGGAGCCAGCCTTGCTCTGTGACAAGGGATCAAGGAAGTGAGTCAGCCTTGTCCTGTGCAGGAAAGATGGTTAAATATTCACCCCGCACATATTTATGAAGCGCTGGCTATGTGTCTGGCACTATGCTGGGAGCTGGGCCTGCAGGAGGTTGCAAGGCAGACCTCGGCATTGCCTATATTCCAGCAGGGCTGCGTGGGAGAGCTTCACGGAGTTCATGGGGGAAAGCCATGATCTTCTCATTCCATTTTCTACCAACCGTTTGACATCCTTGCCGATAGTACACAAACGTGGGTTATGCGCGAGGGCCTACTGCAAAGTCCGTTCAAAAGCACCAGCCGCTGTGCATGAGAGAGATGAGGCTGTCTGCTCTGGCAAGGATTTATAGCCCCGGGAAGCCACTGGGGCAGGCCGACTCTGTCCTATAGGGTCATTCACTCAGTGTCATGGAGTCAAAGCTGACTCAAAGCGACCTGCTGCAGGTTTCTGAGACGGGAACTGTTTACAAGGGTAGAAAACCCCATCTTTGTCCCCAGGAGCTGCTGCTGGTCTTGAACTGCCGACCGTGAGGGTCTAGGCCCTGCGCTTACCCACACTACACCACAGGGGCTCTAGTGAGGGTCGCTGTGAGTCAGAATTGACCCCATGGCAGTAAGTTCGCTTGATTTCTCCTGAGATTGCTAGTCCAGTACAGAATCCAGTGCTACAGGAATATACAGAAGGGAGACAAGCTCGTCTGGGGCGTCCAAACCCAATAACAAAACGGAACCCGCTAGCCCCAGAGCAACAGCAAGGGAGGGAGGGTCCTTACCTGCTCCGGTGCAGCCCAGGCTGAGGCCCAGCAGCAGCTGCACAAATGAGATCATGTTCTGCTCCGGGAAGACACCAGGAGTTCAGTCCCCTAGGCCACCTCTTCCAGAGGCCTTGGGTCCTGGCCTGCCCTAGAAGCCCCAGCCTGGAGAGATGGTCTTCAGACACCGAGTGGACTATACCAGGGCCTTTTTTGATCCCTGCTAAGGACGTGATTTAGGGCTACCAAGTCCTTGGATGCTAGATCTGTGCCTACCACAAGTCATTGAAGTCAGACGTCCCAGACCAAAAGTCCAATTCGCCACATAGGCGGAGACAGACGTAAAGACAAATAGCTGGGTGACTCGCCTTTGCATCATCAGTTACTAGGTAAGCTTCATCCTGCCCTAGGCCTTGGCAGCAGGTGTCCTGGTTTGCTTCCTAAGTATTCTTTTCTTTTTCATTTTTGCTTTCAAATCCTCTTTTCAAACTATTATGTTGCTGTGGTTGATAATATACACAGTTCATATTATCCAGACATCGTATTGATTATTTTGTTGTTGTTGTTGTTGTTATTATTTTATTTGTCAGGACAAAAAAAAATTTTTTTTAAGCATTTCATTGGGGCTCATACAATTCATCACAATACATAGATCAATTGTGTAAAGCACACCTATACATTTGTTGCCCTTGTCATTCCCAAAATCTGCTTTCCTCTTGGGTTCCCGGAATCAGCTCATTTTCCTTT
>NW_022104553.1:11895184-11898093 GCF_000313985.2 Echinops telfairi
TGGTGTGCTGCTTCCACGTGGGCTTTGTTGCTTCTGGGCTTCAGGACAAAATTTAAAAACCATTTTAGTGCCAGATAATGCATGTGTCATACAATTCAATGGCTTGAGTATGTTAAAAAGCTGTGTAATCATCAACAATAAGATAAAATATGCATAGTTCAGCAATGTCCACATATGTAATTCAGTGACATGAATGCTATTTTTCAAGTTCTGTCTCTCTTCATTCTTTCTGGGTGGAATGACTGGTTTAGAGGTGGCTTTCTCTAGAAAAAGTCTTTCCAGCGTTCCCAGGGTGGGCGCAGCCCGACTGCTCACCACTTCAGCTTTCCCACTCACTGTCCTCTCAGACGACCAGTCCCTCTGGTTCTTTGAAGGGACGGTACCCAGGATCTCTTGATGGGTCCTGTCACTCAGGAGACAAGAGGACTGTGGGTCCCTGAGGGGAAGGGGGGGGGCGGTGGACAGTTGGAAGAGGCAGAGCCGTTGAGAAAGGAAGAGCCACAGGAAGGGTATGGAGGCTACAGAAGAAGGGACGCCATTCCACTAGAGATCAGGAACAGGGCCTGGGAAATCCCTCCTTCGGCCTCCATTGCTTCCTCTCTCCTAGCTCGTCAAACTTCATTTCCTCCTCAACTAGAAAGAGCTTTCTGAGGCCAGGAAACAGCATCCCCCCACGCTCTGGGCCCTCACGGGGGCAGACTGCAGGGTAACAACTCCTCTTACACACTTGGACAAACAGCTGTTGACGGTTCAGTGCCTACTGCTCACTTGTCTCCCCCAAACTCTAAACTCCCCCGTGTGGTTCCCCCCGCCCTGGGTCCCCTCTGTCCCAGGGGCATTATGAAACCACTTCAAAAATAAGATAAAGTTTCCTTACTCTACTTGCCCCAGAAAAGATAGGTTTTAAGTGGAAATCAATTCTCTTTCGCCCATTTTGAAATTTCTAATTGATGGGGTATTTTTTTTTTTTCATCGCAAATTGAAAACTCTTCAGTTGACTTCCCTCTGCTCCTCCAGGTTTCAGGACCTGCTGCTTCTCACCTGAGCCATGAAAAACCCTCGCAAAGACTGCATCTAATAATGAGTTAATAATGTCAAGGAGCCCCTTGACACCACCCTTACGTGCCATTTCCCACAGCTCCTGACCTCCCAGAAAATGTGCTATTTATGCACTTTTAAAAGGAGGGGGTGGGGGAGGGTGCAAGTACCAAAAATGAATGCAAAGATGAATACCAGAAACAAAAGGCTTATTTCACCTTTCTTATTGCAATCAACGGAATCTCTGCCCATATTTCCCAGCCACCCCTGCTCTCCAGCCCATCTTATTTAGAACTCCACTGTAACCCCTCTAACGCACCAGCAAATGGGGTGCAGTGGGTGTGGGTGCACCGCGTGACGTGGAAGGTCAAGCATTTGTTGAGCTTCTATTTGGTGACCAGGGACTACACTGATGGGCCCTCAATACAGCATCTCATTTAATCGTCACAGGCTTGTCCGTGGGCCTCCTTTTGCAGGCCCGAAAACGGGCCCAGAGGTTCACATCCAACGCATAGAGACCGTAATCCTCTTTCTCCTACAGCCCCCAAAGACACGAGGTCTGTGCCCACACACTCACTCACTACATCTTGGGCTGTGAGACCCTGGTACAGGGAGCTGGTGGTGCCAGCCTCTGATGAGAGAAAGACAAGATAGGAGCACGCGAGCCAAGCCAACAGCCCCGCTACCTCGCTCGCTGGTTCTGTGTTCCTTTTGCTCTCAGACTCACTGTTTCTTCCACTTTCTCTTCTGTCAGCTTTCAGGTACGTACAAGTTCTGTGCTCCTCCCCAGCCCCACCTCCTCTCTGCCCTCCCCCAGCGGGCAGTGAGCCTAATCTGGGCTCCTGGCATTCTTTCCAGTGCCTGCCAAGCCTAATCCTGGCAGCAAACCAATGGGGCTGCTTGCAATGCTGGAGCCTTTGGCCAGCAGCAGTGAGCGGGGAGCAGGTGGCCGTCCTGTGAAGGTCTCGCGCCGGCAGCCAAGGGAGAAGTGAAACTTTCCGTCAGTCGGCAACAGGAAATGGTAGGAGATGATTTCACTACTCTATTAATGTGAAGACTGCCCGAGAATTGGAGAATAAAGTCCGACAGAAAACCCAGAGACCTGTGTTCCGTGAAACATTTTGCTTCCGTCCCCTCCTCACCCTGGTCCTGCTTTGTCTCACTCACACACACACACACACACACACACACACACACACACCCCTCCAGCCCACCTCAAAGAATGCTTTAACGTCCCCGTCGATGGGTGGTGTTAGACCTGTAGTTTGAAGGTCAACGCCATGATGGGAACCCCGGCCAGCTGCCCACGTGCTGCCCTTCCCTCTCTGCTTCTCTCCCTGGAGGCCCGTGGCACCGTCCTGAAGCACTCAGTTGCTGACCGTGAGGCTGGTGGTTTGAACAGACCTGGGGAGCCACTCCTGCAAGGATTACAGCCTGGGAACCCCGAGCGGGAGTTCTGCTCTCTCCAGAAGGGAGCTGAGAGCGCCCAACAGCCCCAGCTGGAGGGTCCAAAGAACAGGTGCTCTTCTTCCTCCTCGCCCAGTGAGCTACCCTTGGGCCGATGCACACAGCAATGGACCACCCAGAGGCAGACGATGCGGGCCAGCAAATGCTCGAAAAGAGAAACATCTATGTTAAGGCAAGTAAGCAATTACCGTATATACTCGAGGATAAGCCAACCTGAATATCAGCCGAGGCACCTGATTTTACCACAAAAACTGCATTTAAAGAATGTGTTGAAGGGGTCTTAAAGGCTTGAAGATAAACAAGCGGCCATCTGGCTCAGAAGCAACAAAGCCCACATGGAAGAAGCACACCAGCCTGTGTGATCACGAGGTGTCGAAGGGATCAGTTATCAGGCATCAAAGAAC
>NW_022104553.1:11898193-11900806 GCF_000313985.2 Echinops telfairi
TGTAATTTTGCTACTGTTAGGAATTGGAATGTACATATCTGATATGCACGGTGTCTTTTCATTGTTACACATTGAGCATAATTAAAGCATAGTGATTAATCACAAAACAAGATGTCACTATATATTGTGAAAGATTGATGTGTTTTCCGATGGTCTTAGGTGAGCCCTGTGAAAGGGTCATTCGACCCCCAAAGGGGTCGAGACCCACAGGTTGAGAACTGCCCGTGTAGAGCATAGCAATGCATGGAATACATAGTTTCATCTTCTCACCCTCACCCTCCCTCCTCCCAGAACCTTCAAAGTCTGTTCCCTTTGCTATGTAACTCTTGGTCTCCGGTTTCCGTCCTTAAAGTAGTGGGCTCACTCTATATTGATCCTTTTGTGTTTGACTAACTTCACTCCGCATAGCGTTTTCCGCGTCTATCCATGTCCTGAGATGTTTCTCACTCCGTCTTGGTTTGTCAGTGATGCGTAGCATTCCGTTGTGTTTATGCACAAAAATATCCTTTGGCTTCTTTGTTTATTTTATTATGATTACCGTTTATTGTTTGTTATATTCAAGAACAATGTCCACTTTATTTCCTTTCAGGCTTCTTGTTCTTCAGCTTCTAATCTTTCTGTGGACTTTGGAGGGGGTTGTGAGGCAGCACCTGCGGGTCTAAATCGGGGTGGGGGGGTCTCTGGGCCCACCAGGCTCCCCGTGACCCGTTCCTGACCAAGCTGCTGTGAACTGTACAACTCACACAATAATGTAGCTTCGCCGACAGCTTGCGGGGCACGTATGCATCAGAGGCATTTGCTTCAGAAATATTTCTGATGCAGCCTCACTGTTTGTTTTTTAAATCATTTTATTGGGGGCTGATATAGTTTATTATATAATTTATCATTTAACTGTTCATTTCTTATATTATATATTTATCTGTATATAATTTAACGGTTCATTTCTTGTTATATATCTAATGATCTTTATAAATAAATATATTTAATTATCAGCAATTTGGTTTTATCTCTCTAGAGAACCCTGTCTAACACAGGGGCTCCTACAACTCTTATCACAATCCATCCATCCATTGTGTCAAGCACATATGTACATTGTTGCCATCATCATTCTCAAAACATTTGCTTTCTACTTGAGCCCTATGTATCAGCTCCTCATCTTTCGCCCCCCCCCACCCGCTCTCCCTTCCCTCATGAACCCTTGATAATTTATAAATTATTATTATTTTGTCAGGTTTTACACTGTCTGACATCTCCCTTCACTCATTTTTCTGTTGTCCGAACCGATTACAAGGATCTACATAGAACCTCCTCCCTGGGGGATGGACAACAGAAAAATGGGTGAAGGGAGACGTTGGACAGTGTAAGACATGACAAAATAATAATAATTTATGAAGTGTCAAGGGTTCGTGAGGGAAGGGGGGCCGGGAGAGAGGGGAAAAAATGAGGAGCTGATACCAAGGGCTCAAGTAGTCAGAAAATGTTTTGAGAATGACGTTGGCAACAAACATACAAATGATGGATGGATTGTGATAAGAGTTGTACGAGCCCCCAATAGAATTGTTTTTTTAAGTGCTGAAAAACTCGGCTTATACTCGAGTATCTATGGCAGTACAGTGGCCTTAAAAGAGAAAAGCCGCGCAGGTGTGTGGACAGAGCAGTTGTCTCAGTCAAAGGGGCTGAGCTTTGCCTCCATGGCTGGACTCATGTCGGAGAAGGAAGACTGGTGGTCTCTCACAGCTGGTGTAGAGAGAGGCCCGCTTGGCAATGCGATGAGTGGCTGCATCAGATGTCTAGCACGGGCCTGGGAGGACCAAAACCCAAGCAGGCCGCAGTCACATTACCGGCACTGCACGTGTAAGGAAGTCGCATGCTTCTCAAAAAAGTGTGGTCGTAAGAATAAATCTCTTTCTTCCAGGCAGTCCCTAAAGCCACATCCTCACATCCCTCTTCTGGACAGATGGTTTCACCTCCAGCTCCATTTCAGAAACATCAGCGTTTACTCAGTTCGTCATTTTTTATAACCTCAATCCAATAGCATGCGACCACATGTGTGACTTCCTTTAATGTCGCTGAAATTGCACACGCCTGTCCCATGACAGGATGACGTGACTTCCCCAGGCCACCTACACACACTGCACTCCCTCCCTGTCTATCTGCACCAGCTCTCCCCGCAGGAGCCTTGTTCTTGAAGCTGGCCCTTTGGTTAAAACTGCTGCAGCTGGGTCTTCATTCTCCCATTCTGCCAACTTGAGTAGTCAATGGATTTCTGAACTATCGCGGGGGTAGGGGGTGGTGTTTCTAACTTGCTACCACAACTCTTTCTTCTTCTTCCTCTTGATGAAGTGTTTAAAGATGACTGGGGAAAGGGGATGTTGACATCTCAGACCATCAACACTGCAATCAACAGTGCCAACCACTCATCAATCCTACCTACTGCATTCGATCCCATCTCCCCTGATTGCTCTTCTCCCTCTTAGGGACCACCGGCCTCCCTTTCACCCACGTCAGTCCCCATCCACTGTCTAGAGCAGTGGTTCTCAACCTGCCTAATGCCATGACCCTTTAATACAGGTCCTCTTAGGGCTGGGGTTAGGGCTAGGGTTAGGGTTAGGG
>NW_022104553.1:11900906-11903560 GCF_000313985.2 Echinops telfairi
ACCATCAGCTTTCTTCACCACATTTGCTTATGTACCCACTTTGTCTTCAATGATAGTGTTGGGAAGGTAAGATCGTGTCAGGAAGGTGAGCATCATGGAATGCCAGTTTAATAGAGCAAAGTGTTCTTGCATTGAAGGAATACTTGAGTGGAGGCCCAATGTCCATCTGTTACCTTAATACTAAACTTATAAATATGTGCACATAGATCTATTTCCCCATCATCATATATAAATATATTTACGTTTGTACATGCCTGTATTTAGACCTCTATAAATGCCCTTTGCCTCCTAGTTCTTTCCTCTATTTCCTATTATTTTTCCTCTTGTCCCACTATCATGCTCAGCCTTCATTTGGGTTTCAGAAATTCCTTCCGGTTGCACTGCCCTTGATCAAACCCTACCAGGCCTCTTACACCCTCCTCACCACTGATTTTTGGGTCAGTGTTCCCTTTTGGATCAGTTGTTCCCTTGTCCCTGGGTTTGTTCACACCACTTCCTTTCCCCCACCTCCCCCTTCCCCATGCCCCACCCCCACCCCCGCCCCCTGGAACCATCAGTCCCATTGTTTTCTCTTCCAGCTTGTTTATCCCGTCTTATCTAGATAGACCTGCAGAGATAATAATATGCACATAAATACAAGACAGAGCGAAACAAAGCAACAAAAGAAAACAAAACAACAACAACAAAAACCAATGACAAAAAAAGAAAAGGCTGTAAATAGTTCAAGGTCTGCTTGTTGATCCTTAGGAGTGTTTTCCAGTCGAGTCTGATGCGGTACCAGTTCCTGGCCCCAAAGCTAGTTTTGGTACTCCCTTGGGACTTCCTTGCTCTGCTCCCCTTGCTGTTCTGTTGCACCCCCTTAGTGTTTTACCTTGGTGTGGTGGGGTCAGATCAGGCACAATTCCCACAGTGTGTCTCCAGTGCTGTCCCCTGTAGGGCTACAGGACAGTGAGGGACATCGTGTCTCATTGTAGCCTCCAATGTTTTTTATTATGAACTTCTTAGTGGCCTTGTCTTTGGGCACGCAGCAGGCGCAGTTGGTGCAGCGAATACAGCATGGCGCGGCCTTCCTTAGCACGTCCATTGTTCTGCCTTTGCTTTGTCATCTCGGAAGGGAGGACGCACGAGAGAACTACAAAGTGTCTTTATTCTTCTACTGATGGGCGTTTCAGCTGTTGTAAACAGTACTTCGATGGGCATGGAAGCATATACATCTGTGTTATGGCTCTCAGTTCTTTAGGGTATACACCCAGCAGAGATTTGCTTGATCTTATGGAATTTCTATTCCCAGTTGATGGAGGTAAGCGCATATCACTTTCCACAATCACTGTAAAACTACCACAACTCTTGAAGAATGTTACTGTCTCCATCGTACCATGAGAAAATGGAGACAGAAAGGATATAATGGGTTGAATTGTGGTTTGTTTTTTTTAAAAATTTAAGAAAAAAAAATCATACATTCAAGTTCTAAGTCACAGTGAAAGTGGCCTTATTTGGGAACAGAATTATTTGGGAAGGAATTATGTGAACTGGAGGCAGAAATTGGGGTGATGCAGCTTCAAGTAGTGAATGAGTTGATACAGACCTTCCAGCAATGGCCTTGTGACTCCCACCAAATGAATGAGGGGTACTATGTCCCTAAGATGTTGTGACCCACCAAGGGGCATGGAGCCAATCGTAGAGCACCTTCTTTGAATCCAAGCTCCCTGCCATGAGAACCTCACAGACCCAGGAGACAGAACCCTAACACTGAAAACGGGAAGGGACAGGTGGTAGCAGTGAGCAGCGGCAAGTCTAACAGAGTCCATAAGCAGAAAAACAGCAGCAGCAGAACCAGGAGACTAGCACCAATGGAGGGAGGTGACTACAGTGAGCATGCTTACCCCAGAGTAAGACAGCTGAGTATCTTGGGGCAAGAGGCTTGCTGGTGGTGTGGAGGAGGCTCTGGGCACTTGATTGCCCTCCCTCCATGCCCATGAAGTTCGATGAAGAGGTTTGACACCACGACATTATTTTCACACACAGCAAGGATTACGGAAAACCACCAGAAGTTGGGAAAGAGCAAGTACAGCTTCCGTCCCCAGATTCTTCAGAGGAGCGCCGCCGTGCGGTCACCACGATCCACAGCCCTGGTGGCACGGACGTAACACACTGCGCCGCTGACCACAAGGCCAGCCATTCGAAAGCACCAGCCATCCTGCACGAGAAAGGTGAGGCTTCTACTCCTGTAAATCATTAGCCTCAGAGACGCACGGGGCCCATTCCACCCTGCCCTTTAGGGTCGTTGTCAGTCAGAATCAACAAGACAATGGTCAGTTTTGAGCCTCCGGAATTTTGAAATAATACATTTCGGTTATTATGGGTCATCAGTTTGTAGTCCTGCATTCCACGGACCTCGGAAATGAATACAAGGTGTTACGTGCGTGTCCACAGTAGAACCATGACTTGAACTCCGGATGCCTCGCTCTAAATCCGGGTCTCCTAACCATTGACTAGAAGGTGATTTATAGTACAACAAAACTGTAACTGATCTAGAAATTAGCAGCAAAAGTGAGATTTATTGAACCGATTACAAGGAACTGTCCCCTGGGGGACAGACAACCGAAAAGTGGGTGAAGGGAGAAGTCGGACAGGGCAAGATATGACAAAATACC
>NW_022104553.1:11903712-11928553 GCF_000313985.2 Echinops telfairi
ACCTAATGTCGGGGGTTTAAGTGGAGAGAAAATGTTTTGAGAATGATGTACAAATGCGCTTTACACAATTTATGTGTGTATAGATTGCGATAACAGTTGTATGAGCCCCTAATAAAATGTTTTTTTTAAGTGAGATTTATTAAAAATTAAAGTATATTTTATAACCGTACAAAAATTAAGTGTAGAGAGCTGAGAGGGGGGGCAGGAAAAAGTGAGAGAAGCAGGGGAAGACACTGAAATTGGCAAGAGTGAAAGGCGACAGAGGTCAAGGCTGTCATATACATAATCCCACAATAGCGGCCTCTGAGGAGGTGCGTGGACAGAGGCTCCAGCTGAACAGGAGAGTGGGAGAAACCCCCAAACCTCGGAGATTTGATAGCAGCTATTTGTAGACGCGTATTTGCCTACGCTGACATCCGTGAATGTGGAAGAGCGATCCGGAACCAAGTTATGAGAACTTCCTAGGCCTAACCAAACACCTTGAGGGAGGGGGTCAATGGATGGGGCGGATTAGGACTATAGTCTCAAGGTCAACTGACATAACATAATGCACAAAAACAATGTTCTCCGTCCTACTTTGATAAATCGTGGCTGGAATCTTAAACGCTGATAAGCAGCCCTCAAAGATACCACTGTTGGTCTCTCCACATCCAGAGGAAAGATGCGTGATGGAAATAAAAGGACACATGGGAACAATTAGTTCAAAGGTCTAACGAACCACATAAAATCAGCCTCTGCAACGCTGAGACCAGATGAGCTAGACACTGCCTGGCTACCACTACCAGCTGCTCCCAAAAGACCACACGAGGAGACAGAGCCTGGATAAGATGGGAGAGAATCAAAGAGGTCAGGCTGACTGGTCAGAGAGAGGCTATGGACAAGCACCAGAGCAGTAAAGACCTAAACGTGAAAGGGAAATAGAACACTAACAGAAGGAAGCATAATGGGATCCCATAATTTGGCCAAGTACAGAGAAAGCAATGCTTTTTTCCTAATCCAAAATGATTCCGCAAAAAAGGAATGATATAATAGTCCTTTTTGATTTTTTCAAATTGTGACTGGTCTCTCAAAAGTCGTTTGGGAAAGACACATTCTCCTAAAATGATCTCAGCTCATCAAAACCTAAGAGGAAGAAGAATAAAATTATTTTATGAAAGGCAGGAGTCGATACAGAAATAGGTCTACATTAATATATGACATAAAATACATAAGTATAATAATTTATATGTATATATACTAACTATATTGTATATTATATAAATAAACATAATATAAAGGCATAAAATATGAGCCTTTAGATTAGTGGGTAACTAGCGAAATAACATTTGTTAGACATTTGACCCTCCCTCTGCAGCTTCAGTTTGAAAGCTTTATGCGCTGAAGTTGGTCCACAAACATTTAAAATCTCATGGAGTGTAGGAAGCACCCCCTTACTACTTTATGCTGCAGCAAAACGTGTGGTTTGATTGTCCTGAACTTAGAAAAGTTTTCTTAAGATCACGAAAAAGCAAATAAATAAATAATTTTTCTTAAAAGATCATCAAAAAGCACAAGCCAGCAGGGTTTTGACTGGGCAAATTAAATCATTGTATTGAGGGAAAGACCTGCATATGCATTTAACTGGTGGGCAGGAGTGTGGAAGAGGTATTTGCAATAGCCATGCCAACACGCGTATAGAAATCCCCACAGATTCACAAGAAAAACCAGACAGTGCAATTTTTAAATAGCCAAAAGATATGAATCAGCCATTCACAAAGGGAGAAACCTAAGAAAATATACCCAGTTTCACCAGCGAAAGACCAATTAAAATAAGAATTAATCCCATGTCACACTCATCAGATTGCCAACGGTAAGGGAAATGAGAACCATCTTCTTAGATGGTGAGACTCGGTGAGACGGCGAGTGGTTTATGAATGAGAGTGTCCGAAGTAGTTGGGAGGAAATAATTAACATATGAAATAGGACAGCATATTCTTGAGAGTAAAATCTGGGTTGAGTTTGATAAAGATCAATTAGGGAGAGAGCAGCGGTTCTCAACCTGTGGGTCCTGACCCCTTTGGGGATCAAACGACCCTTCCCAGGGGTCATCTAACGCCATCAGAAAACCCAGCAATATTTCACAACGTACAATTACATCTTGTTTTGTGATTAATCACTATGCTTTAATTATGTTTAACTATGTTCAATTTGTAACAATGAAAAGACATCCTGCAGGGAGGGAGGGGAGAAATGAGGACCTGATGCCAGGGGCTTAATGGAGAGCAAATGTTCTGAGAATGATGAGGGCAATGAATGTACAAATGTGCTTGACACACTGGATGGATGGATGGATTGTGATAAGAGTTGCATGAGCCCCTAACAAAATGATTTTTTTAAATGTACAAATGTGCTTGACACAATGGGTGGATGTAATGTGTGGATTGTGATAAGAGCTGTAGGAGCCCCCAATAAAATGATTTTTTTAAAATAAAAAAGAGAAAAAGAAAATACATCCTGCATATCAGATATTTACCTGATCGTTCAGAACAGTAGAAAAATGACAGTGATGAAGTAGCAACGAAAATAATTTTATGGTTGGGGGTCGCCACAACATGAGAAGGTGGATGAAAGGGTGGCGGCATCAGGAAGGTGGAGAACCACTGGGCGAGAGGTTTCGGGGCAGGTTCATGGAAGAGGTTGCACTGGGGTGAGACCCATGGACTTGGTTAGGACCACAATAGGCCGAGCAAAGTAAGTTTTCTGATGAGAGGACAAGCCTGGGCAGGTGACAACAGATGCAGTAGTGCTGTCAAGGAAGAGCTAGGAGAGCAAATTCATTGGTGGACAGGATTGCTGCTGGGAAAAGCGGCCCCCCCTTGTGATTAGAAGGGAACACCAGATCAGAGGGTCTAGAGTGGTTCGGTGTTTAAATGACGATCACGTGGACTGCTTAATCGGAAAGCATGCTGTCTAAGCCTATGCTTGTACTGAGGAGGAGTTTGAGAACCAAGGAGCGCAAGTAACCTTTGTAGGGTCACACAACACAGTAAAAGCTGCTTTGTGATTTGACTGGCGGTCCATGTCAAGTAATGTTCTCTGGCCTGCATGAACCATTCAAGGTGCTCTGTGACTGTGCTGCCTGGACAGACAGGGGAGCAGGTACAGCACGATGGAAGCACCAAGCCATCCCTCCAAACCACATCCACTGCCAAGGAGTCAGTGCTGACTTATGGCGACCCCTGTGGGTTTCCAAGGCTGTCACTGTGGGGAGGAGTTTCGTCCGAGTGGCTGCTGGTCGTTTGGAATTGCCAACCAATGCAGCTCACCGCCCAGTACATAACCACTACGCCACCAGGGCTCCAAACCATGCCTCGTGCCAACTAACTGATTCCAATACACAGAGACCCCCTCGGGCTGATTGGAACTTCACCGTAGGGTTTCGGAAGCTGGGAATCTTTGTGGAAGTAGATTGCCTCATAGTTCTCCAATGAGGAACAGCTGGTGGGTTTGCACCACCAACCTGCGCGGTGAGCAGTCCAATAGTCCACTGCTTAATCCACTGTGCTCTGATGAATTGCTTTACATGTGCCTCATTTCTTATTATCCTTCCTGTCTGGGAGTGGCTGGGGGTGACGTGGTGACATGAAATTATTTTGGTGTTGGTGAGAGAGTCTCTCTTCTTTGTTTTATACCAGGGTCTAATCAAAAGACCTTTAAAAAATAGTTGCATTAAAAAAATCATAATAATAAATTGTTGTTGGCATATAGTTCACATGTTATACAGTTTGATCATTTAATTGTGTTGAGAACTTGTGCAATCATCAACACAATCAATTTCAGAGCATTTTCTTCTTATCTTCATTGTTATTAGCTCCCTGTTTCTACCCCAATCTCCCTGCCATGCCCTGAGCTAATTATTAATCCAGTTACTGTGTCTACAGACTTACCTCTCCTGGATTTTACAGACAGAAAAACATACTAAACACAAATACACAGCAAACTAACAACTGGCGACACAGAGAAAAACCTCAAGTCAAATAAAGGAAAAAGTGTTACAAACCGAAACAACTTCACAACAGGTCAAAAGGAAGAACAAATAAGGGGTTGTGTTTTAACCTAATTGCTATTCACATGCCGAGAATATGGTTGGAGGGGATTCACTGGAGGCTGATCCATGTGGGGCCCTGCAAATTGATTGTGTGCTTCGCTGTTAGAGATACCCTTGGGCAATCTGGGCGTTCATAATGTAAGCTCTGATATCATCCCCTCCTTCAAATTTGGATTTCATTAGTTACGCTCTTTGGCTCACACAGGATGGTGTGCTTCTTCCATGTGGACTTAGTTGACTCCTCATTTAGGCTAGTTGTTGGTTTTTTGGTCTGGTTTTGTTTTGGGGTTTTGTTTTGTTTTGTTTTTTTAGGGTATTTGCTTTAAGGAAAGCCTTTCAGAATGCAGATGCTTTTTTTTTTTTTCTGATAGCTGGTCCCCGTATGGTTTCTTCACCATACTTTGCGATAGCCCTTATATTATCAGTGATCTCTTCTCAAGGTGAATATCAAGTTGGGCCATGTCATAAGAACTAATTTTTCTTAGATTGGGGCTAGAAGTAAGAGTGAGCCCCAAATCCATTTATTTAACTGTGGTTTATATATGTCTCTGGCTCATTTTAGAGACACTAGTATCAATTTATGATAGAGAACCTTATCAATCATCGGGACATAGTGTCATAAATTTAGTCAACGATATAGAATTTAAAATGCTGTCAAGAAAAGGAAATTCTACAAGTAAGTATAGGCTGGCTTTTCAAACCACAGTACGTGAATGGTTGACTTGTACAAATTAAACTCTCAAGTGACTGGATACTGTTTACATGAACAATGGGGGCTGGGGAGATGGCAAAACTTTCAGTGATACTCATTCACAAAGGCAGAACCACATTAATGTATGCCATCAGAAAGTAACGATGACATTGAAATAGGAAGTATATGGTAGTCTCAGGCCACCATTCCTTGGGCATCCTCAAAGCAAGAGATTCGAACCAAAGTCCAATAACCACCAAGTCCATTACCTTGGGACAGCAGACATCTGCTTCTCTCACAGTAAGGCATTTCAGCTTAAGTCCAAGGGCGTAGGTCAGGTCTTTGAATCTTCTACAGGTGAGTTTGTGTTTGAGCCCAGTTCCCTCAGTGGGGTTTGCACATACAATCTTTCTGGCGTGGCCTATGAAGGATGTCGGAGGCCTTGCAAAAGCAGAGTCTAAAGTCACAGTAGTCTACAGCACACAGCCTGGGTCACTCAGGGCTGGATAAAAACTAGGTCAAAAGTAACCAGCATAATACTGGGTGTATTCTCCCCTTGGGTTCTACATAAATATCACTAAGCAGTTTTTCCTGAAGGGAGGTTGTTCCTTCCAGTTTACCCACCAACAGAACTGTAATCATCTTCTCTGAGACACACAGGCCCCTCCTGTCCTCCGTCTGGACTTGATTTTCCAGTAAGTTTCGCGTATCACTTCTGTATGCATGTCTGATGATTTGGGGTGACCTTAGCACAGTGCTGTATGGCAGTAACTGAATGGTCTTCTCCCTGGCCCCCACCCTGAGAAACTGACCCCAGCCTAGGTGAGGTCTCCTCTTTCAAAGTGGGTTTTAAGATGTACCTACAAAGGCGTGGGTGATATGTAGGGCATGGGTGCTGGATAGGCTCTCTACCTTGTTGCTTTGGGAGATCAAATTAGATTGCATGACCTGAGAGCAGAAGCCTGCCTTCAACTTGGTGTGTACCCTTATACGATAGCTGGCCTTTTGTGAGTGACTGACTGTAGGAATCGTGTCTGGGGTCGTGAAGGCTTGTGTTCAAACAAGCAGCCATCTAAGCGAGCAGTCAACTAAGTCCACACGCAAGAAGCTCACCAGCTCGTGTGTCATCCAAAGATGATGACTTAAACATTCCAATATGGTGAAGGGAAACGTATCAGAACTTAAATTGGGAACACCCAATTGGTAGAAGGCTTTGGAGGACAGTGGGAGCCCCAAGCCCATCTGCAGAGTTTCTGGTCAGACTAAGTCCCTGGAAGATCCCCTCTAGCCACGGGCAAGGGTCTCCAGTAGCCTTACTATCAAACAGATCATTGTCATCTTGATTATGCTAGCTAGAACTTGATTCTCAATCAATTGACTTCCCTTTGGACCCAACCTGAATTTGTTCCAGGTGCAAGTATCTCTTGCTTGTTCCATGACAAACATTTCATCCCTGGCTTTAAAAATATTGATGTTGGTCTTTTCTTTCTTAATCATGTTTATCTTTATATTATTATTATCTTATCCTCACCACTTTACTTCGTTTTTGTCTTTTATTGTTTCCGTCCAGTTTTCCAGTTTGTGAAGCACAGAAGGAGTGGATGCATAGAGGTAATTACTGATGCAAGGGTTTATAGGGGACGTATGGGTGGAGGTTGGAAGACAGGGAGGGTGAGGGGATTTGGGGAGTAAGCAATGAATGTGGGAGGTGGGGAGGGGCCACTAGAACTGATTGACTGACTGTGATCACACACTCATTTTGAAGGCAATTTAACCATGAAAAAATGAAAGAAAGAGAATGTTCTAAAATCGATTGTGGTCATGATTGTACAATTCTTCTTAATATGATCGAACTATTGGTTGTATGATATGTGGATTATATGCCAGTAAAACTTGAAAAAAACATGCTGACAGTCAAACCTTAAAAACTGCCTTTACTGTGTTGTATGACTTTAGCAACCAACACATCACCACTGTGCCACCAGGGCACCATTGTTGAATGACTTTAAACAAGTTGCTCCTTTAAAAAAATTTTATAGTGTCATTAATGTATCCAATGATACAGATTTTTGGTGGGTAAAACACTGTTTACCCACCAACAGAAGTGTAATCGCCTTCGAGATATATGTGCTCCCCCACGCCCACGCCCACGCCCCGCCCCCTCCATCTTGACCTGGATTTCCGGTATGTTTCACTTATCTGTGGGAGTGTCCACTGATTTGGGATGACCCTCCTTCCTCTCCTCCCCTCTAGGGAAACTGAGCCCAGCTGAGGGGATGCTCATATCATGGGAGTGAAATGTGGTTCATGAGCGCTAGATATGCTCTCTATCTTGTTGCTTGGGAGATTGGATTAGAAGATTAAAGGACTCCCCTTCCCCCAAAAAAAGAAGAAGATTACAGGACCTGAGAGCAGAGCCTGCCTTGATGGTTATCCTTGTAGAGGTGGACTCATGCAGCAGTTGGCCTTTTGTGACTGATGAACTTCAGTCAGCAGAATGGTTTCCAAGTCCGTCCGTGTCACGAGGTGCTTCGTGGTTTCATCACTGTTTTTCAGGGATGCATAGTATTCCATTGTGTGTCTGTGTCTGTACCACCGTTTCTGTATCCATTCGTCTACTCATGGTCACATGGGCTGGTTCCAGCTACTTGCTATTCTCACTGATGACCCTCACAGCTCTGAGGTTGGTTACATTTAAGTCTCTAATCCATCTTGAGTTCCTTTTTGTGCCCGGTGGTGAGGTATCAGTCCTGTTGAAGAAGCCACCTCCGCTCCTTGGTTCTCAAACTCCTCCTCAGTAAATGCATAGACTTAGACAGCATGCTTTCCTGTCAAACAGTCCACGTGATCGTCATTTAAACACCGAACCACGAGACCCTCTGGTCTGGTGTTCCCTTCTAATCACAAGTGGGGGCCGCTTTTCCCAGCAGCAATCCGGTCCACCAATGGATTTGCTTTCCTAGCTCTTCCTTGATAGCACTACTGCATCTGTTGTCATCTGCCCAGGCTTGTCCTCTTATCAGAAAACTTTCTTTGCTCGGCCTATTGTGGTCCTAACCAAGTCCATGGGTCTCACCCCAGTGCAACCTCTTCCATGAACCTGCCCCGAAACCTCTCGCCCCAGTGGATCGTCATCAAACTGAAGCCCGATTCTATACTCGCAAGGACATGTTGTCATAGTTCCTATGTTAATTATTTCGTCCCAACTACTTTGGACACTAACTCATTCACAGGACACTCTCTCATTCACAGCTCATAAACAACGCGCAGTCTCACCACCTAGCAAGATGGTTCTCATTTCCCTTACAAATGTTGTTCACGCTAGCATACGCTGACTCCGGCCGGCCGGCTGCACTCCGGGAGCTGGCTTATACTGTTTCCACAGGAGTGATATGACCGAGGGACGGGAACACCTGGAGGCTCCGATTTCCCAGCTAGGGTGAAAAGCTGAACAGTGATACTTTGCGCAAGGCAAGCAAGCTTGTACTAGTCAAAACATCATCACAAATAGCTTTAGTAAAGCGGGAGAAAGGGGGGAAAGGCAATCATTTTGTGAGATTCTTAGAACGCAAGCTACACACATATATATATATTCACAACAGCCAGGAGTAAAAGCCATCCTGCAGTGCTGACACCATGCAGCAGGAGCTCCTCCGCTGAGTGAAGGGCTCTCCCCATGGCCTCCCCTAATGAGGAGGACTTGCGTTCAAGTTAAAGAAGGTTGAATTGGAAAGGACAACTCCTTTCGGTCGATCGACCCAGAAACAACGGAGCTAAGAGAGAAGTCACGCTGGGATTCAGAAGGGGGTTTATTGCCGTTGAAGGAAGGAACGTGGTCTTGATCGATCGGCCACGGGGCTCTTCTCGATGCTGGACGCAGGGTCAGCAGAGTTGCCCAGCTTAGAAATCCTTCCCCGCCCTGCTCCTCCTCCCCAGGGATGTGCCAGGGTTCCGGGGACTTCTGCTCTGGGAAAGAGGGGTCCAGGGAACCTGAGCACCCCCTGCTTGGATGAGCGAAGTTGTTAGCAGTTGGGCTCTGTCAGGAAGAATCAATCTGAGGAGAAAGAGGGAAGGAGGAGAGTCATGGGGGGCGGAGGGGGGGGGGCACCTCCTCCTTACAGGCTTCCCCCAGCAGGCAGCCCAACCCTATGGAAGTCAATGTCCTTTTGCTCTGGAAGCATCTGCAAGGCCCCTTGCTACAGCTGCCCACCCCACTCCTCCCTCCCTCCCTCCAAGATCCTACTCCCTGCCACTCCTGTGACCTGCCTCTGCTGTGCACATAACCCAGGCCCCATGCCTGAGGAAGTGTGGGGGGAAGTCAGATGCGCAGGCATTCCCTCCCCTGAAGGCAATCAGTTCCCAGACTGCTGTCTCATCCCACCACAGGGGTGGGCCTGCTCCCTGCCTCTGGGGACAATGGACAGGCTCCTGTAGGAGGGGTTTGCACCCTACTGATAATGTTCCTATGGAGACCCAGAGACCATCCCCTAGACCATCCTCTCATTGCTGTGTAACCTATAGTGCAGCCCCTTCCTGTGACATATGTCTCTACCTGTAATTAGTGGGCTGGCTTGCCCCCAAAAGGTATATAGGTGTGAGTCAGCAATAGAGCGCTCTCTGACTCTGAGCTCCTTGCTGCTCACTCCCTGGTCACTCCCCTCTCCCTTGTTCCCTTCCCCCTCTCTCCACGTGGACCACCAAGCTGGGCTGAGGTGAGCAATGGTACTATGTAACATGCCTGACTGTATTATTGTATTATCTCTCATGCTCTTGATGACTTTAATATAATACTTATATATCTCAACCGTACAATTGTGGATTACTGAACCCAGAAGTAGTATTACTGAACCCGAGTAGTAGTAATAGTAGTAGCAGCAGCGGGTGGGGGCTGGCCCATCACCCCCCAGTGCCAATTTTTAAATTTAATACTACAGAGGAAGGGCTGCCCCACCACGCCTGATGTAGGCTCCACAGCCTCCCCTCCCCGCAGGAGAACCCTAGTCTCCCTACCATTCAAGCACTGCGTCTGGCCCCCATGGCTCACCCCCCACCTGGCATACCGGCCGAGCAGGGCTTCCGGAAGTAGATGAGGAGGACCGTGCCCACAATGATGCCCAGCACGCCCAGGCCAAAGGCCACAGCACACAGCACGTTCTCCAGAAGATCTGAGGGAAGAGCATTTTGGGGCACTGGAAAGGAAGCGGGGAGTAGGTTCGCTAGGAGACCTCGCTGGCGAGCACCCCCACCCCACCCCCGGCCCCAAGACTTTTCAGTTAGAGAAAGACCCCTCCCAGGGGCCGATCCCTTTTTTGCCCGCGAAAGGAGGGCAGCGTCCAGGGACGAGGGTCTCACCCCAAAAGGCAATGGCGGTGTAGCTGTCGATCTCATGGGTCACGATGCAGGAGTAAAGGTCCGAGGGCTCGGGCGTGACGTTTAAGTACGAAAAGGCCTGGAAACCGAGTCCATCCGTCGCGGAGACAAAAGTGGGTCCGGCTCCTTCCACGGAGACCGAATGATGCTGCCAGCTCACGGACAACGAGGGCGGGAAGAGGTTCGTGACAAAGCAGACCAGCGTGTTGGGCTGGCCGTACTCCAGGGGCTTCAGCGCGAACACTTCGGCGACAGGAAACCCTGGTGGGCGTGGAGGGTGAGAGGAAGAAGGTACCTTTGGTTCTGTGGGGGTGGGGGTGCAGCTGGGGCTTGAAAGAACGCTGGTCGGAAAGGCAAAGGTAGATCTGGGGCACTCTGAACTCCGCCGCCCTCCGTGCCTAAGCCCCCCACCTTAGCACCCAATCTCCTACTACCTTCCCTTAAAATGCAGGCAGGTCATCAGTGACTACCTTGCTGAGCACAGTAACTTACGTGCCAATCTTATCAATGAGCAGGCACTAAGTGCTCCCTCTTAAATTCATCAAGCCCAATAAATGGTATGCAATGCCTACTCTGTGCTAAGCACCCTACAACCAAAGCACGGGGTGCAGACCATGACTGACAGAAATATTAAGATCCTAGGGGGGCACCAGGAAACCTAACAATGGGGATGTGGTATGGGGGCTAGCTACCCACCACCCCCACCATTGGCCTAACCTCTGGCCACTGGGATTTGCCCCTCCAGTCGTGGGCCTATTTGCTGTATTAATTGCTTGCATATCTCTGCATCAAGAGAAATGTTGGGTACATCTCTCTGGTCCTTCGCCCAGTCAGCAAACTCAGGCAAGCGAGGCACACGGGTGTTCTGCGCAAAGTCATAGGAGAAAAGCTGGTCTTCGTCATAGGCCTCCGAGAGGCCCAGGCTGGGGCTGCCATCCTGGCAGTACACCGTGTGCAGGAAGGTGTGGTTTTGCAGGTCGTTCGGCCGCACTGGAGTGGGAGCTGCGGATGAGATGGGGGAGGAGGGGTGATAGCTCGTGGAAGTGGAACCGCATCCCTGTGTCTGAGCTTAGAAGACAAAAAAGACAAAAAAGATCTGCCCCGGCAACGGAGGCAGAGCCGGGTGGATCAGTCCTTCCTGTGTTTGTTACAGTGAACCCTCGTTTATCGCGGTTAATTGGTTCTAGACCCTATCGTGATAAATGAAATTCCCGAAGTAGGATTCCTTATTTGTAATCAAATATTTTTGTAGTTAGAGCATAGAGGACCTGAAAAAACACCCCTTTAGTCACCATTACACTCGTAGTACCCAATTTATTCAACGAAAAAGGGAAAATACAGTAAAACATTTTGGACATTACAATTATCATGTATTATTTATTATATTATTTATGGCATCAAGCGTGTACAGTGTGAGCCAATCAGTGGCAGTAATGACAGAGCATGCGCTGTTACGCAAAAACCGCGATAGAGTGAAGCCGCGGAAATCGAAGAGTGAAGTGGCGAGGGTTCACTGTATTTAGAATCCTCCTCCTGGAAGAGGAAATTCGGAGAAGAGCAACTTCTCAACTTCCCCTGCCCATAAAAAAGCCAACGCTTCTACTAGCTACGGTAACAGAGTCCGCGCCGTCATGCTGGCCGTGTGGTTTGGTCACGGTGAGTGGAAAAGGCAAGCGGAGGCTGATCTCTATCCCGAGGACGATGCCGTCATTACCTTCCAGGGACTTGGCCCCAACTCACAGCAACCTCATGCACTGGGAGCCCTAATGCTGTGGTGGTTAGGCATTGGGTTACAATCCGCATGGTGGGCAGTTCAAAACCACCAGCAGCTCTTGTGGGGGTGGGGGGGGGGAGAAGACTGGGCTTTCTACTCCTGTCCACAGTTACTGTCTCAGAAACCCACAGGGGGTCGCTCTGAGTCCCAATTGACTCGCTGGCGGTGAGCGAGCGGTTGTCATCCACAGGATTTCCATTGGCTGATTTTCAAAGGTCCAGCACCAGGCCAGTCTTGGTCTGGAAGCTCTGCTGCAGTGTCCAGCATCGCAGCCACCCACAAGCCTCCAGGGACAGATGAGCACAGGGATTACACTTGGAGAGAGCTGGATCTCCTGCACGAGGCAGGGATTCTGCCAGTGAGCGACCACTGCCCTCATCAAGGGTCCCTTTGTCCACTTCACATAAAGCCACCCTGTGGCCAGATGAGGCCTCTGGGAAGATTCCCTAATCTTAAAAGGGCAGAGGAAGGTCCAGCCATGGCATCCCCAAGCCATAGGTGGCACACACACACACACACACCCCACTGCTGTGGGGTCCATTCTGAAGTTGCTTATAGGGTTTCTGAGGGTATCAATCTTTACCGTAGCACATAACTTCATCTTTCTCCCCCAGAGCGGTTGGTGGGTTTGAACGGCCGACCTCGTGGTTAGCTGTCTCATGCTTCCCTGACAATGTGGCCAGAGGTGCTTCCAGCACCCCAGCACATTGAGATACTCGTCTCCAGTCTTCTCTTGAGCTGTTCCCACTGGCAGCAGATCTCACTGAAAACATCTTCCCTTATCTCAGCCCCTGAGGATTAGGGGAAGTGGGTCCCTAGCTAGAGGAAATCATCCTTATTACTTGAAACGCCCAACCAGCGACTGCCTCTTCCCAATACTCGGAATAACAGACATTTAAAGTCTGAGGGAGCTTTGGAATTCTTCTTCCATTTCCTTAGAGAGAAAGAAATGCGGAGCCGTCAGGCTCAGACGCCTCACCACAGCACAGCGCAGAGGCCGACCCCGATAGACTCGCGGAAATAACAGTGGCTTCTTCAAGTGTTGCTCTACCGCCTTCCAACTGTCACTGGGGACATGCGACGTAAAATCTTTGCTTATCGTTTTCTTCTTCCCTTTTTTTTTTTTTTGGTATTGTAAGCAATTCTATTGTAGAACATGTATAAAATAAAATGTGTCATTTCACCATTTTTAATGGACAATTCAGTGACATCAACTACATCTGCAATTTTATGCATCAATTTCCCAAACTGCTTGGTACAAGAACGAAACCCAAACTCACTGCCATCATCACAGAGACCCTCTGGGACAGGGTACAACTGCCCCCATCGGTTTACTCTTCACAGGAGCGGAAAGCCCTGTGTACCTATCGTGTTCTTCATCTGCAACATAGACACCGTCATTTTGGCTCCAAGAGGTTGTCTTCAATGGAATGAACATGGAGACCATCTCTGGCATTGTGGCCATCCATTAATAGTTGCTCTCTTTCCCAAATCTGCTATCCCGTCCCTTACCTCGCAAGACCTCCCACCACTTTCAAAACCAAGGCTCTTTTCAAATGCGTTGGGCTGGCTCCCTAGGCTCTAACCCCATCAGCACTGAAGTCAAAGGACAGATCTTGTCATACCATCATGGATGGCCCAGGAGTTGGGCAGCAGCCACAAAAGGTGCAGCAGCTGGAGCGGCGCAGCGACCCGGTGCTGGTCATGATCCATATCTTTTCACCACCGTGTGGGTTTGGAGCTACCAACCCGGCAGACCTCCGTCCTGAAACTCCCTCCCCCCGATGGTAGCCTCAGCTCATCCTCTGTCAGCTCACTCCCAATAGTTGCCCTTCTCCTTTTGATTAAACCAATCCCAGACAGATACAGTTGAACATCATCAGTTGCTGGGGAAACACCTGCTGAGAGCAACCTCCCTAAGACTTGGCTCTCTACCAGGCCAGGGTGTGGTGTGTAACTGGGCTTGGTAGGCCAGTGGAGGAATGTGTGCCTCCTGGTGGGGTGCCCTCTTCTGTACCAGACTGTGACTGATACAGGCTCGCTGGACCAGTGCCGCCAAGTGGCAGGGTTCTGCAGTGATTGGAGGTTCCTTTTCCCCTGGCACCCCCTCCGGACGCCCCCGTTCCTCCTTTCTTCTCCCTTGTAGAGCTCCCCGACATTCTTTTTCAGAAAGCTTACTCTCTGTCCAGCATGAGCGCTTCTTCTCGCTGTAGAAATAAATAGGAAACCATGTATAGTGCTAAAAATACAAAGAAAAAGTCAATTCCTGCCTTCAAAGCTTCAGTCTAGTGATACTTCATAATTACATAATAATGTACAATATCCAAAAAGCAACGTGACAAAATGCTTTGGAAAAATTTTAAGAGAATGAGACAATAAAAAGCCCCCAAAACTCACTGCGAACAAGTCGATGTCAAATCATGGCGACCCTCGTGGACAGGGTAGAACTGCCCCGGTGAGTTTCCAAGACTAACTCTTTGCAGGAGTAGAAAGCCCCATCTTTCTCTCAGGTGGTGGGTGGTTTCAAACTGCTGACCTCGAAATTAGCGGCCCAACACATAGGTAGGGCATAATCGGGCTGACTCCTAAGAGTCTCATGGGAAAAGCAATTTCACTAGCAGGGAGACAAGAAGAAAAATAATTCCATAGCAAGGGTAGGCAGATGTATAAATGTCAAAAGATCCTAAACTCCTTAGGAGACTAGACAGTTGGATGCTGTCAAAAGCAACATGGAGGTGGTATCTGACCTCTGACTTCATCAGGGGGTGAGAGAATCAAGCCCCACATCACCCCAAGGCTGATTCCTATGAAGCCAGGATCAGATAAGCCTTCACCTCCTACCTCCCTTACCAGTTCGGACACCAATCCTAGCACAGCACTCTACTTCACGGTTGGGGTCCACAGTTAATTCATGACCACACATAGCTCAAAGACGATTGTGGGACTTATGAGGGAAGTTAACAGGTTACATTCAGGCTAAAAAGTACATAAGGCCCAGTTATTTGGTCTGGACAGCATCTTATTAGCCATGCCTGCCGGCAAGCCTCTCTCCAGTCCTTGATCTCTCAACCACATGGCCTGTTGACCTCTTTCCTTCCTGAGCAGTGCTGTAGAGAGAGCTCTCTTAGCACTGCTGATGAAGGCCCAAAGGACATGCTACTTTGCCATAATCTTCCGTCTGAAGACACCCAGCTCAAGCTCTGGTGGTCAGCAAACCCATCATACCAAAGTAAGTGCCTGGAGGCACCCTATTCCAAATGGCCGCAGGGTTGCTCGCTTAGTGGGCTAGGAAGTCCATTCCTCTGGCCCTTGGTTCTGCTGCTACCACTCAGGAGTCAAAGTTCTCTGTTCCTGGATCGAAGAGGTTCAACACATTGGGATCTCAGGGTCCAAAGGCCATGCTCCATTTCTGGCTCTTCTTGCTTGATAGCAGTGAGATTCCCCCTTCTGCTGCTGAAATACCTCAAAATATTCCCACACTAGAATCCCAAGTTTTTACCATTATAATTAGCTCTGTTAACAATCACTCACAACTAAATCATATAATTCTATCAGCATCTTCCCCCACCTTCTCTTACCCAGACCGATCATCAGGGGAAATTTATTTGGAGGGAGTTATCAAAGCAATGGCTTAAAGAGCCATATTAAATAATTCACTGCATCACAGATGTGAATGTCACGTATACTGCTCAAGCATCTGTCCGGTGTGGTAATTGGGACGCAGAGGAGCAAGATGAGCTAGAGATTCAGGCCGGAGCCAGATTGCATGGGACCCTCGAACGCCACCAGGAGAGTCTGACTTCCGCTTAGCAGCTGGTCCCTCGCTGCCATAAGGTTCCTTCCCATTCAGCGAGGTGCCATAATTCAGTGCGATGGCTACACGCACTCACAAACCACACGCGCAGCTACGGGCTTTCTCAGGGAAGTCAACAGGTTACCTGAAATCAAGAGCAGAGAACACGACGGTTAGTCTTTTGTTAGTTTTCCTCGCAGCAGCACCTCTTCTCGGCCATTCTGGCCGGCACATGGTCCTCTGGCCTCAGCCTTGTTTGGTGCGAAGGCCATTGCTCTGCCTGGAAACAATGGAGCTATTCCTCTGCTCTGCCTCCTTGTCTCAGCGTGGTTCCTCTGCTCTCTCTTATGGTCTCAGGTGCTGCAGCCTTTGCGGTCGTGGCCCTTCAGACGAGAATCGTGGACACACTCCACTGGTGGATTTTCTTCCTGGGTGGTCACCGGATTCTTCCACCTTGCTCCTGAGATGGCTTCCCCAGTGGAATGACCACATTGGCCCATCCCTTCTACTAAGGTTTACTAAGTTTACATGGTCCCACCCAATCATTTGGCTGGCGTTACAAAGACATGGATAGAAGAGTCATAAGCAGGTAATTTCATGTCCCCACCCTACCATAATAATGTTAGTGAGGGGAATGTTCCGATGTTTCAGGCCATGGACTGGAACTCACGAAGAACTCAGGCAAAACTGCTGGTTAGCCATTTCCCAAGTGGATAATATTGGCCCTGTTTGAGGAGGGCAAGGAGGGGTTCCAGACGTTGAAAAGATCCAGCGGGGCTGCAAATGAGATACCTACACCTTGTCCTAGATTTTCAGCTGTAGGACAAAAGTTTTTAACTACCTGGGAGACACTGAATAATTTTTTTTTAAGGAGGAAACAGGCCAAATAAGTTTGAGGACCTATGAATAAGCTATTACACCAAAATTAAAAGTTGTACACATTTACCACTCTGCCTTGTAGCAATAGAACCATAATTTAACTGAGAAAGTATCAAGGCCTGAATTAAGTCATAAACAGAAGAGATAGAGGGGACAACTATTTTGATTATTCTAAACAAACAAATAAACGCATTGCCATTGAGTGGATTCCGACTTCTAGCGATGCTCTAGGATGGAGAACACTTGCCCCAGAGGGTTTCCAAAGCTATGAATAATTGCAGGAATAGGCTACCACATTTTTCTCCTGTAGAACAGATGGCAGGTTTGAACCACTAACCTATCTTGTAGTAGCCAAGTGTTCTAATCAGCGCCAAGTGCATCACCAGAGCTGTTTAGAAAGTAGAGTCAAAGGGGTTTTACTATTGGTTAGATGAGGGAGGGCAAGGAAGAGGAGCAGTCAAGACATACCTAAGTCTCTAGCTCGAGTGGTTGGATAGGTGGTCAAGGATGGGCTGCATTAAAATAGATGAGAACACCAGAGGGCTGGGTTTGGAAAGGAAGAGAATGAGTTTCGTTTTGTGCATATTACATTTAAGACATCACTGGGAAAACCAGATGGAGGATGGAGGCAATGAAGCATATAGGTGAAGGTATGAGCTGAAGAAGCTAATTTGGGAGTCATCAGCACAAAGGTGGGTGGCATCACAATGTTGACCCAGAGACCAGGGATACAACAAAAGTAGACTGTGCTTCAGGACGGGATGCAAGTCTGCCTGGTCTCAAATCTCAAGCTTCATGCCAGGGATCATCCAGCATCCCTTCAGGAACCCAGATCCACTGTAGGTATTTCAAAACTAAGAATTTCAGATCGAGAACTGGGTACAAAGGCATTAAAAGAATAAGAACCCCTCAGGGCCAACAATGAGAATAGAGATACCAGGAGGATAAGGGGAAGGTGGGGGGGAAAGGGGGGAATCGATCACAAGGATCAACATATAACCCCCTCCCAGGGGGACGAACAACAGAAAAGTGGGAGACAGCGGATGATTTAAGACAGGCATCCTCAAACTATGGCCCGCGGGCCACACGTGGCCCACAGAGGACATTTATCCAGCCCGCCAGGTGTTTTTGCCCCATTTGGTTTTTGACTTCAAAATAAGATATGTGCAGTGTGCATAGGAATTTGTTCATAGTTTTTGTTTTTTTTACTATAGTCCGGCCCTCCAACGGGTCTGAGAGACAGAGAACTGGCCCCCTGTTTAAAAAGTTTGAGGACCCCTGATTTAAGATATGAAAATAATAATCTATATAACTTATCGAGGAGGGGTAGGGAGGGGGGAAATGAGGAGCTGATATCAAGGGCTCAAGTAGAAAGAAAATGCTTTGAAAAAGATGATGACAACCTACGTACAAATGTGCTGGACACAATGGATGATTGTACAGATTGTGATAAGAGCTGTGAGAGCCCCCAATAAAAGTATTTAATTTAAATTAAAAGAAAGAAGACTAAGCAGTGCAAAAGAGAGAAAGAAGGAGGGTAGCTAGAGGTAGAAGTCGGAAAGAATGAAGCCTGGAAACGAGAAGGCACGACGACCCCTGGAGGAGAGCCTCAAGTCTACACCTGGTGCTGCCCTGTAGGAGAAAATGCCACGGTGGGTTCTGGGTTTCTTGAAAAGACTGACTTCTAACAAGTCTGGAATACGTGAGACCAGACTCTGCCAGGAGACTGGAGCCCAGAGCACTTGCTGCGGTGACTTCTCCAGGCGTACCTCTTGAGCGTCACTTGACCGAGCGCCACAGGTGTGGCTTGTTTGCCCTTTTAAACAAATTGAAGGTGGGTGGCAACTCTGCATCGCCTCGGGCTCTTGGTGCCCTGTTTCCCACGTGTGCTCACGTCATGCCTCTGGGCCACCTTTTGGTAATTCTGAACTTTTCCTAATGCTATTGCACACTGGAACATAGTTACAAGGCTACTGCCCAGGGTAACATGACTTTAAGAAACCACAGCTTTTATATGCACTAGAAATATATGTATATTTAAAAATATATTTAAATTATAAAATATATATATATATTTTTTTTTAATTGTGTGCCTCACTTTATTGCCGTGGTCTGGCTGGAACCCGCAATGTCTCTTAGGTGTGGTACATTTGCACTAAGAACTGTCAGAAACTACCATGCTGTGAAAGCCTGTGGTAGTTACATTTGTCAATTTGAGGATTAAGAATGTAGGGGTGGAGTCTAGCCTGTCAGTCAGATCATAGCCAATGAGGCCTCTGTGTGGGCATGGCCTTCTCCTGAGAATTCTGGGAAATCTGGTATTTTCCTCCCTGGAGGTGGGAGACTCTCTGCTCACACCCTGGGAGATATAGCAGCTGACCAGACACATGGACCCACCCTGATGCAGAGACCCCTGCCAGCGCTGAGATGTTTCCAACGCCACTGGATCCAAGGACTTTCTGCCCTCTGGCCTGTGATCTTCTACATCGGCGTCATTGCATGTGTTTCATGAGTCTGAAGGGGACTTTATAGACTGGTATCGGACATATGGGCTAATATCGGACTTATGAACTTGATCTGGACTAGGCTGGGATGTTTTCTCAACGTTCAGTTGCTCTTGTATATAAATCTCTTTCTCATACACATATGTGTGTCCATGGATTTGTTTCTCTTGTCAACCCAGACTCACACAAAGCCTGAGGCAGGATTCTCCTGTTTCTCCGGCCTTCTGATTCCAAGAGATACACACCTTGAAAATTCCTAGGCGGGCCCTGCAGAACCCAGCGTAGGATGCTCGGGGTGGCCCTGACGGACGACAGAGAATAACCAGTGCGCTGCAATACGCCACATTGTAAGAATCGGCATCCAGAAGGCTAAGAGAAGAACAAGGAGGAGGCAGATCTAGATGCGTACAGAGCAGTGTTCCATGGATGAGGGCAAGGTCAGCATGAGCATAGGCTACGGGAAATCAAGGTCAGGCTGCAAAGTGTCCTCGGATTTGGTAATGATGAAATGGTTGGCAAATCTACTGAGAACAGTTTTCAGCGCTGTAGTGGGAGTGGACTCCAGATTGTAGTGGGCTGAGAAGGAAGTGGGAGGTAAAAAGAAACTGTCAGTTTACATGCTTCAAGTTTGACAGAGAAGGGAAAGAGAGAGGCAGACGGCGTGGGGGAAGAGGCAGTGAGAAAGCCCTAATGTGGCAATTAAGTAAACTGAGAAATTAATCTATGTGACCATGGTCCATCACGCTTCTGAGCCTTCCAAAATTCTGTACGTTGATTTTATACAGAAACAAGAAGACCAAAAGCGACCGACCAAAACCAAATAAATAAATAACAAGAACAGTATGGTCTGAGTATTCTAAAATAGGTGTGTGTGTGTGTGTGTGTGTGTGTGTGTGTGTGTGTGTGTGTGTGTCAGAGAGAGAGAGATGAGGGTGGGATACCAGGGTTTGGGAAATACTGTGCTACACTCCAAATACCAGAACATTTTCCCAGTGTTCCCAACTCTGTGAACAAAGTTGAATCAGTATTTCTGAAAGTGGGAACACTCAGGGCCCTCAGGAAATGTATGGCACCAACAGGACTGCAGGGGGAGGTATATGGCACTCAAAACCTAGAGTTCTGTGCCAAAGGTCAGCAAACTTTGTCTCTAAAGAGCCAGAGAATAAACATTTAAGACTTGGCAGATACCCTGCCTCTGTCATGAGCACTCAACGGCAGCCGAGAAAGGTCATTGGCAGCATGTTGGTGAAAGAGCTTGGAGTGGGGAGTGGGGAGGGAGGGAAAATGAGGAGCTGATGCCAGGGGCTTAGGTGGAGAGCAAATGTTTTGAGGAGGAGGAGGGCGATGAATGTACAAATATGCTTGACACCATTGATGTGTGTATGGATTGTGCTAAGAGGTGTATGAGCCCCTAATAAAACGATTAAAAGAGAGAGAGAGAGCTTGGGTTGCTCCTTTCCACCTTGTCTTTCCTCACGGCTCCAGTGCATATCTCCTCGGTGTCCTTTGTGGATGTCTTTCTTTTAGTTACCCTTAAAATGTTGGTGTTCCCTGGAGCTTTGTCCTCACCCCCCTCTCACTTACGAATACTGAAACTTGAATGTCATAGTATCTTCCTGAGCCTCAAAATATATTCTTCTCTTTCTTCTTGTAGCCATTTTCAAAGATGGAAATCACTCTTAGTTCCGAAGTAATACGGAACCCGTTTGGTGGGCTGGATGTTCCTCCCAAGCTAGCGTGCCCTTACTCCTGTTCTATGCACGTGGTCACGATTGAGACAGTAAGCCCACGCTTTAAAGACGAGTCCTTAATTAATACATAGGGATGGCAATTGGCTAAGGAACATCATGTGCCCCACTTACAACAAGGAAGGAAACACTTGGTAGGACTTGGTAAAGAACTTGGTAGTAGGCTTAGGAACGGCTACAGCAGACACCAACTTTGGAGAGAGGAAAAGGTGGTACTTAATACAATTTCATGTCAATTAGATAAAAGAACGAAGGGGTGGGGTTTAGCCTGTCAATCAGGTCACAGCCTGATGCTGCCTCCTGGTGGGGGTGGTCTAATCATGAGGATTCTGGGAATGCTCTCTCTCTCTCCGTGGAGGAGGGCCACACTCTCTTTCTGTCTTGTTTTCCTGTGGACAAACCATGTGGAGCTTTGCTGAGACCTGAGCAAGCCATGCAGTGAAGACCTGCGGAGACAGCCCTGTGATGCTTCCATGGCCACTGGACCCATAATAGTTTTCACCCACCGACCTGTGAACTTCCTGCATCCGGCATCATTGGGCTGGGATGTTTTCTCAGTATACAATTGCTCTTTGATATAAAGCCCTCTCTTACACATGTATGCGTGTCTCTAGATTTGTTTCGCTAGCCCACCCAGTCTAACACAGGGTCCGATTTCTCCAGAGAGAGCCGGGTGTGGACAGGGCCAAAGTCGGTAGAAATAGAACTGCCTGCCACTATAGTAAGCTGTGGTTACCTCTTTGCTCGCCCTTTTGTGATTTCAGCATAAATGAGAAATTTAAAAATGTGTAACTACCCTTCCCTCTGTGCAATCCCTCTTCCTGCCAGGAAACCCCAACCTTCATAAAAGATATCTCAGAAATATCCCCGTAACACTTTTAACACACACACACACACACACACAACAAACCAAACTCATTATCATCTACTCAATCCTGACTCATAGTGACCCAATAGGACAGGGTAGAAGTGCCCTTGTGGGTTTCCGAGACTGTAAATCTTTACAGGAGTAGAAAACGGTTGATGGTCTTGAACTGCTGACCTTACAGTTATTAGCAGCCCAATATTTAACCCACTTCTCCACCAGGGGGTGTAATGATCCTGAGCGACAGAGGAGCAAGGCAGACAGTTCTGCCTCCTGGTAACTCTCAGACCAATTTGGTTGGTAGGCCTCTGACAATTATAGCATAGTGGCTGCAAATCCACTGCCCTATTTCCGCCCCTGCTTCAGAACCAAATTTCTTTAAAAAGTCATGGGTAGCCATGACTTGTCATTGTGAATCTTTAACCTTCAGCAATGAAAATTTTCACCAGTAGCTTTGTGTTGCTAAACCAAAGGGACCTTTTGCAGCCTCTACAAGCGTTAACACTGTTGACCATGCTCGCCTTCCTCAATAGACAGTTCTGTTTTGGCACCCATGGCGACAGCTTCTCCTCTTACTAGTGAGACATCTCCTTCTCAGACTACTTTCTTTTGGCTACCCTTTAAGAATTGGTTTCCCCTAGACGTTTGTCCTCAATCTTTAGTCCTCTTAAACAACAGGCTGCCCTAGACGGTCTCATTTACTCCAACATGCCTTCAGTTATCACCCATTTGCTAATGTCTTCCAAACTCACCTGGTAACATTAGCCATATGCCCAACTGCCTTGACACACTTCTCCTGAGATGTCCTGCAACACCAGTCTGAACTGTGCTCTCCACAAGATAGTACCAAACTCCAAAACTCACGGCCATCGGGTCAATGCTGACTCATAGTCACTCCCTATGGATTTCCGAGACTGTAACTGTTTACAGGAGTAGAAAGCCCAATCTTTCTCCTGAGGAGCAGCTGGTGCTTTTGAACTGCCAGCCAGGCAGATCACAGCCCAACCTGTGATCACTGCTCCACCAGGGTTCCTTATACAAGACAGTAATGTGCTTAAAAACAAAGCAAAGAAACATGTAGATTTTAACAGTTGTAAATGTGTATCTTAAAATTTATCTCCCCATGAATAAAACACTCAAATGTATACATACAATATGTATAGTAAGTTTTATACACCGGTTTGTTATACTGACTGTGTTAATCCGGGTAGACTAGAGAAACACATTCAAAGACACTCATACATGTATAAGGAAGAGCTTTATAGGCAAGAGCAATTGAATAGTGAGAAAATGTCCCAGCCTAGTCCAGATTAAGTCCCTAAGTCCGATATTAGCCCATATGTCCCATACCAATCTATAAGGTCCTCTATAGACTCACAAAACGATGCTGAATGCAGGAAGATCAGAGGCCAGGGATGGACAGTCTTGTGGATCCAGTGGCAGTGTAAGCATCTCAGCACTGGCAGGGATCTCTAAGCGGCTCCTCCAGCTCAGGGCACTAGCGTAGCTCCATGTGTCTTCTCAGCCGGGATGTTTCCCAGGAGTCAGCATGTGTCCCACCTCCAAGGAGCTACTTATCTCCTTAGCGCCTCCTAATGAGGTCATCAAACTGTGACCCGATTGACAGGCTAAACTCCACCCCTTCACTCATAAGCCTCAAATTGGCAACACATTATGTAACTACAACACTGACTAATTTTGGTTGCAAGCTGTATTGATTGCAAGCAATGTAAACCAATGCAGTCTAACTTAAAAGCTTGGGAATTTATTGGAAAGATACTGCGTTAGCTCATGGAATCAAAAGAATTAAATAAGCCAGCTTCAGGAAGGTAGCTAACCTGGAGTAAGCGACAAGGATTGAGTTGCTACTTACATGTCTCATCTACGAAGACCACCATCCTCTATAATTTTTGTGAGTCTCACGTTTGGGAGCGATCATCTGACTGGCTCCACTTGTGCTACTAGGTGTGCTTCCTCGTTAGCTGTGGACAGGTGCAATATTACCCAATGAGAGTTATTCCCATCGGAACCCTTATGGTGTAGTGGTTACATGTTGGGCTGCTAACCACAAGGTAGCTTGTTCAAAACCACCAGCCACTCCATAGGAAAAAGACAGGGCTTTCTGCTCCCACAAAGGACAGAAATCTACAAGGACGGTTCTACCCTGTCCTGTAGGGTTGCTATGAGTTGAAATCAATCCGATGGCAGTGTGTTTGTCTGTTTATTCATTTTGAGAGAGGGTTACTCCCAGAGAAGAAAGAATCGTTAGAAATCAAGCAGCCATATCAAATCAGCTCTTTCCAACCTATGGCATAAACAGAGGATAAATCTGTGATGGTGCACACTCAGCATTTTCTGATTGATTGCTGACATGATATAGGTGTCATTTATTTGGTATTTTCTCATCTATCACATGGCTTGCCATAATTCAAAATGTATTTGTGACATGAACTAATTTTTAAAATCATGTATTTTACCAACTCGTTTTCTTTGGATCTAAGACTAAAAGAAGGAAGGTCTTTGTTTTGTTTTCATTTTTACCGTGAAGACTTTTGGACGTCAACAACGTTGGAAAAGCATCCGACAAAGCGCGTGTGCCCTCCGAATTTCAAGAGTTTTCCACCTCCTGCCGTTCCTCCATTCTTGCTTTATCGCTTCCATACCAACTTCTCGCAATGGGGTATCTTAAAGCAAATTCGGTCATGTCATTACACCTACAAGCACATTTAAATGCATTTATAAGCGCTGAATGAAGGCCGAACATGATAGTGGAACAAGAAGAAAGTAAAAGGAAACAGAGGAAAGAACTAGGAGACAAAGGACATTTCTAGAGGTCTAAATATGGGCACATGCATATGTAGATATATTTACATATAATGATAGGGACACAGATCTATGTACATATATTTATATGTTAAGTATTAAGGTAGCAGACAGACATTGGGCCTCTACTCAAGTCCTCCCTCGACACAAGACCACTTTGTTCTAATAACCCAGCATTCTGTGATGCTCACCTTCCGGACAAGATCTCTTTTTTTTTTTTTAAACATTTTATTAGGGGCTCATACAACTGTCATCGCAATCCATACACACATCAATTGTGTAAAGCGCCTTTGTACATTATTCTCAA
>NW_022104553.1:11930074-11948016 GCF_000313985.2 Echinops telfairi
AAGGCAGGTCACCAACTGCCAGTCCCCAGCTCCAGCGATATCTTAAAGGGACCTCAACTTACAGTGACACAGTGCACAGGCTAGGCGTCCCACAGGTAGTGTAGCCTTTAAATTGAGGCACAGGACAAGCAAGGCAGCCGCGCACTGGTCTGATGATCAAAGAGCAAGAGACAAGAAAGATGAGGCTCACCAAGGCATTTAACTCTCTGCCCTTCAGTTAATCCCACTTGTGTTTATCGGCCAGGCTGGCACAATAAACTATTTCACACACACCCCCCATCTCCCATTATCATTACCCTAATTCTACCTTACAAATTTGGCTAGACTAGAGCATGTACGCTGGTACAGATAAGAGCTCTAGACACACGGAATCAGGACAGATAAACCCCTCCGGAACAATAATGGGAGTAGAGATACCATGGAGGTAGGGGAAGGTGGGGGGAGAAAGGGAGAACCAACTCCAATGATCGACATATAACCCGCCCCTCCACCCCCAGGGTGACAAACAACAACAACAAAAATGGGTGAAGGGAGACAGTGGATGGTGTAAGATATGAAAATAATAATTTATACTTTGTCAAGGGTTCATGAGGTTGGGAGGGTGTGAGAGGGATGAAAAAATGAGGATTTGATATCAAAGGCTCAAGTAGAAAGAAAATGTTTGAAAAGGATGATGGCAACCTATGTACAAATGTGCTTGACACAATGGATGTATGGATTGTTATGAGAGCTGTAAGAGCCCCCAACAAAATATTTTAAATGCATTTATAACAGAAAATAACCTGTCCTTTTTTAACGTGTATTTTATTTTTGGTGACAATGTACACAGCACAGCATACGTTCATTCGCACTATCTTGACCCACAGTGTTTCCACCACCATTGTGTTCCATTTGTTACCCCCTAACTTCTCATCACCACGCTCTGCTAGCTTGACCTACTGTGGTGGCTTGCATGCTGCCATAATGCAGGGAGCTATGCCAATCATACTTCAAATGCCGCAAAGGTCTCCCGTGGTGGATAGATTTCAAGGGAGCTTCCAGACTAAGGCAGACTAGAAAAAAGGATCTGGCCACCCATTTCTAAAATGAAGCTGGCCAGTGAAGACCTTATAAATGGCGCAGAACATTGTCTAACATAGTGACAGGTGATGGGTCCCTCAGGATGGAAGGCTCTAAATTACAGCTGGGGAAAGTTGCCTCCTCAAAGCAGAGTTGACCCTAGTGGTGTCACTGGATTCGAATTTTGGGGGGTTTCGTTTGCCCATGTGGCACGAATCAAACGAAGAAGCCAGAGCTGTAAACATCTGTAAGTAATGAGAATGTGGAACGCATCCTCCTAGTATGACTCTAGGAGAATGTGAAGTGGTAAAAACTGAAATGGGACACTAAAAATATGCTTCTATGCAACCCTCGGTGCACCAGGGCATGGACTAAGCACCATGATGACCTTGGATGCTCACTTTACAGGCAGCATGGCATAACTCAGCGGCTACACCAGAAGGACTTAACATGGAGGCCCGACAGAATGAGCTGAGCCCTGCCCTGAAGTTTCCTGCACCTGTGGACTGAGGACTGGGGTACTCGGATGGAAGAGGAAGCAGAGAGTGGCTTCCCCAGGACTATGGACGTGGCAGTCGTTGGACTTAGGGGGGGAAATCCCCAGCTCAGTGGGGGTCCAAAGGAAAGGGACCCAGGATCACCATATATTTAGAACCTTGGTGCCCCCTCGCAGAGACATGACAGGTTTTGATCTGTTGGGTAGGAATCTGCACTTGGAAGAATTGATCCAGGATGTTCCCCCGTGGCACCATTCCCCATATTTGGGGTAAACAGAGCTCAACAGAATGGGAGATAGAACTGTGTAGACAAACAACTAAGGGTTGCGGCACATGGTGGAACTGTATTTGCATAGACTCTTCATACGGACAGAGTCCTGAGTGCTGTGTGACTGGGAAAATGGATGATGTTATCAGAGCAATCGCCTTATGGCCCAGGGGGATGATTGACAGTGTTGTACTTTTTTGTTTTCCTGTCTTTAGCTTGTTTATTTTTGCTTATTTGTCTGTTTGCTGGTTGGTTTGTTGCTCTTGTTGGGGTAGTTGGTTTTATGGGGTTTTGATTTTGTCACACTGCAACTGCCAAAGTAAACCCGAGTCATGCATATCCCAGGGACAAGCAGATGGATTCTGGGCTTCTGCTTAACTCCAGCTCCAATTCAAGAACAGTTAGTTCTGATAACATGGCCCGGCTCGATTCTCACCTGCCTGAAATGATCACTGAAGATAAGGGTGCAAAGTGTGGTGAAGAAAGTAGATGGAATCACTTCTCAGCCTTTTGGCTAAGATCAAGGGTAGAAAGCAGACGGTGCCCGGCTATCAAGCAGAATAGTGTCTGGAGTCTCAAAAGCTTGTATTCAAACAAGAAGCCATCTAAGTGAGGAGTCAAGTAAGTCCACATAGAAGAAGCATATCAGCTTATGTGATCCAAAGGTGACAATAACAAAATTCAAATATGATGAAGGGAAAAGTATCAGAGGTAAAATTATGAACACCCAATTTGCAGAAGGCTATGGAGGACAATGGGTGCCCCAAACCCATCTGCAGAGGAGCTAGTCAGACTGAGCTGCCCGCAGATCCCCTCTAGCCACAGGCAAGCCTACTATCAAACAGAGATCATTGTAATCTTGATTATGCTGGATGGAACTTGGTGCTTGGTCAGTGGACTTCCCTCTTGATCCAACCTGAATTTGTTCTAGGTGCAAATAGCTCTTGCTTATTCCATGACAAAAATGTCATCCCTGGTTCTTTAAATATTGATGGTGGTCTTACTCATTATTTTATTATCTTTATAGTCTTATTATTTTATCCTTACCATTTCGTTTCATTTTTGTTTTTATTGTTTCTGTTGGGTTTTCTTTCCAGTTTGTGAAGCAGCGGGTGCATAGAAATCATAACTAATGGCAGGGTTTATAGGGGTTATAGGGGTGGAGGGTGGGAGAGAAGGAGGGTGAGGGGATTTCTGGAGTAAACAATAAAAGGAGGAGGGGGGAGGAAGCACTAGAACTGATTGTGATTACACAGGTCCTTTTAAAGGTGATTTAACCATAAAAAGAAAATGTTCTAAAATTGTGCAAATGATTGTACAATTCTCCTTGATATGATTGAACGACTGAATTGTATGATATGTGGATTATATGCCATAAAGCTTTTAAAAATGGAATGGAATTCATAAAGATTCTAGGGATTAGAATCAAAGTGTTGGCGATTGTGACCTGGACAATCATCCCTGCTGGGAATGACAAATCACGAAGGAGTGGAGTTGCGGACAATGATAGGAGCTAGCATAGGCAGTCCATTACCCATGCTCAGAGGTCCGAGCTTCCGGCCAGGAAGGGGTGGTACACCTAGGTGGGCCTTACACCTGGATTGGCCCATCTAAGCCAGATGAATTTCACTCAGCCAATGGGGTTGACCAGTATTGTCGACCACGCCTCCCAACAGGGTCCCTGAAAAGGCCAGAGGTTTTGTTCTGGGCTCCCACTTTCCCCAGCGGCTATGCTGCAATGGCTTGTGACTGGCTTATGTTCCATTTACTGCTACTATTCTCTATAAACTCACTTGGATCACAAACCAGACTTGAGTGTGAATGCTTTCTCAAGCAGAGCCAAGGACCGAGGTGTCTCTCCCCCGAGATCTAACATCATCATCAAAAAGAATATCTCAAGTTCCCTCCTAAACTCCAAGGCTGAGGTCCTGGATCACCCTGCAAGTCTGGAACTAAATTCACTCCTGTTCCTCAACTTTCAGCCAAACAATAGACAGACTTAAAATGTGAACAGTGTAACACCAGGAAGGAGCACACGCCATACAAGATCAAAGGGCAGCTTTGCCCAGGGGCAAAGCTCAGAAGGCAAGAAAGGGTAGGAAAAGACAAAGGAAAATGTAAACACAGGAAGGAAGTGGGGAGACGGCTGTTACATTATTGGGATTACAAACAAAAAGTATTAAATGGAATTAAGTATTAAATGGAAAACCAATTTGCTCTGAAAACTTTCACTCAAATCACTAAAAAGGCTTTATAAAAAACAGATCATCATCTAAAAACCTCCTCTGAATTGCAATGTTCTCAATGATAATAGTCAAATGTCCGCAGGGAAGATCATTTGTACAAATACTATTTAAATGTACACACCAATCACCAACGTCAAAGATGAAAATATAAAGATTTGATCCAACTTCCAAGGTTTGAAATTGTCCAGACCTGCAATCAAGACGTATTGATGGGAGGGGGCAGCGGGGAGGGAGGAGGAAAACTGAGGACCTAATGCCGGGGGGCTTAAGTGGAGAGGAAATGTTTTGAGAATGATGAGGGCAATGAATGTACAAATGTGCTTTATGCAATTGATGTATGCGTGGATTGTGATAAGAGTTGGATGAGCCCCTAATAAAATGATTGAAAAGAAAAGACGTATTGATAATTACAGCGATTGGAATGTGAAAGTGAGAAACGAAGAAGGAGTGGTTGTTGCAAAATCTGGCCTCAGGGAAAGAAATGACATCAGAGAATGCATAATAGAATTTTGCAAGACCCAAGACTTATTCATTGGAAACATCCTTTCCAGCAAATAATCACTGACTACCAACCCAGGGACAAGGGAACAAGAGATCTAAAATCGAAGGCGAGGAGGGTATAGGATGCCTGGTGGGCCTTGATCAAGCTGAGAGGAATTAGTGAAACCCGAATGAAGGTCGAACATGATAGTGGGACAAGAGGCTAGTAAAAGGAAATAGAGGAAAGAATTAGGAGACAAAGGGTATTTATAGAGGTCTAAATACAGGCGTGTACATATGTAAATATAGTTATATATAACGATAGGGAAATGGATCTATGTACATATATTTATATGTTAAGTATTAAGACAGACATTGGGCCTCTATTCAAGTACTCCCTCAATGCAAGAACACTTTGTTCTAAAAATCCGGCATTCTGTGAGGCTCAGCTTCCTGACATGATCGCTGAACACAAAATAGGTGCATATGCAAAGTGATGAAGAAAGCAGATGGTGCCCAGCTATCAAAAGATATAGCACCTGGGGTCTTAAAGGCTTGAAGATAAACAAGCCGCCATCTAGCTGAGAAGCAACAAAGCCCACAGGGAAGAAGCACACCAGCCTGTGTGATCATGAGGTGTCAATGGGATCAGGTATCAGCTATCAAAGACCCAGAACAAAAAATCATATCAATGTGAATGAGCGGGAGGGCAGAGTGGAGACCCAAAGCCCATCTGTAGACAATTGGACCTCCCCTCACAAAAGGGTCACAAGGAAGAGATGAGCCGGTCAGGGTACAGTATAGCACTGACAGAACATACAACACACCTCTACTTCTTTAATGCTTCCTCCCCGCCACTATCATGGCCCCAGTTCTACCTTACAAATCTGGCTAGAGCAGAGCATGTACACTGGTACAGATAAGAGCCGGAAACACATGGGATCCAGGACAGATAAACCCCTCAGGATACCAGGAGGGTAAGGGGGAAGGTGGGGGGAGAAAGGGAAAACCAATCATAATGATCTACATTTAACCCCTTCCCAGGGGTCAGACAATAGAAAAGTGGTGAAGGGCGACATCAGTCAGTGTAAGTCCTAAAAAAATTTTTATAAATCATCAAGGGTTCATGAGGGAGGGGAGAGCAGGAAGCGAGGAAGAAAAATGAGGCACTGATGCCAGGGGCTTAAGTGGAGAGGAAATGTTTTGAGAATGATGAGGGCAATGAATGTACAAATGTGCTTTACACAATTGATGTATGTATGGATTGTGGTAAGAGTTGTATGAGCCCCTAATAAAACAATTTTTTTTTAAATGATGATGGTAACATTCATACAAATGTGCTTGACACAATGGATGGATGGATGAATTGTGATGAGCTGTACAAGCCCCCAATAAAATGATTAAAAATAATAATAGTAACCGCTGACTGACTATATAGGAGGAGAGCTGTGGTGGCATAGTAGTTATGGGTTGGGCTGCTAACAGCAAGGTCAGGAGTTTGAAACCACCAGTCACTCCTTGGGAGAAACATGAGGTTTCCTACTCCCATAAAGATTTACAGTCTTGGAAACTCACAGAGGCATGTCTACCCTGCCCTGTAGGGTCACCGTGAGTTAGCATGGACTCAATGGCAGTTGCCTGATGGGACGCATGAGCATCTCTGGTGGAGGTTTACTTGCTGGGTTTCTAGCCAGGAAGCCAGCAATTGGAACTCACCAGCCACTCTGTGTTAGAGAGTTGAAGCTCTCTGTTCTTGTAAAGATTTACAGTCAAGGAAACCCACAGGGGTGGTTCTACCCTGGCCGATGGGGTCACTAAGAGCCAGAACCCACTTCATGGCCGGGAGTATGACTTTGTTTGAGTTTATACACATGGACTTCACCAGATGGAGTACACAGGAACCCAATTAACTAAGTCTGTAGAAAAAGAAGACAGAGGAAGCTCAATATCATTAGTCAGAACAAGACCAGGGGTCCATGAGGAACAGATCATTAATTGCTCATCTGAAAACTCAAATTGAAGCTAAAGAAAATTAAACAGCCAAGTAAGCCAAAGCACAACCTTGGATAAATCCCACGTGAATTTTGAAGCCATCTCAAGATTCTATTTGACACCTTGAACACTAATGACCCTTGACCAGAAGAGTTGTGGGATGGCCTCAAAGACATCATACAAGAGCAAAGCAAAAGTCATTGGAAAGCCAGCAAGAAAGAAACGTGGGAAGAAAGAAAAAGCCAAAATGGACGTCAGGAGAGGCTCTGGAAGTTGCTTTTGAAAGCAGAGTAGTGAAAGCGAACGGAAGGAATGATGACGTCAGAGAACTGAACAGAACACTTCAAGGAGCGCCTGAAGAAAGCAAAGCCTGATAACAAAACGTGCAAACGCGTAGAGTTAAAAGCAAAACGGATACCACGTACGTGGCATTTCTCAGGCTGAAAGAATTGAAGAAAGATTCAAGCCTTGAGCTGTAATATTGAAGGATTCTGTGGATAAAATATTAAACAATGCAGGAAACATCAAAAGAAGATGGAAAGAGTACATAGAGTCACTGTACCAAAAAGAATTGTTCAACCATTTCATGAGGTAACATATGATCAAGAACTAATGGTTTTGAAGAAAGGAGTCCAAGCTGCACTGAAGTATTGATACAAAACAAGGCTCCAGGCATTAACGAAATACCAGTTGAAATTTTCCAGTAAATGAATATAACACTAGAGGTGCTCACTCGTCTGTGCCAAGAAATTTGGAGGATAATTACTTGGCTGACTGGAACAGATTCATATTTTTGCCTATTCCAAATAAAGGTAATACAACAGAATGCGGAGATTATCAAACATATCGTTAATATCACACACATAAAAGTTTACTGAAGTTAATTAGGAAACAATTGCAGTAGTACATCAACAAGTGACGGCCAAAAACTCAGGGCAGAATCAGCACAGGCTGTGGAGGGAGAGAGAGCATTACTGACATCAGATGGGTCTTGGTGAAAAGCAGAAAATGCCAGTGTGGCAGTTACATAATCTCCTGCCAATTTGAATAAAGGGGTGGAGTCTACCCTGTCAATCAGGCCATAGCCAATGAGGCCTCTGGGTAGGCATGGTCTTCTCCTGAGCATTCTGGGAACTCCTGTCTTCCTCCCTGGAGGCTTGACACACACTCTCTGCTTCCTCTTCCTGCTGACAAGTCACATGGAACTATGCTGATGGAGCCAAATGCCAGGAGCCTCATAGAGACCCGTGTCAGTGCTGAGATGTTTCCACTGCCACTGGATCCACAAGACCTTCTACCCACTGGCCTGTGATCTTACTGCATTCAGCATCATTGCATGTGTTGCATGAGTCTGAAGAGGAACTTATAGACTGGTATTGGACATATGAGCTAATATTGGACTTATGGACTTGATCTGGACTGGGCTGGGATGTCTTCTTTCTATACAGTTAGTCTTTGATATAAAGCAATTTCTTATACACACACGAGTCTTCCTGGATTTGTTTCTCTAGTTTACCTGGACTAACACAACCAGAAAGATGTTTACTTGCCTCTCATTGTCTATGTAAAGGCATTCGAGTGTATGGATCATAAAATATTATGGAGAATATTTCTTTAAATGGAATTCTAAAACACTTCATTGTACGAATGTGGAAGGTGTATATAGACCAAGAGGCAGTCATTTGAACAGAACAAAGGGTTTTGTGGTATAGTTTTAAATCAGGTAAGCTGTGTCAGGGTATTATCCTTTCACCATATTTATTCAATCTGTAGGATGAACAGATGATAAAGTGGATGACAGTATACATATATATAAAAAACAAACTAGGCATCAAGATTGGAGGAAGAGAGGGAGGGAGGGGAAAAAGAGGAGCTGATACCAAGGGCTCAAATAGGAAGTAAATGTGTAGAAAATGGTAATGGCGACATATGTACAAATATGCTTGATTCAATTGATGTATGGAATGTTATAAGAGCTGTCAGAGCCACAATAAAACGATGTTTTAAAAAGACTGGAGGAAGACTCATTAACAACCTGTGATGTGTAGATGACATGGCTCACTAAAACGGAGGACTTGAAGCATTTACTAATGAAAATCAGATCACAGGTCCACTGAACCAGTAATTAGCATGATGAACAGAAAAGACTGAAGTGGCCAAGCAGTTCATAGTTCTTGGATGCACATCATGCCCACAGAAGTGGTGGGCAAGAAATCAAAGGACATACTTCATGGAGCAAAGACATATCAAAGCATGAAAAAGCAGCCTTTGGACAGGACTCGGGTGCACCTGACTGAAGCCATGGTGTTCTCCATCAGCTCCGACGCTTGCGAAAGCGGGACAACGCAGAGGGGAGACTGCAGAACTGATGCCTCTGAAGTATAGTACTGGTGAATAATATGAACTGTACCCTGAACTGCCCTGTCTTTGAAGAAGGACCAGAATGTTCCTGACAAGTGAGGATGGCGAGATTCCATTGCCCACACCTTGCAGATGTTATCGGGAGTCCCTGGAGAAGGACAGCAGGCTTGGGAGGTGGTCAATGAAAGAGAAGACTTTAGCCAGAGGGATGGAAGCAGTGGTTTTACCATTGGGCTCCAAGACAGCAGTGATTGTGAAGACAGCATCCGACTGGGTCGTGCTTTGTCCTGTCGTGCAGAAAATCTTCTAACTTGATGGGGCTTAACAACCAGCCCCACGTTTCTCAATGCTGCTTTAGGGTTACTGCTGTCAATTGATCCACATTATGAGTTCTTGCAAAGAGCGCAGTGCAGTACTTTTCCTGTAACATAATCATAGCGCCATGGTCACAGACAACACAAGGAAAAACAATGGCTTCATTTCATTGAACCAGATCTGTTTTCATTTCTCTTCATCTCAAAAATTGCCTGAGAAGGGAGTTTTAAATGAGAAGCGGTGTGCTATAGTTTTTAAACTAAGCCTTCATTTTTTAAAACAAGAGGTGTTCTATACCTTATATCTTATAAATTGCTGTTAATGGTTCAATAATTAATTATAATGAAACAGTCTATAGGCAAATACATTTAGGAACTCCTATCTAGAATTCACCTCCATTTAAAGATTTAAAAGGTTTAAAAACTAAACGCATCGTGTACCCTCCCCAGCATGTTCCAACTCCTATATTCAATACCAGTAACTAACCTGTCTACTCACTCACCTGAGCTGCAACTATGAGTAAATTTTGACAGCTCTATATTCCTCAAACCTTAATATGTAATGATTTACCGAGTCCTATCAATTCTATCTTTCAAACCATTCTCCTTTTCTTTCCATTTCCACTAGCCTAGTCCTTCAATGTTTGTTCATTTCTTCCTGCGTGACTGCAATTCTCTTGATTGATTTATCTCCGAACTTCTCTTCTACAATGCTGCCAAGGTGATGTTTTATTATCTGTATTTAATCATACACGTTTGCATCTAATCTCTGTGCGGTACTCTGTAAACTTTTTCCTTCAACATCGTTGTTAATGGCCGAGTCCTTACTTACATTTACTTACATATTTCTATTTATCCTTTGACAAGCAATCTCACCTTTCTCAGACAGTAATGACTATCAGTTTATTGTGTTCGTCTATTGTTGAGATGTCTGTTTTTCTGTTACTTCATTCATACTTCAAGGTTAGCGGAGATTGTGTCCAATTCTCTTCTTTCTGGCAAAAACACACGCACTAAAGCATAACCCTTGCGCCATTTTTATGTGCAGGTCATTGACAACGGCTACACATTTCGCCTTGTGTCACCATTCTCCCCATCGCCGCCCGCCTAGTTTCGCCACTGTGAGATCGTCTGGCCCGTAAAAATCTATGTATTTTAGAGCGACTGCTGGGCACCTCATCTCATCTGGGAAATTCTTTCAGAGTGAAATGCTCGAGGAGAACCTACCTATTAAATGAGCTAAATCGTTGTTTAGTTTAAAGCTGACTTCATTAGGTAGTTTTGGTTCAAGGACTAAAAGTTGCTTCTAAACAACACATCGGAACCCTCCGGCCTGGTTCCAATAAGAACTTGAAGCTCCATTCTATAGTTCCCCCCTTTTTATCAAGCTCCAACTATTGGGTCCTTGACTTTTAAAAAGTTAAGTAATGACAATCTGGCACCACCCGTGTGTTCTGGTCTCGGGGGAAACGAGTACCTAACGTACTTCTTATATCCCCGGAATCCATCACGACTCACAGTGACTCTGCCTGAATGCATGGGCTGCTGAAGGTATCTCTGTAAAGATTTTTCACCCCCACCGCCTGCCCAGCGGAGTCCCTGGGTGGTGCAAATGGTTGATGTGCCCAACTGCTAAACAGAAGGTTGGAAGTTCAAGTCTAACTTAGGAACCTTCAAAGAAAGGCTCAGCACTTCACTTCAAAAAATCAGCCACTGAAAACTATATGGACTAGTATTCTATTCTGAAACTCTATTCAGAGTTACCATGAGTAAGAATTAACTCAAGGGTAACTGATTCTTTGGTTGGATCCCAATGGGTCCCTTTCCTACCTACTTTTCCCACTCTACTCGAGGTACTTCCCAAACACCGTGGCAACTGTCCCTTCCTGGTGCCTCCTACTGTGGAGCAGATGCAGCCACCAAGCTCCCACATTTGCCCTCATTCCCCGTTTTCTCTCTTCATATGCACATTCATCCTTGCCTCTGACCACATTATGACGACGCAGTAACCTTCACACCCACTCAACAGGGTTGAGATGTATCATCCCCAATACACAAATATGCAAACTCCAACTCAAATAAGTTCATTTATTTAGCAAATATGTATTGACCACTCTTTGTGCCTAGCAGTCTCTAATCACAAGACTTTTGAGAGGAGCTCAAAAAGTTTGTGGAAAACTCCATTATCTTTCAGCTCCTTGTTTTTTTTCCCCAATGAACTTTTTGAAGCCCCCTTGTGTGGCCTAATGAAACTAAAGAGTCATTAAACAAATAAATATACAAATCTATAAAAATGAGCTGTAAAAGGTCCTGTGAAGTCCTTTGGTGTTGGGAAGCGAGGTGCAGGGCCGGACCCCAGCAAAATGCACCGTGTCTGCACACTGTCAGTCTGAACGAAGCACAGGTCACACCTGGAACGAGACCTCACTCCTGTTCAGCTTGTGACCTGAACCGCTTGGATGCTTCACAAACCTCCCATCACGGAGTTGGCCACGCTGTGTTAGGTACTATCACGGGAGAATCCTGCCCCACCCGCATTGACATAAAATCTAACTATCACAAATGGAATAATAGTAAAGCAATCTTTATTGTAAATAGCCTCTAACTGAAATTTAACTTTCCCTTCAGTCAAGAATGGAAAGAATAAATCTTTGTAGTATTAGCAGTATTTTGTGATAATGTTATCAGTAGAAACCATCAGCAATGAATGGTTTCTAATCACATAGTTACCATAGACAGCTCAACATATCTCTACTTTAAAATAATGGAAATGATTAGCCCTGTGTTCTGTCATATACAACACTTTCTACTTATTCCACTATGAGTTCTGGAATTCACTGCACTGGCCACATGGAACTCACAAACAATATTCACGATTAAAAGATGTATTAAGGAGGCTAACAGGTTACATACAATTCAGTTGCAAAATGCTCCAGGTACAGTTGTTTGGTCAGGATATGTTACAAAGTTATTTTAAGGTTGCTAATAAATGTCCCAAGGGCATTTATTAACCTCAACTGGAAGGTTTATTCAACCCAGTCTCCCTGAATGAAGTGGCCAGAGGCACTCCACTCAAGTCCACCACAATCTGAAACACTCAGCACCACCCCCATGGGTCAGCAAGCCCAGCTCCCCCGTTCGGTGTCCAGAGATACCCCACTCTACAAGCAGCCTTCTCCCCAAACCACTCGGCTTCCTCGGCGCTGCTGGCTGGGAAGTCCACCACGCCCAGGCTCTGCTTCACTGAACTGCCAACAACCGTCCACGGCATGCACGCCGCAAGGCTGAAGAGCCGATTTCACTCGTTTGAAAACCATGGAATTCTGTTTTGACTTCTTCCCATTGAGTTGCTCTACTTCTCTTGATGTTCTTCCAATTGTTTTTTCCTGTAGGAGGATTTAACCTGAAGTTCGGTCCTCGACCCTAAATTCTATTTTACGCTTCCTCTTTTATTCATCTCACCAGCCTTCATGGCTGGATCAAATGTGACCTCACAAGATGACTCCCAAGCCTCCTCTCCTAATCTCCTTCCCTCAACTATTCGCTACCCTAGCAACCGGGATAACATATCACCCAGAGGTAGACTGCCAAGGTTCATATCACATCCCAGCTCCGTCACTTACCAAAAAAACCCACAAGCGTGACTTACAAAGTAAATGCTTTGAAGTCTCTTGTTTCAGTTGCTTCATTTGAGTAACTGGAGTGATTTGAGTATCTAACTTGTAGAGTTGTTCTAAGAATGAAGAGTTCACACATGTAAAACAATAGTACCGAATGCACTTCATATATATTTTTTTTATGTTACCAACCACCAAATTTGTCTCCTGCCAAACCCTGGTGCCTTCATTTGATGTTTATTAGCAGGTCCATGGGGACACGAAGCTTGGAGTTCCTATCTAATAACGCAGCCCGGATCAAGTCCTTCAGCGCTCGGAAACTCTCTGTGGCTCCCCCTGGGTCCAGGCTTGTCGCACTGGAAATACTGAGCTGGCCTCCACAACTGAATGCATCTTCCAGTCTCCGCAGCCCGCCCCGCCTCTCCTCTCCTCGCGCAGCTTACCCGCTGGCTAGACTGGACTGCACTGCTCTCCCGTGGAAACGGCCTGTGCCGGTCTGCTGCCGCCTTTCTTCCCACCATTCCAATGGTGGGAATGGTCGGACGTATACCCGAGAGCTGTGATTTGGTCTGACGCAGATTACTTCCCTTTACGACGTACCGTGCCCCATGTGGCTACACAACCATAGAAAGTCATACATGGGGGCAAGGAGCAAACCAAAAAAATCCACGGAAAAAATCGTTCAATTCCATCTTTTCGTGAACTGTTTGAAGGCCCCTCATATTCAGTCAAGCACCAAATATTTTTGTGAGCACCTGGCATTGGCCAGGTGCCGTGTCGTGAGCTAGAGACGTTAAAATGAAAACAGAACATGGTTCCGCTTTCCAGACCAGCCCTAGTCGGGAAGAGAAACATGTAATCACATGCACGCCATTCACCGTGAACGGTGTCATTGGAAAGAGCAGCCTGTGCGATATGGGAAGCAAGGGGCTCTTCAGGGGCATTGGTATTTGAGTTTAGAAGGATTGGGGGGGTGGGGGGACCTGTCCTAAGGAGGGCAAACCATGTATGTACAACACATTTTTTAAATGCAATATCTGGAAAATAGCTTGAAGGCCCCTGGTGGCTCGGTGGGTTAAACACTGGGCTGCTAACCATAAGACCGGCAGTTCAAACCCCAACAGCCTCTCAGTGAGAGAAAGCTGAGGCTGTCCGCTCCCATGAAGGTGCACAGCCTCAGAAACCCAAAGGAGCAGTTCTACTCTGTCTCCTAGGGTTGCTGTGCTCTGAGTCAGAAGTGACCCCAGGGGAGTGGGTGGTGAAGCATAGCTCCACGTGGTTAGACTACGAGAGCCTAGCAAGAAGTGGCTAAACACAAGACGGGAGAGGCAAGCCCACTTTTCAGACAAGCAGAGGCATTTGAACTTCAACGTAACTCATTAATACCGTCGTCAAACAGTAGCATAAGGCCAAAGTTGTGTTTTGGGAAGTTGTAACAATGTGGCTGAGGCAGCAACGTCTAGAGGCGTACTGCCCGAAAGAACTTTCTTCCCTAATGGAGATGTTCTGTGACTGCCAGTGTCCCCCTGTGAGTAGGGTAACTGAGAAATGGAATTAGGCATTTGAGTTATTATCAATATACACTTAAATAGCAACGTGCGACTAATGGCTACCATCCGGGACAGAGAAGCCCTACTCAAAACCTTAAATACACTGCTGTTGAGGGAGATTCTGTGTCATGGCAACCTTATAGGGCAGAGTAGAACTGCTAGGGTTTCCAAGGCTGTACACGGTTTGTTACGGCTACAAATCTTGATGGAGGCAGACTACCTGTGGAGCTGATGGTGGGATTGCGCTGCCGACTTCTGAAAGCTATTGACAAATCTCAGGCGATAAGACTGGAACAGTGTGATTCGATGGATATGTAAGCGTTAAAATCAAGTCAGGTCCACAGAAAGCTGTGGGAGGAAACCGCCAAATGAAAACACAAACTCCTAGATTCCAGGCTTTGGGATGGGTGATGAGTCAGGGTACTACAGGAAAAACAGATCCCGCGTGCACAAAAGAAAACAAAACAGAAGCCATCGGTTTCTGATCAGGAATACTTAGCAGCGCATTTCACTCGGGGAGGCTGTATGGACTAAAGACTGAGCAGCTGAGTAAAAGCACCTGGGGAGTCGGATGAAATGGAGTAGCAGATTGAAGCAATAAAATGCAGGGGTGGTGGTGGTGGTGGTGTGTGTGTGTAAGGAAGGAAAATTCACTACCATTGAGTTGATGCTGACAAAGGGAGACCCCACAGGGCAGGCGAGAACTCCCTCAGTGGCTTTCTGAGGCAGAACAAGGGCAGAAAGCCCCATCGTTCTCCTGAGGAGCAGCTGGTGGATCCGAACCACTAACCTTGCAGTTAGCCGTCCAACCCACCAGGGCTCCTGGAAGGAAAGAAGGTAGGTGAGAACACTAAAGGAAAACAGGTAAGACTGATAACAGACATCAAGGACATTGAGAATTACACAAAGAAGAGCACCATCAAATGTCAAATGCTTCCGAGAGGTCAAATAAGGTGAGATGTGAAAAGTGCATCCTGTCAATAAGGCCCGTGGAGGCATTTGCCTAGCCGGTTTCAATGGTGAGAGTGGTGAGAGCGGTGGCAGAAACCAGAAAGAGCTGCCGGGAGGGGAGGTGACATGACAGTACCAGGGCTACAGATATAGTCTATATGCAGAACGTTGCTTTTCTGTTGGGAAACCACTAGAAGGGAAGTTACGAAAGGGCAGAGAGTGAAGGACAGTCTGAGTTAACACAGGTTTGTTTGTTTGTTTTTAACTAGGTCTGGAAAGAGGGTGGATCTAGTGAAATATAAGAGGGAATAAATAGGCAAAGCCCAATTTATAGGTTAGAGGTAGGGAGCCAGCGAGCCTCCAAGTTGGCCTTTTAGTTTGGAGAGGTGACCCCTTGGGAGTCAGGGACGAGAGTGAAAATTGGGATCATTCTCTGCCAGTCCAGTAGAAATAAAAGGATTATTTTAGGTCAGTGGTTCTCAACTGTCCTAATGCCACAGTTCCTCATGCTGTGGTGACCCCCCCAACCATCAAATTATTTTCCTTGCTACTTCACAGCTGTCATTTTGCTACTGTTATGAATCGTTTGACACCCCCCCCCAAAGGGGTCAAGACCCACAGGTTGAGAACCGCTGCCTTGGGTGGCTAATGGCTTAGCATGTCATTTTATATGGCCACTTCCTAAAATTTTACGGCATTTTAATTGTGGTAGAAGGCAAAGCCTCAGGAGAAAATTAGTTTTAACTGAATGACCGATCACGCGCTGAGCAGGCAAGAGAAAGTGCTGGGGAAGCTGGTAGCTTTCTGGGGCGGAGAGGAGGGCCGGGGACTGAGACGTCTCAATGAAGCCTCGTGGCTGCGGTAGGTTCCAGGGAAACGAAAGGTGGTGAAGCTGCCTAAAGACAAAGAAACCGAGTAAAGGTCTCAGGTATCATCTGCATCGCCTCGCTCTGCTGCAAGCCCTTCCGGGGTGCGGAACTCCCTCTCCCGCCGCTGCTGAACCACATTGCACCGGAGGACGGGCCGGCCCCTCCTTGCAAACGCTCACACGCCCAGGCCCAAGCCCCATTCTTCACCGGCCACGGGTCCGCGGTGTGCGTTTTCCTTGGTCTGCGGCCTGGACGTGCCGAGCTGCACCTCACTCCCGAGGAAGGCATCCAAGGAAGGCCGCTAGGCGACGCCGCGGGCGGGGGGGGGGGGGGGGGGGGGGGGGGGGGGGGGGGGGGGGGGGGGGTCGTCCGGGCGGGAGGTCGGCGCGCGGCACGCCCTTCCGCCCCACCCGTTGCGCGCGCTCGGCCGGGGCGCGCGCGTGCGTGCGCGCGTCCAGCCCCGGCGCCTGCGCACGACGGCGCTGCCCCCGCGGCGCGCCTCTGCGCCTGCGCGCGACGTGGTCCCGGGCTGCGGCAGCCATGCTGAACCCGTACCGAGAGGTGCGTGGGGGGCACAGAGTCGACGACGGCCGGAGACGCGGAGAAGCAGCGGCGTTAGGGCGCCCAGGGTCTGCTTGGATAGGACTGGGCTGCCCGGCCCCCTCGGCCCTTCGAGCGACCCCCTGGAACGTTAGGAAAACTGGCCCTTGTGGCCGAAGGGGGGCGGAGGCGGAATGGGCGAGGGCGCTGGCACGTGACCCCCACCGGCCAATCCGCGTTCTGCCGACGTGGCCGCGCGGCCCCGCGGCTCCTACCACCCCCGCCCGGCCGTGAAGGGAGGGGTTGGGGACCCTCCCCCTCCCCCAACTCGGCTTCAGTTTCCGGGGGGGTGATGCCCCAGATCACATCCTCCCCCCCGCACCCCGCCGAGGGGAACAGCGAAGCCCCCTTGGAAGGACCCAGGATGCAGGTGAGAACGGGGGATCAGGGGGGAGTCCAAAAGGGAGATTCTTGGGGTTCAGGGGAGGATGCCGGGCGTGGGAAGAGTTGTCCTTCACAAGGGGGGATCGTGAGGGGGTGTCAGCGGAAGGGCCCCTCCAGGTGGGGGAGGGGAGTGGCGGCCAACCTGCCCACATACCAGTTGGAGGGCAAAGGGGCATGGGGGAGTGTGACCCCCCCCACCATGCCCCATTCCATTCGTGCCCTGAGGTTCCGGTGCTGGAGGCGGGTGAGAGGGGACAGTGTGGGGGGCCGGCCGGCGGGGGGACTTGGGCGTGGGAGCGGTGACCGGCCCTCCCGGCGGCCTGAGCCCGGCCCGCCGGGCCCTGAACCAGGCGCGCGCCCTTTCTCCGCGGCGCGGCGCGCGTCACATGGCGCTTGAGGTTACGCCGAGTCGTGGACCGAGTGTGTGGGCCTCCTGCCCGCCCCCCGCCCCCCGGGGCCCCCACCGGAGCACGTGGCTGCCCCCGGCGGTGAGGGCCCCCCGGCTGAGAGTTGGGGTCCACGGGGGGCTGGGGCCCGGGGAGTCGCGCGTGGCCGCGCCGCGGGACTCGGCAGGGCCCGCTTTGGCGGGGTGCGCGCCCGGTGCGGCGGGGGAGGGCCGGAGTCACTGCCCAGTGGCCGGGAAGCTGGCGCCTCCGCGGTGACTCACGTGAGGCTTGGAGGGACCCACCCGGCGGTGACTTTCCGGAATGTGGGGGACGGAGCAGCCCGGGGTCGGCGCGCCGCCCTGCCCTTG
>NW_022104553.1:11948749-11978644 GCF_000313985.2 Echinops telfairi
CTCCGGACCCCGGCGGGGGGGTGCGGGTCTGCGGCCCCCCCAGGCGTGGGAGGACGGGGAGCTGCGCAAAGGTCTGAGGTCGCCCGGAGCCACGCTCGTGACGCTTGGAGAGGAGGTGGGTGTCGTGTGCTGTGAATGGCGACGTTTGGAATGTTGGCTTTCATTTTGGGTCTGCCGAGTGGGGGGAGGTTGGCCACGCGCGTAGGGGAAAAGAGCGATTTCTTAGAGGCCCTGGGGTGCCCCCAGACAGTAGGGGGAGGGGTTGCTTTTGTCTTTAGACTGGTCAGTGGAAGAGGGGGATTTTAATGGACTGACAAGCCTGTGTTTCCGACTGTGAGAAATGGGACCGTGAGGTGCCGTTGTCGCGGCTCTGCCCTTAGTAATTGTCAGACGAGCAGGCCGCGGCGTCTAAGATGGCGTCGTCCTCTTCATTTCAGGTCCGTCACTGCAGCAGCCGCTGGCCGAGAACCGCCACACCCCGGGGGCCGAGGCCAGCTCCGCCCGCCCGCCCGCCCGCGCGGCCCCTCCCGTCGACTTGCTCGGCAGCCAATGGAGAAGCTACGGATGGCAAGACCTGCTGGTGCTTGGACGCCTGGGAAGACATTGTTGGAGACGGGGGCTGGGGAAAGGGTGCTGGAAGCGCCACCGGGATGGCTCCGGCATTTCTTGCGACCGCCTTCTCTCCCTGGAGTTGCCGGACCGCAGCACAGCCAATTGGCTCAGAGATGTGGTGGACAGCCGCTGCCCTACGGGGCTATGCGGCAGGACTTCTGCCTGGTGATTGACGCCTTGGAAGTGAGGTGTATGATGTCATCGCACAGTCAGCCAATAGAAACAGCTCCCGCGGAGAGACGTTCCTCCCCTTCGACTCCGTTTCTTCGCGCGCGGGAGCGCGCCGAGAGGGTGGGGGAATTCTCCGGCACGGTGGCGCGCATGAGCGGCGACGCTCCGCCCTCCCGCCTATATATAAAGGGCTGGCGCGGGGCTCGGCGGCGCCATTTCGCGCTGGAGCGGAGCAGCCTCTAGAACGAGCCGGAGGATTCGGCCTACTGATACACAGAGCCTTCGAGTCGTCTGGGGCCGCCATTACAATCCACGTCCATCCACTTGGAAATGGCCTTCGTCTCGGCCTATGACCAGCCCTGGCGGATAGTACAGACCCCATAGAAGCCCCCGAAGCTCCCCTTTTCCGGGCCCCGCCCAATCCTCGGAGTCTATCCACCCCCTCTACTCCGCCCTCAAGAGGATTTCAAAGATGGAGGCGGCGGCTCCTTAAACCACTTTTCCTGTTCATCCGCCTCCATCCGAGGTCGAACCGGGACTTTGCCCTCCTCGGAGGGCCCCGGCAGGAAGAGGGGACCCCTGCAGCTCAACAGCGGGCAGTATTGACGACGGTGTTGGGGATCGTGGGCCGTCCTTGCATTGGAAGAGCCGGTACCCCCGGCGCCCGCCCGCCAGCCACAGCTGAGGCCGCCGCCATTTTCTCGCTGGCCGCCGCCTGTAGAGCGCACCGAGGGCTCGCGGAGCTCTGCGGAGGAGCCTGCTTCGTGCCAGCTTGCTGCGAGGTTGTCGCCTGGAGAGTCAAGGGCAACGGCCCTCCCCCGCCTCCCGGGTTATGCTGGACCCGGCGGTGAGGGGAACCGAGGCCACCCGGACTGCCCGCGGCTGAGGTCGGCGCCGATTCCCCGCGGTCGAGATGCTGCAAAACGTGACTCCCCACAAGTAAGTCCGCGGGGCGGGGGGCCGGCGCCGCGTTCGGGGGCGCCGTGACGCCGGCGCAACTGTTGCCTCGCGGGGAGGAGGGGTTGGCGGCGGTTTGGGCGCCGTGGCGGCGGCCCGGGCTGCGCTCCCACGGTACGCGGCCGGGCCGGGGCTCCCCGCCGGCCGGCGGGCCTTGGGCCCGCACCCCGGTTGTGTCTCGTGGCCCCGATCGCGGGGTGGTGTGCGTTTGTGTGGGCTTTGCGGGGAGCGGGGCCTCCTGTGTCCAGCCTGCGGACCGGACACTCGTGCTTTGAGCCCTAGACGCTGGAAACGCTGGTGGGAAGGAGCGCCTGCGGGGGCGGGGGGTCCACTGGAAACGCTGCTGCTGCACCGGCCCCGGCCTCCCTCCGCGGTGCTGCCGCGGGGGGGGGGGGGGGGGCGCTGGTCTGCCTGACCTTGACAGCCGTTTTGCTTTGCCAGTCGGGGGCGGGGGGGGCGTCCGTCTGGTGGGATCATCTGGGGGCCGGCGGCTGGGCGTTTCCCGGCTCGAGTCCCACAAGTGCTCCCTGGTCTGAATTGTGTGCGCCCGCCGTGGACACTGCTGGTGCGCGGGGGAGGCTGGTCTCCCGCCGCGGAGATCAGGAGTCTCACCGGCTTGTCTGGAAACGATTCCCTATTTCGTTTCTTTCTTCCTCGTTTCATTCCCATCCCTCGAGGCGCAACCACCATGGCAACCTCCGAAGCCGCCCCCGGCGAGGAGGAGCCGGGCGCTCGCTTCTCAGCTCCACCTCCACCCCTGGGCAGCAGTAGTCGGTCCCCAGCTCTGCCCTGTCAGAAGCCCCACTGGGGGCTTTTTGTTTATTAATAAGCTGATAGGTGAGAGGGCCATGATAGGCTCACGGAGTCTCTAGGTAGGGCCTGGGTGGGCATTGACTGGCGACTACGACAAACACGACCGCTGCTCAGTGGGTCCAGAGCCTGGTGATTGGGTGTAGTGCAAGCTGTTTTCCTGGTTTGTTTGGGGGGGTGACCACATGCTCCTTTTGTTTCCTTTTCTCACAGGCTCCCTGGGGAGGGGAATGCGGGGTTATTGGGGCTGGGCCCAGAGGCAGCAGCTCCAGGGAAAAGGATTCGGAAGCCCTCTCTGCTGTATGAGGGGTTTGAGAGCCCCACAATGGCTTCTGTGCCGGCATTGCAACTGACCCCAGCCAACCCACCACCTCCTGAGGTGTCCAATCCCAAGAAGCCAGGACGGGTCACCAACCAGCTACAATACCTGCACAAGGTGGTAATGAAGGCACTGTGGAAACATCAGTTTGCTTGGCCATTCCGGCAGCCGGTGGATGCTGTCAAACTGGGTCTGCCGGTGAGTAGAAACACTGCAGAAGGGGGGGGGCTGTGCGAATGAAACAAGAGTGTGTGTGAGTTGACTGGGGGGGGCGGGTCCGAGTTTAGGTGCTGCGGCCCCTAGGAAGTTCCCATCTCTCATGTAATGTAGGCAGCTAGCCTTTAGATTTGAGTCCTTGATCTTTTGCCATTAAAAAAAATTTTTTTAAGGGCTTGTTAAATCTTTTTTGCAATTGTTGCCATCCGTTTACTGTGTTGGCATCTCACTGCCTCCCACTTGTCCCTCCTTAACTTTTGTGCCCTGGCTCCATTTTACAGATTCCCACCCCGGGTTGGGAGAGAACCACGGTGGCCAAAATTCTTAGCTTCTTCCTCTCTTTCATGCAGCCCATGGATAGCCAGGCCCAGAGGTAATGTTACAGGATGGGAAGCCCACCAGAAGCAGATGGGGCAAGGGCGGTGGGTGGTTAGAGAAAGGCATATGGCTTGGTGTTTATTAAATAACCCTTGAAAGTTTTAATGCCCTATACAACCTGGGGCCGCAGTTTTTGTAGAGTTTCATCCCCCTTCAACACATAAGGGTGTGTGTGTGTGTGAGTGAGTGAGTGAATGGGGGTGGTGGGGGTCCTGGGAGAAGCGGGATTCACTTTGCTCTGGCTGGTTTCTTTGTTTAGGATTATCACAAGATTATAAAACAGCCTATGGATATGGGCACCATTAAGAGGAGACTTGAAAACAACTATTATTGGGCTGCCTCAGAGTGTATGCAAGACTTCAATACTATGTTCACCAACTGTTACATCTACAACAAGGTGGGTTACTCTTCACTTAGCAGGTGAGGAAAAAGGATACTGGTTTTACCTCTGTAGAGTTAAAGGTTATTTTGATAGAGCGTTTCATGGTGGCTGTTTCTCAGAGCACCCTAGACACCTAGTTAGAACAAGACCAGTGTTGCTCCGTTCTAGCTTTCTTTTATACGCTACTCTACTTCTGGGTTAGTTTTACGTTCCCCTGGCCCCTAGTTGTACTTCCAGGGATGAGTGGGGAGGGCAAGTGGAAGGTGCGGGCTAGTGTGGCTAATCTTTGACAACAAGAGTGTCTGAGGTGTGTGTCCTTTCTGTTGATTTGTTTGTGTAGCCCACTGATGACATAGTCCTGATGGCACAGACACTGGAAAAGATCTTCCTGCAGAAAGTGGCATCGATGCCTCAAGAGGAGCAGGAGCTTGTGGTGACCATCCCGAAGAACAGCCACAAGAAGGGGGCCAAGTTGGCAGGTAGGAATATTGGGGGTTGGGGGTTGCCAGTGGATACAAAAAGTTGAGAAAGTGTCGGCTAATTTTTATTTCTTTTCGTAGCCCTGCAGGGTAGCATCGCCAGTGCCCATCAGGTGCCTGCTGTCTCTTCTGTGTCACACACGGCCCTGTATACTCCATCACCTGAGATCCCTACCACTGTCCTCAGCATTCCCCACCCATCAGTGATCTCCGCTCCCCTCCTCAAGTCTTTGCACTCCGCCGGGCCTGCGCTCCTGGCTGTCTCTGCAGCCCCTGCAGCTCTGCCTCTCGCCAAGGTGCGCTTCTCTGGGTCTCTTTGGGGTGAAGAATTGTTGAGTGAGGTGCAACTTGAAATAAGACTCCCACCCTTTTCTCTACAGAAAAAAGGTGTGAAAAGGAAAGCAGATACCACCACGCCTACACCTACAGCCATCCTGGCTCCTGGTTCTCCTGCTAGCCCTCCTGGGGCTCTTGAGCCTAAGGCAGCACGGATTCCCCCAATGCGAAGAGAGAGTGGCCGCCCCATCAAACCACCCCGGAAGGACCTGCCTGACTCTCAGCAACAGCACCAGAGTTCTAAGAAAGGAAAGCTATCGGAACAGTTGAAACATTGCAATGGCATTTTGAAAGAGTTGCTCTCCAAGAAGCATGCTGCCTATGCTTGGCCTTTCTATAAACCGGTGGACGCTTCTGCTCTTGGCCTGCATGACTACCATGACATCATTAAGCACCCCATGGACCTCAGCACTGTCAAGGTACCCACTGCATGGGGCAGATGGGGTACTCGGCAGTGATTGGAACCAAAGACAGTTAGTTAACCTTGTGGGGACATCAGCAGTCTTTTATTAAATGGATGGGACAGAAGGTCAAGTGCATCTTGAGAATTCATTCCTAGTGGTTCGGAACGGTGGGGGTGAATTTTCCTTGTTCGCAGAGCCAGTGCTAAGCTACTAACTGGAGAGCTGGGTTTAGGGTGGGGGAGGACAGAGGCTACCCCACCTCCTTTATCACTTAGCAATGGTTTCTTTTTCTAGACATAGACATTTCTTCAACCCACTAATCCCTTTGACTTCAGACTTGAACCCCAGGGCACAGATCCCTAAGGTCATCCCCGCGTGTGCCCTCAAGAAGGGGCTTCTCTTGTGGTGTCTGGGGTTGGCAGGGAAAGGTGAGTCTCCCTGCCTGTGCAGCTTCTGATGCTGCCTCCTTCTGCAGCGGAAGATGGAGAATCGCGATTACCGGGATGCACAGGAGTTCGCTGCTGATGTGCGGCTTATGTTCTCCAACTGCTATAAGTACAATCCCCCAGACCACGATGTTGTGGCCATGGCACGAAAGCTGCAGGTGAGTGTCAAGGTTCGGGTTTGAAGAGGAGTTCTAATCTGAGCCATTGTGAATTAGAACTGTGCTCTTAGGTGGCTAGGAATAATCGGGACACTGGTCTGCTAGCTTGGTTCTGAGTGTGCCTCTGTTTATAGGATGTCTTTGAGTTCCGATACGCCAAGATGCCAGATGAGCCCCTGGAGCCTGGGCCTTTACCAGTCTCCACCGCTCTGACCCCTGGCCTGGCCAGGTCATCATCTGACTCCTCCAGTGATGAGAGCAGCAGCGAGACCTCCTCGGAGGAGGAGGAGGAAGAGGAAGAGGAGGAGAGTGAGAGCTCTGACTCGGAAGAAGAACGAGCACAGCGATTGGCAGAGCTCCAGGAACAGGTGTTTATGTTTAATTTTTGGCCTCTTCGTTAATAGGATAAGAGGTGCATGGCCTATCTCCCTTTTTCTCACTAAGTCTTCTTAACTGTACAATAATTCTCCCCACCTGTTCATGGCTTTAATGTGTTGTTTTTTTCTAGCTTCGCGCTGTACATGAACAACTGGCTGCTTTGTCCCAAGGCCCAATATCCAAGCCCAAGCGGAAGAGAGAGAAAAAGGAAAAGAAGAAGAAACGGAAGTCAGAGAAGCATCGAGGCCGAGCTGGGGTTGATGAAGATGACAAGGGGCCCAGGGCACCGCGCCCCCCTCAGGCTAAAAAATCCAAGAAAGCAAGTGGGAGTGGCGGTGCCGCTACACTGGCACCTCCAGGCTTTGGACCTTCTGGTGGAAGTGGCACCAAGTGAGTTCTTGTTGGGTAGGAAGCAGAGAATTGGCTGTTTTTTCTTTTTTTCTTTTTTTTAATCATTTTATTAGGGGCTTATACAACTCTTATCACAATCCATACGTACATCAATTATGTAAAGCACATTTGCACATTCATTGCCCTCATCATTCAAAATATTTCCTCTCCACTTAAGCCCCTGGCATTAGGTCCTCATTTTTCCCCTCCCTCCCCGCTTCCCCCCTCCCTCATGACCCCTTGATAGTTTATAAATTGCTATTTTGTCATACCTTGCCCTGTCCGACGTCTCCCTTCACCCACTTTTCTGTTGTCCGTCCCCCAGGGAGGAGGTCACATACAGTTCCTTGTAATTGGTTCCCTCTTTCCAACCCACTCTCCCTCTACCCTCCCTGTATCACCACTCACACATCTGGTCCTATAGGGCTCATCCTCCCTGGATTCCCTGTTTCCAGGTCCTATCTGTACCAGTGTACCTCCTCTGGTCTAGCCAGACTGGCAAGGTCGCGTTAACTGGCTGTTTTCATAGTCACACAGTCAGCACAGACGCGCTGAAGCTCTGTGTGAGCAGACTTAGACGATTGGGTCTTGGTCACAGCTGTCGGTTCTGCGAGCGTAGTATGAAAGTAGCCATAAGCAAGCAGTATGTCAACAAGTGAGCTGTGGCTGTCTTCTAATGACGTTGTAAAGACTTTAATCCATTTGGACATGTTTGCCTGAACCTGGAAATTAGAAATCAGGCTTTCGGGGGTGGGGGGTGCCTTAAGGAGTAGGGAAGCTGACTGTTCATTTTGCTCATAGACACCCAAAAAAGGCCACAAAGACTGCCCCACCTGTTGTGCCGCCCGGCTTTGATTCAGAGGAGGAAGAAGAAAGCAGGCCCATGAGTTACGATGAGAAGCGGCAGTTGAGCCTGGATATTAACAAATTGCCCGGAGAGAAACTGGGCCGAGTAGTGCACATAATTCAAGCCAGGGAACCCTCGTTACGCGACTCGAACCCAGAAGAGATTGAAATTGACTTTGAAACGCTCAAGCCATCCACACTCAGAGAGCTTGAGCGCTACGTCCTTTCCTGCCTACGAAAGAAACCCCGGAAGCCCTACAGTAAGTGTGAAATGAGACCCATCTGGGGGTCCAGCACATTAGTCTTGAGGACAGCTTGGAGGAGGATGGGGTGCTTGGGGTCCTTAATTGTCCAGAAGTGTCGGTTACCTGTTGGGATGTTCAGCAAAGAAACCCGCTTCAGGGCCCTAAAACTTTATGGGGTGTCTCTTCCAGCCATAAAGAAACCCGTGGGGAAGACGAAGGAGGAGCTGGCTTTGGAGAAGAAGCGCGAGCTAGAAAAGCGCTTACAAGATGTCAGCGGGCAGCTCAATTCCACCAAAAAGCCCCCTAAGAAAAGTGAGTGGTGTTCTCTTGGGCGGCTACTGCAGATTCCCTAAGTACCCCGCCCCGCCCGCCCCCCCCAGGGCTGACAGTTCTGTGATCTCCCCGTCTCCCCCTGCAGCCAGCGACAAGACGGAGTGCTCGGCCGCGCAGCAGGTAGCCGTGTCCCGCCTCAGCGCTTCCAGCTCCAGCTCCGCATCCAGCTCGTCCTCGTCCTCTTCGTCGTCTTCAGACACCAGTGATTCAGACTCAGGCTAAGGGGCTAGGCCAGAACGGGCAGGAGGCTCCGCAGGACCGGACCCCTAGATCACCTGCCTCGCCCCTCCACCCAGTCCCCCCTTTTGGCTGTGACGTTTCCTCATCTCACCCTCCACTGTAGGAGAGCTGGCTCTACGGCGGGAGGGGTGCAGGGACATTTACTGAAGGAGGGATATGTGGACAAAGATCCTGCTGCATTCCCAGCCACCACGGGAGTGACCTTGGGCACGGTCATAAAGCCCCCGCTGGAGTGGATGGGGCCAGGGGTACAGGGTGGGAGTGGGCAAAGGCCCTAAAACGGTGTTACCCAAGGCCATCGCTGCCCTGTGTTGAGATTGATCGTTCTAATTTATTTTAAGCTAGGTAAGGCTAGGGGGTGGAGATAACGTGTGCCCCCCTAGCCCTCATAGGGAGGGAAGAAGGGGGGATCTTTTTTTTTACGTTGACTTTTGTTTTCTACCGTTTCCCCTTTCTCCTACATTTGGGACTCCTGGGGTTTCAACAGTCATCTCCCCATTTGGTCCCCTTGGACTGTCTTTCTCCTTGTCTGTTGATTCTAACTTGTAAATAAAGAAAATATTATTCAAGTTCTGAGTTAATAGCAATCTTACCATTTGTTTCTATTGTGCTTTATTTCTCAAGTCAAAGAAAAATGATTATCTGGACACTTTGAGAGAATGTTCTAATAAACTCACCATTAGCTAATGGTAATGGCTGTGGTGATTAAAAATGCACCAGTCCTAGTGAAGTACTTAAGAGAAAACGAGGCCTATAATTGGCTCTGGTTTTTTCGATGTAGAAAAACGCTAAAAATTTTAGAGCCCGACTTTGAAATAGTAGGTTTAAGATTTATTGCAATGCTCAACTTTGAACCCCCCAAACGACTAAGCCAAACTCTGTACCATTGACCCACTGCCATCAGCTCTTCCCTGTGAATCTCTGGACAGATGGGATTATTTCCCTGGTTTGGGTGGTGGTTGGAAACTGCTGGTCTTGGGGTTAGCGGCCATAACCACTAGGAGGTATGTGGAGTACACTTTAACACCCGCTAGATGACGGGGCCCGGGCAGTTTCCTACAAGATTAATACCGCCAGAGTTGAAAGCTTGACCCACCACTCGGTAGAACTCGAGTGAAAAAGGACTTCTAATTTAGTGACTTGATTGTCCTTCAATGAGTTCTTCAGCTCTCATTGCACTTGGGAAGTGTCACTGTAGCTCCTTCTTGGAGGCTTGTGTTGTGTATAACTGCCAGTTAACTCGTCCCCGTTTAACGGATGTGTGAGTTTGGAGGATGTTGGGCACAGGCGAGTATGGCTTGGAAAAATTTTCAATGGGAAGTTTCTAAACCTTGAAGGGGCTCTGACATTTTAGGAGCGAGTAGAACTGCTCCCAAGGAGTAGCCAAGCTAGTGGCTTCCTTCGTCCCAGTTTGGCTGTGCCAGTGCCTCCTGTTCACCCTTCGTGAGCTCGGATTCCCTGGGAACTGCCCTGATTAGAAGGTTCTACTTCTAGCAGAGTTGCGTCATGTTATGCTCGGAGCTGCTTCCCAACCACGAGGTTCCAAGGGATGAAGGGGAGGCTGCCACCAATCCCGTAAAAATTTAAACTCTTGGAAACCCATCTTTGCCCTGTCATGTAGAGCTGCTATGGATCAGAACTGGGGCTCTCAGGCTTCCCAGTGATTGATCCCAAGTAGCTTGCCAGGCCTTTTGGGAAGCTTCAGGTTGTACTCTCCCAACATTTGGGTTAATAACGGAGTCTGTTAACTATTTGCACCCAGCTTTTTAAGAACACATCAGCTGTCTCCAGCATGGAATGAGACGGCTTGTTGCTGTCACAGGGTTGATAGGTTGGGAACAGGGAAAGGGACAATAAATAGCTAATCCGTTTTGAATAGAAATTAGCTCTATGGCAGAGCAGCGTGCAAAGATCCCTGAGAACTTAGAAGAGAGTGTTCAGAAGTAATGTGAGCCAGAGCCGAGCTTCCTCAATGTCCAAATGGATCTCAGCAAATAAGTAATGATTGACTAAGCTGCGGGACAACGGGGTGGGGTGGGCACGACACTGCTAGAGGAGGAAACTGCTACAGTGACAATAACTGCCCTGACAAGAGCAAGCCCTTCCAGGGCAAGCCAGAAAGTTGAATAGAGTTAGATCATTTAGACTATGTTAAGAATTTCAATTCTGATCTCAAAGCCTTTAATAATCTCCTTTATTAAGCACTTACTATGTACCAAGTACTGTGCCCCAAACTGCTAGTTGACTCATTTTCCCCATTTAACAGATTTAAGAAATAAGGCCCACCAGTGGGTGAGTGCTGAGTTGGGATTTGAACCCAGGCAATGTGGTTCAGGTTCACAAAGACTACACTAGACTCCAATAGGAGCCCTAGTGGTGTAGTGAGTCGTGCACTGGGCTGTTAACTGCAAGGTCAACAGTTCGAGACCACAGGCACTCTTCTATTCTGCTAAAGAGTTGACAGTCGAGAACCCAGTTTGACCCTGTTCTATAGGGTCCCAATGAGTTGTGATGAACTTGACTGTGTTTTCTGAGGGGCTTCAATGGGTGTCGGTAGAGAGGAGACCATGATTTCAAGAAAATGCTCTGCGGTGAGGAGAATAACCCCGGTAGCTCAGTGGTTAAGTGCCGGGTGGTCGGGATTCATCTGCATCTCGGGCCGTTCCCTCCGCCCACCCATCCCTAAAGTTTACATCTTAGGAAACAGCCCTACTTTGTCCTTTTCGCTCCAACATGTGGGTGGTGGGAAGGGATGCAGAGTGACAATTTCTAAAGCAATCGCAGGGGTGCCAAGTGAGAGTAATGGTTTGGAGCAGAAGGGTAGCAATGTCCCTGAAGAGATACAGATTTGAAAGTAATGCCAAGTTGGAAATGGATGGGACTTGGTTCTCTGAAGATTCTTCGTTTATTTCCACACACTAAGGGCAGAACAGAGTTGTCTATCTCTCTGGTTCCTACAGAGTTCCCAGCTCAGAGCTTTCTAGTAGTGGAAGTGTGATAATTTATTGACCCAAGTAGTGCAGCCAGGCGACAAATTTGAAAATCCAGCGAGGCTTGAGGCTTGCAAAAGGGAAGAGTTTTCTGAGAGGCACCTGCAGGCTGGATCTTTGCCGCCACCTGGTGGACGCGAGGCATTGGCCAGCGACCTGCAAGATGGATGGTTCGAAACCACCAGGCGATCGTCGGGAGACAAATGAGGCTGACTTACAGCCTCGTAAACCCTGTATAAGGTCGCTGTAAGTTGAAAACGACAAAAAGGCGGTGGTTTGAGTAGCAATGTTACTGTTACTGAATCGCGTTTACTCTTACCATTTTTGTATCCACTCATCTCCTCTTGACTTTTTCTATACTTTAATTTTTGAAACATGGTCACTTTTATGACCCAGAGTGGCACAGCAATGAAGCTGTTGAAGTTCTTTTTTTAATTTTTTTAATCATTTTATTGGGGGGGTTCTAACAGCTCTTATCACAATCCATACATCCATCCATTGTGCCAAGCACATTTGTACATTTGTTACAATCATCATTTTCAAAACATGTTCTTTCGACTTGAGCCCTTGGTATGGGGCTGTTTAAGTTCCTATCTCGCTCGCTTTGTTGCTGAAGCACGTGACTTGGCTGACCCTGGTCTCTCTGACACCCCTTCCTCCTGGTCCCCCTACTCGGCAGAGTCACTCCTCAGTCTGCTTCTTTGTAGTTTGGCCTTCTGTGAGGTATCCATGGTGGCGTCTTCCTTGTGTTTCTCCCCCTTCCTGTCACATGCACATGCGGCCATTGAGAGCACCACGGCTTGGAGTGGGAGCACCTGAGTCTTCGAAGTTAACGTCCTTGCTTTTCAACAGTCTAAGCCCAAGAGGCTAAGGTCTTTTGCAACAGAGTTGCCTAAGGCTGCTTCCAGGAGCATGGATTGTGGATCCCAAGTAAAATGAAATCCTTGACTACTTTAAACTTTTCTCCATTTGTCATGATGCCACCTATTGGTCCCATTGTGAGCGTGTGTGGCCTTCTTCAGATTGGATTCTAATCCATTTTGAAAGCTGTCATCTTGACGTCCTCCCACAGCTCACCGGATCATTGGTCATGAGTGGTTCCATGTGTCAAATCTGGTCTTGAGAGGTTCTTGAAATTCAGGTGGAAGACTCAAGGGCGTGTGTGGACTCTGGTGGACTTGATTTAATTTTCTTCAGCTTTTACTTGAACTTACACTTGAGCAATTGATGGTCTGTTCCATAGTCAGCCACTAGCCTGATTTTAGCTACTGACATTGAGCTAGCTTCTCCACTGTCTCGTCCCACAGATAGAGTGAATTTGATTTCTGTGTACTGCATCTATTGTTGACAAAAGGCATTTGCTATGGACAAGTCGTTGGTCTGGCAAAATCCTTTCATGGGATCCCCAGCTTCAGTTCTACCAGCAATACCATATATTCTAACTGCTGTTCCGTCCTCTTTGTTTCTAACTTTTGCATTCCAATAACCAATCATTATCGATGCAACTTGATTATACATTTGGTCGATTTCTGACTGCAGATGTTGGTAGGATTCTCCGGTTTCGTCATCACGAGCGTTTGTAGTTGGTGTATGAATCTGAATAATAGCTGAATTGGCTGATTTCCTTGAAGGTGGCTAGATACCCTCTTCTCCATCATTGCACTTCAAGATCCACCTTGACGTGTGCTTTTTGAAGCTGGATGTGGCGCCATTCCTCTTGCCTCTGTCACTCCAGGCAGAGTAGACTCCATTATCGCCTGACTCAGAAGGGCCAATACCAGTCTGTTTCAGCCCACGAAGGCCCAGAATATTGATCTTTGTGGGTTCTGTTTCATGTTTGACAAGCTCCAATTTTCCTAGGCTCATACTTCATACAACCCATGTTCTGATTATTAATAGGTGTTTCTTCCTATTTTGAGTCAAGCCTCTCAGCAGATGAAGATCTGAAATATTTGCTCTATCCTCATGCTTAAGGTTGACTCGACTTTGAGGCGTCTCCTGTCCAGTCATATTTTGAATGCCTTCCAACCTGAGGGGCTCATCTGTTGCCACTCTATCAGACAACATTTTCCTGCCAGTCATAAGATTTTCAGTGGCTGTCCCTCAGAATGGATCACCAATTCCTTCTTCCTGGTCTGTTCTTAGACTGAAATCGCTGCTGAAACCTGCTAACTGTGGCTGATGCTGCTAGTAGTTGAAACAGTAGTGGCATGGCTTTCAATGCTGCGGAAATCATCAGAGAAGCTGGATTAGAAGAACAGCGTGGCATCCGGATGGGAGGAAGGCTGATGAACAGCCTGTGATGTGCAGATGGCACCGCCCTGCTTGCTGAAATGAAACGATGCCCCTATGGATTACAATTCAAGGTCAAGCAGACCAAATTCCTCACCACTGGACCAATAGGCAACATCATTGTAAATGGAGAAAAGGTTGACGTTGTCACGGATTTTTGTCTTTGTTGGATCCACCCCACCGTCAGTGCTCATGGAAGCAGCAGCCAAGAGATCAGGTAATGCCTTGCAGTAGGTCAATCTGCTGAATAAGATCTCATTGAAGTGTTGAAGATCGAGGATGGATTTTTGTGTCTTTGTATAGCAAATAAATATTTATAGATCATAAAGCATTTCTCACATGCCTTTGCCAAATGAGAACATTGCTAACCTTATTGGAGATTGGAGGAGTGCAAGGGGAATCCTGCCCCTAGCACATCAGCACGGGTCGGGTAGGCGCAATTGTACAGCGATAATAAGTAAAGGTTATAGTAAAGTCATAAAGAGCATGAGAGATAGAAATAATGGAGTCAGACACATTTCATGGTAGCAATGCTCACCTCATCCTCACTTGATGGGCCACGTGGAGAAAGAGAGATATTTAATGCTAACCAAGGCTTTTATATTCTCTGGAGAGATATTTAATGCTAACCAAGGCTTTTATATTCTCTGGGGACATGCAAGCCCCCTAATTACAGGTGAAGACATACATCACAGGAAAGGGTTGTGCTATAGGTAATACAGTAATGGGAGGGGGACAATCCAGGGACATACACACAGTAGGAAGAGGAGGGATTGGGAGTATACATGTGACAAGATGGGCAGATCCTAGATCCCGGATGGCAGCCTAACTTAGGATGTCACTGAGCCGGTTTGTCCTGTTCCAAGGCCCAATTGATAGAGACCATTATCAGTAGGGTATGAACTCCACCTACAGGAACCAAGCCTTTAGGGAGAAGTAGCCCATTGTCCTTAGCAGCAGGGAGCAGGCCTACCCATGGTGGGATGGGACAGTAGTGTGTCAGCTGACTGCCTACAGGGAAGTAACTTTAACCATTAGCTGCAAGCAATGTTCTAAGTCTAACATATTTGGGGGCGACAGCTTGGGAGAAATCTTTGTGTTTCCCACAGAGGAGAAAAGGCGGTTTGTTCTCCAGCAGTAAGCATTTCTAACAGATGCTAGTCTGAAGAAAAACCATGTTACTGAAGCTCTCTGTTACTAGTTGCAATCGGCTGACCTTGGAGAGTCGGTTGCTACTTTAACCGCTGAGCCGGAGAATGTAACACTGGCTAACTGATAACATTCCTTCTCTTCTCCCAGCCCTGCAGTATGTGTGTTAGAACTGACTTGGGTAGTGAGGTTGAGAATTCATTTCCTCAAGAATGCTGTTCCCTTGTGCGCTTGCCTAGTTTTTGTTTCTGGCTCAGAGTTGCTGCAAAAAAATAAAAAGAGACGAAAAAAAAGCAGTTGTCAAAGTTTTCTTGTTTACTTTTAACTCCAAGTAACCCCAGGGGAGTAGAAGCTGGAAGATTGCCACAATGTTACAGTTACAAGGGCCCAGGAAGCCCTCCGTCTCAATCAAAGTGAACTTTCCTGTTCGATCAAAAGTGGAATGAGGTTCTTCTTTCAGATCCAAGGTGATTGTCATGGTGATTTTTTCTTTAATTGTGGTGACTGTATCTGTAATAGAACACTTGCTCTGTCTGCCAGCGTCACAGGTAGAATGTAGTGGCCATTCTGTCCATCGTTTCCCAGCCGTCACCAGTAGCCATGATTTGAGCAAGGACAGACCCAGCCCCGCTCCCTTCATCTCTTGGTTCTTGTAGATTGACTCCCATTCCCCGGCCCACAATGCTTCTCTGTCAGCTCTGGTACTGAGATTGGTCATGAACTGTTCCTTAAAGCTCTGCCTTCTGTTCAGAATCTGATTCCAACGACCGACCCCACAACTGGGTGCTTTTGACACAATGGATGGATGCATGGATTGTGATGAGAATTGTACGGGCCCCCAATTACAAAAAAAACAACTCGGCTTATACAACAGTATATATGGTACATGGACAAAGTGATGAGATGTGGTCAAGTCCTTATAAAAATAAGATAAATTTAAAACCTCCTTACGGATTAAAAAAATTGTTATTATTTTGGAGGCACATCCAGGGAAATAACTTTTACTTAGAAGAATGTGACTGGATTGCATCTCCAACCTACTAACGTGATGGTCGAACGTAAGAAGCTGTCTGCATACATTCTCTTCCCATTTCTGTTTCCCCGCAGCAGGTGTAAGTAGATACCACATTTTGTTTATCCATTCACCTGGTGATGTGCCTTCAGGCTGTTTCTACCTTTGGCTAATGTGATAGTGATGCCTGCCAGGCATTTTGATAATTATCTCTTCCTAATGATCACATTTCATAATTGGCTCTTTTAGCCTGCAGGGCACTACTATCATGTATGTGTTATTATTCCAATTTTAGAGATGAGGATATGAACAAGCTAAATTAGACAATCTGCATAAGATCATGTAGTAAATGGGACAGGATAAGGCTGATTTCAAAATTTGTATTCTTATTTTTTTAAATCATTTTATTAGGGGCTCATACAACTCATCACAATCCATCCATACATCAATTGTGTAAAGCAGTTTGTATATTCATTGCCCTCATCATTCTCAAAACATTTGCTCTCCACCTAAGCCCCTGTGTATTCTTATTTTTCAAGCAAAAAGTTCTGGTTATATTCTGGATATAAATAGAAAAGGAATTCAAAATTAAGACTTAGAAATGACATTCCAATATTGCTAACACCACCAATTTGATCAGAAAAATAAGGCTGAAAATACAGACATACCCACTCATCCATCCATCCATCCATCCACCCACCCACCCACCCACCCACCTACCTACCTATCTATCTATGGATATATGGATCTGTCTCTTCTTATAACTTCTGCTCAAGAATCCCCCAGGCTATAGGTAATCTGTTTTCCACCAAGCTCGACTAATTGAACTTGGCTGAAACACTATTAGAAAGTGTGAAGGTGTAATGGCCTGGTTCAACAAGTCCACACAAGGGAATTCCTAGAGATGGCTTTTTTGCAGATAGAAGGATGAGGCTAAATGGAAGTGATTTACTTTTGACAGAGGAGTATCTGAAGCGGATATGAAGTATCATACCTACCACCCCTCCTACCCACACCTTCTGGTTTGGTTTGAGACTCTGACCTTTGTGAAGGTCAAGGCCGATGGGAACCAGGGTGTAGGAGGTGGAAGATGCAAAGGCAGGGGCTGTGAGCCGAGCGGACACTTCCATGAGAGGAAAGTGGTTGGGGGCGGCACAGGGACTTGTGTTGTGGATTGTGTAAGGCGGAGAGTGAAAAAAAAAAAAAGATCTAGACCAAGAACAAACATGTACAAGGCCTTTGGAAGGTTTTGGAAACTTTGTACTTTATTCATTTTTGATAATCATTGGAATCTTCTGTTTTCTGATTAGGATTGATGGAACAGCTGGCAGGAAGAGGAGGGATAAAGGGGGTTGTCTCCACCGAATGCTAAAGGAAACGAACTTTAGCTCGCCATGCACAGACTAAGGTCACCCAGATGCAGCTGAAGGTCAACCGGGCATGCACACTAGAACCCAGCAACCCTAGGGCATCCGTGCGCCTAAACTCAGCCACGTGGCCCCTCACGTGGGGGAGGAGGGGGTGAAAAGCAGGGGTGGAGGGCAGGCTCTCTCTCTCTGAGGGCGGAGGGTGGGCTTTCTTCCGGGGTCCCTGGGCACCCTCTCCCCCTTGTTGGCTTGGGAGCTGGGCTCTTGGCAGGTGCTCGCTTCTGTTTTTCCTCCCAGTTCCACGCCTCCCCTTAGTGGCCATCGTCCACGTGGCTTTTTGCACTCCTCGGAATCAGCCTGGAACTCGTGAGTGGTCCCCCAGTGGCCTCGCGCGCCTCCAGGGATAGCTTGTACTACCTGAGGCGGAATGACCGGAAACCCCCCTTCCCTCCTAAAAGTCACTGCAATGTCAACAGCGCTTCTACCAAGTGAATTCTTTCAGCACTGAGAAGCAAGAGCCAGGGAGAGCCTTTCAGATAGTTAACACAGCCCCTTCCAGAACGTTAACACAGACAGAAAAATAGAAAATTTGCAAAGCATCTCAGGATCTCTACAGTTGAATATATCCTTGCTGTTTCTGACATGACTATATACTATGTTACAATAACTTTTGACGGCAGAGGTCACAGGATGCTGAAGTTACAGGACTCCTGATATGTAACCGGTGCGCTGTGAACTCACTGATGAAAACGTTTCTGGAAGAAATGATGAGAATGTATAGGAGTGTTTCATAGCGGTGTACTGGGATACAAAGAAATGTGTTGTCTGAATTTTACTTTAAAACAAAAGAGGGAAATATTAAACTATTGCTTAAATTGTAAAATAGCTACTACAGAACAGTAGCTGTGAAATAGATGACATACATCAACGTATGGGTCAGGAATCCAGTGATCTCTCACTTTATTCCCTGCTATTTTCCAGTAGGGCGAAGCATTCCACACACAGATACACACTTTTACAATTACAAAGAAGTTAAAACGTACAGAAAAGTGAGAGAAGGACAAAATTACTTAAATATTCATCCTTTAGACCAGGGCTGTCAAACTCAATTAAAACACGGGCCATTTGGTGCAACAGGCAAGATCCACACGGGCCACATCACATTGACAAATATTGTTAACTTTTTTTTTTAAGTGAGGATTCAGGAATATGGATGGGATAAATTAAAACACTATATAATTGCTTTTATTTAAACATTTATTTTATTTAGTATATTTATAAAACTAAAATTATTCTTTTTTACCCGAAACTTGCCAGCACTTTCCTCCTACTAGTTTTCACTTACGTTCTGACCGGAAACTAGAACAAAGAAGCTAATAAAACACACAACATGTTGGACAGCTGACAACCGTGATGCACAATCATAATGACTTCCCTCTAAAAATGTTAACGAGCGCTGCCGCTAGGTATGATTCATAACAGCACAACCCAGAGTGCTCTTTTTAACCTCTTCCCTATTGGCATCTGTTTATATTACGTGACACTGAGAGCAGCCAACAGATCGCTTCCAAACGTCGCCGGAACCGAGTCGGTGTGTTTAGACACGTCCACAAGCCCCCAGGAAAGGCACTGGGCCACATGTAGACTCATCTTCAGTAGTTAAAGGGTGAAAGAGGGAATTGTGTGCATGGTATTGCCTCGATCTCCACTTAAGCGCTATTTTCTTCGTAACAATTTTTCTATTTTCATTTTATTTCAGAGCATCGTGGGCCACAAAAAATTGCCTCAGGGGCTGCATGCAGTCCCAGGGCCACCCAGTTTGACACCCCTGCTGTAGATTAAGCAACTGTCATGATTCACCCTTATCAGTTTGAATTGTGTGTGTTATGTGCATTTGTGCGATCCATGTTTCGAACACCATGGACTTTCATGCCAAAATACTTTAGCATAAAGGGGGTTTCCTGCATCACCATGGTACCATAAAGTTAGTGAAACCCATACTCAAATTTCCCCAATTCTCTTGAAAATGTTTTTATACCCCCCCTCCCCCACACACACCAAAGATGGAGGCAAGGATCACCCTCTAAATCTGACTGTGATGTCGCTTAAGTTTCTTACAGCCCTCATTTGCACACACTGGCTTTTCAGAGACCAGGCCGATCGATCGATCAGATTATATATTTGTCTGGCCGCTTCTTCATGCCGTCACTCAACTCAGTCCTGTATCCTGTGTATTTTCTGTGCACTAGAACTTCGAACGGAAATCTTGATGAGACTCAGCCTTGCTGTTTAACAAAATTGTTTCATCAGGGACGCTACGGACTTCACATTACAGCTTTCTCGACGGCGTGTTTGTGATGAAATCTCCCAGACCCTTTCATTAGCTAGGAGCTATACAAGGGTAAGTGACAAATATTGGTGCAAAGTCAAAGCCCTCTCTGTTGAACCAAGAACTGCACAGAGGGAGACACAGCTTTTCTAGATTTCCACCATCGAGGTGCATGCGCTTCCGAAGGCAGTTCCCATCTCTCCAACTCTTCTCCAAGCGATTCCGGGCTCTTTGGTTTATACCCGGTCGAAACAGCAGTTGGGGCATCCTTGAGAGACTCAAAATGTGTTTCCTTTCCCTTTTCTTTGAGTTGGAGGAACAAAAAGCTATCTGAAGAAGCAAGCTTTGGGCTGTCAGGTAGATGGCGTAAGGGTTTCCGATGAAATTCTCATAGGACAGCCCTTGGGATGGAAAAAAACTCCTCCCTCAACCCAACATCCCTGGCCTTTTCTTCACCAATGAAGTTTTAAATGTCCTTAAAATTCTTTATAATGAGCCCCCTTGAGGCAGGAGAAGGCAAAAGGAAACCGAAGAAGGATCTTGGAAGCAAAGCTAGGGATAGAGGGATAAGCAGAGGTGTGCCCTTAAGTAAATGCATTCATCCATAAAAATAGAGGTGTTGGCCTATGTACATATATTTATATGGCAATACACCGAGGTAGTGGATGGACTTCAGGCCTCTGCTCATCCCCTTCCTCAACACAAGAACACTTTGTTCTTACGAACGGGCATTCTGTGATGCTCACCCTCCCGGCACAATCGCTGAAGACAAAATGGTGTGTAAGCAAATGTGGTGAAGAAGGAAGATGGTGCCCGGCTATTAAAAGACAGTGTCTGGGGTCTTAAAGGCTTGAAGTTAAACAAGCGGCCATCCAGCTGTGAAGCAACAAGCCACATGGAAGAAGCACACCGGCCTGTACGATCATGAGGTGTCCTTGGGACCGGGTAACAGGCAACAGAAGACCCATAACAAACAAACTAATTAAAACATATTGTTGAGAATGAGGGGGTCAGAGACCCAAAGCCCATCTGTAGACAATGGAACATCCCGCCACAGAGGGGTGGCAGGGAAGGGATGAATCAACCAGGGTGCAGTAAAGCACCGATGGAACACACAATATTCCTCTGGTCCCTTGAGGCTTCCTCATCCCGACTGTCATGACCCCAGTGCTGCTTCTCACTCTGGACCAGACCGGAGCAGGTGCACATAAAAGCTCACGACACATGGAATCCAGGAACAGGAATGAGAATAGCGATACCAAAGGGGTAGGGGGAAGGTGGGGAGAGAAAGGAAGGAAGGAGGAACCGATTGCGATGATCAACACATAATCACACGCACCACTCTCCAGGGGGAAGAACAACAGAAACCATAGGGGAAGAGAGACAGTGGTCAGGGTGAGAGATGAAAATAGCAATAATTTATCATCTATCAAGGGGTCACAAGGGTAGGGTGGGTAGGGTGGGGAAAAAGAGGAGCTGATCCCAAGAGTTCAACAGAAAGTACATGTGTAGAAAAGAACAATAGCAATATATACACAAATATACCTGATACAACTGATGTATGCATTGTAATAAGAGTTGTAAGAGCCCCCAATAAAATGATCTTTTAATTAAAAAAACTTACATGGGAAATAAAAATTCATTAAAAAATACCTTGATTGTCCCATGTTGCTTCAGAAAACCTATCAAGATTATTCGTTTGGGATCCCAAACCCAGTCGCCAGAACCTTCCGAGCTGACCTCTCTGCCTTGCATCTCAGCGCAGGGGCAGAGCCCTCTGCATCAGTTCTGATCGGGCCTTTTCTCTGATAAGATCAAGACAAATGTATTACCGCGAAGGCATGTCTGCAGCCATCCACTGACCGCAGACATGTTCAAACACCCTTTGTCTGGCATAAACCTATGCATGCAGGAACTGGCACCCAAGGAGTAAACTATTTGACTTACCTTCATCTGCACTTCTAAAATTATTAGTTAATATTGACAGTACGATGCATGTTTAAGACTAGTGTTTCAATTTGGCTACATTGGCTTCCTTTCTTTGTACTAAAAACCTTGGTGGCTAATGATTTACCCTCATGACTACTATCAGGTCTATTGTGTGCAGCACGGGTTGAGCTGCTGCTTGTTGTTAGGTGTGAGTGAGTCCAGCCCAATTCATAGTGGCCTGTGTACCACGGAACAAACATTTGGTGGTCCGGGGCCATCCTTACGATCGTTGTTACAGCTGAGCCCACTCTGGCAGCGATCAGTCCATCATTGGCAAGGGTCTTCCTCCTCCTTGCTGCCCTTCACCTTCACCAAACATGATGTTCCTTTCCAGAGACTGCTTGGTCCTGATACCAGCCCAAAGCATGTGAGCCAAGGTCTTGCTCTCATCGCTTCTCAGGGCCATGCTGGCTGTACTCCGAGACAGCGGTGCTTGTTCTTGTGCCAGTCCATGGTACTTCCGATATTCTCCGCCGACCGGTCATTCCAATGCATTGATTCTTCTTCAGGCTCCCTTATCCAACGTACAACTGTCACATGCATGCGAGGCAACTGACAATCATGACTTGGGCCAGGCCCACCTTAGTCATCCGACTATCCTTCCTTGCTCTTTCAACCCTTCAAAGAGATCTTGTTCAGCAGATTTCCTCCATGCAGTACGTGGTTGGATCTTGATTGCTACTTCTAAGCAATTGCATTGACTGTGGATCCAAGCAAGATAAAATCGCTGACCACGTCAATCTTTTCTCCATTATGATGTTACCTCTTGGTCCAGCTGCGAGGATTTCAGTTTTCTGAACATTCAGCTGTTATCCATTTTGAATGCAGCACTCCTTGATCTCCAACAAGGGCTTCAAGTCCTCCTCACTTTCAGCAAGCAAGGGCATGCCAACTGCACATGGCTGTGACGAAGGTGGTTAATGAGCCTTCCTCCTATCCTGTTGCTTGCTCTTCTTCCTCTCAGCCAGCTTGTCTGACTATTGGCTCAGCATACACATAGAAGTGTGGTACTAGGGTACCATCCTGGCATCCATGCAGCACCCCCTTGCAGCATCCATGCAGCACCCCCTTGTTCTGTTAGAGCGATTCCCTCTTGGTCCATATCCAGGTTTCCCATGAGCACAATGAAGTATTCTGAAATTCCCTTTCTTCTCACAGTTATCCACATTTGTTATGATCCACACCGTTGAGTGTCTTGGCAGAGTCAACAGATCACAAGGAAACATCTTTCTGGTAGTTTCTGCTTCGGTTAAGATCCTTCTGACGTCATCAGTGATAGTCTGTATTGCACATCCTCTTCTGATTCTGACCTGAGTTTCTGACAGCTCCCTGTTGATGTACTGTGCAGTCATTGTTGAACCATCTTCAGCACAACGTTCCTTGCCTGTGATATTACTGGTATTATTCAATAACCCGTGCAGTCTGTTGGATCACCTTTCTTCGGAATGGCTACAAATATGGATCTTTTCCAGCCATTTGGCCAGCTAGCTTCCAATGATGAAGTCAAAGAACTGAACAACAAAAAAATGTAAAGGATCGGCTCGTGAAGTCAAAATAAAATATAATGAAATGTTGTGTTTATTGACTAGAGAAACAAATCCAGAGACACCCCCATGTGCATGAGAGAACTTTATATCAAAGAATAAGTGTATAATAAGACAACATCCCAGCCCAGTTCAGATAAAATCCACAAGTCCGATATTAGCCCATAAATTCCTCTTCAGACTCATGCGACACATGGACTGATGCCAAATGCAGGAAGACCACAGCCGGTGGTTGACAAGTCGGGTGCATCCAGTGTCAGCGGAAGCGTCTCCAGTGCTCCGGCTGCCATCTGAGTGGCTCCATGTGACTTGTCAACAGGAACATGAAGCCAGAGAGAGAGAGGAAGTTCCCAGAATCCTCAGGAGAAGGCCATGCCCACAAGGAGGCATCAACAGGCAGTGACCTGATTGACAGGCTAGACCCCACCCCTCCAATCTTACCCTCAAGTTCACAGGAGATTATGTAACAACCACAAAGGTGCAAAGACTGAGAGTTAGAAAATTAAAAAGTTAGGATCGTTCAGTATACGTTAAGCTGAAAGAACTGCAGGGGGGGTGGAATCAAGCCTCGAGTTGCACTATTGAAAGATTCTACAGGCAAATAGTGAATGATACAGAAACTGTCCAAAGAAGATAGTAGAAATACACAGAGTCACTGTACCAAAACGAACGAGTCACATTCACCATTTTAAGAGGCAGCGTATGAGCAAGAACCAATGATACTGGAGGAAGACGTCCAGGCTGCACTGTAGGCATTAGCCCAAAATAAGGCTTCCACCAAGGGACAGAAAGCCAATGGAAATGTTTCAACACACTGATGAAGTTCTAGAAGCTACGCTGTAAACTATGCCATAGTTTCAGATAATAATGCCATGTTACTAGCAAGAATTGGAGCACCTGGGTGGTGACAGTGGTTGAGGATTCAGGTACTAATGGAAAGGCTGGAGGTTAGAGTTTATTTAGAGTGCCTTTGGAGAAAGATGCGGTGATGTACTTCTGGGAAACCAAACACAGGAATGCAGGGGGCACGGGAGGCTGTCCTCGGACATGTGTGGGGTCACCATGAGAATGGGCTCAATTGGCACCCGGTTTGCTATTAGCCTGCACACGACAAAGCTACTAAATAACACTCAAGGGTTCTCAGTACTTCTAGGTCCTTTGGATCTAGTCTACAGAGAATATACAGTCCTATCTGCTAATCCCAATCCAAATAATTCTTTTCTTACCATAATTCAGTTGTTTCCATTGGTTTCAACTGTAGGATTTTTTTTCCTTCGGGTATTAAAGTATTACAGAAATTTAAAACCATTTACGGTTTCAGTAATCATTATTTGCTTGTATTTCTATGACCTCAAACTCATTTCTACAGTCCGATCTTCCTCTCCTCCTTGCGGTAGCCATTCTTGTTAGTTTTGGGTTTATCCTTCGAGCGGTTGTACGTTGTGTGTGTGTGGTTCAAAAGTCGGGGGGCGGGCAGAATTCATTATATTTTGTGATAACTAAGTGTTGTGCCCCTCGGGTGGGCCAGGAGTCTCAGTAGTTTGGCAGTTCAGGCTTACCAATCCCCCATGACAGGACCTAACACAACGTAACCAAGCCCAGAATGGGATCTGCCGTGAGCAGCCAAGCAGTTGTAAGAAGATGAGGGTACGGTGCAACCCCGACTCAGGTCCCAGCCCTGAGGCAGTTGAAAGGCATTTCCTCTGGGTGGGGCACACTCCCTGTGTAATAGGACACTGTGAGCATGCTTGCTTCCTTTTGGTTGAGTCTGGATCCTGCAACTGGCTCATTGGCATCCAGTTCTTTGGACTTGAGCCAACAGCCTGCCACAGTGCCTGCTAATGCCAGGAGAGCTGCTGCTGCCTGCTCTCTGACCTGCCATTTTCGGATTCTTTAGACTCCGCAGGCACAAACCCGGCTTGCCGGCCGTGGATGCATCTGCCTCTGCCTCCGCCAGCCTCTGGGTTTCCTGCTGCTCTGAGACGGGGTGCGTCAGCAGGAACCTCCAGCCTACCATCTGACCCATGGACTTGGAATCTGCCTGAATTTGGACTCAGCGTTGACAACCAGATGAACAATCTTTAATATCAATTTTGATATATAAACATACACATCACTGGTTTCGCTTCTCTGGTGAACCATGCCTAACGCATCTCTTAATTCCATTTTTCCACAAACGTCTTTGGAACTCCAAAAGACCCACCTAGTGTACACATGCCTTTCCAGCTTGCATTTTTCTACTACATTTGGGAAATTCCTCCATCAAAACACAGAGATATTCCTAATTTTTTTTTTTACATTTCTTTGTTCCTCCATTGTATGGATATACCCATAGTTTTTTCAACGATTTCACTATCATCGGGCATGTTTCCAATCTTTTCAAAATAGTGTTATATCAAGTTTTAAAAGGTAGATTACTGTATAATAAGGATTACATGCACATTTGATATTTGTGATGCACATTAACTTTTTTTTTTTAACATTTTATTAGGAGCTCATACAACTGTTATCCCAATCCATACACGCACATTAACTTTTTAGAAAAAAATGATTACTTGTATCAATTTGCTTTATAGTGCCATATATACTCGACTATAAGCCAACCCGAATATCAGCCGAGGCACCTAATACCAAAAATGGTATTACAAATGCGGTGAATTAGAGTAAAGCCGAGCCACAGAGCCCCTGAGGAGCCCCAAGAATGGACTTCGGGTGAGGAGGGGCAGCCCCCGATCTCCCTCAGGACCAGGGGGGAGGGTCCCATGGGGACCAGCAAACAGACCTGCACCTATGTAGGGTTTTGTTTGTTTGTTTTTTCCTCTCATCTTTTTCTCTTTCCTTTTCTTTCTTCAACAGTATGTTTTCTTATTGTTCCGACTAGGACATAGATGGTTTGCCTAATTATATGGGTCAGAACCTGGGAGGGAAACCCGGAGAGAAGGCAATGGGGTCAATGACCCTGGAAGGTAGAGGGGAAGCAGGAGGTGGGGAGAAGGGTGTGGGGAGCGGACAGTGTCATGGACAGGGGAACAACTAGGGAAGCGGAAGCAGCTTCTAGGAGAGGGTAGAGATCCTGTGAGTATCAGAGCAGCACCAAGCTAGTGGAGAGGAAGCACAGCACGAGGAGGTGGAAGAAGGGGGAAGTGATGGCGCAGCAGGAGGAGGCAAAAGGAAACACAGGCAAGCTCTAGGAAGCAAAGACATAGACAGGGAGATTAACAGCGGGGTCCACTTATGCAAATACATTAATCCTTAACAATAGTGGTATCGACCTGTGTTCCTCTGGGTACTTTAGAGAAACAAATCCACAGAAACTCATGTATAAGAGAGAGTTTAATATAAAGGTTAAGTGCGCATCAAGAAAACATCCCAACCCAGTGCTGCCCAAGCCAACAAGTCCAACATTAACCCATTAACCCTTATGTCCAACACCAATCCACAAAGTCCTCCTCCATCTCACAAAACAGACACAATGATGCCGACTGCAGGAGGAAAGCTGAGTCAGTGAGCATGTAAGCATCTCAGCGCTGGCAGGGGTCTCCACACGGCTGCTCCAGCACCCAGGGCTGCATTGGGGTAGGTCCATGTGGCTTCTTCTCAGGGATGTCTTGTAGGAAGTGAGCCTGGCTGGCTGAAGCAGGGAACTGCTAAGGCAGCTGCACCCTGGTCCCACCATCACAAAGCAAGAGACCCGAGAACTAGTAAGGTGAGGCTCACGGGGGCCATTTATCCCTCCGCCCTTCAATTAACCCCACATGTGTTTATCGCAGGTTGGCACAATAAACTAACTACCTCACGACCTATGTACATATATTTATAAGGCAATACACTGAAGCTGCAGACAGGCCTTGGGCATGGCTCATTGAGGGAGGCCTCAATACAAGAACACTTTGTTCCAACAAATTGGCATTCTGTGATGCTCAAGCTGCCCCTGCCCCCTTCCTTGATCGCTGAAGACAAAATGGGTGCATAAGCAAATGTGGTGAAGACAGAGGATGCTGCCCAGCTGTAGTATGAAATTAAAATGGTGATGGGAGGTGGAGGGGGTGAGGGGCCAACCCCCACCCACTGCTTCTAATACTACCCACAGGTTCGGTAATGCACAATTGTACGGTCGAGATATATAAGCATTATATTAAAGTCATCGAGAGCATGAGAGATAATACAATAATACAGTCAGATCTATTACATGGTAGCATGGCTCACCCCCATCCCACTTGGTGGTCCTCATGGGGGAGAACCCGGCTGCCAGAGCAGGAGCAGCTGCCTCCCTCGTGGGAGCAGCCCTCTCGTCCACCCCTCTCCCGAGAACCAGGGAGCCTCCTTATTTATTGCTAGCCATGCATCATCTCACTTTAGGGGGATCTGATTACAGAATCATACATCACAGAAAGGGGCAATACAATTCACAACAACCTGCGTCATAGGGAGGGGTTGTAACATAAGCGATACAAGCAATAGGAGGGGGATGCCCTAGGGGTTACAAGCAATAGGAGGGGGATGCCCTAGGGGTGAACGCGCAATAGTAAGAGGAGGGAATAGGGGGGCATGTGTGGCAAGATAGTAGCCTAAGCTTAGTCATCTTAGAGTGGTCCCAGGCTTGCCTATGGGCACTGCTTCAAGGGAACAATAACAGAAAGGAATGGGCCCTATTTGTTGTGGGATAAACAGTGGTGTCTGCTCGATCTAGACAGCTGATACCTCTCAGAGGGAATGACTCCCGATCCACTCTTGATGGCTGATGTTCGGGAGAATAACCTCTGACCTACTTTCGCTGGCTGCCTAGTGAACAGTCATTCTCCAGCAGCTAAGTCTGGTACATATTATTGGGGAGACAGCTTCAGAGAAATCCCTCTGTTCCCCACACCCGGCTATCAAAAGATACGGTGTCTGGGGTCTTAAAGCCTTGAAGTTAAACAAGCGGCCATCCAACAGTAAAGCAACAAGCCCGCGTGGAAGAAGCACACCAGCCTGTGTGATCGTGAGGTGCCGAGGCTGGGCAACGGGCATCAGAAGATTCACAACAAACAGTAAACAAACAAAAATGCATTGCTGAGAATAGGGGGAGGGGTTGGAGCGGAGACCCAAAGCCCATCTATGGACAATAGTGCATCCCCCCCACACAGAGGGGTTGCGGGGAGGGGTGAGTACATTCAGGGTACAGTAGAGTACTAATGGGTCAGGTAATATACCTGTTTCCTGGAGGCCTCCTGACCCCACCCCCCCTGCTATCACAATCCCAGTGCCGCCTCCCAATCTAGACTAGCCGGGAGCATGTACATAGGTAAAGGCAAGAGACATAACTCAGAACACATGGAACCCAGGAACAGGGATGGGAATAGAGATCCCAAAAGGGTAGGGGAGAGGTGGGAGGGCGGGGGGCACCAATCGCAACGAATGGCACATAACTACACACCTCCAGTCAGGGGGAAGAACAGAAACCAGAGGGGAAGGGAGACAAGGTCGGTGTGAGATTTAAAAAGCATTAACAATGCATGGTGGAGAGTCCCTAATAAAATGTTAAAAAAAAAACAAACAAGATGCTCTTAGGGATATGCTCCTATCAAGTTTTTGTTTTATGACATAGTTAAATCTAGTGGGGGTGGGGGTGGATTTAAATTAAAATCTGGAATGTTGATTTTCTGTGCCCTAAGTAAAATCACTGTTTTTCTTTGGTATAATAAAAGGAGACTGTAAAAAGAAAAAACAAACAAACAATGCACCGTGCAGGTGTCCTCAAACTATGGCCCACGGGCCACATGCGGCCCGCCGAGGACATGTATCTGGCCCACCAGGTGTTTTTGCCCCGTTTGTTTTTTTACTTCAAAATAAGATATGTGCAGAGTGCATAGGAATTTGTTCATAGTTTTTTTTTTAAACTATAGTCCGGCCCTCCAACTGGTGTGAGGGACAGTGAACTGGCCCCCTGTTTAAAAAGTTTGAGGACCCCTGTATCAAGGGGTCACGAGGGTTGGGGGGGCGGGTTGGGAGGAGGGAGAGAAAAAAAGAGGAGCTGATCCCAAGGGCTCAATGGAAAGTAAATGTCTAGAAAAGAACGATGGAATATCTGTACAAATATGTCGGATACAATTGCTGTCGGGTTTGTAACAAGCATTATCAGAGCCCCCAATAAAATGATTAAAAAAAAAGAAAAAGAAGTTCCCAGAGACTGTAACACAGGGCTCAAGACGTGGCAGTTCTTGAATTCCGTTTACCAGTAACAAAACATTTTAAGAGTAAAAACAAAAGTGCTGAAAAACTCGGCTTATACAGGAGCATATAAGGTACGTAATCAGCACTTTTTAGAGCACTCATGTTTCACACAGCAATTTGGAAAATGCCAGGTGTGGTTCACGGTGAATGTGAGAGTTCATGAACTTGATACATGAACGGTGTTTACGAGTGCTTGACACACTAGAAGTGTTCCATCAATGAAAGATAATAATAAAAGTAACATGTTTAATAGCAGCAGAGCATGGTTTTACATTTGGGGGCCTGCGTTCAAATAATTTAAGAGCAGAGTGACTACAATGTACTCGTCAGTCGTTTAGACATTTATTCACAAACACACTCCCACAAGGAAGGAACTGTACCTGGGAGGAAGCAGGAAACGGATCCACGTACTGAAAACAGAGTGATAAACGGGCACCCAGGAACGCAGCCAGGCCTGGGGCAGGGCTGGCACCCGGTTTTCCAGGGCCCGGAAATGCAGGAAAGCAGGAATGTTTAGGCCTTGCATTTGCAGCCTTGCAGCTGGGTGTCCGTTGCAGAATTCGGAAGCAAAGACAGAGCCCACGTCGTCGTCCTTCTCCCACTGGTGCGGCTCGCGGGCGCCCGGCTCTCCGGGTCCTGACCCCGGTCCTGATCCCGAGGCGCCCAGGGCTCCCTTCTTGTCGCCGGCAGTGCCACTGGGCCGGAGACTGCCCTGGGCCTGTCCCTTGCACGAACACGCGCCATGGACCACACCTGGGTGGGAGGATGGGGGCGGATGGTGAGGGGCGAGGATTCCAGAACCTTCAGCTCCAGCTTCGTCTGGCTCACCTGTGCCAGGTATGGGACTCGAGATTCACGCCGGCCAAATACGGCTAGCGGCCGCCCCGTCGGAACCGGAACGCCCTCGGGG
>NW_022104553.1:11979075-11981353 GCF_000313985.2 Echinops telfairi
CTGCTACCTGAAGTTGCAGGTGGGTGTGTCCTCTCCCCCTCCACCCCAGGGGGTGTAGAAGACTGAGCAGCCATCGGAAACCCTATGGAGCGGTTTCTGAGACTCATAAGCTTTCCTATCTATGTCCCTTGCCCTTTCTCACTAGCATTGACAATTCTATCCCACTGGCTAGATCAACGATACTATTATCAGAAATACCAAGGGTTCCCCGCAGGTCACCTACATTATTTCTCAAGAGGACTGGGGAGCTACCAAAACCTTCTATTTTTGAATAGATTTTGAACTCCCTCTGAATCATAAGTCCTAATTTAAGAACAATTCGTTTCTGATCTGACCCTGTCTGATACTCGCCCTCATGAAGAGATCCTTGAAGATACGGGGCTGTAGCAAAGTGCAGTGAAGAAAGCAGACGGTGCCCAGCTATCAGAAAGAATGGTATCTGGGTGTGGTTGGAAGGGGTGCCAGCCCCCCCACCACTAATCACCGGTTTGATATGCGCAGCTGTACGGTTGAGATATATAAATATTATATTAAAGTCATGGAGAGCATGAGAGATAGAAGAGAGGTTGAAATAATGGAGTCAGACACATTCCATGGTAGCATGCTCACCTCAGCCCCACTTGGTGGTCCACGTGGAGAGAGGGGGAGGGCAAGGAGGACAAGGGGAAAGGGAACAGGGGAGCCAGGACGGAAGAGGAGAGGGGGAACCTACGAGAGGCTAAGAGGGGAGCCTGAGAGAGAGCTCTTTATTGCTAACCCAGGCCTATGTCTCTTTGGAGGGAGTGCAAGCCCACTAATTAAAGGTAAAGACATACGTCACAGGAAGGGGTTGCACTATAGGTAATACAGCAATGAGAGGGGGACAACCTAGGGACATACACTCAATAGGAAGAAGTTGGGGGTAACCATGTGACAAGATGGGCGGATCCTAGATTCAGGATGGCAGCCTAACTCTGGATGTCACTGAGCCGGTTTGATCTGTTCTCCATAGAAACCATCATCAGTAGGGTGGAAACCCCACCTACAGGAACCAAGCTAATGGTCTGCAAGCCTTTAGGGAGAAGTAGACCATTGTCCTTAACAGCAGGAAGCGGCCCTACCTGTCTGGCAACTGACTGCCCTCAGGGAGGGTGTCTCTAAGCATCTGACCTCCCACCATATGCTGGCAAAAAGCCCCTAATATTTGGCATGTCTTTGGGGGTGAGAAAGCTGGGAAAAGACTCTTTATAATCCCACATCTGGGGTCTCGAAAGCTTGTCTTAAAACAAGCAAACCCCCCCCCAAAAAAAAACACAAACAAGCAAAAACAAGTAACCACCTAAGAGAGTTGGCAGTTAAGACCACCCAGAAGAAGCACACCAGCCCATGTGATCCAACAACTGTAAATGATAAATATTAATTACACACGTAAAAGTTGCTAAAGTTGGGAATGTTTTGTTACGTATACTTTTGCCATAATTTAAAAAATAATTACATGACAGTGAATACAAGGAAGAAGAAAATGTTCTAAAATGGATTGTGGTGATGATTGCACAACTCTTTTTGATATGACTGAACTATTGAATTGTGTGATATGTGAATGAGGTGCCAAGAAAACTGTTAAAAATAAGTAATAAAATCCAAGACCAGAGGCAGGAATTGTATTAGAGCTTAAATTCTGAGCCTCTGGTTTGCAGAAGGCTATAGTTGACAATGGGAAGTCCAAAGTTCGTTTGCCGTGTCCCTATGTGGACAAGTCTCTACTGGACTCCCTTGGCCATCAGCCAGATATAGGAATAGTTTTGTCCTCAGGCAGAACTATTGGAAATGGATTACTGCAGATGTAGTGAGCTTCACATTTAACATCTTACCATGTGTTTTGCCTCTTGAATCATTTTAAACTTATTCTAATGTGTGTTATTTCTGCTTTTGGGGGGAGTGAAGCGTATCTGTGTTTTATTTTGTTGACATTGATCTTTTTGTGTGTGACTTTATATGAAATCCGGGAGAGGTGGATCTATAGAGACAGTAACTGGATTAATAGAACCTTAGGGCTATGTCAGGGGAGGTTGGCTGGGGGTGGGGTGTAGTATTAAATAAAAAAAACAAAATGACGCTTGGGAGGGTGAGGTGCCAGCCCCACCCGGTATTAGAACTCACTGGTTCAGTAATACTACTTCTGGGTTCAGTAATGCACAATTGTACGGTTGAGATATATAAGTATTATATTAAAGTCATCGAAAGAAAAAAAAAGTCATCGAGAGCATGAGAAATAATACAATAATACAGTCAGGCATGA
>NW_022104553.1:11985666-11986617 GCF_000313985.2 Echinops telfairi
TGAGAGTGAGTGAGAGAGTGAGTGAGTGAGTCAGTGAATGAGAGTGAGTGAGAGTGAGTGAGGAGAGAGAGTGAGTGAGAGACAGTCCCATCTCCCTTTTGGGTTTAGTTTAAATTTGTTTCCATTTTTAATATTTCTGCTTTCTCTGCAATTGAGGTTTTCTTCTGGTTCCTTTTTGGGATTGTTTGCCTTTTTCTTGTTCGTTTTTGTATGACTTTCTGCAAATGCAGTCCAGGAGTCAAAGCCAGAGACAGTAACTGGGTACCTAATTACCTAGGGGCACGCACAGGGGGGAGGCGGGGAGGGGAGAGAGGAGCTAACAAAAGTGAGTATGAGGGGGGGAAAAAAGCTTTGATATTGATTGTGGTGATGATTGTATAACCTTTTAAATATATTTAAACCATTCCGTTGTCTCCTACATGAAGTATATGTCGATAAAATGTTTTCTAAAGCAGAAAAGAACACCTTATGGAAGTGTTTTGTGAAATAACAATAACAATAGATACTTGATCAAGGACACACGAGGGTGGAAAGGCAGGGGAGTGGGGGTAAAAAGAGCTTTTTTATTATTATTAAATAATTTTACTGGGGGCTCTTACAGCTCTTGTCATAATCCATATATTCATCCATTGTGTCAAGCACATTTGTACATAGGTTGCCATCATCATTTTCAAAATATTTTTCTTTCTCCTTGAGCCCTTGATATCAGCTCCCCATTCCCCACATACACATGAACCCTTGATAAATTATAGATTATTATTTTCATATCTTACATCATCCTCTGTCTTTCTTTACCCACTTTTCTGTTGTTTGTCCCCCTGGGAGGGGATTATATGTTGGTCCTTGTGATTGACTCCCCTTTTCTCCCCCACCTTCCCCTTATCCTCCTGGCATTGGTACTCTCATTATTGGTCCTACGGGGTTTATCTGTCCTGGATTCCCTGTGTTTCG
>NW_022104553.1:11987408-11989691 GCF_000313985.2 Echinops telfairi
ACCCTAAGTGACTCATCTCCGCACTACCCCTCTGCAAGGTATGTCCATTTGTCTAGAGATGGGCATTGAGTCTCCATCACGCGCCACCCTCATTGACGAGGCTATGATCCCCCCACATACACCTTTGGTGTTTAAAGCCTGGTCCCTTTGGCCCTTCATGATCCTTTGTGACCCTTCTTAAGGAGATGTCCAATTGTCTACAGATGGGCTTTGGGTCTCCACTCCGAGCCCCCCATTCACATTGGTATGATTTTGTTCTGGGTCTTAGATGCCTGACACCTGATGCCCTCAACACCTATGATCACACAGGCTGGTGTGCTTCTTCCATGTGGGCTTTGTTGCTTCTCAGTTAGATGGCCACTGGCTTATCTTCTAGCCTTTAAGATCCCAGATGCTATATCTTTTGATAACCGGGCAACATGAGCTTTCTTCACCACATTTGCTTATGCACCCATTTTGTCTTCAGCAACCTTGTCGGGAAGGTGAGCACCACAGAATGCCAGATTATTAGAACAAAGTGTTCTTGGGAAGCACTTGAGTCAAGGCCCAATGTCCAACTGCTACCTTAATACTTAACATATAAATATAAGTACATAGAGCTATCTTTACATATAAATATATTTACATATGTACATACCTGTATTTAGACCTCTATAAATGTTCTTTACCTCCTGATTTTTTCCTCTCTAAAGAGGAGCTTATGCCAAAGGCTCAAGTAGAAAATGTTTTGGAAATGGTGATGGCAACATATGTACAAATATGCTTCATACAATTGATGTGTGGAATGTTATAATAAGAGCTGTGAGAGCCCCCAGTAAAATGATTTTTTTAAAATAGTTTTGTGTGACCTACATATTGTCTACTCTCTGAAGAGCTAATATCAATAAAGTTTGCATGGTAGATTAGGGACAGTTGAGGAGGACCTACCTGTATGTAAGGAGAGTCATTAGGAAGTTAACTAAGGAAGACGAGAATAAGAAAGCACCTTACAAGTTTTCAGGGAGATAAAATAGATGACATACAAAGAACTGGCGCTGTGAATGTCTTCTGTCTTCCTAAGAAAAAGACCTGAAACATCTTGAAGGAAAATAACTTCCCACCTAGACTTTTACAGCCAGCCTACCAAACGATCTTAGCAAATGTGCTAAATGTATAAATACGTCTCCTAACAGGCACAACACATTTTAAAAGTGTGCATCATATACGCTGCAATTTTAAAAAGCAAAAGGAGGATTTTCTTCATTAAAATAAGACAGGAGTAACAATTTATAAACTATCAAGGGCTCTGAGGGGGGAGGGAGGGAAAAAATGAGGACCTAATGCCAGGGGCTTAAGTGTAGAGAATGATGAGGGCAATGAATGTACAGATGTGCTTTACCCAATTGATGTGTGTATGGACTGAGATAAGAGTTGTATGAGCCCCTAATAAAATGATTGAAAAATAAATAAATAGATAGATAGATAAATAAATAAATAAAATAAGACAGGAGACCACAAAAGGGGAACTACTGAATACAGAACTAGAAGAGTCCTCCCGGGGGACAGGCAAACCCTGGGAGGGATGATGGAAGGGGGTCCAGGAGCGCAGCTTTGCCACTGAGGGCAGTGAGTTACGCCTGGAGCAGCAGAATAGTCGGTCTCATACGGGGGTGGGGGAGTCAACAGTGAGAGGAAATTTGCTTTTCACTAATGATCGATACAACTAAAACAAAGCAAAGGAAAACATGAACGTCACAGAAAACAAAACAGTTGTATAGAAAAGGAAGAGGAGGCATGCTTTACTCTGTGATTTAGTAATAAATTGTCTCGCTAATATAAATATGGAACATTGATCTAGCCAAAATTAAAAGATACCTGTATTGTAAGAAGGGTGTATATTAATTTCCGAAAACGGCCGTAAAGCACACTACGGGAGAAGAGGCTTTCTAGTGGCTCCAGGCTGGCAGCGGCTGCATAATTCCATGTCACATGGCTGTCCTCCCCCGTCTGTGGGTCTTTCTGGGCCTCTTCTCTTCTTGGAAAGGCACCCAGTCATATTGGTTAAGGGTCCACCCTACTCCAGTAGGATCCCACGTTAATGGATAACATCTTTAAAGACCCAATTTCCAATTAAGGCCATGTTTATGGGTAACAGGATGAGTTAGTTAATTGTGCCAACCTGGCCGATAATCACATGTGGGGCCAATTGAAAGGCGGAGGGATAAATGGGTGGTGAAGCCTCGCCTTTAGAGTTCTCAGGTCTCTTGCTTTGTGATGGTTGCACCAGGGTGCAGCTGCCTTAGC
>NW_022104553.1:11991450-11993281 GCF_000313985.2 Echinops telfairi
TCAAATCATTTATATATATGTAAATCAAATCATTTATATATATATATATATAAATCAAAATGATTCAGAACTGTTCCCAGAAGTTATAGTAGCTTCTAGGTAATAATTCATTGTGGAAAAACACACTTCTTGCCACACGAAGATGGTTTTTTTTTTTAATAATTTTATTGAAATTTAAACAGAGATTAGAAGACTATCTTTCCCATGACGTAGCAAGCCGGCTTCCGGCAAAAGAACAGCAGAAATGGGGGTGTGATGGAAAGAGACATCTCTGGTGGTGTCTCCAAGAATCAGCCCATCCACTCCTGTCTCTGGGAGCGACCCAGCCCCTCGCCTCAGCAGTGAGCACTGGCCAGCCACGTTCGCACGGTCAGATCTTGTCCCCCAGTCACACTGCATTGAACTTGAATGGATACCTGCTCCATGTTTGGCCCATCATATTTGGTTTTTGCAACAATTTAAAATTGTGTCCAGGAGACACGCGTCTCAGTTTCTGCAGGTCACTAGGAGCAGGGGTGATAAAACTCAGCAGCCACAGGACAGGTATGAACTGAATCAGAGAGGCCACCAAGGCTGAAGAACGTGACAAATGCAGTGGTTCTCAACCTTGACCCTTGCATACAGGTCCTCATTGTGCTAGTCTGGGTCCTCTAGAGAAACAAATCCACAGAGACTCATGTAGAAGAGAGTTTTTTGTGGTGACCCCCCCCAGCCCTAAAATTATTTTCGTTGCTACTTCATCCCTGTCATTTTGCTACTGTTATAAATCAGGCGACCCCTGTGAAAGGGTCGCTTGGCCCCCAAAGGGGTTCGACCCACAGGTTGAGAGCCACTGCTCTAAAGAAAGACCATGTGGGTGTTACAAGGGACAGGACCCGTTATATCCCATTTAGGTCAACTTGGAACTCATGAGATAAATTTCATGAAATTCATGTGAATTGGTCCATTCCAAAGTAACACACAAAGGGCCTGAGCTGAGGAGTGAAATAAAGGCAAATCGCACAGCTACACAGCAGGAGGATTGTCAATCTCCCCACCCACATGGTCATCTCCCCAAGTTCCTTCTCCAGCTTCAGCATCCTCATACCTGGGAGAATTGGCCAAAACCTGACAACAGAGATACAGTACAGATGCCTGTAGGCAGTCTACTGCTCCTAGCCAGAGCTTTGGGGAGAGCAAGAAAGTGTGTGTGTGTGTGTGTGTGTGTGTGTGTGTGTGTGTGTGTGTGATGGGAAGCAAAAGGTGGTTGGTGTCCCACAAAGTCCTGGAGGAGCATAGGAGCCCCAAAGTAAGGGGTCTATAAGACAGAGGCTGCCCCCATTAGCAGTCAGTATAATGAGGGTGTGCTTGGTAGACGGGGTCACCGAGCATGCAAGGGCTGTCAGAGCGTGCCAGGAATCCATCCGGCGTGTCCACAATCCACTTCTTTCAGAAGGGTCATTACCTAAAGTAACAGAGACCATAGGACCAACGCGGTTCAAGCCCACAACTCGACACTGCTGTTTCCGAGCAACCCAACACTTTCCCTAAAACCTCCCTCCCTCACCTCACCGCTGAGCCTTTACTTTCTGTCCGCTCTTGGCTAAAAGAGGTCACTGGTTGACACAAATGGTTTGTTCTTAAAAGTGAGGAGTTCAAACCCACCCAGCTGTTCTGTGGAAGAAAGACCTGGTGATCTGCTTCCAAAAAGATGACGGCGCAGAAAATCATGCAGAGCAGTTGTACCCTGTAACCACGGGTCAGTTATACTCCTTAACCATGGGTCAGCTGTACTCTGTAACCATGGGTCAGTTGTACTCTTTAACCATAGGTCAATTGTACTCTGTAACCA
>NW_022104553.1:11994937-12001376 GCF_000313985.2 Echinops telfairi
CATGGGTCAGTTGTACTCTGTAACCACGGGTCAGTTATACTCCTTAACCATGGGTCAGTTGTACGCTGTAACCACGGGTCAGTTGTATTCTGTAACCACGGGTCAGTTGTACTCTGTAACCACGGGTCAGTTGTACGCTGTAGCACATGGGTTAGTTGTACTCTGTAACTATGGGTCAGCCTTGACCCAACAGCAAAACAGCTAGTACTTGTCTACATGCCCCTTCCTGGCTTCTTTCCACCTCACAGAATCTGATTCTCCACCTTCATCCTGCTCGATCCCTCCCCTTCCTTTCATGGGACTTCGGGGGCCCTGTGCACCTGAGAACACTGGAGCAGCAGGTGCTGTGGATGATGAGGACGGTGCCCAAGAGGAAGCCCATCAGCCCAACGGCCAGGCCCAAGGCGCAGACCAGGGTCCCTGTGGTGTCTGGTAGATGGGTAGGCATAGAGGGCTCTGGGAGAGAGAGAAAGGGTCAAGATATGAGAGCAGGATTCTCGAGAAAAGAGAGCCGCAGTCTGAGGAGGGTGGGCTGGGGAGAAGGCCACTCGGTACCCCAGTGCTTGAGGAGAGGCCCGTCCAGGCCCCAGTGCTCCACCCTGCAGTCGTAGACGTCGTCGGCAGCCGGCAGGAAGAGCAAGTAGAGGAACTTGCGGAAGGAATGGTCCGGCTGGGAGTAGAAGCTGGTCTGGGAGACTCCCTCGGTGACGGTCTGACCATTGTGCAGCCAAGTGACGTTGATCACAGGAGGGAAGATGTTGTCCACGGCGCAGATGAGAATGTTGGGCTGGCCCAGCGCCACCGGATACTTGGGGAACACCGTCACCTTTGGGGGCACTAGGAAGAATAGGGCTCTGAATCCCAAAGGCTCACCCCTCGCACCCTGGGCCTCACTAGGCTGGGCTTGAGGGGTGTTCCTCTCATTTGGCCATGGGTAGGCAGGGCATGTTCTGGGGACAGAGTGCCCATTGCAGGGGCAGGAAGGGAAAGGAAGGAAGGAAGAGGGGCCTGGGAAAGAAAGGGGCTGAGGGCAGTGGTCATAGGTCCCGAGAGAGCAGAATGGAGGCTCTGAGGTGGCACGCAGGGCCCGCTGGACCACTGCTGCCTCGCGGGATGGGCAGAAGAGGGACCGAACACCCAATACCGTTAGTGGCTCTCGTGCGATTGGAGCGCTGCACCAAGACGTCCAGATGGATTTTGATCATAGCAATGCTGGCCAGCCCCCGCTGCGGGTCAAAGTAGGCAAAGTTGCTGAACTCCGGCAGACGCCATGCAGCCTCCTTTGTCCTTAGGTCCACAGAGAAGAGTTGTTCCCCGTCAAATTCATTGACGAACTGGCCGGAGGCGCCGTGAGACTGGTAGAAGGCGGGTCCATAGGAGCCCATGTGGTCAGCTGTTTCGGAGAGTTTAGCGTTAGCAAGAGAGAAGAAACTGCATCACAGAAATCATCCTTAGGTGGCAAGACATGTGAGTGTCTGAGCCTGCCACCCCACCCCACCCTGCCGAGCAGGGCTGCGGGGAGATGGAAGAGCGAGGGAAGGAGAGAGGCAGGCACATGCCCGACACCTTGCAGACCCCACGGAGACACAGGGCTAGTCTGGTCGACCAGGGGGTGGAAGAAGAGAGCGTGCCTTAACTACACTTGTTGTCAGGTTCCGGACCATCGCGACCTTATGCACAACAGAACAAAACGCCTCCTGGTGGTCGCGTGCCGTCCTCACCATTGTGCCCATGCCCAAGCCCATTGGTGCACCCTGCTGTCAATCCATCTTCTGCACTGCCCCTCGACCGAGCAAGATGCCCGTCTTCGGGGACTGGTCTCTCCTGACATCGTGTTCAAAGTGTGTGCAGTCCAAAGCTACGCTTGGGGTGGTCCCCCAAATTAACTCCTGCTCCTGCTCTGGTATTGGGTCTTCTGTGTGAGATGGTGGCTGTGGACGTGGAAAGAAGAGAACGCGATTAAGGACAGGCGTGTACATGAAGCTTTGGGTCCGAAACGCTGTAGAGGTGGGCGTGAAGAGAAATGGGCAATGATTAGCAGAGGCAATAGTTTAGGTCTTTCCCACAGAGACGGAGGTCTAGAAAAAAGGGCAGCCGAAGGTCCTGTAAAGAACTCTGGCGCGGGAGTCAGCAGCTCAGGCCTCCTGGTCCAATTCTTGCATCTCAGAACATTATGACCGAACATGTTTCTCCCCAGAACTGAAACTTGGTTTTCGGGAAATTGGGGGGTTAGGTTTTAACAGGTCAGAGTTCTTTGGCTTGCTCTGAGGTTGTTTGTTCCACCCATTTAGGGGCTTCTGGGCCCCCAGCACTGGGTCAGGTCCAAACGTTGAGCACGCTGTGGCTTGTTCACAAGGAACTCACATCTAGAGTAGGATAAAGACGCATGCCCAGTTGACTCTGGACACGGTGACAGACCCTGCCGTCCGCTGAACTTGGACGGTCATGCTTTAAGCCGAGAAGTGGTCGCGATGGAGCTATGGGTCTCAGACAGGAGGAAGCAATGGGCTGGAAACGGAACTTGAACACAGCGTGAAATTGATGCTACTGTGTGACTGGACTGTGCTAAGCCCAGAACGGACGTGATAGAGCTGTTCATAACCCAGAGCGAGGAAGAGGAACCATGAATCCTCTAAGCTACCTCCTTTGTGTGAGTGGCCCAACCCCCCCCCAACTCCCCCAAACCCTTCCCCCTCTCCCATCTCCTCGATCAACCCAGTCACCCTCAGCACTCACCCTGGATGCCCCCTGTCTCTTGAGGGCTCAGAAGGCTTATCATGATGTGGACTCCCAGAGCTAGCCCCCCATTGAAGACCATTTCCCTCCGGTGCTGTAACCCCGGAAGGCTGAGACTAGAAGACAAAGGAAAATAAAGAGGAAGAAAACATCTTTTAGAATAGGGGAAGACCCTTGCTATATTCAGCCTATCAGAGAAATTCTCGAAGGTAACCTGTCTGTTGCTAGGTAAGGAAGTAGAGTAGAGAGGCTGAGTGAGAAGATAGAAGAATACATCGGACCGTGTGGACCAGAGGCTTGATCCACAGGAAGGTCAAAAGGAAGCACTGCTTGCAGGACACGGAGTGGCTTAGACCAACTATTGCTCTGTCCTCCCAAAGGGAAGACTTGGGGAGAGAAAAGTCCACTGAAACACTGCACAGATGCATCCTCTCTGCATCTGAATTCATAATGCAGGGTGTCCTACTTTACCAATTGAGATCGCTTATTGTGCCAGCCTGGCCGATGAACACAAGTGGGATTAACTGAAGGGCGGAGAGATAAATGACTCGGTGAGTCTCGCCTTTCTTGTCTCGCCTTTCTTGTCTCTCGCTCTTTGATCATCGGACCAGTGTGCAGCTACCTTGCTTGTCCTGTGCCTCAATTTACAGGCTACACTACCTGTGGGACGCCTAGCCTGTGGACTGTGTCGCTGTAAGTTGAGGTCCCTTTAAGACATCGCTGGAGCTGGGGACTGGCCGTTGGTGACCTGGCTGGCAGTTGGTGACCTGCCTTCTGATTGGCTGCTGTGCTGAGATAGCCTAGCTCTCTCTATAAATAGAGGAAGATCTGGTGGCAGACTAGACTGGAAGGACTGCTAGTGTCTCACAACTCTCTCTCACGGGAGTGAGTTGCACTGAGCCATTTGTACTGCTTTATAATTTAACTGTTCATTTCTTGTATTATATATTTATCTGTATATAATTTAACAGTTCATTTCTCGTGTTATATATCGAATTATCTCCATAAATAAATATATTAAATTATCAGCAATTTGGTTTTATCTCTCTAGAGAACCCTGTCTAACACAGTCACTGAAAGCCCATCTGTAGACAATTGGACATCCCCCCACCGAAGGGTTACAAGAAAGAGACGACTCACCAGGGTGCAATATTGCATCGACGAAACACGTATCATTCCTCTAGTTCCTGAATGTTTCGTCCCCCCACTACCATGACCCAGTTCTACCTTACACATCCGGCTAGACCGGAGGACACACATTGGTACAGAGAAGAGCTCTCGACACATGGAATTCAGGACATATAAACCCTCAAGAACAGTAGTGGGAGTAGCGAAGCATGAAGGTAGGGGAGTGGTGGGGGTGGGGAGAAAGGGGGAACCCATTACACGGTTGGATATATAGCCCCCCCAGTGGGGGGCACAAATAACAGAAATGTGGGTGAAGGGAGACAACAGACAGTGTAAGATGTGAAATAATAATAATCTATAATTGATCAAGGATTCAGAAGGGTGGGAGGGTGAGAGGGGGAGGGAAAAAGAGGAACTGATACTAAGGGCTGAAGTAGAAAGAAAATGTTTTAGAAATGTTGATTGTGTACAAGGGTGCTTAATACAATTGATTGATAGATTGTTATAAGATTTGTAAGAACCCCCCAATAAAATGATGAATAAAAAAAATACACATCCTAATTTTCCGGAAACGGGTTATTACATGGATATTAATTATTATCCTAAAATAATTGTTACAAATGCTTTATTAGCCCTCTTAGCAATTTTTTCATGATGAAATGGGTTATTTATTTATTATTAAAGAATCATTTTAATGGGGCTCTCACAGCTTTTTTTTTGGCTAAATTTTTAAAAATCATTTTATTAGGGGTTCATACACCTCTTATCACAATCCATACGTGCATCAATTGTGTAAAGCACGTTTGTACATTCATTGCCCGCAAACATTTTTTTCAAACACTTTTTTTAAGCTGGCATCACAGCGAAGGACGCCGATGAATACATCTCCTGCTCTGTCAGCGTTGTGTGTGGCGGCTGTTTAATGACGAAGGAAATCACACTTGCTTCTAATTCGCTTATTTATCTAATTACCCCGTATCCACTTTATCCATAGACAGCCACTTACTTCTCAGTACTCTACATGCCAAACAGCTTATCAAGGGAGACGGGCAGTCGACTGGGTGCCCAGGCTTCTCCTCTGACCACTAGTGAGCCTCTCACCGTCGGCATAGCCCGAGGGCAGAGGCTTCCCTGTTTGAGATTTCTAAGAGGCAACACAGACAGATAAAGCCCAGCAACAGGGGTGGAGAAACAAACCAGTGTTTATAATACAAGCCAAACCAGCCGCCACCATGTCATTTCTAATTCATGGGACCCGATGTGGTCCCAAGTAGAACTGTGCGCCATAGGGTTCTCAATGGCTGGTTTTTTAGAAGTAGATTGCCAGCCTTTTCTTCAGAGGCACCTCTGAGTGCCCAGCCTTACCCGCTGTACCACAGGGCTCCTGACTCGGGGGCTCTTGGACAATGTGAGCCAGAATCTTCTCTCCACCTGACAAGGCGCCACTGCTCCTCATAGGGTTCACTACGGATGACAGAGCCTCCACCATCACAGCCACACACGAGCAAGTGGCAGATGAAGCAAGGCGCCTGACTCACGGTGCTGGGGAGATAGGGACGGTATCGTAGACTGCCAGGGGAACAAACGGCTCACTCTTGGGAGAAGGACCCAGGATGTGCCGTAGAATCCAGGAGGCTGGGAGGCTGTCTCCCACACTTCGGGCAAGCTGTCAGGAGAAACCAACCCCAAACCAACCCAAGTCACAGCTCTCTGTCAATGCTGACTCATGGCGACTGTCCCAGCAACCCTGTGTTCCTCAGGCCTGGAGGTCCTGGTCCCGAAGGAAGGAACTCTCCCACCTGGAAACACAGCACGGATTCCACTGAACTGGCAGCTGAGAATGCCCCCTGGCCACTTTGGGCTTCTCATGCCTTTGGATCAACAGGTCAGGCAGGGTGTCACTGTACTGAGTGGTGTGATTGATCCTGATTACCAAGGAGATATTGGACTGGTGTTACATAATGGAGGTAAAGAAGAATATGTCTGGAATCCAGGAGATCCCATAGGCCAACTCTTGTGCTACCATGCCCTGTGATTAAAGAAAATGGTAAATTACAGCAACCCAATCCTGACAGGACGTCTAATGACCCAGACCCCTCAGGAATGAAGGTCTGGGTCACCCACCAGGCAAAAAACCACAGCCAGCTGAGGTGCTTGCTGAGGGCAAAGGTAATACAGAATGGGTAGTAGTAGAAGGTAGTTCTACCTATCAATTACGACCACGTGATCAATTGCAAAAGCGAGGTTTGTAATTGTCAATGTATTTTCTTTTATGTGTTTATTGCATATCTTTCCTTCATTCAGGTATGATATATCAGATACAATTGGACTGTGTTTTCATTTATATGTAAGATAGATGATTGATGATAAGTATAAGTGTGATTTCATCAATGTCTGTAAATTATATAAGTACATATGGCTAAAGAATTGTGTACAGGTGCCAGGTTGGCAAGGGGTAGATTGAGATAGTTTACTGTGCCAGCCTGGCCGATAAATACAAGTGGGATTAACTGAAGGGCGGAGAGATAATGGTTTGGTGAGTCTCGCCTTTCTTGTCTCTCGCTCTGTGATCATC
>NW_022104553.1:12002732-12021801 GCF_000313985.2 Echinops telfairi
CCTGATCCCTTCGACACCTCGTGATCGCACAGGCTGGTGTGCTTCTTCCATGTGGGCTTTGTTGCTTCTGAGCTAGATGGCCGCTTGTTTACCAAGAATTAGAACTTTCTTGATGAGCTTAACACCACCTCCATCTAGTGGCCAACAGTGGAACCTGGCCTTGGAAATAAAAATGAGGAGATTGGCGAACGGTTGGGAAACAGTCCTGCATGCTCACCACCAAGGTTGGAGAAGAAGCCAAGGACATAAAAGGGTTTGAGTCAAACAAACACGGGCCAGCAGGCAGGCGCTGCTGTGGGTCGTGCATGCCTGTCACTGCGGCCCTGGAGACACACCAGCCGCTGCTCTGTTGCCGAACAAAGCCTAATTGCACTTACCAAGAGGTGACCATAAAAAGAAAGATACTAAGAGAAGGCAGCCTTGGACATCAGAGGGCCTACAAAAGCAGAGTCCCGGTGTCTGTACAGGGGATGTGCCCATCAGAGGATGTCCAGGGCTGCGCTGTTGAGGAGAAGTCTCTGGATGGAATGTTCGCTAGCCTGCCTGGAGCAATGGAGTAGCCTCTGGCCACGTGGGGCCATTGAGCACCTGAAAGGCCAGCAGTTAGTCCACCTCACTCACCGGCAAGGAGGCGAGGCTGACTCATTGTCGACCCTAGACCCTATAGGACAGACGAAAACTGCCCCTGTGGGTCTCCAAGACTACCTCTTAGCAGCCCAGCATGAAAAGAACCTTGCGTGGTCAGAAAAGACGGCGATGAAGTGTCCAGTCCTGGCTCTCTGGATTTGGGGAGATCAGACCCAAAATCATAACAGAGCCAGACTCTAGTGGCTAAAGTTACCAAAGAGGCTGAGAAGGCTTCAAGTCCAATTCAAGCAGACTGTTTCTACAGCCACAGATATAATCCTGGCACACCATCAATCAACTCACGCCATTTAAAAGTACCAGGAACCCAGCCAAAAGAGAGTACCAAGACAAACGCTTGTTGTGTGAGCCCGGGTAGCCCAGAGAAACAAATTCATAGACACACACATATGTGTATAAGAAAGAGATTTATATACAAGAGGGATTGAATATTGAGAAAACATCCCAGTCCAGTCCAGAGCAAGTCCATAAGTCCAGTATTAGCCCATAGGTCCGATACCAACCTATAATGTCCTCTTCAGACTCATGAAACGCATGCAAATGACACCGAATGCAGGAAGATCACAGTCCAGTGGGTGGGAAGTCTTGTGGATCCAGTGGCTTTGTGAGCATCTCAGCACTAGCAGGGGTCTCCATGTGGCTTCTCCAGCTCAGGGCACTAGCGGAGCTCCATGTGTCTTGTCAGCTGCAGTGTCTCCCACCTCTAAGGAGGAAAACAGGAGTTCCCAGAATCCTCAGGAGAAGGCCATGCCCACACAGAGGCCTCATTGGCTATATCCTGATCGATAAGCTAGATTCTACTCCTTCGCTCTTTTTTTTTTTTAATCATTTTATTGGGGGCTCATACAACTCTTATCACAATCCATCCACACATCCATTGTGTCAAGCACATTTGTACATTCGTTGCTCTCATCATTCTCAAAACTTTTGCTCTCCACCTAAGCCCTTGGCATCAGCTCCTCGTTTCTACCCCTCCCTCCCCCACCCCTTCACTCTTAATCCTCAAGTTGACAACAGGATATGTAAGCGCCACACTTGGAACACCTCTCTCTCAGTCTGTGCAGAAAGAAGCACTTCCACAACACCCACTTGGATTTGTTCTTTCTGAGTTTGAAGAGCTTTCCTCGACAGATGAAGCTAGTCGGTTGCTGTCTTTAGTTGCTGTCCTGAGATCCTCGCAGCCCAGGACAGAGAGCCCCAAACCTTCCCTGCAGATCCTTCCACACTCTGGTTAGGACCCTTTGAACAGAGGCCACGGTTTATGAATTCCAGAAACATCGGGTACAGGATCAAAGGCCGCTTTCATTTAGGAAAACAGAATCGAATAGGAAGGACTGTTTTAAATATCAGAGTGAACGGAGGCACCAGGGTCTGAGGAGGCAGGTTGTGATGAAACCAAATGGAGACACAGAGAACCAAAAAGTTTCTAGACTCATTCCACCTCCTCCTGACCTATGTTATTCGAAATTACTTCTCTGCAATTGGTTGAATTGGCTTTTTCACAGTTCTGGGAATGAGGGTCACACACACAGCGTCTGGAGGGTCGTGTGGCCACCCTGGTGCTCACTAGTCAAGAGCAGGCACGGTTATGTCTGTTCATCTAATCAATCAGCCACCAAAACTGACAGGCAGGACGGAGGTGCGTCAGACCGTTCAATGGTCAATACAGCATTTATCCATTTGGAGGTCATCGCCGATAATTTCAGAAAGAACCTCATGCAGACGTATGTGCGGCCATAACTCGATCACACAACCCCGTCGTGATTATACTTTCTAGATTTCCCATGTTGCATCTGTATCTGCTGGGCACTAGATGTGATATTTTCAAAGTAGCTACAATAAAATGGCCCTTTAAAGACACGGCCAAGCGGTATTGGTGAATTGAAGGGTCTGTTTAGATTTGTTGGTAGTCGTAACTCAAAGAAAGAGCCATAACTCCATCCCACAACAGACACCTCTTGGGATGTCTCAATAATCCCATTTTATCTGGAAATAGTACCACCACCTTGACCCCAGACCCTCTTCTGGGTACCCAGTCATTGAAAATCGGCTCACATGGAGTCAGCAGATCCATTCCATGCCTACCCGATTGTGGCTCCAGGAATCTGAACTGGGGGACCCAGAGGGAGGTTGAATGAAAGGAGCTCCACAGAGGGGTGTTCGTGGTGGTGCTGCTGCGGGGACGGAGTCCATGAACCCCTGCTGCTGGGGCGCCCACAATGCCCTCTTTCTTCTCTACTGAGCCAGCCTCTCCTGCCATCCCCCAATCTCGTTTAGAATCAATTCCCTTTGGAGTTTCAGTGATTCAGAATCAGATCCTACTGTTGGGAACAAAAAGAAACCTAAGTACTATGGGGTTGCTAGCAGTAGTAGAAGTGCACAGAGGAAGCAGCATGCCCCGCCCCCAGAGCGGCCACAATCTCCAAAGGCAGGAGAGGGAGCCAGGAGAGCCTGGTCAGGGGCCTCCCTTCTCTTCCCAGTGCAGTCTGACCTTCCCTTACAGAGCAGAGCCTATGCCCATCTCCTGCAGGAAGTTGGTGGGCATATTAGTGGAATAACCCAGTTAGAAGCAGCAGCCGTGGACTAAACAAAGGGGAAGCTCTTATTAGGAAAACAGAGTCCTCCTGCCAGCTAATAGCAGTGTCCCTTTCACCCCTAGGTTCCATCGCAGCTGAAACCTCCTCAAACCTAGACCACTTGCCACCTTGGAACTCCCTGTCTGAGACGCTCTGGCCCCCAGGCCTCAGGGAAATGCTCCGTTTACCCTCTCCATAGATAAAACATGGGCCTAGAACATGCCTCTTCATGAAGTTCAGGCCCCTGGAAATGCCGCAAGGTCCAACGGTCCTTTAATGGTACGCTTTGAGAAGCCACCCACTTCTTGGAAGTCCAAAGACCTCTGCCCTGGACATTTCAAATCCCAAACCAAACCCTGGTCGCCGAGACAACGCCAGCGCAGGGCGGCCCTGTGCTCCACAGGACTTTCAGTGGCTGGTTTTCCAAAAAGAGGTCACCAGCCCTGACTGGTGAGTCGCAGCTCCGCGCAGGCCTACTGGAGTCAGGAGAAGCCACCCCGTGCTCAGCCTCTGAGTCCTGATGGACTAGCACCTTTCAGTAGGTGGCCAAGTGCATCCATTGACCGCGGACTCCACCGCCCAGGGACTCCTGTCAGCCTGGAAACTGGGTGCTGCTGATAGAGAGACCAGAGCAAAGGACCCAGAAATGGACCGAGATGCTGAGGCGGAGTGGTGGCGGGGTGGTGGGCCGGTGGCTGTCCCCGAGATGAGAACTGATGTTATTCTGTCAGCCTAGTTGTTTGGGGTGACCCTACAGAGGGCACAGCTACAGATGTCCCTGATGCCCCTTCAAGGCCTGGGCTTCCTTACTGGGAGGGCCGTCTGCTAGCACATCACTGAGGCCACCCTAAAGATGAGAGAGGAGGTAACAGAGGCTGCTGCGCCCTCCCGGAGGTCTGAGCGGAGAACCAGCCAGGGTGCCCCCACCCTGCACACGGAAAGCGGGGCCCTCAAGTCGGGGGACAGGACGCTGGCACTCCTGCTGCCCACAAGAAGCCTGAAGAACAGGGGCTGCACACCACAAAACCGAGTCACCACCCCTCCAACACCTACCCCCTTCCCCGTCTCCTCCCCACCCACACCAGCCCTGCTCCATTCAAAAACTACAAGTCCCAGCATGCAACACCGCCCAGGCAGGGCAAAAGCAGAGGGAGTACTCCCCGGCTCTCTAGGCTCTGCAGTGCCCAGGGTTCAAGGATGTGAATCAAAAACCCAATCAGACCAGTTGTGATTGAGTCCGTTCTGACTCATGAGGAGCCCCTGGGTGCCGGAGTAGAACTGCGCTCCACGCCGTTTTCAGTGGTTGATGTTTCTAAAGTAGATCATCAGGCCTTTGCTCCGAGGCACCTCTGGGTGGACGCACACGTTCATGTTGCCGTTGGCAGCTGAACGTTCAACTGTTTGCACCACCCGAGAACTCGGGGGTTGGCGGAGGGGGGGAGTTCCATGTTTGGTAAGCTTCCTTTTGCCCGCAAATCACAGATGCCAAAAATATCCGAGCATGGCTGAGGAGTCGCCCTGAGGGTGTGGCCGGGCACGAGGCCTCCTCCCCTCGGCCTTCTCTCTGTAGTCTCACTGCCCTTCCCATGCCCACACTTCCTCCCCTGGGCCTCCAAACCTGCTCTTGGCCCTGAGCCTGCCTCCAGCGCCACAAATACCCTCCTCCAGCCTGGGCAGCGCCCGCTGGCCCACAATCCTACGCTATCGCTTTCCTTTGCAAAAGCCATCCATGACTGCCCCCGAGTTATGGGGGGGGGGTGTCAGTTAAACTCCTTTGAAGGACACCCAAGACTTGACAACTCAGCCCCTCCCACAAGGCTTTGTGTTACGTGGGCACGGGACCCAGAGTGGCCCTGACTCTTTTTACCTCCCCCCCACCCCATCCAGAAGCCTCCGTTACCCAGGGACCCAAAGTGCCCCTGACTCTTTTTACCTCCTCCCCACCCCATCCAGAAGCCTCCTTTACCCAGAACCCTCTGAAACCACATGCCTGAATGTCAGGGCACCTGCACTACCCACACCCACCCCACCCCACCCTGCAGCTGCCCGCTGTGGAGCGCTGCCCTTAAACGCTTTCCCACCTTGCCTCAGCCTGGGCCCAAGCCTGGGGGAGGGGAGGAAGATGTCCCCAAGGCAAGGGGCAGGACTTGGCCTTGGCATCTGCAGCGGCAGCTTGGCACAGAATCGCTCATAAAACGGCTGTGTGGAGTGGGTTGGCACTTTGGTCAAAGAGGCTTTTGTGGACTGGCCTGGGGACCCAGCTGGCGCCGTGTAAATGTTGTGTGAGTGGCAGGGTGGCCTTGTCTCTCCATGGAGAAAAGCCAGAGTATCTGGCCAAAGGTGACCTGGAGGGGACACTCCCTTTCGTGCGCTGGAAGTGACCTTTGTGGGTTGAAGGCAAGGCACTCTCCGCTCGAGGAAGCTTCCCCCTGGCCAGGCCAAGCTGGAAGTGGGTGCGGATGGGTCCAGATCTGACCTTCTCTGGAGCTGTGGCCCCGCGGGGGACCAGGCCGGTGGGTGCAGAGTGAGCGTGTCTGCAGCCCCGAGCCTTGGACATGGGAAAGATAAAACGAGACTCCAGATACCCCATCCACCCACCACTGGCCCCCCCGCTAGACAAGACCTCGGCGGGGGCTCCCTCCATTCGGCCTCCTTCTGGGTTGGGAGATTGGGAATTTAGTGGGTGATGAAGGAAGAATAGCAGTCCAGGGATCTGAGGGGCTGATGGCACAGTGGGTAAAGTGTTGGGCTATGAACCACCAGCCCAAGGTTTGGGGTTCAAAACCACTGGCTGTTCCGTGGAAGAAAGAAGCTCGGAAACCCTAAGGAGCCGTCCACTCCCCTTTGCAGCCTCCTTAAGGAGGAATGGAGTGGATGGCCAGGGATTGGGCTTGGGGATTTGGAAGGACTGAGTATGCCGCTGACCGGTTGGCAAGTCCTGGAAGTCCATTGGCGCGTGGGCAGCAGAGGTGGGGAGTTGCTCTCGTGTGGGCAGCAGAGGTGGGGAGTTGCTCTCGGGCACGCCCTGGGGGAGGAGGCTTTCCCCGCATTCTCCCACCCCCACCGCACCCTGCCCAGGCGGTGCAGGACCGCAAGGCATCCGTTTCCAGGGGCACTGAGGGAGGAGATGCTCGGGTAGCCGCCCTCAGGGATCCTAGCAGTAGTCTCCGGAGGAAAGGAGACACCGGGTCAAGGGTGCAAGGCAGCTGCTCTCTCTCTCCCTCCGACCCCGCCCAGCCCTGCAGCAACCAGTAGTCCAGCAAGGAAATGGGGTGGGGCTCAAAGCCCAGGCTTCATTTGCCCTCGAGGACCTTGTGAGAAGGTGAAGCCCCTAAAGTGGAGGCGGCCAACCCTAAGTAGAAGGGGCCCAACCAGACACCTGACCTTGACCCTGACCTTGGCCCTTGAGGCAGGGAGTTGCTGGACAGGCTGGGAGAGGCGCAGCTTGGGGAGGAGAGGGATGAGGCTGGCCCAGAGTGGAGAGGAGGGGAAGGCACACATGGCCAGGGCAGGAGCCGGCGCCTCCAGTGATGGGGCCTGGCCTGCTCCCAGGGTCCAGGGCCTGGCCTCAGCCTCTGCTCTCTGCTCAGGACATCCCAAACGGAGAGGGGTGGCAATGAGCTAAAGAGCTGTCTTGGAAGTGCACCTCAGTCTCTTCATCTGCAAGGAGATGAGACCACTTAAGGCTCCTTCTAAGGAGCCTGGGAGGCCCCCATGGTTATGAGTTGACCTGCCAGGTCAGCGGTTCAAAACCGCAGCTGCTTCTTGAAAGAAAGATAAGGCTTTTGCTCTCTTAAAGATTCCCACGGGCAGAGAGGCGGATGAGTCGTTGAAGGATCCTTCCAGCCCTGACGTTCCTAAAGGTCTGGGATGGGGGAGGTTGATGTAGGCCCATCCTCACCCAGAAACCATCCCCCCACTGATGTCAGACAGAGCCCTGGACCATAGGGACCCTGAGCCCCAATGTCCTATGAGCCTAGGTTTGTCACTGGGGTCTGTAATCCTGTACTTGATGCTCAGGTCCCTAAAGATTCTAATCACCTAGTTAGTGCTCAGCTGGGAAGGAGGAGTAACATAGCACCTCACCCTCAACCCCCCCACCCCTCACCCCACCCCACCCCACCCCACCCCTGAGGACGCCATCACATGATAGAGACCTGGAGCATGTCCCCCCCTCTGCCCCTCCCCAATTCATAGGCCAGGCATTAACCCCACAGAAGAACTTAGATCATTCCAACAACCTGCTAACTATGCACCCAGACCAGTCCCTTTACTACTGACTCCTCCCCAGGGGGTCCCTGCCAGACGCAGATCAATAAAAGACAGCAAGCACTCGGGTCCAGGAAGCAAACTCGGGCAGGTAGAGATGAAAGAGCCCCACCCTGGGGAGAGAGAGTCAGAGCCCTGAGGCAAAGGAGGCCATATATTCCAAGGTTCACAGTGGGTGCTACAGGTGCTGTGGTCCCTGGGGGTGGGCTCAGCCCAGACTCGCCCGCACGGTCACTGAGGAAGGCCCTGAGGCATGGATGGGGTGCCTGGGACTCACCCCTGGACAGCCTTGTCTCCAGCATCCGCTGCTGTTTATTGGCATTTCTCTTATCTCTTTTGTTATTTCATTTTCCGCTCTTTAAATAATTAATATAATTCATTTTAAATACAAAATACACAGTGTCCTTTCTCTTCTCGCCCACGTGTTTAGCGGGGTTGGGAAGTGAGTTTTAAATAAGGGTCTCAGCTCTCTGACAAGTCACAGGCACCAGATGGGAGGGCCAAGAGCCCCAGGTGCCACCCCTCATCCCCCCAGGGGTCCCAAGTCCCACTTCACCCCTCCCCGGGGCTGCCCCTGGCAGGGGGGCTCTCAGTGCCTGGCCCACAGCCTCTTAGACGGTGAGAGGCTCTCTTGGGAGGTGGCACGTGGCTGATGCTGTGGGATTCCAGGTGGGCCTGGTTCCGATGGACAGGGTCAGGTCGACAAGGTCCTAGCCCATGAAGCAGACGGGTCCCAGCAGCACCCCTCCCCGCCGTGCGGGTGCCCCCAGGTCGGAGAAGGAGGCATCCAGCACCGGCAGCTGGTCCAGGACGGGCGTCCGCACCTCCAGCACTGTCCGGCCTTGCTGCACCTGGACGAGGAGGAGAGGGGAAGAAGCTTGAGTGTGGTGGAAGCGTAGGGACCCCCAACTTCAAGCTCACTACCCCCTTCGAGCACCCTGACATTGAGGGTTCCCTCAGTCCATGTCTCCTGTACAGACCTGCTAAGTTTCTTCCTGAAACACCTTCCTAAGATTGGGAAAGGTCGGCGTATGTATGCATGTGTCTGTAGCCGTAGGTTTATCTTATCCATGGTCATGTGGATGTGCGTCCATGTTTGTGGGTGCACCTACATGGTGACAGTCTGAACGTGTGTGGAGCTGTGTGACAACATCCAGCAGGCTCTGGGGCGCATATGGAGATTTGACTCTGTGGGCATGTGGGCTTGCAGCCCGTGTGTACATGTGTTTGCAAGCTGACAAGACCTGCCCTCTGCGATTCTTGTGCGTGTGCCCACACATGGATCCCACCAGACCGCATCTGGCTTCCGTCCCCAGAGTCCACCTTCTAGACTCTCCATCCTGCCCTAAATGCACACAGCCGGACCAGTGGGTGACAACATGACAAACGGAGAAAAGATGGGAGGTGCCAAGGATGATTTCCTCTTGCTTGGGTTCACAAACAAGGCCCGTGGACGCGGCAGTCAGGAGATCAGAGGACCCTTTTACTGGACACATGCACCGTACACAACCTCTTGAAAGTATTGAAGAACAAAGAGGTCACTCTGTGTGCCTGACCCAAGCCCTGGTCTTTCCAGTTGCCTCATATGCCTGTGAAGTTGGACCTTGCATACGACCGAAGAAGAATCCATATGCCTGCATTATGTGCTGGCGAAGAATATTGAACAAAAGACAAAAAAAACCCAAATCTGTCTTGGAAGCGGTTTGGCCAGAACGCTTCTGAGAAGGCAGGATGGTGAGGTTTTCTCTCAGGTACTTTGTTGTCAGGAGAGACCGGTCCCTGGAGAAGGACACACCGTGCGTGGTAAAGTCGAGGGGCAGCAAAGAAGCGGAGGGGCTTCCACAAGATGGGTCGACGCCGTGGCTGCAGCAGCGGGCTCAGGCATGAGAAGTCTAGTGAGGCTGTCACAGGATCAGACCTCACAGGGTCATGGTGAATCCGAACAGACTGGACAGCACGTACCAAGAGCGACCCCCAGCCGGACGCCTCCCCGGCTCCCCTCCGTCCTCACCGTCTGGGGCTCAGCCCCAAAGGCTCACCACCCAACCCTTCTGCTTCTCACCTGACAGCCGTCTCTGAGTTCCTTGACGTAGGGACTGGTCTCTGGGCTCAGCTCATCCTCGTTGGCCCCACGGAGCTTCAGGGGGTCATTCCTGGGCCCCCGAGAGCAGGGGTAGGACACGTCCTGGTGGGCCCAGACGCTGAGCAGACGCAGGAAGGTGAGCTGGACCACACCCACCAGGGAGCCCTCGGAGTCCACATAGGAGAACTGGCAGGAAAGAGGGGGCAAGGTCAAGGGAGGCCTGCAGAGGAGCCGGGGCACCAGGGCCGAGGAAAGGCAACAAGAAGATTTAGAAAGTTGCCAAGGGAAGGAGACAGCGTTGTCTCAGGCCTGGAAAGGCAGCCGGGATGGCAGGCTGTGCCAGGGCAAAGGGCACAGAGCTTGCTTGGGTCTGATAGCCAGGCAACCACGAGCCCCAAGGGGGGCATTTCTGGGAGGCAGGGGAGAGGGGAGGTCAGGGGGCAGCCCTCACCTGTGTGACATCATCCCTGGGCGTCACGCAGGTTTCTCCTCCTGCTGTAAAGTTGCAGAAAACCCGGAAGGCGTCCCGAGCGCATCCTTGGTTGGGGTCAACCCAGTACTCTCCTGATGGGGGGCAGAGAGGGAGCCTCTGGGTCCGCAGGTCCCACAGCCTCACTTCCCTCCCCGAGGCTGCCCCACCATGTTCTCAATCACCTAGCCCTTCAACTCCCCCTCCCCTGCCCTCACAGCCCCTAGATACTTCCTTTCCCCATGGCCTGACCCCCCCTGCCCTGTCGCTGCCCGGTTCTGGGACACTCATCCAGCCCCAGCAGTAGCACAAGCGCCTAGGAATGGGGCGGGGGTAGGAGCACATGCCTGTGTCCACCGCGTACAAGGTGTGGCCGTGGGCAAGCCTGAGTCCCCTTGTCTTTGCATGCCATTTCCCATGACCTTTTTGAAGCCCCTGCGCATGCCTGTAGCCTGGGCTGCTGTTGAGCTGGTACCCCGTGGTTTAACCACAGGAAGTACTACTAAGTCTCTCCCGGTGCACAGTGGCCCCCGCCCACGGCGTTTCCCAGGCCGCCATCCTCACGGAGGCAGAGCGCCCGTGGAGCCACTGGTGGCTTCTACCATGGAGCTACCATCCTTCCGGTTCGCAGCCAAGCCCTTAATCATTGTGCCCGAACCATGTCACGTGTGCAAAGATGGTAATGCCTCAGCTGTGCCGAGACCCTCAGCCCCGACCCGGACCCCAACACCTTCCCCCCGACGCTCCAGCCCCCTCTCCGGCGGTTCAGTGCCCAGGCCACTGCTCAGATTTGACTGGTATCTCCTCTGGCATGCCCCTGAGGCTGGCACTGACCATCGGGCAGCTCGGGGTGGCACAGCTTCAAGTCCTGGCAGGTGCGGGCGGGGCTGTCCTGGGTCCCCGTGGGCCGCCTCATCTGCTCGATCTCATCCTTTAAGGAGTCAAGAGAGCCGAAGATCTCCTCTAGCCCCCCAGGGCTGCCCGGGGCGCCCCCGGTCGGTGCGGCCTGGTCCTCCTGCATCAGGCGGCTTCCATCCACCGAGCGCCGAGTCTTCTTGGGCATCTGGATGGGCAGGGGCTGGATCACCTCGCCCGGCGGGCCCTGCGGGGAGGGACAGGTGGCCAGGGCAGAGAGGATGTCAGGGGGAGGTTCCCGGAGGCAGAGCAATACAGGGAGGACAGCGAGGGTTCTTCTAAGAAGCCCACCCAAACTTGTCACTCACTGGGTGTCCTGGAGGGCCCTGGACGCCCTTCTCTCCCTTGGGTCCCCCGGGGCCCTGTCAAGGAAGTAAGTGAGGTCACAGAGGGGTCAGGAGGTCAAGGGTGGGCTCAAGATCACACCAAGGTCCAGCCAGTCATCCGTGGGGACTGAGGACTCCACAGGAGGGAGTTTGTTTTTTTTTTGCCCTGCAGAGGCAGTCGGGGTCAAAGGTCAAAACTGACTCTGGTCACTCACTGTGGCTCCTTTGGCTCCTTTGGGGCCAGCAGGTCCCTGTGAATGAGGAACAAGGAGGACACGGTCACCGCAGTGTCAGGACGGGGCTCGGACGAAGGAGAGGCCAGCGATGGGTCCACGGCGTTGTGGTGACCGTGGGAGAGGCACGCCGGGGGCAGGAGGGGCGTGCTTGGACCATCCCCACAGCTCTGACAGTGGGGCAGGGAGTCCTCGGGGCGTGAGGCCACCCACAGGTGGGCACTGCCTGCTAGACCGGCACGTGCCACCGAGGTTACCGGCGGATTCGAGGCAGGTGTGACGGGGTGTAGAGGAACAGATGGGGTACTCACAGGGAGGCCGGGGGGCCCTCCAGGACCAATGGGGCCCGACGCTCCCGGGATACCCTAGGAAAAGGAGGGCCGGCTTCACCTCGTGCCCCCTCCCTCGCCCCACCTCGGAGTCTCCACCTCCACCTCCTCCCCATTCCCAATGTGAGCCCCCCAGCCCTCCTCCAGCGCCCCCTCACCGTCTCTCCCTTCTGTCCATGGGCGCCCTGAGGGCCAGGAAGCCCCCGGTCACCCTTCTCGCCCTGCTCGCCAGGAGGGCCGATCAGTCCAATGAGGCCCGGGTGACCCTGGAAAGAGGGCAGGAGGTCGGGGGGTGCAGCGGGGAGACACTGGGGGTGCAGGGGCACCAGAAGCCACAGAGAAAGGTGCAGGGCTGGGAGGAGGCTGTGAATCCAGACCCTGGCACTGGGGGCCGGAGACCTGAAGCAGAACAGTGGGGTTCTCAGAGCCCCCAGAGCTGCCAGCAGGGAGGGGGACGGGAGAGACTCCTGACCACACGTCGCACCCACCTTCTCTCCCTTGGCTCCGCCGTCTCCTCGGAGGCCAGGAAGCCCCGGTGGTCCCTGGGGGGAGAGGGGAGGTCACTCTCTCCAGAGGGCTGACCAATTTCTCCCCCCACCATGCCCCACTTCCCCCAGGCTGCATCCCACTGCCTCCCCTGGCCCCCAACCCCACCCAAGCAGGGGTCACTCACCACGGGGCCTGGAGGCCCAGCTTGGCCCGTGGTCCCGGGGCGGCCTTGCTGACCCTGCAGGTTCGAGGGGCCCACAAGGGTCAGGAGCAGTGTCCTCGCTCCTCTCCACACCTCCCCCCCCACCCCCACGCCCCCATGACTCACCACTGATCCCGGAAGTCCCCTCAGACCGTCAGGGCCAGGCTTTCCAGCAGGGCCTGCAGGACCCACAGGGCCCGTCTTCCCTGGGGCACCCACTGCTCCAGGGTCCCCCTGAAACACACACAAGGGCTGTGTCTTAAAGGGCAGAGGAGGCAGGTTGGTTGGGACACGGGGGTACAAGGCAGCGGCTAGGCCAGGCCGCAGCCCCAGGATCCCCTGGGGCCAGCGGCAAGAATGGGGATGCCAGGGTCCCACAAGGGACTCAACATGGGGGGGTGGGGGGCATGAGGAACTCATCCAGAGCTGGGGGGTCTGAGAGGCAAGAGCAGCGGATGGCCGTGTCTAGGACAGCCTCCCTCACCTTGGCTCCCTTCCCTCCTTGCCGTCCCTCAGGCCCAGGCGTGCCGGCAGGGCCCTGAGAACAGAAGAAACGGCAGAGGTGAGATGGTGAGCCCATGTGCCATGGCTGCGTCAGACAAGATCTCCAGGCCTTTCCTCCGAGCTCCAGCTGTGGTGGACTTAAGCCAGGAAGCTCCTTCACATCACTCAGGGACACCAGTAGTGGGCCAGGCCCCACTGCTTCCTCCTGGCCTGTTCTTCTGGGGACACGCACGCACGCGCACACACACACAACCTTGCACGTGCTCGGGCACGCACCAGGGGCTGGTTCACAGAGGGTAAGGCTGTCCAAACACAGAAACATTCTCTACATGTTGGGAAGAGCCACCCGCACGCCACCGAGTGCCCCATCGCCGGTCCCAGCAACCACTAAGTGAATCAACCCTGGCACAGCATGGACCTTCAGTGCCCATTCAATTGGTCAGCAAACACCAGCCCTGGCAAGTGCCTGCATTCCAACACCCGGGAGCAAAGTTCCCCAAAGATCCCAGCACACTCCGAGACGCACACACATCCACCCCAAGAACCACCCTGCCCATCCCACCGCCCTTGCCCCCTCCACCCACCCCAACAAGGGGGCCGCCTCCCCTGCTTACCCGCTTCCCTAGTGGTCCAGGGGGTCCATTCTCCCCCGTGGGGCCAGGGGATCCCTAGGGAGGGAAAATAGCAGGGCTGAGTGCTTACCTTCCAGCCAAGGGTGCCCCCAAGAACGGGGCAGAGACTTGGGATAAGGAATCCGGAGAACTGGGCCCTTTTTGGGGGTGGGGGGAGGGCAAGGGGGGCAGGGAAGTGTCAGGACGCTTACAGGCTGTCCTGGCTCTCCATCTTCCCCGCGGTCACCTTTGTTGCCATCTTGACCCTGCAGGGATGAGGTAAGGTAAGTCAGAGGTGGATCTGGATACAGCTGGCCTCTCCCCGAAAACTGTGCCTCCTCCCATCCTAGGACCTCCCTGCTGTGCCCACAACCCTCATGCCACTGACCCTCCATAGGCCCTTCCCCTCCCTGGGTAGACTCACCCGAGGACCACCTTCTCCAGGGGGGCCAGGGTCACCAGGGAAACCAACAGGACCCTAACTCAAAAGAACAGAGGTCAGGCCCACAGCCCCCCAAGACCACCCAAAGCCAGCACAGGCCCTGAGGGCCACCCTCTCCCTCTCAACAGGCAGCGAGGGGCCCCTGCTCGGCCCTATGCACTCCGTGCACCCCTTTCTCCACCTCGTGTGCCCCCTGCTCCGAATGCTTCCAGGACACTGACCAGAGGCATGCCTCTCAGGTTCTCTTTGGGTCCTGGATACTGACTAGGAGCATCTCTCACGTTCCCTCTCCCACACTCTGGGTCCTAGGCCCCCCTATATCCCTTCTAGGAAATTTCATTCCCAGAACTTCTCCTCTAGGCACCCCCCTCCCCCAGCCAGGTCTGGGTCCCTAACACTCCAAAGCGGTTACACTGCACACACCTGCATTCCCAGGTCTCCCATTCACAAACTCACAGGGTTTCCTTTGGGACCGTCGTCGCCTGTGGGGCCTTTAGGCCCCGGTGGTCCCGCCTCCCCAGGCTGTCCAGACTCTCCTTTCTCCCCACGGTCCCCGCGTGGGCCCTAGAGGAGGCGTGGAGGGCACAGAAGGTCATGTGGAAGTCTTAAACGTCAGGGATGCTGCCCCTGTTACCACAACATCCTCAGCCTCCTTCCACCACACCCCTCCCTCCATCACCATGAGGAGCCCACAGAAGCCGAAGCATTGGGGGTTCCCCTGGCCCCGCTTCCCTTCAAAGACGGGGTAGTGGAGCTCCCGCAGGCCCAGGGCCAGACCTCCGAAGGAATGGCTGAGAGCAGATAGCCCTGGGCGCAAAGGATCGTGGGGGTGGGCGTGAGGTCCACGGGGACTTGGGCATTATCACTCACCTTGACACCAGGCTCCCCCTGGACCCCTGGAGATCCAGACTCTCCCGGCTCCCCCTGAAAGGAGACTGAGGTCAAAAACGTCTTTCCTCCAAAAATAAACCCTAATGCTCCCTCCTATCTCATCTTATTCTGCCCCACCAAGGCAAAAGGGGTACAAGCCCAACTCTCATTGTCCCCCAAAATACAAAACTTCTCCGATCACCCCTTTCACAATGAATTACCTTCTCTCCAGGGGGTCCCAGGTTCCCAACACCTCCTGGAGGGCCTTGCGGACCCTGGAAGAAGAATAGGGGTCACTACTGACAGCATCAAGGCTGGGAAGAGGCCCCGAGGTCCATCAGGAAAGACCGAGCTCAGCCACTTCTCTGAGCCCAGGCTGGAGCCGTGGTCTGGGGAAAGAAGGCGTGGCATTGACCATAGGACTTGAAGGGCAAAGAGGACTCACATCCGCTCCGTTGGGTCCAGCGGGGCCTCGAGGTCCTGGGGGGCCAGGCGGTCCCTGGGGAGGTACAGATAGATACATCAGAGATGGGGAAGGAAACCGAGAGAAAGGGGGTGGTGGTCCAGGGTGATGGGTAGGGGGCTGGGCGGGAGGCCAGCAGGGAGAACGAGGAGAGGCCGCTGGCAGTCAGAATGGCCAGTGGTCACGGGGCTGGGGTGGAGCCTGGATGTCGGGGTGGTTAACAGTCCTGGGGCCCTATTCCATCGGGCTGCACTCACCATGGGACCCCCATCTCCTGTTTCCCCCTTCTCGCCAGAGGGGCCGGGCAAACCCTGTGCAGGTAAACATAAGGAAGACCCAAGTGAGGCCGCACGTCCCACCAAGCCCTCTCCCCCACCACCCAGTCCTACCCAGACCCCAGACCAGGTCTGGGGCAAACATCTGACCCATCTTTCAGTCCCCGATCCCCCAGCGCACCTGGAGGCCAATCGGTCCTGGCGGCCCATTAAATCCTCTGGTTCCTTCGTCACCTTTGGCTCCAAAGTGACCCTGAGGGCCTCGGGCTCCAGGCTCCCCATCTGCTCCCTGAAGGGGGCCAGAGGCAAGGACACAGAGATCATGGGTCATAGGTCAAGACTCCTCTATCCACAAACCCCACATCACTGGACACCAAGCCCAGAGTTCCCATTTGTACCCGGCCTCGCCCCTAAGAGCGGAAGAGGAATCACGGGCAGTCTCAAGGCTGCCAGGGCTGGGCACTCACCGCTGTGCCAGGCTGCCCCACAGAGCCAATAGGCCCAGGAGGTCCAGGAGGGCCCTGGAGGGGAAAGGAGAGTCAGATGGGCAGACAAGGAGGGGAGTGGGCGGGAGAGGTTGAGGCCAGAGGCGAGAAGTCAAAGTCTTCATTGTCTTACATGTTCACCCTTGTTCCCCTTGATGCCCTTCTGTCCAGGGTCTCCCACCTCACCCTGGAAGAGACGGCATGCAGACAAGACAATGGAGGGGGAGAGAATCAAGAGAATATTAAGACAGGGCTCGGCATCACACCTAGATCAGCAGTCTCATCTAGAAAGACGATTGGGCCCCAGGTGTGGGGGTGCCCTCACCTTGTCTCCATCCTCTCCAGCCACGCCTGGAGGTCCAGCAGGACCGGGAAGCCCCACAGGGCCCTGGACTCCATCACGACCAGTGGGGCCCATGGGCCCCTTCTCACCCTATGGAGAGTGAAAGGAGGCGTCAAAGCTTGGAGCAACACCCACCCCATAGGAAACCCTCCCTGGTCCACCACCCCTGGGCGCAGAGAACCCCCTCAATGTCCCTCCCTAAGGGTCCCCTACACTCACCGGGACACCTTTCTCTCCTGCTGCTCCAGGGGGACCTTGTGGTCCTGGGCGTCCTGGGGGACCAATGGGTCCCCCAGATCCTGCTCCCCCTCGCTCCCCAGGAGATCCCTGAGGGAAAAGATAGAGTCAGACCCTCTGGAAGGAGACCTCAGCCCATGCACACCGGCAGACCTCCGAGTGCGGTTCCCAGGAGAAGAGTCCCAAATCAGATGCATCCTGGCTGATCCCTGGTTCCAGCTTCCCAACCCCATGGACATCCAGATGCTGCCCCACGCCCTTCCTTGTCCAAGCCCCTCCCTCTGGCTCCCAGGGGCCCAGACTCACTGCAGGACCAGGAGGGCCGGCCGGACCTTCATTCCCCTTCAAACCAGATCCACCCTGTGGAACAGACATTTGGGCAGCAGGGGTGAGGTGGGAAGGGGGTGCCAGAGGCATGCAGGGAAGCAGGATGGCCTGGGGGGTGGGGGGTGGATGGGGAGACACAGGCCAGAGATGGGCAAGGATGGAGCGGGGTGCAGGGACAGGTGAGGCCCCAGCAGTGGGGTCTGAAGTGACACTCACGGCAGTGCCCGGGAGGCCTCTCTCTCCTGGGAATCCCCTCAGGCCTGCAGGACCATCCTTCCCTGGGGCCCCAGGGGGACCAGGGTCTCCCTGAAAGGAAACGTGGTGAGCCACAGCCGTGTGCCAAAACTGGGCAGAGAGCTCCCTGCCCTTCAACCCCCCCGTGGGCCATCCCCTTCAAAACACCAACCCGGTCTCTGCCCCCCCTCTTCCCAGCCTCTCACTGACCTTGGTCCCTTCCTTTCCAGATGTCCCAGGCAGTCCCTGCTCTCCAGGGGGTCCTGGTGGGCCTGGGTGGCCTCTCTCCCCCATGGGCCCACTTTCTCCTGCTGCTCCCTGGGAAAGGGGCAGAGAGACCCCAGGCTTAGACCCTTTCCCCCACCCACCCATTGTCTGCCAAAGAAACCAGCCTGGTCATCTTAAAACCACGCCCAGTCCCATCCGTTCACCCGCCTCCAGAATCCCTTCATCCTGGCCCCAAGGTTGTGGGGGAATTCCTGGAAGCCCCCCACCCCTGGCACCATCTTCCGTCCCCAGTGAGGAGTCACTGTGGCTCCTTGTGTTTCTGACAAAGAACTGTCTCTTCTCCGAGTTGGGGAGTGAGGAGGGGCAGGCTCAGAACCAGACAAAACTCAGGATTTGGCCCCAACCCCCAGCCCCCAATATGGCTCCGTCCCCAGAGCTCCAGGTCAGGCCACTCAGAGGCAGGACTGTGTGATTCAGAGGAGCAAGAGCGACACTCACAGACAGACCCCGCCACCTGGATCCATTCTCTCCAAGGACAGACGTACCTGAGGCCCCACCACCCCTGGGGGCCCAGGGGGGCCGGTCTTCCCTTGGAAACCCTGAGGGGGGAAAGGAACGAGTGGTCAGTGGAGCCACAGGCACAATGGAGGAAGAGCAGGCCCCACCACCCCACCCCAGTCCGGCTACAGTGCCCCTCCCGTGGGGCACTCTGACTGAAGACGGACAATCAGGGGTCTGACTTACCACTTCTCCTCTCTGGCCCGGGTGTCCTGGCAGGCCGTCCTTCCCAGAGGGACCCTGCAAAGGGTTCAGGTGTCAGGTGAACTCCAGGCTGGGGAGGGGAATGGGGGGAAAGGGGCCACAGAGCCAAGGTGGGTCAAAGGCCAGAGGTCAGCTTACCGGAGGTCCTTTCGGGCCAGGAAATCCATTGGGACCCTGAGGTCCGGGAAGACCCTAGAGACAGAGATGGCTTGAGTTGTGGGGCGCTGGCCGGGAAGCAAGCTTCTTCTCTGCGGGGAGGAACAAGCCGGCCCCACCCAGACGCTCTGGGGACCCGGGAACAGGGAGACTCCAAGACTCACTCACCCTCTCTCCAGCAGGCCCGTGGGGGCCATCGCCGCCTGATGTGCCCTGTGGGGGAGAGAGAGTCAGGGAGGAATAAGGAGACCCTGCTTCCCAGCCTCCCTGGAGGCCAGAGGGGTTGAGAGAGAGCTGGGAGGAGAGGCCCAAGGCGGCACCACTGACCTTTGCTCCGGACTTTCCGGTGGCTCCTCGGGGGCCCCGCTGACCCCGTGGGCCCTAGAGAGAGGGGGGCAAACTGTCAGAACGACCCATGTGCACCCCCTTTGGACCCTGCTCCCAGCTCTGTCTCCCGGAAGCACTTACCGTGGGGCCCCGTTCTCCCCGCGGCCCTGATTTTCCCGACAGGCCCTGGAGAGCAGGAAGCGGAGAGCAGTCACCCAGGGCCCGGGTTCCTCTCCCACAACATCCCTTCATGACCCCTCCACCACCCT
>NW_022104553.1:12021901-12026534 GCF_000313985.2 Echinops telfairi
CACCACCCTCCCCTCCCAAGCCCCCCTCTACCTGACCCCTCCACCACCCTCCCCTCCCAAGCCCCCCTCTACCTGACCCCTCCACCACCCTCCCCTCCCAAGCCCCCCTCTACCTGACCCCTTCACCACCCTCCCCTCCCAAGTGCCAGCTTACCCGGGCTCCCTTCTCTCCACTGGCTCCCGGAAACCCAGGGAACCCCAGAGATCCCTGAGGGGGTGGATGGAGAAGGGGAAAAACTGAGAGGGCAGGAAGTCAGGGGCCCAGGAGAGGCGGGGCGCTGGTGTGGGAGACCTGGGCTCTGCCAAGAACCCAGTGGCCCTGCTGTGCTCTGGGCCTCTGGAGAACGTGGGCACTGAATTCCCTTTAGGCCCCCCCAGGGAAGGGGAAGGGAAGTAAAGGGGCATGGCATCACCTTGGGGCCCTGGCGTCCAGGGTAGCCTGGCAGACCGGGAACGCCCAGCTTGCCCTGTGGAGAAGGCAGGGGGCCTCGTGAGCACTTGGCCTCCAGGGACACACGGCTACAGACACACAGACACATACACACCCCACACTGGAGCCCCAAAGGCTGCGTGGCCTTCCCGAGGGTAAACAGCGGTCCTCCACTCAAATGCTCAGAGCCCGGCTCCAGAAAGTCTGTCTCTACATCCCATCCTTCAGAACCTGCCCTGGTCTCCCCACTGCTGCCGCCTGCCCCTCAGCCACTGCACCCCACGCCCCCCCCCATCCCCGCACACTCTCCACAATCTCCCCAGTGCTGCCAGGCCACTGTGGAGTCCTGGTCAGCGCAGAGGTTCTGCAGTCAGCTGGCCCATGCTCACATGGGACCTCTGCCCCTCAAGGGCCTGGGAGACTAGCAAGGATCCTGACTTCCGTCTGTCTTTCCTCATCTGCAGACAGGCGGTGGGAGAGGACCCCCAGGGGCCGCTACGGACAAGCAAGTCTGGGCAGCAGCGAGTGTGCGCGCAGTGAATCGGCTCTGCAGACTCATCCATGTAGGAATCCCCGGTTCTGTCTCTGGGCACACTCTCCCGCTGGAAATGGTGGCACCCACTCTTAGCCCCTCTTGCTCTGTGGGAGCCTGGGGGGGGGGTGTCCCCACCTTCTGTTGTCAGCTCCTGGGGCAGTGACTTCCTTGATTTCTTATACCCTGCCCTCCACCTTTCGGTGCTCCGAAGACGCCGTGTGTACAGAAAACAACCTAGCCCAAGGCCCCTTGACTGGCTCACAAGGAGCCGGGTGGCGTCGGGGTTATGCGCTGGGCTGCGATCGGCATGGTCTTGGGTTGGAAACCACCAGCAGGAGGGAGACTGGGCTCTGTACTCCATCAACAGACCCGGCTCACAGACCCACAGGGCTGGCGATGAGCCAGCAGGGAACTGCCTCCCTCCCTGACTCCAGCTGTTGACAGCCCGAAGCAGCTCCCAGACCTCTCCCGTCGCCCAAACAGGGGTGCCTGATTCCCCATCACCTTCTCGCCCAGCAGCCCGGTGGGGCCAGGGTCCCCGTTGGGTCCAATGCGTCCCTTTGGGCCCTCAGGGCCGTCCTCTCCCCTGGAACCAGGAGCTCCCACCTCACCCTGGGTAAGAGAGTTGGGGAGCGAGTGTCAGGGAGTGGGGAGGGGTGGGCCTGGAAAGGAGAGGTGGGCACGGTGAGAGGACTGGGGAGGGGTGTCCCAGAGGCTCCGGAGAAGAGGACGGGAGACGGAGGGTCCCTGGGAGGGCAGGAGGAGGCCGTCCCTGTAGATCCCCTGTAGCGTGCCTGGGGCTGGGCTGTGTCAAGGGCAGGCTGGTGACTGGGGCCTTCGGAGCGAAGGGTCGCGTGGACACGAGTGTGGAGGACAAGTGTCGGGATTTCAACTCACCCTGTCACCTTTCACGCCCATGTCACCTTTGAACCCAGGAAAGCCATCCTCGCCCTGAGAGAGAGGGGTGGTGGAGGGTTGGCGGGGAAAACGGGAGGTTTCAGAGAACAAGGGCACGTTGGGGGCAGCATGGAATTGGAAGGAGGGAAGGAGGGAGGGAAATGGGCAGGAAGGCTGGGGTGGGACCAGGTTTGTGGGAAGACACAGGGGGAGGCACCCTGCTCACCTTTTCACCCTTATGACCCTTCAGACCCCGAATTCCATCCACGCCCTAGGATATTGAAAGAGGGGGCGGGGCAGGGAGATCAGACCGGCTGAGACTGAGCCCCTAAGAGCTCCCTCCCACTCCCCCGACAGCAATTCTTGATCTTCTTCCCCAGCCTGATGGTCAGTTACCTTGACCCCTCGAGGTCCTGGGTAGCCTAGAGGACCCTGAGGTCCAGACGGCCCCTGGAAGAAGGAAGAGAGAGCTTTCGAAAAGGAATCTTGGGGGAGGTTGGGGGACAACCCACTGGAGTCTGGACAGGGCCTCAGGGCCTGAGGATAGAGAGCTGTGACCAGCCATGTGACCGAGGAGACCTGGGAACTGTGAGGATCGTGAGGTCCCAGGGCAGTGTGCAGATTCCTTACGTGGGTGGGGAGGCGGCGTGGAAGATCTCACCTGGTTTCCTTTCGTTCCTGAAGGACCTTCCTTCCCAGGGTGGCCCTGTGGGTCGAAGAGAGAGTGACACTTCTGGCCTCTGGCCTTGTCTATGCTCCCCAACCCTGACTGTCCTGGTGCCATGAGCAGGCACCACCAATGACCTCTCAGGGCCCAGAGGTCACACCCTGCCCCGCAGGCTCAAGAGGAATGCGAATCAGAGGAAGAAGGCCACTCACGGGCAGTCCGTCTGCGCCAGGCATGCCAGGCAACCCGGGTTTCCCTCGAGGACCCTGCGGGGAGACACGGAGGCTCCAGGTTACTGAAGAGGTCAGCTCCAATCACTCAAATCCCTGCCAGAAGGGGCCCTCCCTGAACCCCAACTCTTAGCACATCTTCTGTCCCCACTTCTTGGCACTCACCTTCTCTCCGTGGGGGCCAATGGCACCTTGAGGCCCAGGGAGCCCCTACACAGCAGGAGAGAGAAGTCAGGCTGGCTACCCTCTCCCCCAGTCAGCCTCCCCCATCGCGTGAGCCACAGGAGGGCCTGAGACCCGCCATCGTTCTCCCAGTCCACACTCTGGTCTGCTGCAAAAGCCCAGAGGATCATGGAGATGGGAAGGTATAGGCAGGGCCACTCACCTGGGTCCCGGGGGTCCCCTGTTGCCCAGGAGGTCCTGGTTCTCCCTGAGGTCCCTAGAAACAGACAACCAGGTAGGTCAGAGCAAGCCTAGGACAAGGGGCTCAGTCTTAGCAGGGACTATCAAAAGGGCAAAGGAGCGGGCAGCAGGTTAAGTTGGGGGCAAAAGAAATGGACCCTTGGCAGGGCCTTGGGAGTCAAGGGCTGAGAGCACTCACCAAGCTCCCTTTGGGACCGTGGGGGCCATCCATGCCTCGGACTCCCTGAAACACAGAGAAGGGTGAGCAGGCAGGTGGGGCTCTGGCTCCAGGGAGCCCAGCCATTCCAGAGGGTGGGTCCCCAGGCACACAGCCATCAGGCCTCAAGTTCATCCCCGGCCTCCACAAACAGCCGCCCAACCCGAAGGGCGTGGCTCTGCAGGTCTGTGGGCTTGTGGGTTGTTGTTGTTGTGTTTTCCTTCAGAATTTCTGTTGGCGGAGTTCAGAGACCTTGGCACACTGCCCCACACGGCCCTGGGAGGGCACTGGCGTTGAAAGTTGAAAAGGGGGGCAGGAGGGTTCGTAGAGGCCAGCCAGCCAATGGGAACTGGGGTGTGTAAGGGGAGGGGAAGTCAGAATGGACCACAGAGAATTGGAGCGGTCAGGTGGTGAGGTCAGGAGTGGAAAGTCATGGACAGTCACTTACCGGGGGTCCAGGAACACCAGGGGGGCCCTTGGGGCCAAGGAGACCTCGAGGTCCCTGTGTTCAGGGTGGGGGGCAGACAGCATGCATGAGAGAAGGTGTCTCTTTATGCCCCCCGTCCCTCCCTTGGCATCCCCAAAGCCCCCATCCCACCCAACCTCGGGTCACTCACCGACTCTCCAGGCAGCCCCCGAGGTCCAATCTCCCCATCGTCTCCCTGCAGGAGGAAGGCTGTGTGAAGTATTCCTTCCCCCAGAACTCCCCCAGACAGCCTCCTCCTTCCGCTCACACTTACCCGCTCTCCATCCTCGCCCGGGGGCCCAGCGAGGCCCTGGGTACCAGTCTCCCCCTGGAAAGTGGGGTGGAAGGGGGGTGGATCAAAGGACAGGGGTCTCAGAGCCCCAACACAGCGGACATGGACCCTCTTCAGCTGCCAGCTAACTACATTCATCCTCATCGAGCCCCTGCTGGGACCCCACAGATCCCTTCCTATACCTTAAGACTCTTTACCTCTCCCACCCCCTACAGGGAATCCTTGACCCCACTCCCCAATCCTCTACCATCCAGTGCACTCACCCTATATCCTTTCTCCCCAGGCAGTCCTGGGAGTCCATCAAAACCTCGGTCACCCTGGAGTGGGGAGAGGCAGCCAGAGTGAGGGCCCAGGGAAGTGAGGGGCTCGGTTATGAAACAAGAAATCAACACAGATGCCCCCATTACCTTCACTCCAGTTTCTCCTGGCATCCCTCGGGCTCCGTCAGCCCCGGCCCGGCCCTGGGGGGGCCAGAGAAGTATCAGCACAAGGCCAGG
>NW_022104553.1:12026667-12040703 GCF_000313985.2 Echinops telfairi
TCCCGGGGCCACTCACTCTCCGGCCGGCTTTTCCAGGAGGTCCTGTGAGGCCCTGGGGTCCTCTCGGGCCCTGGTTGTGGGAGAGAGAGAGACGGGGTCAACAGATGCAGATGCAGGGGGGCCCCCGAGTTGAGTTAGAGACCAGATGTCATGAGGGTGGTCACCTGAGGCCCCAGGTCTCCAGATTCTCCCTTTAGGCCAGGACTTCCAGGGTGTCCCTGTCAGAGAGACGAGAAGGTGGCCACATTGAAGGCTACTCCTGACAATGACCTCCGAGTCCCTCCCCAAACGAAGCCAGGACACTTCACCCTGACTCCTTTGCAGAAATGTACACACACACACACACACACACACACACACACACACACACGATTGCCTACCCCCAAACCCACTCACTCACCAAGGGTCCAGGGCGGCCTGTGTACCCCATGGGGCCAGGGGGACCCCGGAGCGCCAGCTAGGGGAACAGGAGACAGCAGAGCTGAGGAAGAGGCCCCTGGGGAGTACCCATCCTGGTACCCTCCAAATCCACCCACCTGTTCCCTGCTCCCCTTCAACTGCTTCACCTGCTCCTCAGCCTTCCCTCTCCTCTTAACCCGACCCGGAGCTGCTGACGGACAGTCATTCCCACCCATCCGCATCCCTCCAGGCCCCTCTGAGAATCTTTCCTTCCCACCTTGCTCCCCAACATGAGACTCCACCCCCCACCCCTGACTCACCCGAGCCTGCTGCAGGATTGCCTGGGCCTGAGCCTCCTGGGCTGCCACCACCGGGCCTTTGTCCCCGGCACTACTGCCAAAGCGGAACTAGAGGTGGGGAAGGGGGTCAGAGAGGGGCAAGAGGCCCAGGTTTCCTTCCAGAAAATCCATGTGTCCCTCCCGGCAGGAGGCTTCAGCTCACATTTCTGCAAGAGCCGCGCCCCCACCCCCACCCATTCTGGAGCACCATTCCTGTCTTCCTGCCACTCTTCCATCGGGTTCTAGAAGACTGTAAAGTTTCCAGAAGACTCAGCTCCTGCCCTCTCCCTAGACCCTCTTCCCCAGAGTCTCCTTGGGCGCTCAACCAAACCCAAAGCCACCCCACAGCCACGAGGTGAGTCTGACTCGTAGTAACCCTGCAGAGGGTTCCCCAGGCAGTCAGACGGTCATGCACAGCAAGTCTTGTCTCCTCTTTTCCCGGAGTGGCTGCTGGGTCCAAACTCCTGACCTTGTGGCTAGTCTCCCAACGCCGAGCCAAGGAGGCCACCAGGGCCGCTCCTTTGGTTTTAGATCTCCCTAAACTGTTGTTGGCTGCCTGCTTCTAGGTACGCTAGGGTTGGCTTTTGAAGACTCATAGTTGGTTCTACACGACCGAGTGCGTCCCCCAAAACAGATGGTCCTCAGAGACTCTCCCACAATTCCCGGACACTCTGGTTCTTGATCATGCAACACCATCCCCCGGGGTTCCCCCGTCATCTTCCCCTCAACCCCCCGAAGAACTCACTGGGAGCATGAGCGAGGTGCCAGGAGGACCGGGGGCCCCATCTGATCCGGGGAGCCCTGCTCGGCCGGGGGGGCCCTGGGGGGAAGAGAGAACGGGAAGGATGCGGTGACACGAGGACGCGGAAGACATGACAATCTTGGCGTTGCTAAAGCTCTCTACATTAAATAAACGAAACGGAGCCTCTCCTCGGTCTCCCCTGAACGCGGCCCCTGTGGAGCAAAACAGGGGCGAGGCACCAGACTGCACACACCCCTCTCCAACCAACATCTAGTCGACCCTCTGTGTTCTGGGGAGCACAACAGCCCGGTCAGCCATGGACCAGCCGACTCACAAGGAGTGACTCAGCCTAGTAGTCTCCTGTTGGGTCCTCGGGGCCCCCCTGCAGCCCCTCCAATCAGGACACTCTCTTACCCTCTCGCCAGGGTCTCCAACTGGGCCTGGGTTCCCCTGGACGCCAGGGGGACCCGTCAGTCCCTGAGGAACAAAAGGGGAAGAGGTCAGAGGTGTGTGGCCCGAGCGTTGAGCTGGAAGAAGGCTACGTGACTGAGAGGGCTCTGGGGAGATCTGGAAGAGAACTGGGGATCTCCTCAACTGGGAGAGAATTCTGGAATTCGGAGGAGGAGGCCTGGGCCCATGTGGAGAGGGCCCCGATGCACATCCAGAGACGGTCTTTGAGCAAAGAACAGGGATTGAGGGGTCATGGCTGAACTTACTGCAGGGCCTTCTGGGCCCGGTGGCCCCTCCACCAGCATCCCCTGGAGAGTCAAAGTTCAAAGTCAGAGGCCAGAGGGCTAACACCCATTAGTCCCGCCCCTGAGCATCACTATCTTCCTTCCACTGCCCCAGCTGACGGCTATACCATGACTTACAGGCTCCATCATAGCAGGCTCCCCTTTCTCTCCCTTCAGCCCTCGGGGTCCATGGGCAGCCTGAGGGAGACACACATGTAACCCCCCGGCGGGGCCTGTGAGCAGCCAGAACACTGGGACGGCCCCCATCCCAACTCCCGCCTTCCTCCCCGGGCCCTCCCCATGTCACCCCAGTCCTACTGGAAATTCCAAAAACGCCCTCTTCACAGTGCCCAGGCCTGGCCAGGAGCCCACAGCCCACCCTCGGTTCCAAATCAGCTCATCTGTTCAGCCCATCTCAGCAAACACACCCTCTTCAGCTCCCCAGGGGCTACTGCAGCTATGCCTCCAGCCCTTCCCGGATCCCAACCTCCAGCCCTTCCAACGGATCCTCTTCTGGAGACCCTCATTCTGACCCCCGGATGTCACTGCACCCCAGGAATCCTGGGACGCTGTAAGAACCTCACCCTTCCCCCAACCGACCACGAAAGACTCTCTCTAAAGTGGTGGACATGTTTTTAGGGGGGACAGTCGTGAGGTGCGGGGCTGGGAGGGCCATGAGAAGTTGATGGAGACAAGCCTAGGGAAAAATTTTCCCTGGAGGAAGGAAACTCCTATCCCCTATGCATAGAAAGTCTCCTGGAATGTGTAAGGAGTGGCCCACACATCAGACACCTCAGGTGAGCTAGCCATACTATCGGGAGACCTGGGGGGCTCATCTCCCAAACCCAGGGCAATCACTGAGTTTGGGGGGGAAAATCCCACCGTTGGGGAAGGGCCCCTCAAGTACCTTGATGTCCTCCCCAGTCCGGGCCCTGACCTCGCCTTTGCCCCTCACTCCTACCCCAAGCCCACCTGCTCCCTCTCCTCCACGCTCCCCATGCAGACACCCAACCCCAAGGTCAGAATGAAGACCAGGGCAGAGAGAATAAGAGCCTTCAACCTCAATGCCCCCCCCACCCGCCCCCCATCGACCTTCTCCAGAATATGCCCCTCCACCTTCACAAAACAATAACGATCAGCGTTCAAATGCTCTTCCATCCCAGACCAACCCCGAATATCCAGCGAGCAGCATTCCTTCAAAGGCAGCGGAGGGCCAAGGGTCGCAATGTTAGAGAAGGGGTGTGTGGGAGGGGAAGGCAGCCATGCTGCAAAGCAGGCAAAAGGTGAAGGCAGGGCGGCAGGGAGACCGGGAACGACCCCAGACGACAGGACCTGGCTGAAGATACGAAAGACAAACGAGGGCCGCAGAACAAAGGGAAAACGACTTGGGCGCAAGCATGAGGCCCTGGCCAAGCAAAATCAAACCCGGCCAAGACGGTAAGAAAACGGACCGTACAAACAGGAAGCGCTTGGACAGACAGGAAGCAGCCAAGAGAAGAAGGATCCAGGAAGTGGATCTCCAACAACAACATGGCTACAGTGCCCAAGAGGGAAAAGCAGGTCCCCCAAACGGAGGGAACGTGGCTCTGGGGAAGGGAATCGCGGCGGTGACAGGTGATTCTTCCAGAAAACAGAAGCACTAAGCCAAGGGCACACAAAAGTGGCTGCGAGAGGCTCACAAGAGAAACGCTCCGATGTGGATGGACCAACGCACACAGGAATTGCCTCGAGGACATTTTCACACAAGACAGCAGGGAAAGTAAAACACAAATAGAACTGCGGGGCTCGGGGACCCAGTCGGGCACAGTCACAAACACACGGGTGGGCGCCGTGGCTGGCAGAGGGCAGAGAGGGACAGACAGGAAGTGGTGGCTCGGTCAAAGGGCGTCACACAGAATCAGATCATTTGACACAAGGTGTACAAGAGGTTGGTTTCACCAAAAAGACATGCTGGAGACAGACTGCAAATGAGTATCAGGTAAGAGCTGACGGGCCAGGGTCAAAGGGCGTCACACAGAATCAGATAATTTGACACAAGGTGTACAAGAGGTTGGTTTCACCAAAAAGACATGCTGGAGACAGACTGCAAATGAGTATCAGGTAAGAGCTGACGGGCCACACGGTATATGAAACCGGAGCTGCGTTGGGACAGGATGGCAGGGGCCAAGAAGGACAGAAAGTGGATCACGGGATTTAGAACACATATATTGAATACCTAAGTGTCCACAGGAGTCACAGCTAGGGCAAACAGCAAGGAAAGGCAAGAAGTGGTCTTCTCGGGCCTTCTATATGGACAGAAGACAGCGAGCCAGCCAAAGACAATCATGGAGGGGACAGGAAGCGGTGCTGTGGGTCCTCCCACCGAAAGTCAAACATGGAAGGGGGGCTCCCGTCACTTGTCACTTACGGCTCCCGAGTGGGCTGTCTCCGCAGAGAGGGCAGGGCCGAGCTCGGTCTCCTCCCGGTAATCATCCCCATAGCCATAGGTGTACTCCTCGTAGGGCCCCTCAGGGGCGTCTGTGCCACCCTCCCCATATTCCTCTGCCTGGAGCCTGTCAGCTGTGGGGGGCACCTGGAGATCGGTCTGCGCCTTCCCAGTGGGGGGAGAAGGGAAGGGAGAGGAGGTTGATGGGGCATTAGGGCGGAGAGGAACCTTTCCAGGGACCCCAAAAGGTGGCACCTTCTAACCCCAAAGCCTCTGGGTCATTGAGGCAGGAGCCCCAAGAAAAGCAGAGCCCCATGGGACGGAAATGGGCGTCAAAGTTTCAACACAGGAAGTGGGTCCAAAACCACGGGCCAGTGGGGAAGACAGGGGACGACAAGAAGGGTGGCCGGAGGGCTGGACGCAGACTGGACAGTCCATGGACACAGGAGGGCCAAAAGAACCCAGGAAATAATAAAGCGATGGGTAGAGAGTCGGAAAAGTGGCAGTGTCTAGCAGAAACTGGCTCCTGAGAATGGGATGAAGGCAAAGAGGGTGTGGCCGTTTGACACCGATGGAGAAAAAGTCACTCTGGGATCAAAGAAGTGCTGGGCACAAACACAACATGGACACTGGGGGAGGGGAGGGGGCAGGCAAGTGGTAGCCACACTCAGAGGCAAGCACATCCATAGGTCTGAAGCGACCAGAAGACAGACAGACGGTCACAAATGAATATGACAAAGAGCCCTCCGGCCAGAGGAGGCACTGACCCAAGATGACGTGGGACCAGGCGAGTAGGTCCTAGATAGCCCTGGTCTCCGGCTGGGCTGAGGGCAGGGGGTGGAGTTACCTCCTCCGGGGATGGAAAAGGGCTTGTTTCCAGCATTCCTCCTTCTTCCACCGGGATGGGGTCCTAACCCCCAGGGGAGGGAAAGGGGCAGAGGAGCATGGGTAGGAAAGAGGAAGGATCGAGCAGTTAGCCTGAGGGAGGCAAAGCAGCACGCCCCTGAGGGCAGCATTGGTCCCATGCTGGGGGGTGGGGGGAATCTCAGATCTTGCAGCCCCGTAAGAGTGGGACAGTTTAGGGAGAAGGACTCTCCCAGGCGTTAGGCGTTTGGGAGCAGAGATCTGGATGCCCCGGCTCTACCTGCCGGTAACCAGTGCCTCTGGTCCTGGAGGGGCCCTGGGCAGCGAGGGGAGCTGCCCGTCGAGCTGGGCGCCGGGAGGGAGGAGGCTGACCCCGTGCTGGGCTGGATCCCCCAACCCTGGAGGGCCTCCGGCCTGCTGGAGGGGGTGCCTGCCGGGCTGATGACCTCTTGGCAGGTGGGGTGGGCTTTCGGGGAGGGGCCCGGCGGCCCCTGGGGGAAGGGGAAGCCTTGTGGTTGGGGCTCCGGGACCGCTGCAGTAGAGAGACATGGGAAGGGGCAGTAAGTAAGTAGGCCCCCACCCCCTATGTGAAAGGGCATCTCTCCCATAGACTGGGGAACGCAGGCAGATGTCACCGCAGACGTTTGTCAGGGATGGTAGATGGAAAGTGAGACATGAAGGGGTCCCTCGAGTTTACCTGATAATCAGGGGTCGTCCCCGGAGTCATCTCATCGTAATAGGGGGGCTCGTAGTCATAGTAGAGCAACTCAGTGGGCTGGGGTTGAGGAAATAGGGAGGGGAGCAGGTAGGAAGGGGGTCGGGTGATTGGAGGATCAGCAGGGAAAGGTGGGAAAGAAGGAGGTGAAGAGATGGTGTGGGAGGTAAGAACCAGGAGACATGAAGTTGGAGAACAGGAAGTAGGGGGCGGGAGGGTGAAAGAAGAGGTTGGTGGTCAGGAGAAAGATCGGGGAGAGGCGGGACATGGGGAACAGGTCTCACATGTGGGGCAGAAGCAGATATGATTATGAGAGTGGCCCTCCCATCTTCAAACCACAGACCCCAGACCACATCTACCATCCAAACCAGTTCCTCCCCCCCCACCTCCCACGGGAGCCCCGCACCCCGCACCTCTATTTGCAGAGGTCTAGGGGCTGACTTCCTCACCCCACACTTGGCAGATCCACCACCTTTTAGGCACCCTCTCTATCGGCCACAGCTTATCCGTTTCTCCTACCTGGTCTTACCACCTCAATTTCTTTCTCCCCCTCTGCCTCTCCCTGTTCGGCTCCCCAAACGCCCTCCCCACGCCTGGCCCTCATCGACTCTCTCCCGATCACTTAGTTGAAGGAAAGGTTGAGAAACCCCAGGACTTAGATCTAGGGAAAGCGGCTGAGACACAAGCAGGGGGACACAGCTCCCAGCCGTAACGTCTTCCTAAGGACCCTTTTTGCTCGTAAATAAAAGTAAAAAGATGGCTGGATGAGAACCAGGTAAGGGGGTGGATGGGAGAAGAGCATGTGATGGGGAGGGGCGCCCAAGGGGTGCGAGGATGGGAGCCCCAGGTGGACAGGAGTCCCCCGGAGAGGACTCTGGATGGCTTTCCCTTCGGAGGTAGGCTGCGGCTGAGGGTTCTCCTAGCTCCGTCCTCACCTGGCGCTGGGGCTCCTGGTTCTGCGGCCTATGAAGTTTGGATGGGTGCTTCTTTGGGGATCTCTGGGCTCTGTGAGGCTGCTGGTTCTGAGGTCTGTCCCTCGGGCCCCCTTCACACTCCTGCTCCTTCTGCTCACAGGATTCATAGGCAGCTCGAACCCCAGGAGCAAGGACGAGTTCCTGGAGGTCACCCTGCAGGAGGAAAAGGACAGGACCGATGGGGGCAGGTAGCGACAGAGCCACGGAGGACCAGAGGCGGGTCCTAGGACAAACTGGAATGCCGGGACAAGGGCATGATCCATTTTCCCAAACGCACGGCTCACTTCAGCTTTACCAGGCCCTCCTCGTCCCTAAATTCACTGGATCTTCACGACAGCTGGGAAAGCCAGAAGACAAGGACCTTCAGGACCCCTTGCTCAGAGGCATTCCACTCAGGGAGGCCCATGAGGCAATGGTGATGGACCACTCACAGCTCCAGAACCAGAGCTGGAACCCGGGCCTTCCAGCCCCAAGCTCAACACAGGGCCCCTTGTAACGGTCCCTTGTGACAACTCATGCACCTTTTCACAGAGGCCTGCCGGAAAGAGTGGCCCAGGTCTAGCTGCTACCTTGACCTGCCACTGGCAGTGATGATGAGAATGCTCCGAACCGCGGGAGACGGGAGAGGGGGCCTTGTCTCTGAATTCCCGGGGCATGCGTTTTGCCATCGAGTACTGTGCCTTGCCCTGCGGTGGAGGGAGAGTGTCTCGTGCGCAGAGACAAACTGGGAGCTGCGTGGGCCGACAGAGGTCTTCAACGGTGCCTCTGGCATCAGGCCAGCAGATGGTCAGGGAATGTTGGCTGGCTGGTTGGAGGGTGGGGACCCGTATGCCTTTGTGGGTGGATAGGTGAGTGAATGGGCAAAAGGTTCAATAGATGGGTGGGCCCCAAAGATGGATTCATTGGTGGCGTGAAAGGTAGCTGAGTGGGTGGATGGGGTGGGGGGCTGGACGGCATGACCGAATGAGTGGCTTTGTGGATGGTAAATTAATGAATCCATCTACACATATACTGAAGGCGATGGATGGAAGTACAGGGCAATGGGAAGATGGTGCGGTAGATGGATAAGAATGAAAATGTACATCGTTGGGTAATGGTGAGTGGTTGTGTGAGGAGGTGGAGGAGGAGGCTGAAGGGGTGATTGAGTAGGTGGAAGGATAGGTGGGTGGGCAGATGAGCGAAGGGGTAGATGGGTTGGAGAAGATGGATGGACAAACAGTCGGGTGGACGACCCGCAGGAAGGAGGAGTGGCAGATCAGAAACATGGGTGGGTCAGTGGTGAACAGATGAATTGGGTGGTGATTGGATGAGTGGTGGCGAACAGATTCATGGGAGGGTAGAGGAAGGGATGCTTAGATAGGTATGTGGATGGTCTAAATGGATGGACGGGCGAGTGGTCGTAGCCTGAGCGACAAGATACCTGGCCGTGCACAGACCTGCCATGGAGTGGGCACCTAGTTTTCCTAAAGAGAAAATTGACCTGGAGACAAGAAATTGAAGACACGGAGTCACAGGCAGTGAGAAGACGGAGTGCTGGGGCACGGGGGCATGGACGTAACGCACGACGGCAGACCCTGCTTTTCCCTCTCCTTGCTCAGCTCACCTCAAAGACCTCCTCGTCCAGGATCCGCGCACCAAAGATGATCACTCCACTGGTGTCCAGCACAGGGCGGGCACTTCGGGGTAGGGGCCGGGTGACCCGCTTTTTGCAATCAGCAATGACAGTGACAGATTGGCCCTTCACGGCCACAGCCACATGGTGCCACCTGGTCGTGGAGGGAGAGGGGCAAGTGACTGTCTGAAAATCAGTAGGGGGGGTCGGGGGGGCTCTTGATGGAAGCGTGGAAACCACTGCTCACAGGAGCTGTCACCACACTTGCTGTCTGTCACTCGCTGTCTTCGGCCGGCCCTGGTCCATGGCAGCCGAGCACAGCAGACCAGAACACGGCCCGCCCGCGGTGAGTTGTAGATCAGACTGCTGAGCTCGGATCTACAAAGGTCAGTTGACCGACTTTTCTTCCTGGACCATCCTGGTCTGGAAGTGCTGCTTCCATAGCAACCGGGAAGCCTCCACTGGCATGCAAGGGCTGCACATGACGGGAGTTGGCCAACCTCGTGGAAAGCAAGAATTCTACCCTAGAACCCCCAGGGCCGGCTAGAAATCGGAACACCAAAACCACGCTCGCAGCCATTGAGTGGAGTCCCCTCGACTCAGAGTCGGCCTGTGGGACAGAGTTGCCGGTCTCACAAGCTCTTCCGGGCCGTAAATTGTCACAGAACGAACGACCACATCCTTCCCCCTCATGTCCTCGTATTGTTGACTGGGTGTTTACAACGCACCAAGCACCAGGAGATCATTCCGTCATCTGAAGCTCACATCAGAGGGGGGCTCCAGAAAGTGGGGGACAGCCAGACCAGACTTACTTGCCATCTGCCAGGTTGATGCCTCGGAAGACCGGTTGAGCTAGGGGTCGAGGCCGCCCCGTCTGGTCCTCATACAGGAAGCGGAGAGGTTGGCCGAGCTCCAGGCCCAGCTGCCGGATGCCCTGGGCACTGTAGAGTGTCAGCAACGGAGCCTGGAGGCCAGGTCGGGTCCGGACAACCGCCAGCAGAGAGAAATCTTTGGGGACACCTCCTGGTCCCCGAGAGAGACACACACAGGTGGAATAAGACGTCCATGAGAGCCCAAGGCCCCTCCCCTGCTGGTGTCCTGCCAGGATGGCCACCTCCAGCCCTCTCGACCCATCCTGTGACCCCTACCTGGGAAGAGCTGCCGGGTGGGGGCGCTGAGCTGGGCGGGGCGGGAAATTCGGTAGGCCACATCAGCTGGACAGATGCCTCTTGTCCTTCGGACCCCATCAGGGAGAGAGGGGAACCTCAAGGCCCGGAGCACATCCACACGGGCAGCACCTGGGAGAATCCGGGAGGGTCAGAGGAAGGGCCCTGCCCTCAGGAGAGCATCAGAAAGGGGACCCGAATGGATGTGAAAGCCGGTCACCATCACCAGAGGGACGGCAGCGTATCATCAGCAAGTCCTCAAGTCCTGTCCTTTCCCTCCCAGTGTCCCCTCCCTTACTCTCTCCTATCTCAGCTTAACCTAGCCACAGGTCTCCTCTAACCTCTCACTTAAATGCCAATGCATAGACACCTATGTCTATGTGTGATTACCAGAGGCGGGGGTGGGGTGGACCCGAGAGGTTAAGGTGATAGAACGGTCACCTGAGGCTGTCACACGGCTAAAAGGTAGCGTTGCAAAACAGATTGTGCTAATGGCTGTCAATAAATCGGACACCTGTAAAAAGTTTAATTGGCAAACGTTGGGTGATATATTTACTAAAAAAAATACAAAGACCAGCTGCCGAGGCTGCTAATGTACAACTCAAGATCTCAAGGGGTGTGAGTCCTTGGTGTGGAGGCCGGGGCCATCGGTTCATGGGACATCCCAGTGAGTTGGCCTAGCACCAGCTTGGGGCTCCCTTTCTACCTCCAAGTGCATAATCCCTGGGGTCCGACAAACTTGTAAGAGGCCATCCGAGGCCCAGCGCACGGCCTCTATTCACGGGGGTCCGGGAGAGGAGGAGGATGGGGTTCTGTGGCCAACTAGCCACAGGACAACAGCGTCCGTGCCATGATGGCCAGGACCGGGTGCGCCCAACAACTGTGACTGCACATTTCGGTCAAAGACTCCATAGAAGAGTCCTGCCCAAGAAGGGGGGAATGAAGAACAGAATGTCAAACGTTCATGAGTTCATGGGAGTGGATGACCCCTGCAACTATAACCTTGAGATAAGTACCCTCAGAATTATCCCCCGAGGTCACCTTAAACCTGAACAACGCCACACCCAACCCACTGCCTGCCAGTCCGCTCTGATACAGGGTCGCCCTAGAGGCCAGGAGAGTTGGCCCAGGGGTCTCCGAGGCCGTCAGTCTTTCTGGGGGCAGAGAGCCTTGTCTTTCTTCCACGGAACAGCTGGGGCGTTTGGTGGGTCACGTTGTTCCCCTGTGTCAGCAGTCCAATCCGTCACCCACGACGTCACCAGGGCTCCTGAAACCTACATAGTCGCTTAGCTTGATTAGCAAAGGTTAAGAACTGTCTGCACGGGATCAACTTGACAATCACCGCCATCCAGTTGATGCCGGCCCCATAGGACAGGGTAGACCGGCCCCTGTGGGTTTCCTGATGGGAGTAGAAAGCCCCGTCTTTCTCCTGTGGTCGTTTCGAACTGCTGACCTTCTGGGCCTGCGGCCCAGGCTGTAACCATTACACGCTGAAGACTCCCAAACTGACCAAAGCAACGCAGAAGGCGAGACAGGAACTTTGGAGGGAGGGAGTGTGTGTGACTGAGAGAGGAAGGAGTCGGACTGTGGTCAGTGACCGGAGCCGCCCTGCAGAATAGTGAGTGTGCTCGCTCCCTACGGAAACACCACCATAGGAAATAAGACGTCGGGGAAATACGTCACTCAACGCTCCCTCCTTTTTCCTTTCTCGGGTGCCTCGTCTCTTACTGCCTGTCTCTGTATCTGCTGGCTTTTCATCCTCTGGTCCCTTTTGCTCCCCGACAGCCCTCACATTCTGCTCAGTTTCGCTTTCTCCTCTCTCACTCCCTCTCCATATCTCTGCGTCTCTGGCCTCTGTCCTGCTGCTGCACCAGCACAAACAACATCTGGACAATCGATCATGCTGGGCACAGGAGATGCAGGGGCAGCGAGAGGGGGGGACAAGGGAGGGAGCAGGGAGGCAGCCCTTTGGGGAGGTGGGGACAATGATGCTGGCTACATTGGGGCAGGGGAGGTCAGAAAGAGCCACCCCGGGAGCCTGTGCCCCCTGCACCGGGAGATGGGCTGTGGGGAGGGGGAACCTGATGCTGCCACGAGGGGGCTGGAGCAGGGCCAGGGCCCCGAGCCACACATCTGTGGATCCCATCAGCTTCCTTGCCCCAAACCCAGGCGAGCTCCCCACACCTGGAACCTGGACTCTGCCCCACTGCCCACCATCTAATGAATCCAGCCCCAGGCCACCAGTGCACCTGGGACTCAGCTTGCTGGGGCTCAAACTGGAAGGCACCTCTCCCTCACTTGCCCACAGATACATACCATCGGCTCCAGAGTGTGTGTGTGGGTGAGGGGAGACGGGGGTGAGGTGGGTGGGATTCCCAGTAAGAGTTCCAGGCAAACGTTGATGGAAGTGTGGGGCAGGGCAGGGGCCAGAGCCGTCGGGAGAGCAGAGCGGGGTGGGGTGGGTGAGGTGGAGCGGGCAGAGGGAGAAAAGGCCCTTTGAGTCCAGGAGCCGGGAAACCACGGCCTTGCCCCCCCCACCGCCCCCACCCAAGCCGGCCCCCGCGTGTGGCGGCTCGGCAAACACCAACACACAAGGGCTGCTTTGAGAGACAGGGAGTGAGGGAGACAGAGACACAGAGACTCACAGAGACCCCAGGCCAAGGAGACCTCAGGAGGCCCCCACCTTCCACCAAACTAAGAAAAATACAGTTGGGTCCTAGAGACGGATTCCCTGAAAGTCCACCCACAGTCTTCCCACCACAGGCCACTGGCCTCACTTGGTGCCCCACCAAGTCCCCTCTGGGGGCCCCATCAGCCCCTCACTCCCCCTCTGGCCCTAAATACCCCTCAGCTGTCACTCTTATCAGTTCTCCAGGGACCCACTTCCCTATTGAGTCCCAGCTCCACTCCCCCAGTTCCCAAATAAGAGAGTCATCTTGGCCATCCCTGTCTCCCTGGCAATCGGGGTCCCCTTCCCGGGCTAAGCAGGAGCTTAGTCAACCCCCTCCAGTCTCTGAGCCTGCGTCTCACAGGCCTCTCCTCTGGGAAGTTCTTTCTGTAATCCAACCTAACTCCTCTAGGTTTGCTGCCTTTAGGACCATTTCTCTCCCCAGTGGATCCCAGACGTAGGATCTGCCTAGGGTCCAGGTGCTTCCAGGCCCCTCCTCTAGGACGCCAACCCGGTTCTTCTATGAGCCAGCACTTCTGAATCCTGGGAAAATGAAGGGACAGATTGGGGTCATGGGCACTGGGGTCCCCGGGGAGCCAGATGGGCCAATGGGGGAGGGGAGGGGCAGGAATGCAAAGAGTTGGCTCCAGTCTGAGACACCTGATCCGGGCCTGTCCGGCAGCAGTCCTGTTGGCAGCCGGCCTCAGTGCTCCCTAGAGCCAGCCGCGTGGCAGCATCCAGGGCACAGGGAGGGGGCAGGGGAGAGGCGGACACACCAATGGGACAGTCAGTGGAGTCTTCCCTCCTGCCCCAGTCTGACCCACAGACACCCTACTTGCCCCAAGGGTCACACACACCCCTCACTCATCACGACGATGGGCATCTACCATTCCCATCCCCAGCCCAGCACACAAAGATGGACCAGACTGGCTCTGGCCATCTTCAGGTCCACCCCAGGATAAGGAATCCTGCCCTGCTCCAGGCTTTCTGAGGTCCCCCACCTTTCCACCTGGCCTGTCCACTCCATGTCATCTCAAGGAAGGAACCCGGTATCCTGCCTCGCAGCCTGGACCCTGAACTGACCCTCAGCCCCGGGCATCAGCTGTCCCTGCCCAGGGACCTCGAGCTGGGCCCCAGGGGACCGGCCTGAGCCTGGACTGCTCTTACCTGCCCAGGCTGGGGCTGTGCTCAACCCCAGCACCAGCAAGACGAGCTGCAGGAGGCGGTGGCAGCGGCTGCCCCGCTCCATGGCCAGACGCCCCGAAGCGGACACGAGAGCCAACCGGGCGGCCTGGACGCCGGGGTCCGGGGAGGTCAGAGCGATGGGAGCGGGCGACGCTCAGCGTCCCAGCTCCATGCAGAGGCGCCGTCGGGGCTCCGGCTCAGCTCCCTCCTCGGT
>NW_022104553.1:12041770-12048139 GCF_000313985.2 Echinops telfairi
GTCTCCCCACCCTGCGCCTGCTTCTCCGGCCCCAGGGAACCTGCGCGGCAGCCTCCGGGAGCGCATCCGGTGTTCCCTAGCGGACACCACCCCAAGCCCTGTGCGGCGCTGCCCCCCAAACAGTCACCCAGTCCAGAAAAGCAGCGATTTTAATTTGAAAGCGAGTTTATGTGTGTGAGTGAAGGAGGGTAAGGGACCGGAAGAGCAGAGCTGCAGGGCAGAAACCGTGCAGCCCCGGCGCGCCATCTGCAGACCGGCCACCTCCCCTCGGTTCCTGGGCCAGACTCCTGCGCGCCCCCGTGCGCATTCCCATCCTACGGGGCGGCGGGCGGGAAGGCCCTGAGGACTACACTCATGGGACGGTACTTGGCCTTCGTCGTCCACCCAAGGCCATCAAGGCAGGGCCCCAGTTAGACAGGAGGAGATGGGGGCCGAGGGGCCAAGGTGGGCACAAGCCAGTGGTTGGAGATCCCCAGGGGCTGACCAACTTAGGGCCCTGCCTTTCCCAAACAGCCGCATCCACCACCGGCATGTCTTAGTCAACCTGGGGAAGTACAGTACTTCTCTGAGACTAACTGCAAGTCTCTGTCCTCGGAGGAAATTAAAAATCGCAGGTTGCCTCCTCCCCCACTTGCTCCTCAGTCTGGCTGAAGCAGAAGGTGAGTGCACCAGGGGCCCCTAGAAAGGAGCCAGCGACAGGACCCCTCCTCTCCCAGAGTGGCCCAGCTGCTGGGCTTGGGGAAGAGGAAGGCCTGTCAGAACCCTGCTCCCATGTCCATCAGTTTGGGGGGCCTGCCCCCCATGATCCATCTCTAGGGGAGGGAAGACATGGGGCAGGATCACGTGAATGGGAGCAGGGCCAGGGCTTTTTGCGGGGGGAGGAGACCAGTCCTGGCAGGGGATGGGAGACTACAGGGAACCAAGGACACCAGGCCACTCTGGGGAAGCCCCCAGCCCTGGCAGCACTCTGGAGCCCCGGGGACTTGGGATCTGAAGCAAACGCCTTGGGGTTAGAGGTAACGGACCCCCTAAAAGGTCTCTGCTTTGGCCCTACATCACTCGTCCCCAGAGAGCCGGGGAACATGGCCCCTTCTCTCCCTCCCTCCCTGCCCCAGGCTGGGAGTCTCTGCTGGATGCGCACCCCGGAGGGTGAGGAGCACCAGTCGGGGTCCAGGCTCAGGCCAGCTGGTGGGGAGCTTCGAGCATCTCCATAAGGAAGGTGTCAATGGGAGTGTCGCCAATGAGCTTGAAGAAAAACAGGTGCTCCAGACACTTGAGGCCAATGGACCGGAGGGCAGGGAGGCGCAGCAGCAGCTTGGCAAACCTGAGGCGGGCATTGGAAAGGGAGGTGAGCGCTGGGTCCTCTCTCACGGCGCTGCCCAGGCCCGGGAAAGCCCCAGTGCCCACAGCCCGTCTCACCGTCCCTGCTGCTCAGGGTACTTCTGTTTACAGTAGGTCTCCAGGGAGGCATACACCTTCTCCCGGAGGACCTCCACCTCACTGGGGTTGGAGAGGCCCTTGGCGTCTGGGATGGCCGGGAAGAGAGAACAAAGAAGGGGGAAGGGGAATCTCTTCAGGGCAGGCATGCAGGTGGGGCACACAGACCTTCCCCCTCGGGCCCCTACTTGCCCTCCACCAGCTGGCAGAGCTTCAAGTCGCTTAGCTGCGAGACGGGGGCCCACTCGGTTTGTGGGATGGAGTTGGAAAGGGACCGGATGCGGACTTAAGAGATTTTCGGGCTGAGGGTCTTACTGAGGGGGATAGCTTAGGGGAGTCCTTGCAGAAGAGGAGGCCCCAGGGTTGCTCTGGTCTTGGAAGACAGGGGTGATCCTGCTCTTACCTGGATTGAAGAGAATGATTGCCCTCAGGCAGCCAAGCTCTGTCTTGTCCATCCTCATGTCACGCATTTTGGACACTAGCTCTGTCAGCACCCTGGAGAGGGACCTGCAGGTCACTCAAAGGTCACAGCTCAGCCAGCCTTGGACACGGACCAGCCTATAGCCCCAATCCCTCTACCTACTGGCCAGGCCAGTCCGGCCGAGGGCCACTGACCGATCAAAGATGGCTCCCACGCCTGCAGAGTGGGCAGAGTTGCGGTGCACGTGGAGGCCCGTGGCGAGCAGGATGCCGTCTCGGACATCGATGGAGCGGTGGGAGAAGGAGGCGATGAGCAGCTCGTTCCACCCTGGGAGCAGGGCGGCAGTGGGGGGACAGAGTGGGAAAGAGTAAGAGGAGAAGTGGCCAGGTCAGTGACCTGGGCTCCCTGAGTATGCAAGGTCAGGTCCCTGGGCTCACTGGCGGTCAGGAGGCCAAGGAGGGGCCAAACGTCAAGGCGACATAGGGCTCCAAGGTCACTGACCTGCCCGGAGCAAAATGACCTGGTCATCCAAAGGCAATGAGGAGAAGTGTGGGATCCTCTTCGCCCACTCGACCAGCGTGAACAGCTGTTTGTCAGCTGCCTGGCAGATGTTAGTCACAGGGTCATTAGGCTGTGGGAGGCAGGAGGGTGAGAGTTATGGAAGGCCTAGAGGTAAACTGGGAACCCCCCTTGTAAGAGCATTTTAACACCCCCTCCTTATACTGCAGTCTTTCTTCAGGTCCCTTCTGAGCCAATCCCCATCACTGGGTGTTCTCCTCCAGCAAGGATTTATTTGGGACTTGCCTGTGGGTCTACCGGTGCGGAGTCTGGGGAAGGAGGGCGCTCCTAAGCCCACCTCGGGTGTCTGAGACGCCTGGTCTGACAGCACTTCCAGTCCCAGGTAGTGTTAGGAGGAAGCTGGGGACCCCCTCCCCTCCCCCACCCCACCAAGGAGAGTGAATTGACCCCATCACTCACGCTGCTGCCGCTACCCCCGGTTCCCCCAGGACCCTCCATGCCCTGGTCACTCTTCTGCTCCACAGCAAGCTCTGCCTCCAGGATCCTGTCCACAGGCATCTCCTCGGGGGCTCCCCCAGCCCCCTCCCCATCCCCGTCTTTGTCCTTTCCCCGCTGACGTTCCTCCTGTACCGCTGGGGGGAGGGGGGGAGGGGAGAGGGAAAGAAAGTGGACGGTCAGCAGCCAGTCACCCGGGGTTCAGCATGCCCTTGAGAACCTGACCAGCATCTTAGAGCCCTGAAGGACTACTTCTAGGAACTAGGGCAGTCACTAGACATGGTAACCTGGGGACAGTCTTGAAGCTAGGGTAGACACATGAGTCAAAGAGGGGAGGGGAGGGACACGAGGGGGACAAGTGAACTAAGTGTTTAAATGTCTTATTACATGCTAAGATATGTGCCAAGCACATTTATGACAGTCACACAACCACCACATCCACGCTGTGAACTACTGTTCCCATCTTTCAAGATGGAGTTGGGGTGTGGATTACTAGCCCAAGTTCACGCACATGTGCGTGGCTGCCGTGCACGCACTGCCGGCTGGCCTTCAGAGATGCGGGCTGTGACCCCCACTCCACCCCTCTTCTGTCACATGGCCCCGGGAAAGCCGCCTTACCCACCAGCCTTGTGCTCACCTTCTCCAAGCTGAGATTTGACGGAGACAATCACTAAAGCAGAGGTTCCCAAACTTATTTGGCCTACCACCCCATTTTCAGAAAACAAAATTACTCCGTGCCCTTTCCCTTGGCATTTAAAGCCTTAGCAATCTGCCTTTGCAGGCCACCCCACCCCCCATCACTCCAGGTGCCCCCAGGGGGCAGTATGGCCCACTCTGGGAAACAGTGTTCTAAAGTATCTCTTCTCTGACTCATGGTGACCCTATAGGGCAGAGTAGAACCCCCTCTGTTGAGCTTCTGAGACTACAACTCTTTACAGGAGTAGAAAGCCTCGCCTTCCTCCCTTGGAGTGGCTGGTGGTTTCGAACTGCTGACCTTGCAGTTAACAGCCCAATGCGTAAACACCACCCCACCAGTCTCTCTCTCTCGCTCAGAATTCCGTAAGCCAGACTTAAGCAGGTAAAGATGGAGGGAAAGCAGCAATGTCTGTAGCATCAAAGAGTAGAGACCCCGAGATCAGAGGAGACCAAAAAGAAAGCATCGAGTCAAAGAGAAAAGAGACTGTTCAGGTCAGAGGAAGGGAGCTAGGGAGGCTCATCGTGGGAAGAGACAAGCCCTGGGAGCCAACTAGGGGAGGGCACACAGGAACTGGCCAGAGAGGCCAGGTCCCCAAGAGGCGAACTAGAGGGAGTAGACTAGGGGGGGGGGGAGAGAAGAGTCCATGAGGACAGTGAGCAATAAACTATCGCCCTCTGGAGGAGAGCGAGCCGTCCAGGCCAGCCTCTGCGGGACTGATGTTCTCTGATCTTCCTCTTCCTCCTCCCTCCTCTCCCAGGGTGGGCTGTATAGTGTCCACAGGGCTGGCCCCTTACTGACCTTCCCTCTTCATGCCTGTGGCCAGGCACTTCTGATAGCGGCAGTACTGGCAGCGGTTCCGCTGGCGCTTGTCCACCGTGCAGTCCTTGTTGTCCCGGCAAGAGTAGGTGAGGTCCTTGCGGATGGTGCGCTTAAAGAAGCCCTTGCAGCCCTCACAGCTGTACACCCCATAGTGTTTGCCTGCAGCAGAGGGAGGGAGGGAGCGCACACCCCGTCAGACGACGGGCACTTACCAACACGCTTCTCACTATCAAATCTGGCCAACCTCCCCAGGCAAAGCTTATTTTAAGTCCTCCCGATAAGTGCCAAGCAGCCAGGGCACCGGGGAGAGGGATGTTCCCCTTTTGTACACAGATGCTGTCTCAGCCCCTTCTTCCCTCTCGTGCCCCGCCCTGCAGCTTAGTTTCAGGTCCTCCACTCTTACCAGGCCTCCCCCAGCTCACTTACTCCAGCCTGATCCTAGCACCCCGAATTCCCACAGCCGCGGGACCTGGCCTGAATTCTCTTTCCTCCTCTGAGGTCCTCTGGGTCCCGTACCTGAGCTTCTGTCCCCGCAGATTGCACACAGGCGTTTGCCAGCCCCAGGGCCACCTGGAGGGGGTGGACAGTGCAGGCCCCGGACACCTAAGACTGGTGGCTTCACATCTTCTTGGGGGCCAGACCCACCCCCAGGAAGCGATACTGTTGAGTTAATCTGGGATGAGGGAAATAGGGAAGTCACAGGGAGACTCATTGGGAAGGAGACGCTCATAGGTCACGGGACTCACGCCCTCCCACCGGAGCAGGGGCTGCATTGCACATTCCCGGGGTCACTCCGCGCTGCAGTCTACGGCACCATCCAAAAGAATGGGCCTGAACAGTGTCCCCTGGAATTGTGCAACACAGTGGCTCTGAGGGGCACGGATCTTGGAAAGCAGATGAGACCATCCTGGAAAGACAGAGGGGGCTGAAAGGGCAGAAAATGACTGACAGAAGACAGGAACTGCAGGATTGCCAGGGTCCTGTTAGAGGGCTGGGGAGGACACGTGCACTGAAAGATCAGTCACCTCGGAAGCCAAGGAAGGGGTCTCTCAAGAACCACAGGCCTACCCGGAGGGCAGGGCTAGATCAGTGGGCCATAGGCAAGTTCACACAATGATCTGGGGGTCACAAGGAAATGAAAGTGAAGAGGCAGCAGCAAGTCATGACCTCTCACCTGGGGGCTGCTGACAGGCCCGGAGAATCCTGGGGGAGCTGGAGGGGGCAGGCCTGGGGACCCCATGGAAGAGCTGATGACCGGGAAGGGGGAGCCCAGTGGAGGTGGTGGCAGTGGGGGTGGGAGCGGAGCCCCAGTGCTTCCAAGAGATGGGGCTGCTGAAGGGGGCAGGGGTGGCCCAGGAGGAGAAGGGGGAGGGACCCCCTGGATAAGGGGATTTGGGGAGGAGCTGTCTGGGCTTCGGGAGTCTGAGGAAGGGGTACACACAGGTACAGAGACACACAGAGACAGGAGAGACAAAAAGAGAAAATGAGTCTTCGTTCCTCCAACTGGAAGCTTTCATTCTGTAATCCCCTGCTGCACCCCACCCTCTCCACCCCCTCCCGCCCATCACCCAGGCCAGAGACACCCTGTTGTCAAACGTTTTAACTCCCGGTGGTGGTAGGGGAGGCGGTGACAAAGGAGAGGCGGCTAATTCCAGGTGAGGCAAAATTCCAAGCGAGATATTGGTGTGGCTACCGGGTCACGTCAAAGCAGACCCGTCTCCGGTGGGTGGGGCAGCACGTGGGGTGCAACAACTAGCCCCTAGTCCGTCCCCGCTTTGGAGCCCGGGAGCCGGACAGAGCGAGTGAGGGATGTGGGTGGAAGACAGCCCCCTCCAAGCACATGGGATCCACCTTCACGTGTCCAGCGCTCTCAGGGTTGAAGGGAATCACGTCCTTCCCACGCCAGGGGCTTCCGAAGCTCAGGGCCTCGCGGTCAAGGTTAGGAGGGAGGACGCGCCCCCGCCCCGCCCCGCCCCGGAGG
>NW_022104553.1:12048893-12054886 GCF_000313985.2 Echinops telfairi
GGGGTTCGGACGCCCGCCGGGAGAGCGGAATTCCCTGTTCTCGCGGGAGCTACAGCGGCGAGTGCCACGTCCGAGCCGACTGGGAGAAGAGAGGATCCCGGAGCCGGTAAGAATCCCCTTGCTTCCCCCCACCCACCATTCTTTCCGGGCCTTGTCCGCCACCTAATGGATCATCGAGACGAGGGCCCAGAGGGCCCCTGATGCGGCGGATCGAAGCCTAGAGCGGCAGCCCCCGGGGCCCTACATCCGTGAAGGGGGGGGACAGGATAAAGACAACGAGTCTTGGGAACAATGTGGGTGGGCACCGAATGGAATGGAGGGGTCCTTAGAGGTGGACTGAAGGCCCGATCGGGGTAAAGTGTCTACTGTGTAGGCGTAGAATTGGAGGGGCAAGCAAAGTCACCGCCTCTATCCCTCCGGTCAGCATGATGGCCAGAGGCCTGGGGTCTCCCCACCGGGTGACCGTGGGACTGCTGATCTGGGCGGCCCTGGGGCTGCTGGTGGCCGGACACGAGGGTCACGGCGACCTGCACAAGGACATCCATGGGCATCCACATGAGGACTTCCACCATGGACACAGCCATGCCCACGGCCATGGCCACACTCATGAGAGCATCTGGCATGGACATACCCACGGTCACGACCATGGACATTCACATGAGGATTTGCACCATGGCCATAGCCATGGCCACTCCCATGAGAGCCTCTCCCACAGAGGACATGGACATGACCATGCGCATAGCCATGGAGGCTATGGGGAGTCTGGGGCTCCAGGCATCAAGCAGGACCTGGACACTGTCACTCTTTGGGCCTATGTGAGTCCCCAGGGGATGGGGGAGAGAAGGGCTGGTACTGAGTTGTTCGAAAACCGGCACCATTTGCATCCTGGCCTTTCCTTCACCAGGCACTTGGGGCCACAGTGCTGATCTCGGCAGCTCCGTTTTTTGTCCTCTTCCTTATCCCTGTGGAGTCGAACTCCCCTCGGCATCGCTCATTGCTCCAGATCTTGCTCAGTTTTGCTTCTGGGGGCCTTCTAGGAGATGCCTTTCTGCACCTCATCCCTCACGCCCTGGGTAAGTGATCCCTGCGGAAGATGGTTTATTCCTTGGGTAGAGGGGGATCTCTCCCCTTCCCATATCCTCTGGTGCGTACCCCAGGAGTGGTTGTTCTCTCATCTGGCCTTCTCCCTTGCCCCAGAGCCTCATTCCCACCACCCCCCGGTGGAGCAGCCAGGTGGACACGGACACTCGCACAGTGGTGAGGAAGGGGCAAAGAGGAATGGAGTTGGGATTACGGTTGGGAACCGTCTGCCCTTCCCGGTCAGCATCTACACTTGGGGAAGAGGAATCCGAACCTGTGTATTCCCCTTAACATCGTTCCCCTTAACATCCCCAGGCCAGGGCCCCATTCTCTCCGTGGGGCTGTGGGTCCTCGGTGGAATTGTCGCCTTCCTTGTGGTGGAGAAATTTGTAAGACATGTGAAAGGAGGACACGGACACACGCATGGTCACACGCATGGAAGCCATGGACATGGAAGGCAAGGTGAGCTGTCTGCCTCAGCATCTGTCTGTGGCTGTTGGATGGAAGAGCGCTTTTCACTTGAAAACATGTCAGGCGATGTGTGTGTCCCCACTCTTACCAACACCTCTCTTCCTCCAGAAGGTCCTTCAAAGGAGAAGCAGAGTTCCGAGGGAGAAGAAAAGGATACCGGGGGGCCACGGAAGAGGAAAGGAGGGAGCACGGGGCCCAAAGATGGGCCGGTGAGACCTCAGAACGCTGAAGAGGAAACAGCAGGCTCAGGTGAGGGTCAAGGCTAGCATCAGCCAAAGCAGTGGGCATGCTCCGGAATCAGTGCCCGTGGAGGACGCGCCGTGTGTAACAGCAGACGGCTGAGGCCCACAGGGGGCCTGCGTGTGGAGTGGTCTCCCAGAGGAGGGGTGAGAAGAGCTGGGCTGGCAACAGTGGCTGCCTCTGCTCTGATAGCCCTCCCGTTCCCCAAGATCTCCGTGTGTCGGGGTATCTGAATCTGGCTGCTGACCTGGCACACAACTTCACCGACGGCCTGGCGATCGGCGCTTCGTTCCGAGGAGGCCGAGGACTGGGGATCCTGACCACTGTGACGGTCCTGCTACATGAAGTGCCCCATGAAGTCGGAGACTTCGCCATCTTGGTCCAGTCTGGCTGCAGCAAAAAGCAGGTTGGTGGTGATTTGCACCAAACCTGGTTGCCTGAAGTCCTGTGTCCTTGCTCGCCCACCTGAAATCCAAGACCGCGCAAGTCCTGCTGTCGTTAAAAACCCCCTCTAGAAATGAAGAAGAGAGCATTCTGTTTCGTTGTCCCGTAGCTTAGCATGTCTTTAACTGTAGTCTCTGCAGTGAATGGTTTATGTTCACCCCGCTCCTTACTCTCCCCTGAGTCAGATTGAGTGTCTGCCCTAAACTCTCCGTAAGATTTTTCTAGAAAATGCCTACTCTCGATGCCCTCCCTTTTCCCCTTAGTTTCCAAAGACATACACCCTACCCGTGTATGCCCACAGCCCCCACCAGCCATAGCTGACACAGTGATGCTCATTTACTCCTGACTAATGTCTCTCTTCTCTGCTCTCCAGGCAATGCGTCTGCAGCTGGTGACGGCAGTCGGGGCATTGGTGGGCACAGCCTGTGCCCTTCTGGCTGAAGGAGGGGCAGTGGGCAGTGCAGTGTCAGGCAGTACAGGTCCTGGCTGGGTCCTGCCATTCACTGCAGGGGGCTTCATCTATGTGGCCACGGTGTCTGTGTTGCCCGAGCTGTTGAGGGAGGCCTCCCCACTGCAGTCACTTCTGGAAGTGCTGGGGCTGCTGGGCGGTGTTGTAATGATGGTGCTGATAGCCCACCTCGAGTGAGAGGCGGGAGGAATTGCCCCCTACTCTTGCCTCAAGGCCCCAGCCCGTCACTCCAGATTGGGGGTTCGGACCAGGAATATCTGCCAGAGGAAAGAGCTGTGGCCTCAGAAGTGGTGATTTGGGCGGTGGAACCATAGCAGTTTGGCAGTTGAGCAGGGGCTATCCAGGTGAGAAGCAGCAGCCAGAAGGACCGCACTGTTGGGCACCAACTGACCACAGAGTTGGGATTTCAGGGGCTAAAGGGGGCTGTGAAGAAAACTGGAAGGGAGTAGGATGATGCCAGCCTACCAGTGTCCCCAATTCCACCGACTCTCAGAGGACCAAGCTGCCACATACAGTCTTCTCCAAGGGCCACCTGCTTCTCTCCCACCTGCTGGAGGCTTCCAGGAAGTTCAGAGCCCTGGACAGAGGAGAAGAATCGGGGTTGGGGTGGGGGGTGGTGAACATCCATTAAACGTCTGTGAATCGTGTGCCCTGATCTGGGAGTGATTGGGGGTGGGGGGGCAGGGCAAGAGAGTTACTTGCTAATCTCTTGACCTTATCTTATTTTTTTTAATGTCGCTGAATTGAGGGGTGGGGTGGTGTCCGGAAATAAAGTCCTCGGATCTGATCTACCGCACCACATGCAGTCTTGGTCTGTTTTGGGAAGTGGCAGCTGTGGGCCCTTGGCTGCCCAGGTCCCTAATCTGCGATGTGGCCGCGCCCACGCGGTGGGGGGTCCGCGCCCCGCTGGTGGCCGCAGACGCCTGGAGCTGGCGCCGCCTATTGGCTTCGGTTGGCTCTGGCCACGCCCCCTCCGCGCTCGGATTGGCTGGGCGCCGCGGTCCCTGCCTCCCGCGGCCGTTTCGCCATGGCGGCTCCGCTCCGGCTGCGCTCCGCGCTGGCCCTGGTCACAGGTTGCGGGGTGTTCTCCCTGGGCTGGGGGTTCTGGAGTCATGGCAAGGCAAGGGGGGCTCGCCCTTGGGCCCTGCGGCGGCGGCGGCCGCTGGGACCTTGTCTGAAATCACTAGTGTGCAGAAGGCGGGCGACTCCTGCGCCCCACCCCCTGGTGACCCTCTGCCCCCGGCGGGCGTGTTCGCTCCCGTCCTTTCCCCTCGCAGGTGCGGGCAGCGGCATCGGCCGGGCGGTCAGCGTGCGCCTGGCCAGGGAAGGAGCCACGGTGGCCGCCTGCGACCTCGATGCAGCAGCGGCGCAGGAGACGGTGCGGCTGCTGCGCGGGCCCGGGAGCGCAGAGCGGGCAGCCCTTGGGGCCCACGCTGCCTTCCAGACGGACGTGTCTGAGACGGGCGCCGCGAAGCACCTGCTGGAGCAAGTGCAGGTGCACGCACGGACCTCGCCCTGAAACACGCTGACGCTGCCCCGCTGTTTTGGGGGGCTGGGGGGTGTGTAACCTTCCCCTCCCACAGGCTAGCTTTTCCCGGCCGCCATCTGTCGTTGTGTCCAGTGCGGGCATCACCCGGGACGAGTTTCTGCTTCACATGTCTGAGGACGGCTGGGACAAAGTCCTCGCTGTCAACCTCAAGGTGGTGACCTCTGCCCCTGTGACTTCTGGCCTCCCAGCCTGGGGAGGGACTTGGAAGCGGGCTATCACTGCAGCTGATCCTCTTTCCCCTGTTACTCCCTTAGGGCACCTTTCTCGTCACGCAGGCCGCAGCCCAAGCCCTGGTGTCCAGCGGTTGTCACGGCTCCATCATCAACATCAGTAGCATCGTAGGAAAGGTCAGACTAAATTAAGGAGGTCAACTGGTGATGTGGGAGTAGAGGAGAGCCCCTCCTGGGAACCGACGACTTATATCCGATCTCTGACTCACCTATAGGTGGGGAATTTGACACAGACGAACTACGCTGCCTCCAAGGCCGGAGTGATCGGACTGACTCAGGCAGTAGCCCTGGAGCTTGGACGGTTGGCCAGACCCCCAGGGGGCCTTCACTGAGGCTGGGGGAGGGGAGGTGTCTGCGGGAGAAACTCAGCATGCAGTGCTCTCTGGAGTCAGCACCCACTCTCCCCCCACAGCCACGGGATCCGCTGTAACTGTGTGCTCCCAGGGTTCATTGTGACCCCCTTGACACAGAAGGTGCCACAAAAGGTGCAGGACAAGGTAGGACACGGCCCACACACATCGCTCTGGGCTCTGAGAGAATGCCGAACACAGGGCCTGGCAAATCACAGATGCTCCCTCAATGTCCCAGGGGCAAAGGACTGGAAAGGGCAGGGGGGTGGACACAGGCTTCACTCAGTGGACAAAAGGATCCACAAAAGGACCTTTCATCCACGTGGGCGTGTTTCCTTACAGGTGATCAGGATGGTCCCGATGGGACGGATGGGGATCCCTGAGGGTGAGCACTGAGTGGGGAAGGGGCCCCGAATGAAGAAACCCCAAGGTTTGCGGTCCATGTGAGAGGGCCCCACCAAGATTGGTGGTTGGGGCGGGGCTGGAGATGATGATTACTTTGGGCCCAGGGGGGTCAGCAGGAGTCGGCCTCTCCCCACCACACCCCTAGATGTGGCGGACGTGGTAGCGTTCTTGGCTTCTGAGGACAGTGGCTACATCACAGGGGCCTCGGTAGAAGTCACTGGTAAGAGGCTGGTGTGGGGAGGGGGAAGGGGAGGGCAGAGAAGTGGGACCTTCAGGAGATGCGAATGCCAGTTGAGGGAATCTGAAGCCAATGCGTTTCCCTTCCCCCGGGCCAGGGACCGAAGTGGGCGTGCCCAGCCCAGTGGCCCTCCGCCTTTTCAACTGCCCAAGTGTTTCTGTTCCTTCCAGGGGGCCTCTTCATGTAACCACTTCAAGGACCCTGGACCCTGCTCACTCCTCCACCACCCTGCCCGCCCCGCCCCGCCGGGCCCCCTGCAGACGCAGACTCTCAGTTCCCAGGCTACAAAAGGGTGGCCGTGTATGGCTCAGAGAATGCTGAACATGGGAGGCAGGGGTGCTTGTGACCCTAATAAATTCCAAATCCTCTTCCCTGCCACCTCCAGTTCTTCTTGTGTCCAAGTCTTCACACAGCTCGCCACCTCCCCCTCCTTTCCCTTTCCCCAAGGATTTTTCCCTTTCACTGCCTGGTCTCCCAGGGCAACCCCCGCCACCGGGTGTGAGAGGAGAGTGTATGT
>NW_022104553.1:12054986-12056315 GCF_000313985.2 Echinops telfairi
GTCTCTGCCCTACCCCCTACCCGTGGTCCTGCAGCCTCAGTTCCCCACCCCCCTGTCCCAACTCCCTGGGTCCTTCTGGTGCCCAAGGGTGATTTATTCATGGCCCCATCCAGTGTCCAGTCTGGCCTTGGAGGGGGGTCTTGGAACAGGTGGCCCTCCCCCACCCTTCTCTTTTCTCTAAGTCCCCCCTTCCCCTTTCTCTCCACTTTACAATAGCTGCAGCCGGCCTGGGGTCGGGTGGGGGGGATTAGGGGAGGGGGCCAGGATTAGGGGAATGGACTAGCGATGAAAGAAGCAGGAGGGGAGCAGAAGGGGGCTGGGAGGAGGAGGAGGAAGGGGAGGGGGTCGGAGCTAATCGACTCTGGAGCCCACATAAGGACCGGCCACGGACAGAAGGAGAGGACAGGGAAGTAGGGGGGAACCTGGGAAGTGGGGGGTAATGGGACCCATTGCTACCCTGTCCAGAGACAAGCCACCCCCAGGTGTAACGGCAGCCCAAGTCTAGAGGCCCCAGCTCAGCCGGGCGGTGTGTGTTGGGGGGGGGGGTTCCTGGAAGGCCAGGAAGGTCTTTTCCTTATGCCCCTTACCCCCAGCCCTCTTTGGGGATCGCTGTGCCCCAGGCCTCTGGCCTCTTCGTCCTCTTCCACCCTTTCCTTTTCTCAAGAGTCCTGGAAGAGGCTGGACTCACTTCCCACTCCAGACATTCCGCCTCTTAGGCACCCGCTGCACCCGCCCCCCGCCAGCGCACACCCCTTCCCGATTGGGGGCCCCATGGCGTGTGTGAGTGTGTGCGTGCGTGTGTGTGTCCGTCCCTGTTTCCGCGTGGTGTCCCCGCTGCCCCCTCGCGCCCCTGCGCCTCCTTCCCCGCCCCGGGCTGCGGCTCTTGATTGTCCAAACGCAATTCTCGAGTCTTTGGCTCTGGCCGAGAGTTGCGTCTGGACGTCCCGAGCCGCCGCCCCCAGACCTCGAGGGGAGAGCGGGTCAGAGGGTGTGGGGGGCGCCAAAGCGGAGGGTGGAGCGAGCGCCCAGGGTGGGAAGGGGCCTCTCGGGCGCCTCAGGACCCAGTGGCGCCCCCAGGACTGACCCTTTGGCAGCTTCCCCCCCCAGGATCCCACGCTGGGATTCAGGGGAAACTGGGAGACGGGTGGGATTCCCCAGGGCGCCCAGGGGACATAGGGGTGGGGGGTAGCTCCTTTTCCGAGCCCTCCGTGCGCTCCCGCTCGGGGGTCCCCGCGAGCCCAGGCCCCGCCCTCCGGGAGGGAGGCCCCAGGGGGGGCGGATCAAAGGAGGGCAGGCGGCTAAGGTTGGGGGCGCATTGCACCACTGCGG
>NW_022104553.1:12056859-12062606 GCF_000313985.2 Echinops telfairi
TCTCCTCCGCAGCGGGACTCTGGTGGGGGATCGGGGTCTGGTCACCATGACGACGCCAGCGAATGCCCAGAATGCCAGCAAAACGTGGGAACTGAGTCTGTACGAGCTGCACCGGACACCGCAGGTGACGGGGAGCCTCCCTTACAGTTGGCCCCTTCCTCCCACACCTCCCGCGCCCGCCGGGACTCCCCCTCGCACAGCCTCTTCTTCATTCTCTGCTCCTCTCTCCCAACCCCGCCTGGCACCAGACTTTCTGGCCCTACCTTTAAGTTACCTTAACCCGAGAAATGTAAACACGGTTACATTTATTCTCATTTTCGCCCTCTAAACAGCGCGGCCAGGGAGGCAGAAGAAACACTACAGCCTATGTTCGAAAGGTAGTCAGCAGACGCAGAAATGACCTTCCCTGCCCGACGCCTTCTGTCGGGGCCTCTAAGGCTCGCCTTAGCTTGTGTGGTGCTGGGGGTTGTGAACCGTTAACACAGTACGCTGCTAAGGAAAAGCGTAAAGAGTCACGCAAAAGACAGGCCTGGCGATCCACAGCAGAAAAACCAGCCAGCCAAAGCCCTATGTGTGCGGCCCAGTTTTATCTCCTCGGACACCCATGGGGGTTGTCAGGAGTCAGAAGTCCATTCCAGAGCTTATGAAAATGGAAGTGTCCCTGACCACACCCCTGAGCGTTCTGGTCCGGCATTCGGGCTGAGGTCTCTTCCCCGGGGCTGTGCCCCACACCTCAGGTCCTCTGATGGCAGAGGCCGACTCCTGGTGACCGGCGCAGGCCCTTTCTGTCCTGCCTTCTCTCACTCAGTCACCCCTCTCTTGTCTCTGAATCCCCAAGCAGCCAACACGTAGCACCCAATGTGTACCATCTCCCTAAAGGTCTCCACACTCGTGTATCATAGACCGCTGGAGTCCACAGCCAGCCCCCCTCCCCCAACCCACTGCCCCCTCTGATGCCTCCAGGAAGCCATCATGGATGGCACTGAGATTGCCGTCTCCCCTCGGTCGCTGCACTCGGAGCTCATGTGCCCCATCTGCCTGGACATGCTCAAGAACACAATGACGACCAAGGAGTGCCTCCACCGATTCTGCTCCGACTGCATCGTCACGGCCCTGAGGAGCGGGTAACCGGAGGGTCCTTTTGTTGCTGGGCTGAACAGGGCCAGGGCACTGTTGCTGGTGCTGGACCTCACTGCCCAGGTGACTAACCACAGGGGCCTCCCCTCTCCCAGGAACAAGGAGTGTCCCACGTGTCGCAAGAAGCTGGTATCCAAGCGGTCCCTGCGGCCAGACCCCAACTTCGATGCCCTCATTTCTAAGATCTATCCCAGCCGGGAGGAGTACGAGGCCCACCAAGACCGGGTGCTCATCCGCCTGAGTCGTCTGCACAACCAGCAGGCGCTGAGCTCCAGCATCGAGGAGGGCCTGCGCATGCAGGCCATGCACAGGTACAGAGCATGGCAGCAGTGGGCGGCGGTACTGGCACTGGTGGAGCCCACCGTGCTGGCCTTGCTGCTGGCTCATAAGGAACCATAACCCTAATCCTAGGAGCCAGCCCTAGCCTGCTCCTCAGGCCTGGAAGCCATGGATAGAAAGCCTGCTTCTTAGTAAGCACCTGGTACTACAGTTCGTGAGAGGCAAACAGCCTCCTTTCTAGACATTGGAACAGCAGTGATCTTGACCTTACACTCGGTCATACTGCTGGGGAGTACTAAGTTACCACCTTAGCCAACATTTCTCAAACTTGAATGTCTTTCTAAATTAGCCGAGTCTTGCTCAGACGGGAATCTTGCGTCATTTGGTCAGGAATCAGATCTAACATTCTGCATTGCAACCGCCTCCCAGGGGATGATAACGCCACTGGTTCTGGAATCACACTTTGCTAAGTGAGCTCTGACCATCTGAAGCAAGCGACTTTGTCTCCCCAGCTTTGTAATAGGGTGAATATAACTAAGTACCAGCTTCAAAGGATAAGCTAGACAGGGCAAAATACTCGGGGCGCTCCACCAGAGTCGGTGCATAGTGAAATATTACATATTCCTGCGCCAAATTATCTGAAGTTTAAAGTCCACCGCCGGTATCCTGGAGGTTTCCTAACCTCACCCACTTTCCTCCACAGGGCCCAGCGCGTGCGGCGGCAGATCCCGGGGTCGGATCAGACCACCACGATGAGTGGGGGTGAAGGAGAGCCTGGGGAAGGAGAAGGGGACGGAGAGGACGTGAGCTCAGACTCCGCTCCCGACTCCACCCCTGGCCCTGCTCCCAAGCGACCCCGCGGAGGGGGCGCAGGGGGGAGCAGTGTAGGCACCGGGGGAGGCTGCACCGGAGGGGTCGGTGGGGGTGCTGGGTCTGAGGACTCTGGCGACCGGGGAGGGACTCTGGGAGGCGGCACCCTGGGGCCCCCAAGCCCTCCTGGGGCCCCCAGTCCCCCCGAGCCAGGAGGAGAAATCGAGCTCGTGTTCCGGCCCCACCCCCTGCTCGTGGAGAAGGGCGAATACTGCCAGACTAGGTGAGGAGCCCCCCGCCTTTCCCCAGAGCACGAACCAAAGACGGAGCCCAGAGGCCCTTCGGGAAGACCCCCCTCGCAGACCCCCTGCCTTCCTTCTCTGAGGCTCCCCACGCCCTTTCCCTCGCAGGTATGTGAAGACCACCGGGAATGCCACCGTGGACCATCTCTCCAAGTACTTGGCCCTGCGCATCGCCCTGGAGCGGAGGCAGCAGCAAGAGGCAGGGGAGCCAGGAGGACCTGGAGGGGGTGCCCCGGATGCTGGAGGACCTGATGGGGGCGGTGGGGAGGGTGGGGGTGCCGGAGGAACTGATGGCCCCGAGGAGCCCACCTTGCCCAGCCTGGAGGGCGTCAGCGAGAAGCAGTACACCATCTACATCGCCCCTGGGGGCGGAGCTTTCACGGTGAGCTGGGCGAGGCGTGGCCGCTTTGCACCGCCGCACTCCGGTCTTGGCCTCTTACTCACCAGCCCTCCTCTCCCCTGTCTCCCTCCGCGTTCTTTTGCCTCACCCCCTCCCTCTTTATTGTTTTCTCTCTCTCCCCGGGGCGGTGGGGTGGGGGGGGTGCACCTTTTGCCTTTGCCATTTCTCCCCTCCAATGTTCCCCCTCTCCCCTTCCCCAGACGCTGAACGGCTCACTGACCCTGGAGCTCGTGAATGAGAAGTTCTGGAAGGTGTCCCGGCCACTGGAGCTTTGCTACGCCCCCACCAAGGACCCAAAGTGATGCTGCAGAGGGGCAGCCAGAGGACGAGGACCACAGGGTGGCCCCCAGCCCTGGCCTACCACCCCAGCTTCTCTGTCCCCCAGTGACCCCAACCCGGCTGACCAGCAGAAGGACACAAATGAGGACAAGTGGCTTTTATACAAAGTATCTATATCAGATTCTTCTATATTGTACAGAATGGGGCATGCGCCCCATCTACTGCCTTTTCTATTGACCCCAGCTTGCCATGTGAGCAAGAGCGCTCCCCTTTGCACCATGGTCCCAAACTCTAAGACAACAAACTTGCTTTGTCTCCTCTTTGAAACCTGCAGTTCTGTGTCTCTGTTGGTCAGGGGTGTGTATGGAGGGAGGGGAGCCCAGAAACCTTCAAAAGAATCCGCCGTGGAATTGGAAAGAAATGCCAAAGCTAATTCAGAGAGTCTCATTCTTTTAAGGGAACCTCCAAATTAGCAAGTAGCTAAGAAAATCAGGAGGCTTGATCCCCCTGAAGCAGCTCAGGGAGAGGCAGGCTGAAGGAGGGAGAGGTGTGTGAAGGTCAGGCTCCACCCCCCCACACCAGACAGACACACAGACACAGACACACTCCCCTTAAGTTTTATCACACAGGCCGAAATGCAGGGTCTCCGTTTTGAAGGGCAGTTGCTTCAAAGAGCAAGGCCCCTCTGGAGGGGGTGACAGGACTGTGATGGGCACTCGTGGCTCTCCCCCTGGAGGGGCTGGTCTCTAGCTAGAAAGAAAACTAGAGGGAGGTGGGAAGGGCTCTGGGCACCCCTAACCCCGGGTCGCCTTCTGAAGCTAGGCGAGCAGGGACAGGGACGACAGCTCCCAAGAGTGTGTGGCCCAGTGCCCAGGGTGGCCCAGCCGCCTGGGGACTGGAGTTGTGGGAGTCGGGGCAGCAGCTGAACGGTGAGCTCCGGCCCCCCGGAGTTCCGGGGGAGGGGCACTGGCCAGGGGGGCTGCTCAACAGCCCAGAGCCCCTCCAAGAGCGGCTCCCTGCTCCCCAGCCTCACTTCCCGTTTCCGCCGCCCTCAGAACCCCACGCCCACCTCTGCCCTCTGCACATTCCTGCGTTCACTCCCGGGTGGGTCAGGGGACAGGCAGGCGACTCCACCCTTGGGAGAGCTGATTTCTTCCGCCGCCCGGAAAGTACAGCAGGGCCGGTGACCTAGTGCCCCACCCACGCCACCGCCGAGACCCCGAGCTCGGACACAGACCACGCCATCCTCAGCCCTGGGGGAGCCCCTTCCTACACCTGCCTCCCCATCCCTGGACCCTAAGGCCCCTTCTCTTCTCGCAGGAGGTGGGGACGGGAGGAAGGTGGGCGTTCCTCCCGGAGCTTCATGGAAGGAAACGCAGGAAGGAGTTGCGGGAGAGTGGGGAGAGGTTACCTCCACTCTTCTGACCCCACGGGCTGTCCCCACCAGCGTTCGCTTCCCTTTCTGTCGCCTGGCCCCTCCCGTTTCACAGCCTGCACCCCACCAACTGTCTCTTCCCTTCCGCAGCCCCCCAGTGGCCACTTCCTCTCCGCTTCCCACATTCCTCCCCATGCCCGCCCTCTCCTACCGCCCCACACCATATGGGAGGCCTGCGGTGACCCCTCTTCTCCTACCCACCCCCAAGAGAAATGACTACCCCTGCCACGTGTTTCAGGGTCTAAATGACACACACACGTTTCTCCCCTGACCTTCCTAGGGGATCTGGTTGCCCAAATCCTGCAGCCTGTCAGTGCAGCCAACCTATCGGAGGCGTGGGTTAGACTAAATGAGATACAAAGTATACAATAAAGGAACTTAACTGTGTTGTGCTAGTGTAAGCTACATGGAGTCCTCATTAGTTACAACGCAGTGCCTACCAGGTCCCGGCAAGCCCACGTGCGCACAGTAAAGGCGCTCCGTCGAGTTTGCAAGACTGGACTTGGGGAAGCAGGTTGCCAGGCCTCAAACCATCAAGCTGATAGCTAGTAGTGGAAGGCTTAGCCATCCCCCAGGGCCTCATGAGGCGCTTCCAAAAAAGTGGTGGGAAATGCAGTTATCTTTTCAATGGTTCACAAACTGTGAGGTCCCTCGGTACAGGCTGTGGAGCTAACCAGGCATAGGGGAGAGACGGAGGGTGGCCCCAAGTGTCCCTCTTGGGTTCACATTTTTGCCAGCCCAGTGACTGTGTGCAGGCTTGGTTCCTTTACCCGGCATGCAAGACGATCACAAGAGGTTGCTGTGAGGTTTGAGCGCCGTAATGCAGGGAGAGTAAGGCAGCTGGTACTCAGCAGGGGCATGGTGCTTCCAGTATGGGCCCTGCATGAGCACCCCCAAAACCAAAAGCAAAGGAACAGACCAGAAAACCTCACTGCCATTCAGTTGAATCAGTCTCCTAGGGGGCCTGCAGGACAGAACAGAATTGTCCCCTGTGAGTTTCCCAGGCTGTAACTTTTTAAAAAAATCATTTTATTGGGGGCTCGTACAACTCTTATCACAATCCATCCATCCATCCATCCATCCATCCATCCATCCATCCATCCAT
>NW_022104553.1:12062993-12067321 GCF_000313985.2 Echinops telfairi
CATTCTCAAAGCATTTGCTTTCTACTTGAGCCCTTGGTATCAGCTCCTCATTTTTCCCTCCCTCATGAACCCTTGATAATTTATAAATTATTATTTCATGTCTTACACTGACCGATGTCTCCCTTCACCTACTTTTCTGTTGTCTGTCCCTGGAGGAGGGGGGTTTAATATGCCGATCATTGTGATCAGTCCTCTCTTTCTCCCCCCACCTTACCTTACCCTCCTGGTAGCGCTACTCTCAACATGGGTCCTGAGAGGTTTATAGGTCTTGGATTCCCTGTGTTTCCAGCTCTTATCAGTACCAGTGTACATGCTCTGTTCTAGCCAGATTTGTAAGGTAGAACTGGGGTCATGAGAGTGGGAGGGAGGAAGCACTGAAGAACGAGAGGAAAGTTGTATGTTTTAATGGTGCTACACTGCACCCTGATTGGCTCATCTCTTTCTTGTGACCCTTCTGTAAGGGGATGTCCAATTATCTACAGATGGGCTTTGAGTCTCCTCTCCCCATTCCCCCTCATTCACCATGATTTGACTATTTGTTATGGCTCTTTGATGCCTGATACCTGATCCCATCGACACCTCATGATCACACGGGCTGGTGTGGTTCTTCTATGTGGGCTTTGTTGCTTCTCAGAGAGATGGCCGCTTGTTTACCTTCAAGCCTTTAAGACCCCAGACCCTATATCTTTGGATAGCTGGTCACCATCAGCTTTCTTCACCACATTTGCTTATGCACCCATTTTCAGACTGTAGTTCTTAACGGGAGTAGAAAGCCTCATCTTTCTCTCCTGGGGCGGCAGGTGGTTTCGAATCTTTGACCTTTTGGTGAGCAGCCCAATGTGTAACCCATTACCACACTGACGCTGGCGTGTGTCGGGATTGGGACATTGGGCGTGCAGCCAGCACTGTGAATGTTCACTGCTATCCCTGCAGGCGACGCTGTGACGCTGTGGCCAAGGAGGAATGCAGTCGCTGCTCCATGAAAAGGAACCCGGGGGCGCAGACTGTATGCATTGGCCTGCTAACCCAAGGTCAGCGGTTCAAAACCACCAGCCTCTCTAAAGTTACCATTTCAGAAACCCGCAGGTGTCTGTCCTATGGGGTCACTGTGAGTCAGAATTGACTTGATGACCTTGAGTTTGGAGTTTGGTTTTGCTCCTGGGGTGAGTGCCAAGTCATCGCTTGCAGGAGGGGCGCCAACCTCTCAGGGTGCAGTCATAGCTGTGGGCTGGCAGGACCTCACGGAGAGGGCCGAACTGAGCGGGGCTGGATAGAGAGCGAAAAGGAGAAGTCTTCCTGCAAACTAAAGCCTCCCTCTCCATCCCGGGACCTATCCACCCCCTCCCCACCCCCCTACACCCACCCACCCACACACACTCCTTCATGTTACCTTTTGCAGGATTCTCAGCTTCCAAAGCAGCCAAGGTCGGTCCCTTCCAGCAGGGAAGGTCACCAGCATCCAGCAGGCAGCCCCAGGGTCACAGCTGCAGTTTCAGAAGGGACCCACAGGGGGCGTGAGGGAGGGAGAGCACAGCCACCTAGCCAGACAGATCAACCTGGCCATCAAGGAGGTGACCGATGATGTCCCAGCCAGACCCCCCTCACATACCAGGTGTCTGAGAGCAGCAGAGGAGCCCTGGAGACCCCAGTGGAAAAACCTTTCCAGAGTCCCAGACTTCTCTGTACACACACACACACACACACACACACACACACACACACACACACACACACACACACACACACACACACACACACACACACACCACTAAGTGGCCCTGCATCTGTGCCCGCTGTGGATGCGGTTGGTAGCCACCATCGCAGGCCCATCTGCTAAAGGAAGTCACGCTTGGGTGAGAGCCGCTTCCTCCGACCTGGGTGTAACAAGCCCTCCAGCCAGAGGATCAGCACAGGCACCTGTGCAATAGGTATGCCCTGACTTCAGCCCTGGTGGCAGCTGGGATGTGCGTTGGCTGTGTGCTCCCATGATGCTGGGTAGGTTTAGCGGAATTTCCAGTCGAGGCGATGGCACAGGGCTGGGCAGCGTTTCCTTTCGTGGAAGGCAGTGCTGTGAGCTGGGGGTGCCCTGAGTCAATGCCAGGGCAGCTAGCCACCCAGCAATCCACATCACAGCAGTGGGAGAGAGCTCTTTTTGAAATGCAAACCTGATTGTTCCAGGCACCCGGTTTAAGCCCTTGCGATGGCTTCTCTTTGATCTTAAGGTTAAAGACTGGCTTCTAAGACCCTACCGCTCTTTCCAGCCTCATCTCTAGCCCCACCCGCTCCACGCTCCCACCCCCTCCACGTTCTCTGGTCACACAGGTCTGCTTCCGCTTTGGGCCACCACGCTTCCTCTCACCGCCCCTTCCTCCCCCGTCCTAGTTACATTCTCCTGCTCCCAGCTCACCTTCTGCCCACCCAAAGTCCCCTCCCCAGAGCTCCCGCACCCAAGTTCACCTTTCCCTAGGAGCGCTTGCCACAGGTGCAGCTCTACATTTGGGGGGATGATGATCTGAGGACCGGTCAAGAGACATCTGCCAAAGGCTGGGCGGAGGGCATCTGGGCAGTGCAGGATCTGCCGCTCATGGGGTGGCACAGACCACCTGGGGCCAGCCCATGGCCAGAGTTAGGATCACAGGATGGAACTCAAAGCAAAGCTCTCCCTGCAGCAGCCGGAGCACTGAAAACCAGCACCCTCGGTCCAAAGGTAGAGAAGGAGATTTAGGTGGAGATCTGCGTGCCTAAAACCAGACGCTTCGGGCAGAGCCCCGGTTTCACCCTAAACCTTGGAATAGCCCTAACACCATGTTGAGCACACCCCCACATACACATACAATTGTGACCACCAATGGGACAGGGAGGGGTCGTAGCCCTGAGCACTCTCCCTGACCAATCCAGAAAGGCAGGACAAGGCTGTTTGCCGAGGAAACGGACAGATGATAGAAGCAGCAGAGACGCACACAGAGAATACGGAAGACTGGCTTCCGGGGGACCCCTCAGGACACAACACTTCAAAGGCAGTGCCATCCAGGTGATCTGACTCGAAGGGCCCAGGTCGGAGTGGAGCTGCCCCTGTGGGTTTCCAAGACTGCGCATCTTTACGGGGAGCCTCGTTTTTCTTCTCCCTTGGAGAGAGGGGTGGCAGCCCAATATGCCACCTACCAGGGCTAAGATACGCAAACAGGAGAGCCACCATCTTTTGTCCTTTCTCATTCTGGTCTATTGGCACACCAAAAAAAGGCCTTTACCACTCAAACGTTTACCTAAAAAGGTTTCAAAAGCTACTCTCAATCGTTAGCCTGTCTGTTGAAAGGATCAAGCCCTCACCAGCCCTGTATATAAACTGCTGGTCTTGTATTGCTCTCAGGACTAGGTCAGAAATAGCTTTGCTGCTGTGTCCCTGTTTCCCAACTCTCGTTGCTGTAATGTGTTCAGGGAGCCCTCCTGGTTGCACACCGGGCTGCTCACCACAAGGTCGGCAGTTCAAATCCACCAGCAGCTCCTCGGAGAAAGAAGAGGTTTTCCACTTCCCAGAAGTATCTACAGTCTTGGAAACCCAGCGGGACCATTCTACTCTGTCCCCCAGGGTCATGACGAGCAGGGATTGACTCAATGGCAGTGAGTGTGGTTTTCGGCTTGGTAGTATGCTGAATAAAATCTTGTTTCCTTCCATGACCCCGTTATTATAATTAAAAAAAGAATGTTTTTCTTACCTTTTGCTCCCCTTTGTTCTAAGATGATATTGTTTTCATTTTCCCTTTTATTTGTGGAATATCACACATACAAAGAAAAAATACAGACTTGTCCAGCAATCGCATCAAAGCAGTGACAGTATCCCAAGTAACCCCTGCCCTCGTAGATGTAGCTCCTTATTCTTCTTTTTCAAAATTTTTTTTCTTTTCCCATCTAACCTCCCTCCTTACCTGGCTATTCTGCCCCCCTCCCACCAACACACACCTTGTCATAGTCTTCAAAGTCTTCTCCTTTGGTGTGAAAATCGCTTTTCCCTCTTTAACATTAGTGTCATGAAAGAATTATTTTTATGTGCTTGTTTAACTTTCTGAGCAGTGTGTCACCCTCTTTAGTCCATGTTATGAGGTGTCTTGGCAGATTTGGCACTGCTTTCTAAGGACATCTGATATCCCATTGTGTGTACCACTGTTGGTTCACCCAGTCTTCCATAGACAGGGTTTTTGATGGTTTCTGCCTTTGTGTTATGATAGAAATTGCTGCCATAAACATGATGTGCACACATCTGTTGCTGTTTTATTTTTATTTTTTTAATCGTTTTATTAGGGCCTCATACAACTCTTATCACAATCCATACA
>NW_022104553.1:12067969-12073937 GCF_000313985.2 Echinops telfairi
TTGTTGCTTCTGAGCTAGATGGCCGCTTGTTTACCTTCAAGCCTTTAAGACCCCAGACGCTACATCCCTTGATAGCCGGGCACCATCAGCTTTCTTCACATTTGCTTATTCATCCACTTTGTCTTCAGCGATTGTGTCAAGAAGATGAGCATCATAGAATGCCAATTTAATAGAAGAAAGTATTCTTGCATTGAGGGAGTACTTGAGTGGAGGCCCAATATCCCTCTGCTACCTTAATACTAAACCCATAAATATATGCACATAGATCCATTTCCCCATCCTCATATATAAATATATTTGCATATGTACATGCCTTTATCCAGACCCCTACAAATGCCCTTTGCCTCCCAGCTCTTTCCTCTATTTGCTTTGACTTTCCTCTTGTCTCACTATCATGCTCAGTCTTCACTTGGGTTTCAGCAATTCCTCTTGGTTACATTACCCTTGATCAAGCCCTACCAGGCCCCCCACACCCTCCTCACCACCAATTTGGATCACTTGTTGTTCCCTTGTCCCTGGGTTTGTTAACACCTCTTCCCTTACCCCTACCTCTCCCTCTCCCATGTCCCCCCGGAACTGTCGGTCCTGTTGTTTTCTCCTCCAGATTGTTCATCCAGCCAATCTTATTTAGACAGACCTGCGGAGATAACAACATGCACAAAAACAAGACAGAACAAAACCAAGCAACAATATACAACAAACCAAAACACAAAAGAAAGAAAAGCTTGTAGTTAGTTCAAGGACTGTTTGTTGGCCTTTCGGAGTGTTTTCCAGTCTAGTCTGTGGGGCACCATGCCCTGGCCCCAAAGTCCACCTTGGGCATTCCCTGGGGACCTCGCCGCTCCATTCCCTTGCTGTTCTGTTGCACCCCCTAGTGTTTTGCCTCGGTGTGACGGGATCAGATTGGGTGCAATTCCCACCGTGTCTCTGGTGTTGTCCCCTGTAGGGCTATGGGTCATTCCTGTTTTATTCTTGATTTCCTTACGGTATGTACCAAGTAGAGAAATTATAGAATTATCAGGAATTACACAGAAATCAAGTTGGCTGCATCTGTGGGAAGAGAGGATGGAGATGGCTTAATGTCAGCAGGTCAGTGAGAGCCCTGGCTGACAGTGGAAAACATTTTCTTTCTGTTTGAGCTTAGCTCCTCTTTTCCCTCCTTCCCCCACCCTCCCACCCTTGTGACCTTTATATATTTATAACTTATAAATTATTACCATTTTTCATTTCTTACACTGACTGCTATCTCCCTTCACCCATGTTTCTGTTGTTTTACCTTTTTGGGGTGTGTGTGTGTTAAATGTCGATCATTGCAGTGGGTGTGCCCTTCTCTCCCCCTATTCCCTCGATCTTCCCCCCTTGGTAGCGCTACTCCCATTTCTGTTCCTGAGGGCTTTATCTGTCCTGGATTCTGTGTGTCAAGAGCTCTTGTCTGGACCCGTGTACATGCTTCCGTCTAGCTGGACTTGTAAGGTAGAGCTGAGGACATGAATAGTGTGTGTTTCATCGGTGCTATACTGTGCCCTGGCTGGCTTGTTCCTTCCTTGTGACCCTTCTGTGAGGGGATAACCAATTGTCTACAGATGGGTTTGGGGTCTCCCTCTGACCTCCCTTATTCTCAACATGATCATTTGTTTTGGGTCTTCTGATTCCTGTTGGTATCCCGTGATCACTCAGGCTGGTGTGCTTCTTCCAGGTGGGCTTTGTTGCTTCCCTGCTAGATGGCCCCTTGTTTAACTTCAAGCCTTTAAGACCCCAGACGCTATATCTTTTGATAGCCAGGCACCATCAGCATTCTTCACATTTGCTTATGCACCCGCTTTGTCTTCAGCGATTGAGTCTGGAGGGTGAGCATCACATGCCAGGTTGTTAGAACAACGTGTTCTTGCGTTGAGGGAGGGCTTGAGCAGAGGCCCAAAGTCCATCCACTTCCTCGGTATATTACCACATAAATATATGCACATAGGCCAATGCCTCCATTTTTATAAATTAATATATTTACATATATACACAACTAGGTTTCTACCTCCATCAATGGTTGTGCTTCCTAGATCTTTCCTCTGTCTCCTCTTACCTTCCTCATGCCCCACTATCACACGCACCCTGCATTTGCCTCTCAGTAATGCCACTTGGCTAGATTGCTGTTGCTCCAGCAACCTCAGGGTCCCTATGCCCGCCACCCCCCATTGATTTTAATTCCCTCGTTGTTCCCCTGTCCAAGGCATGGTTTGCCCACCGCTCCCTTCCCCCGCCGCCGCCTCCCCCCGCAAATCCCAGGAACCATCAGTCTCCATTGCCCTCTCCTTGTGCTTGCTTCTCATGCCTGTCAGATACAGCACAGCAGGAATGGAGAAGAAACAGACAGCAAACATAAGATCGGAGGGGCAGTGATAAAAAAGGAAAAAAGAGAGAGAGAAGAAAAAAAATCCATACATCATTCCAGGTCTGTTTGCTGACCTTTATGACTGTCTCCCCACCAGCTCTGGGGAGCTCCAGGTACTGCCCCTCCTGGCCTGAAGTCTATTTTGGGGGCTCCTCAGGACTTCATGGCTTTTCTCCCCTTGCTGATCTGTTATGTTCCCTTCTTGGTTCGCTCCACTGGAGGTGGGGGGGGGCGGGGCGGTGTTAGATCAGGCTCACCCCCCACAGCGTGTCCCCCATATTGTCCCCTGTAGTGGCCGGATGCTCCAGCAACGGGACGTTGTGTCTGAAGCCGTCGGCCCTACAGTCCTCTCTGTGCCTCAGCAGCTCCGTGCAGGACATCGTCCACAGGGCTCTCAGGGTATCTTTGCTGATTACCTGGATAGAAGACCCTCTACACCAGTACTACCTTGTCATCACCTCCCGTCAGGTGAGTGAGAGAAGACTCTCCGAGTTATCTGGCATCCAACCTGTCTGCTTTTGAGAACTGACGTGAGTTACAACAATTCCACAGGGACTGCATTAAGTAGTACCTCAGCCTACATACCTTTAGCGAGGGAGGTGTTTCTAACTACACTCAGTGGTAGTAAAATAACTCGGGTTACAAACTTGATAGAACTCTGACTTCCTTCCTCTTGACTACTAGTTCCACACCCATCCATGTTCCCTTTGAAGAGCTCCGGTATCCTATGATCCACGTGCAAAGTGTTGGGTGCTGCCTACTGGGGACCCTCACCCTGAGCCCTCCACGGCCTGGCCCTCCTCATGCCTGTTTCCTGACTTTCTCTGACCACGCCCCCATCTCCTAGCAGCACCGGCCAACCTCCATTGACTCATCCAGATCCTGAACTTACAGACAAGTTGGGCCTTGATCCAAATTCCATTGGAGAGACAATGGAATGTTACAGTTCCGTACCCTCATGTTCCTGCCCTCCCCCACTCAATGGGTCAGACATGCAAAACATACAGCAAAAGATAGAAAACAAAGCTCAGGGGCAAAAAATAAATGGGATCATCAGTAAGGATATAGAGCATTAGACGAACACAATAAATCGGATCCATTTGACAAGTACAGACCACATCTTCCAGCAGCAAATAATTCACATTTTTATATACATTATTTCCCAAAATTGCCCCCATGCTGGGTTGCAGAACAAGCTTTCGAATTTTCAGAGGATTAGAAAGCACTCCTTTGAATCCAACCATAATATCTGAAATGTTAAAAATCAGTAATAAAATAAAATATTGAACTTCTTGATATAAAGAAAATATACTTCTAGATAATATCTAGATTAAAAATTGAGGTAAGCCGCATCAGAACTTGGAACTTAAGATTGTGTCTACAGAGAAATAGTTGTCATTAATTGCATATACAAGGAAGCTTCCAAAAGCTCGTAGAACAATTCCATTCGTTTCCAACTCCATGGAATTTTTTTTAAGCCCCTTGGTATCAGAATAGGAAACTGGGTGAAAAATCAATGATTTGAGATTCGTCTTGAGACATCAGACCACGGTTAGCCCACCCAACTTAAGCATAGCAAACAGAAGAAATCATAAAGAGGTAAAAATCACTAAAATAGAAAAATGGTCAATCAAGTGATACCATGAGAGGGAACGACTGTGCCTGGAATGGAGTAAAACACTCATTTCGGTGGCCGGGGCACTCTTGTCTCTGGTGAGTCGAGGAGGCACCACGGAGACAGAGGAAGAGCCTCTGAACACTTGCTGTGGGCCAGGCGGGCCCAGCAGCCCCGCACATCCCAACGTGAGCGGCAGGAGGGGAGAAATGAGCCAGGGCATGGAGGACGGGAAGAGGAAGTCTCAAGAGGCTATGTATCTTAGTGTAAGGCAGGAATGGTTACGCAGCCTTTGGATGGCATGAAAGTTGGTTGTTGGATGAAGCAGCAAAATAACAGGGAGGTCTGTGGGGCCAGCCCCAATCCCGGCTACGTTGACCCCTCCCCAGAAGACTGCATACAAAGGAGAGCACTGAAGATACAGCCCAGGGAGAGTGGCGGGTCTGCCCAGACCACACGGTCCCCCTGTTCTTGATTTCCTGTGATGGCCCCTGGTGTTCTGATCACCCTTAATCAACGTTGTCAGCAAGTAGTTTTGAAGCGTCTCCTTCCAGGGACTTTACCACGCAAGCCTTTACCTGCTGTTAGTATTTGATTCTAGACCCCTCCTCCCTTAATGGGATCTGCCATTGCCTTTGAACTGATGTTGCTCTTTTGAATTATCAAGTGGATTTTTATGCAATACATCTTTACTTAGTAAAATTAAAAGAGGAAAATAGAGAGCGAGAAAGTGGACCGTATCCTGGCCCACCAAGCCCCGAGGATGACACTCCTGCTTGGAGCAGCCAAGGCACAGAGAGGACCATAGGGCCACCCCCACCACGAGACACGATGTCCCCACACGGACCCACAGCACTGGAGACACAGTGCAGGAGCCATGTCTGATCTGACACCCCCAACAGGGCAAAACATGAAGGGAGCATGACAGAGCAGCAAGGGGAGCAAAGCAACGAAGTTCCCGAGGAATCCGGAAAATAGACTTCAGACTCAGGGGGGGGTGGGGATTGGCACCTCATCAGACTCGGTCGGAAAACACACATAAGGGTCAGCAGTCAGGCCTGGAATTATTTATAGGGCTTTTCTTCTTCTTCTTTCATGTCTATCTAAATAAGATAGGCAAGATAAACAATCCAGAGGAGACAACCATGGGACCAACGGTTCTGGGGCGGCAGGGGAGAAGGGAAGGTGGGGGAAAGGGAGAAAGGAACAAGAGATCTAAAATCGATGGCAAGGAGGGTGTAGAATGCCTGACGGGGTTCGCTCAAGGACAATGTAGTCAAGAGGAATTACTGAGAGCCGAATGAAGGTTGAACATGATAGTGGGACAGGAATAAAATAAAAGGAGATAGAGGAAAGAAGTAGGAGGCAAAAAAACATTTATAGAGGTATAAATATAGACATGTACATATGTAAATATATTAATATATAATGATAGGGACAAAGGCCTTGTACACATATTTGTATGTTAAATATTAAGGAAGCAGATGGACCTTGGGCCTGTCTACTCCAGCATTCCCTCAACACAAGAACATTTTGTTCTAATAACCTGGCATTCGGTGAAGCTCACTTTCCCAACACAATTGCTGAAGACAAAATGGGTGCTTAAGCAGATGTGGTGAAAAAAGCTGATGGTGCCTGGCTACTAAAAGATACAGCATCTGGGGTCTTAAAGCAGTGGCTCTCAACCTTCCTAATGCCACGACCCTTTAAGACAGTTCCTCATGTGGTGGTGACCCACCCCCCCAACTGTAAAATTATTTTCGTTGCTACTTCATAACTGTAGTTTTTCTACTGTTATGAATTGGGTGACCCCTGTGAAAAGGTTGTTTGACACCACGCCCCTCCAAGGGGTCACGACCCACAGGTTGAGAACTGCTGTCTTAAAGGCCTGAAGTTAAACAAGCAGCTATCTAGCAGGGAAGCAACAAAGCCCACATGGAAGAAGCACACCAGCCTGTGTGATCACGAGG
>NW_022104553.1:12074167-12075277 GCF_000313985.2 Echinops telfairi
GGTCTACCTCACAAATCCGGCTAGACTGGAGCATGTACACTGGTACAGATAAGAGCTCTGACACACACGGAATGTAGGACAGATAAAACCCCCAGGAGCAATAATGGGAGTAGTGGTACCAGGAGGGTAAGGGGAAACTGAGGGGAGAAGGGGGAACCAACTACAATGATAGCTATATAAACGCCCCCTCCCAGGGGGACGAACAACAGAAACCTGGGCAAAGGGAGACAGGGGACAGTGTAAGATATGGAAACAATAACAATTTATACATTATCAAGGGTTCACGAGGGTGGGAGGTGGGAGAGAAAAAGAGAGGAGCTGATACCAAGGGCTCAAGTAGAAAGAAAATGATCATGGTTAAAAAAAAAAACAAGAATGATGGCAACATATGCACAAAAGTGCTTGATACAATTGATGTATAGATTGTTATAAGAGCTGTAAGAGCCCCCAATGAAACAATTTATTAAAAATTTTAAAAGTTGGCCATTGCCATCCACCAGAAGAGCCTCAGAAGATAGGGCTGGCGATTTGCTTCCCAAAGATCGCAGCCACTATGCAAAAGGCAGGCCTATCGGAAACACAGAAGGGACACGGAGGAGTAAGGACCGATTGGGTGGACAGTGGTTTGTCTTCTCGCGATGTAGGATGAGGTAGAAGTGGGCAGTAACTTCAGGAAAAAAGTCCCAATTTGTGGGAAGAATGCACGACAAGTTAGGGTGTACAGTTTTCGGCTGCCATGTGTCTATTTTGCCAGGATATGAGTTTTATCAATGGTGTCCCGCTTTACCAATGTTAACATCTGGTCAGGCTGTTCTATGCAGATCATTGTGATTGGTTCCCCCTGTCTCCCACCCGCCCTTCCCTTACCCTCCTGGTATGTCTACTCTCATTATTGGTCCTGAGGGGTTTATAGGTCCTGGATTCCCTGTGTTTCCAGTTCTTCTCTGTACCAGTGTACATCCTCTGGTCTAGCTGGATTTGTAAGGTAGAATTGAGATCATGTTGTGGGGTTAGGGGCGAAGCCTGGCTATCAAAAGATGCAGCGTCTGGGGTCTTAAAGGCTTGAAGGTAAACAAGGGGCCATCTAGCTTGGAAGCAACAAAGCCCACA
>NW_022104553.1:12075639-12079156 GCF_000313985.2 Echinops telfairi
CAGGGAATCTAGGACAGATGATCCCTTCAGGACCAGTGGTGAGAGTGGCGATACCGGGAGGGTGGAGGGAGGGTTGGTAGAAAGGGAGAACCGATTATAAGGATCTACATATAACCTCTTCCCTGGGGGACGGACAACAGAAAAGTGGGTAAAGGGAGATGTCGGACAGTGTAAGATGACAAAATAATTTGTAAATTATCAAGGGTTCATGAGGGTGGGGGGAGCGTGGAGGGGGAAAATGAGAAGCTGATGCCAGGGGCTTACGTGGAAAGGAAATGCTTTGAGAATAATGAGGGTAACGAATGTACAAATGTGCTTGACACAATCGATGTACGTCTGGATTGTGACGAGTTGTATGAGCCCCCAGTAAAATGATTTAAAAAAAAAAGATAGATGGAGCTCTTCATCTCTCTCTGTCTCACTCACATGTTAATACTTCTTCGTCCTTTCTCCAGCACCTCTTCTTTAAACTGTACCCATTGCCTTCAGGAGCTGGCGTCTGGACTGACTCACACGTTGAACAATGGTGCTTTTGTCTCTTTCTTTACAAGCCGTTTGATGTGATGGGAGGACAAAGGGAGAGTCTGAGAGGAACGATAATTACCTGTGCTGCCAGTGGAGACATCGCACTGTGAAGGGCAGGTTGCATGGATGTTCGTGGTGGAGGTGGAATTTGAGCACATGGACATTCGCTGGATTTTGCCACCCAGCATCTGCTTCCCGTTCTTCTGGTACCTAGATCTTGTTTCACAGAGAGGCCGCTCGCCACCCCCATCTGTGGTGCTGCTGGTCAAAGTGCCCTGTCCTCCTGCAGTCAAGAGCGGGTCTTCGATCAAGTGACCCAGCCTGGGCCAGCAAGCGCTTCCCCTGGAATTTGATCAGTTGATCCTGGTGGAAACACTGACCTTTGGTCACTACTGTCGAGATCTCAGAGCTGTCCTGGCTTCTGTCCTTTCCAAAGCCTGCCTGTTCGGCTTTTCCTTCGGCTCTTCAGAATAGCTTTCTAATACCTTACTCCTGCTTATTAGAGGTAACGTGCTGCTTCTCTATAGCTGGCTGCCTCCTCAGCTCCAAGACTCCAGGCTGGGAGTCATGGAAAGAGAGGTGATTGTGGATACAGGAGGTTCAGCCTAGGGAAGGGCTATGGTGTTGGACTCATTACTCAAAGCGGGTGAAACAGGACTGGTGTGTGAATTCAAAGAGGTGAGAAATCTCCCTAAGTGAGCCAAACACTGTTTACACGCCATTGACTCCGTAAAGCAGGTAACTTGAAAGTACGGGCCTGCGGGCCACATGCGGCCTGCCAAGGACATTTATCCAGCCTGCCGGGTGTTTACACCCCATTTGTTTTTTTACTTCAAACTAAGATATGTGCAGTGTGCATAGGAATTTGTTCATAGCTTTTTTTAAACTATAGTCTGGCCCTCCAATGGGTCTGAGGGACAGTGAACTGGCCCCCCGTTTAAAAAGTTTGAGGTCCCCTGCGGTAAAGCCTACCAAGGGACACAGAGAGAAGTGAATGAGACTATCCCTGAAAACCCGTTGAAGGTTTCCTGTAGGACACGAATGGCTGTTTCTCTTTCTCTAAATAAAGAGACTGGGTTCCTAGTCTTCCCCTCAACGTTTTGTCTCAGCTTTGCTTTCTCTTTCTTTCCTTAAACATTTGCCCTAAATTTGAAAACTTCGCGCTGGCCACAGCCTGTTTCAGATCTCCTGAGATCAGAAAAGTCGCCCTGCAATGGACAGGTGGGCAGGTCCATCCTTACCTTTTGTCCTCAGGCCTAAGTCCACGTTCGGTAGCGCTGACAATGATTCTGAGGCGAGCTGGCCCGCGTCATGTAGACAGCACTGTTGTGTGCTTTCCAGCAAGCCCAGTTAACGCAACTCGGGGCAAGGCCAGAGCTCACAGAGCCGGAGACCCCGGGAGAAACGGTATTTCTTTAAAGCATAGAGATCCCTGGACAATTGAGGGGCTGTTTCAGTACACAGATAACCCCCCAGTGCCCTTCTTTCTGACATAGGGGCCTCCTATCCTAAATACAGACAGGGATTGCCAGAGGGAAGGGGGTATTGACACAATTCCGCCCCTGGCAGAGAGCTAGCCTAGATGCTGCGAAGAGGTCAGTGTACCACAATCAACGAAAGGGACAAGAGGAGGGAGAAATCCGAGAGCTGGTGGTGTTCTGGGCGGTTATGCGTTTCGGCCTGGGGTCCCAGGGCCCCGCGTGCCCGCCGGCCTGCGGACAGGTCTGCGCGGAAGAGCAGCTCGTGCCCTGACCCACGCTGCCGCCTGCAGGTCTCGCTGGGTATCGCCGCTCGTTCTCGCTATTCTTTCCACCGCGCCGAACGCTAGGTCCAAGGGTTCCCACCGACAGACACCCTGGGGCGCGACCTCACCTCAATGCTGCACGCGGGGCTCCCCAGCCACGAGCGCGGGAGCCGCTCTCAGCTGCACGGTGCACATTCAGCGCTGCCCCTCCAGTGAGGTCTCAACACGTGTGTGTGTGTGTGTGTGTGTGTGTGTGTGTGTGTGTGTGCGTACAGAAGGGTCAAAACTGGGAGGGATCAAGACCCCGGCCGTCCTCCCGCTGGAGCACCAGGCGTTGCATGAAGCGCCTCCCCGCAGTAACCCCCTGAGCTAAGAACCCCTCTTTCCCTCCATCCAGGAGCCCTGGGGGGGGGGGTGGGGGTTGCACGTTGGGCTGGGATCCACACGGTTGGAGGTTTGAAACCACCAGCAGCTCCGCAGGACAAGGGCTGGCCTTGCTGCTGCCATGGAGACCCAGAGAGGGGCCCGGAGTGGGCACGTTCGGGGAGTTGTTGTCAATGCAGTCTCACCTCTCCGGTGCCAAGCTGCAAACCCAGGTCCTCCCTCCTCACGCGAGGTTAAAGTCAGGACAAACGTGAAAGCATTTCCTGGGTGCCCCAAGACAGGGATTTGGGAATGGGACGGAAGAGGGGCGGAGGCGTCTCGGGCACGAGCCTGGGTGCGCCCCGGGGGTCGAGGAGGGACGGGCCCCAGCGGCCGTCTGGGGCTGAGTCAAGTCAGGAGGGTCGACCCGGAAGACAGCCGACCTTCACTGGGAAGGCGGGAAGCCGCGGGGCGGGGTCACTTAAGGACAGTCCTGGTCCCGCCCCTGGCACATCTGGACCAATCAGGAGCAGCCCCCAATCACCGGCGGCGCTCGCACTTTAGGAGCTGAGTGGCGGTTCCTCCAGCCAATCAGAGCGCGACTCTCGGGGATGGGGCGGACCCCCACCAAGGCTGGAGCAGGGGCCGTCTCTGGTAGCCCTTACAGCGGCCGCTCACCACTGCAGCCCGTCCGGTGCCCCCAGTTCCCGGGACCACGTTAACTGGGCCTCAGTGCATCCCACCAAGCGCCCTAACCATGCTTCGTGCCCCTGAGCGGCCCTTTCCCCCCCATTCTGATCCCTCGGGCTGGGACCACATCCGAAATCCAAACCAGAAAGTGGAAACCTACACTACCCACTTCAGAGGTGGGGGGAGCGGGGTGCG
>NW_022104553.1:12079265-12090544 GCF_000313985.2 Echinops telfairi
ACCCTCTTATCTCTCGTCTAAAACCTGGGTTCAATGAGACGGACAGGAACGCGGCTCCGGATCAAACCCAGACCTGGATGGTGTGAATAAGTTGCCAACCGGCTGGCTTTCCCTTTCTGGGTGTGAGGGTAGCAGCCCTGCAGCAGGCACCAGGACAGCCACAGCCGGAGAAGGCACAGGGCTGGTGCAGGAGCAGCAATGTCTGAAGGCCGAGTACTGGGCTCGTCCCAAGACAGCCTTTGGGACGGTGCCAGAGGTTGCACACTGCCCGCCGTTGCTGCAGGGGACATTTTAATCGGTGATGACGACCTTCCTACAGCAGGTGACTTCCGGTGAAACACTCCCCTGGCCTCAAAACCAATGCAGCACCAGAAGTATCTAGAAGCTTAGAGATCTCTGTCCCTGCCCATTCATTCTGGACACCCACCAGACCAGAGGCAGAGAGGGAAGGTGATCCTGCGGCCGAGATTGGGGCCAGGTGAAGGCCCTCAGGAAGAAAGGAGTGTAGAAATGTGAAATGGGTAGGGGTCCTGGGGTCAGTCCCCACTAGGAGCGACCGCATTATATCACTGTACAAAGTGCTCCGCGGTTCTCCGGCACCCTCACAACTGCTGCTAGTTGAGCCCATCGCTGCAGCCACTGTGTCCATGCCTGTCCTTGAAGGCGTGCCTCGTCTTCACTGACCCCATTTTACCAAGCATGACGTTTTTCTGGTTACAGTAAATATTTATTGTTTATTACAGGCTGATCTTGGAGTAAGTCTCGGGCCAGGCGGGGATGGGTTAGTGTTCCAGTTTGTGCTGACATCTAACGTCAAAGAGCTAAAGAAATCATTCTGAGTTTTGTTTTGTTTTTAAAAAAAGACTTGGAGACAATCGTTCCTTGCCACCAATTCCAAGGGTTGAGGCTTCACAGCTCAGGACATGGTGACAAGAGCGGAGAGGGTCAGAGATGGAGGCAGGTACTGAGAAGAGGTCACCATGGGGGGGGGGTGTTGGGGGGGGTATGTGACAAAGTGAAAACACAAAGGTCACTTTGGAAGTCCAGGGGCAGTGGTCCTGGGAAGCCTGAAGACAGGAGGAGACTCAGAAAGGCCAGGGACCCAGCTTATCTTGCTGGGTTAGGGCTCAGAGAATGAAGGCAGAGTCAAGAGGCTGGGAGGCAAGGGGAGAACTGGAAGGGGGGCGAGCCCAGGTGAAGACGAGGGGTGCCGAAGTCCATGGATACAGCGGGCAGACCCCGGGGCTCAGCAGCACGTCAGAAATTGGGCTTGTGCTTCTTGAGCTCCACCATGAGGTGGTGAATGTTGATGAGCTCCGCCCGGGCGGGGAGGGCTCGCAGCTGTGGCTGGGACAGGACCCGGTGGAAGCGATGATAGAGCTGGATCAGCTGGGTCAGCGCTCCCTGCTCAGAGGAGGTTTGGAAAGCATCAGACGGTGGTACAGTGCGAGTGATGATGGTTTAGATGCACAGAACTTGAGCCAGCACTGGTAGGTGACCATCAAGGGTGGGGCTGAACTCAGGGGAAAGGTGGGGACAAAAGTCAATGTTGGGGGTAGGACGGAAATGGTGCCTGGCAGTTATACGTTACCTGGATGATAGTGGTTCCATTTCTGAAGTTGGTAAAACTCCGCATTACGTCCTGACTTAAAGACTCCACTGATGTTTTCCACGAACTACCAAAGCCACGGATCAACTGAGTTACTCTGGCTGATAACAGAAAGAAAGTGTTAGAGAGAAAGTAGGTTGGGCAACCTTCCACCCCAGTAAGTTCTTCCTAATACACACAGCCATCCTTACCATCTAGCCCCTTTCTGACTGACCCCTTCTCACTTGTTCTTCTCAGGCCCCGTACAGCCCATCACTCTTGTCTTATGCTGCTGCCCAAGGCACTACCACACCATCCTCATACCTTCCTCCCCTCGAAGCCGCTCAGCCTGTCCACGGTCAATCAGAGCCTCCGCTTCCTTCACAAATGCCACCAGACCCCCAAAAGGGGGTGACAGCAACTCTTCAATGAACTCCTGGGGAGACAGGTACAGACACACAAAACCAGATGTCCCACTTCTGACACCAGGGCTCACACGATGCATAGAAGCAGTCCCATTGCAGATAGCTAACCTCTGGAAAGAACAAGTCTAACACATTGCTGATCTTACACACTAAAACCCAAGCTCACTGCCATCGAGTCGATTCCAACTCATAGGGACCCTGTACGACGGAGACCTGTCCCTGTGGGTTTCCGAGACGATAACTCATGCCGGGAGCAGAGAGCCTCGTCTTTCTCGTGTGGGGCCCACTGGTAGTTTTGATCTGATGACTTTGTGGTGAGCAGCTCAACCCGTAACACACTATTGCCACCGGGCTCCTGTCTTGCACAGGGAGAGGAAGTCTCCAAGCGTCTCCTGAAAAAGGGGAAAACGATACCAAGCAGGAAACTCAGCTGACGCGAGGGGCAGAGAAAGAAAGCAATGGGATCGAGACTGGCGCGCGAGGGCCAGGCAGCTGGGAGAGAGGCAGCACTGAAAAGACCAATGGTTATGATAACTCTGCTGTCTGCCGGCAGCTGTCTGTCTGACACCAGTCTGAGCGGGAGGCTGAGTCTTGGGTCTCTTGCAAAACCCTCAAGAGGTGTCAGGGTAGACCTGGGTGGTGATAACCTCTCGCTATTGTAGAAGTAGGAGGCTTCCTTTCCTCGGGAGGGAAAAAAATCTCAAGCAGTGAACTCGACTATGGCCAGACACAGAAACATGCCAGCCACCACAAAAATCAGCAGGATCAAAGAGCAATGGATTTAGCCTTGCAGTAACTGCCACTATTAAGACGGTCAGATATAGGTGTATATTGTTGGAAATACCTTTTTTGTGTGTGACATATATCTTTTTCTGTAATATGTTCCCCCCACCCCCCACGTATGTTGGAAGACTTAGTTTTTAAAATCATTTTATTGGGGGGAAATATCTTTTTAAAAGGCAATGATACAAACACAAAGGTAATCAATCAACAAGAACTATTAGCAACAAGCACACTTGAAAAACAGTGGGATTTTTCTTTAAGATATGAAAAAAAATCATTGTTGAAATTTTTAAGACGTCAACAGGTTCAGGAGCATTTCAGAAATACCTTAAGAACGACGGAGTGAACTGGAATTTATAACTGATGGGATGACTCAGGATGCAGCACACAGAAGGAGCTAGGAACACTTGAGATGTTTGGAGACAAAAAGTCCCAAGCCCAACCACGGGGTCAACTCCCTTATCACTCGTGTCAATTCTGACTGGTAGTGACCGAACCGGTGTCCTTCCGGAGGATAGCCTCTCCTTTCCCTTTCCTGGGAGGGCTGGTCCACTAGTAGGCCAGCATTTAACCCACAGCGCCACCACTGGCATGTAATCAGTGCATCTAAGTTGGGCTCACTGAAGGATAAGGAACAAGAAGACGCGATGTGCCTTCTGGGGCAAGCACAGCACACCGGCTCTGGAATGTTCCTGGAGTCTGATCACACCTTTCCATCGGATGAGACAGGCAGCTGGTTAAGGGACATACGCAAGACGGAGGAGCAGTCTTGCTTTACCACAGAATGCAAGCCGCAAGAACCAGATTACACATCCTGCTGTGGGAAAAGGACCCGGTTTTTCCACAAATAACTGCCAAGGGGGTGGGAAGGGCAAAGATGGAGATAGCATGCAGAATACCTACGGATGGACTTTCTGGGGATTCTGATTTAGCTGTAAAGTAATTTATGAGATTATCTGAGGAGATCTGAGTACTACATTGTTAAGTGATACTTAGTTGTTCATTTTTAAAGAGTGCTACATTCCTCTTATGGCTCTGCTTTTAAAACAACTCCTGATCCAGATGAGGTGGTGATGATAGTAGAATTTCACTTCAAGTAAGTGGAGCTGGAAGGAAACAATGTAGGTTCGGAGGAAATCAAACTGTGAGTTGCTACAGGTGCAGTTTTGTGAGGAGTGGCTGAGGGTTCGTGAAGCTGAAAGGGTCGTGTTTGTAGGTGTGTTATTAGGGTCAGGTGCTGTCAATTCCCACTCACAGGGAGCCCAGCTGATAGGCCGAAGTCTTTCCGGTAGCAGGGCGCCAGCTTTTCTCCTGCAGAACTGCTGGGCCAGCTCGAACCATCAACCTTGCAGTCAGTGACCAAGCACTTACTGGATTATAAGCTATTGGGGCTCCGTGGTGAGTTACAAAATATTCTTTTTCCTTTTCTAATGTTGCTAGCTGCCATCATGTTGGCTCCAGTCACGCTGACCTAGGCACAACAGAAGGTGGTGGAACCTGCTCCTGCATCACCCGCACAGCTGGTGTCTGAGCCCCGGTGGCCGTGGTCACTGTCCCTAGTGAACGCCTAACATCACCTCGGTGGCTCACATCTGTGGCACGAATTGTAATTCTACTGGGTAGCACTGGTCTAGCCTTGGGTAAACTTTAAGCTTCCTGCACAGCAAAAGTATGTATGAGAACATTTTGACAACAGGAGTGGCCAGAGGGACCCAGCTTTCCCACACAATACCAATCCGCAGCCAATCTCAAGGAGGACAGGGGCACTGACCACAGCTGGCCCCTGCCCTATGGCCAATCCTGTGACACGTCAGCGGCTCGCGGCAGGGTCCACTGGTTAGGTGTGTCTTTGTGGGATTACAGAATCGAGGCTAGTGAAGCGCTGATTCTCTCTGGGTCCCCTAACTGTCCAGGTGGAGTAGATCTATTTCCTGTATCATCAAATCGCATGTGTGTTTTACTCAAAATGAAAGAACAGCACGGGAAAATCTAACCTACCAACTAGTCAGATTCCAGAAGAAGAGAACGCGAAAGAATGGAGGAGAAACGATGTGTAAGGAGATGCTGATGATGAAATTTCCAGAAATAATGAAAACCACAAATCTAAAGACCCAGGAAACCACAGCGATCAAGTGATAGAGAGAGACATTCACATCTAGACACTAGGTGGCGAAACTGCCGAGTGCCCCAAACCAGAAGCCAGAGAAGGCCCTGTTCCCTGCAAAGGAACAATCGTCAGATGTTTATGGCTTAAATATCTAAATGTGAAAGTGTTAACCTAGACTTTGACAAGGAAGCAGCAAAGCTATCTATTCATGAGAAAGGTGGAATGAAGACCTACTCACACAAACAAAAACAAGAATTCATGAACTTAAATACATAGTTTTTTGGGGGGAAATTCTGGGGTGTGTTTTTTGTTTTGTTTTTTAAGGAACCCCTTCACATCAACAAAGGACTGAATGGATGCTTCACAGAGGAGATTTCTTTCAATTGTTAAGAATACGTACAGATAAGTTATGAAAAACTAAGCCATATCCATTATCCCTTAATTCCATTTCTCCACAAAGTTTTTAAAGCCCCCTTGTATATGGTATTTACAAAAGATACTTAAAATGTAAGACCACAGAAGACTGAAAGTAAAAGAATGAAAAGATCTATAATAAGCAAATAACAACCAAAATAAAGCTGGCAGAATTATGCTAATATCACAGACGTAACAGGCTTTAAGACAAAACAATAAGGGAGAAAGAGGATCAGTACGTGATAACAAGTGGTCCACGTCACCAGTAAGTCCTAAAGGAGTGAGTCTACATTTCAATTATTCTAAATGTTTAAGATACCAAGTGATGTCCCACTTCTATCCAACTAGTCAACGCTGCACAGGTAGCCTCAGACTTAGGGCATATTTAAGTTACAGGGAACCACACCTCGGATGTCCTTCCCACCCCCCAATGAATTCACTTATTTCAAACAACACATTGAGAAAAAGTAGACAGACCTCTGTCCACAAACATCCTGTTAACTGTCCACCACCAGGCTGGTGTAATAGGACCTCCCTACTTTTGTCCAACTTGCTTGCTGGGCCCCACGCTGGGTCCACTTGTGACACCTTGTACGTGGTCTTGAGTTCTGCCCATCTCAGTGTTTGTAATACGTGTGCGGTGTGCAATTTGCTGATGCTGTCAATCTCAGGTGGTCCCTCACAGGTGTTCAGTTTTTAAGATGTACTGTCCTAAACACTGCCAGCAAAACAGTGAGGTGGGCTTCCTGGCCCACACAGGAAGATGAGTACATTTGGCATGCCTGCCCCCAGAGTGTGAGGGCAAGAGGCCTGCTGGCGGAGTGGGGCTGCATCTGGGCACTCAGTCTCAAAGCCGAGGATCTGGTCGCATTTGACTGAGCAGGGCAGAGCCCGAACCCGAGGGGGAGCTGAAGCCCAAGATTGGAGCAAAAGGTCTTATAAACTGTTGAATGAAAAATCAATTTGCTACACAAACTCGCCCAAATCACAAGAAACACACACACACACACACACACACACACACACACACACACACACATCTAAAGAGAGAGAGAGAGACTGTGCTGAGGGGCCCAAGAGGCGCGCTGCAGGGCTCTTCTGTATGCAGAAGGGAGACTGCCTCTGGGCTTCCTCATTCCATCCCGATCACAGCGTGCTGTTCTTAATCCTGAATGGTAACTGGTTACTTCCCCTATCGACTCTCTGTGATCGTGGGTGTCCCTGGGTGTCCCTGAGTGTCCCGTGGCCGCTGCAACGAATGACCAGCCCAGCCAGAGGAGCAGCGTGCTACACGAGGGAGTGGTGGCAGAATTGGTCAAGAGGCTGGAGAGCAGCTACGTCGCCTCCACTCAGGAATCAGACTTGGCTGATGTTAATGACCTCCCCCTCAGGTGGCAGAGGAACTCTGATGATATCCACATATCGTTTTCATACCACCCCTGGTAACCACTAATAAACTTTGGTCCCAAGAGAAATTTTTGATAAAGGCTCGCAACATCTGGGTGTGCTGAAAGAGACATATCAAAATTCAAACAACAATGCTCCTAGTGGAAAAAAAAACTTGAAGCAAACCCACTTCCCACTGACTGAGGAATACGGACAGTCACACAATACAATAGTAGACAGCAATGAAAAAGAAGACGTGGACATATGTAAAACAGGACAGCAGTACATTCTCTAGTTTAACCAGTAAAACTGTCGCTTTGCATAGCATGCTCTTTTAAGAACCACCTGTATGGGCTCGAGCTGACAAAAAGCCACGTGAGAGGTTACATGAGAGCTTAGATGGCGTCCCCACACCCCGCCAGTCCTGGCTTTGGGGCTTGACTCAAGGGGAGTCCCTCTGGGACATGGGGGTACAGCGAATGGTGTGACCCTTTGCTGAGCAAGCCTGCACAGTAGGGTGTGCTGGGCCCCTCTAGGGTTTCCCGTATGGGCTCCAATACATTTCTTTTCTTCCCTTTTGCTTAAAGAAAAGAAAGAAAAAAACCCAGAAGTCAGACGGCAGTGAGTTAATGGGGTGAGCCATGTAGAAAAGGGGGGTGAGAATGGCGGTACAACGCGGAGTGCTCCTGCAGAAACTGGGGACACATGTTCTGCTGTGAGGGTTCTCAAGGCCAACAGAATTTAAATGTGTGCATTGAGGGCTATGAACTGCCACCCGCGCCCGTGGAACTCGCCTTGCCTCAGCACCCTCCTACCTGTGTCCGAGCATTGAGGAGCTGTTGGAAGCTTTCCACTTCCTTGCTGTCATCGGCCGCCCGCTCCTGAGGGGGACAAAGCAGGCCTTCTTCACTCAGGGATCGTCTTCACTTCACATGGACTAGACTTAGCCAAAGCCGCCCGGGGCACGTTGAGCTGCTAACTGAAAGCAGTTTAGCAGTTTGAACCCACCAGCGCTCTGTGGGTAAAAGATGAGGCTGCGAAGATTTACAGCCTCAGGGGCCCACAGATGCGGTTCTAGTCTGTCCTACAAGGTCACGATAAGTCAGAGTCCGCCTGACGGCAGTGGGTTTCAGACTTAGCCAGACACGGTGCTAGACCGCGGGGACCAACGACTGAGCAAGGGAGGCGTCCTCTCTGCCCTGAGACCAAGAGCTCTGGGCCGGGGCACAGGGAGGGGCCTGTTACCATCAGCACGCCCAGCATCATGTCATAGTTGTTGATCAGAAACACCAGCTGCTCCTTCCTGGAGGAGAACTCGGCTGCCACTCGGAGGACAAAATTCTCCACTTCCACCTGAAAAGGCCAGGAAGGGGGCCGTGAGGAGGCCCTCCCAGGGCTGCCGGCGCTGCAGGAGGCCTGGCCTGCCCTCTCCCACCTGAAGCTGCCCCAGCAGTTGCATGGTCCGCTCATTGGGAATTGTCTGGTTGATGCTGACAAGAGCAGAGGAGAATTCGGCATATCGGCGTGTGATCTGGGTGAAAGGACGGAGGGAGGAAAAGAAATCCTATCACCCTCCTGGCCCAACTCATGCAACCTCCCAATCCCCCTGAAGCCAGCCAACCGGGCTCCCGGTGGCCCTACCTCTAATGCTTCCTAAGAGGTCCCAACCCACCCTAAGCCTGGCCCACTCCGAGGCGGCCCCTCCCGGTACGGCTAAGTATCCAGCCAGGCCCACGAGGGAACCAAGGCCAAGCCCCACAGTGGAGCTTGAAGGCCAGCCCTCCAGGAACCCCGGCCCTCCCTCACATAGTGGGGCCGGGTATCCAGTCCCCCCAGGCGCTGAGGGTCAGTGCTTCGGACACTCTGGACATTCATCTCCAGGATCAGCTCAAACCGAGGCCACAGCAAGGCAAGCACCTGCTCCCAGTACCTGTGGACTTAAAGCGATGGGAGGTCAGCTGACGGGTGGGGTGGGGGGGAACACGGCAGGGGAGGGGGTCTGAAGGGGGTGGGGGTGGGGGTGAGAGAGGACTCAGAAAGCAGTAGTCCAGCTGTCAGGGCAGAGGAACAGAACAGAGGTCCCTGATGTCAGATGAGCAGGAGCCCCGAGGGTCAGGGGCAGTTGTATAAGGCTGAGTGCCCAAGGACTGGAATTCAGTGACCTGTCCAGGGCGGGAACGTCCCTCTTGGCCACAATGCTGCGGAACCGGAGGACAATGTGGATACAGAGGAAAACAGCAATGGCGTCATAGCAGTCAGCCAGGTAGGATTCCAGGTGCTTCTGTGGTTCGAGCACAGAGAATTGCGAGCGATGGGTGTGAGGGACAAACACACGTGTTTGGACTGTAAGGAGCCGGGGGAAAGGGCTCTTACCAGGGTCATGCTGAGTGTCCGGCCCATCACAGCATGGAAGAGGTCGTGCGCAGCCGGGCCAGACACAGCAAAGAATTCACAGACGAAAAGGTACTCGCGGCAGGAATTGTCTAGGAGGGCATAGTGCTGGCTGCGGAAGAGGGCCTCAAATGGATACTAGGGCGGGAGAGGTAGAGAGGAGAGGCAGGGGCGATGGAGCCCAACATTCATCCCCAGGGGGTGGCCAGCAACCCAGCACACCTGGGGACTAGGAGGCCAAGACCCTTCTCATTGCTCTCCTGCCCACCAGACTCAAGCCCTGACTGTGGACCCTGAAGAGGTGGGGGGAATAAGGGACAGGGGAAGTGGCCCTCCCATCTGCCTCAACACTTGCCCCAACCCCCCAGCTTATCTCTCCCCTCTCAAGTCAATAGTCCCCACCCCTCTCGGACCACAGCACACAGGCTGGTCTGACACACAGGAGGGGAGGTGCTCTCCTGCCCCCTTGTCCAGAGTGCCTTCTGTGGAGGAAGCCTGCGCCTCGTCATACCCTCTGCTCGCCTCGCTGGGCTGTGTGTGGCACCAGGATGGGGGCCTCTAGTTCAGCGGGGGAGATGACGGAGCCACGGGTCCCCAGAGTGAAGATGGTGTTCCTGCTGCGAAGCGATGGCTTCGAGAAGAATCGTGGGAAGGGTCAGTCAGGGAAAACCATGAGACCACAGCTGGGCCCCAACACTCGAAGCTTCCGGGGCCCCACCAGCCAGGCCCGGCCTTAGCTGCTCCTTAGCCCCCCATCCTCTTTCCCAGCCCCAGGACTTGGCCCCTGGGAAGGGCCTTCAGGGTACATCCACATCCTCTGAGGTCACAGGCCCAAGCTGTGTGCTAAAATCCTCTATGCAGCTTTCTGGCGGAGGGAAGCCCGCCCCGAGATGCTCACGGGTCCTACACCCAAAGGCCGGCGGGCTGCCCACTCCCAAGGGCCCGGTGCGAGGGCCCTGCAGTTGTAGGATATCTTTCTTGGCCGTATCTTCCACGCCCATCAGGTCGTCTTTTTCTGCCACCTCCTCATACTAGACACAACAGGAAAGAGGGCTGGTGGCCGTCTCTTCTCCCAGAGCCAGGAAGAATCCCCTCTCCACATGGCTCTTCCCAGCCCGTGTGCCCAGGCATGCCCTCCCTGGCCTCACCTGCACCTTCATGAGTCGGCCCAGGTAAGAGCGGTAGTAGGACAGGTAGATCTTGCTCAGTGTTTCCACGTACTCATCCCTGATCTCCTTGGCCGTAGCTCGCTCATTGCCCAGCAGGAACTGATAGAAGAACCTGGAGGGCCAGAGTCGAGTCAGGCCGCCTGCCCAGACACCAGGTGCTCTCGCTGGGATGCTCAGAAGCCCAGCAGCCGCCCTGTGCCCTTCTTCCGGTGGTACGTGACCTGTACTTCAGCAGGGCCGTCTGGGGTATCTGGTAGTTGGTCATTGGTTTTCGGAAGGAGTAAATCTTCTGGAGGATGAACTCCCGGATCTTCGTCACAGCCTAGATCCGGGGAACCAAGCACGCCATGAAGTGGCAAGACCCTCCCTGTTCGGGCGGAGTGCGGGAGAGTGAGGGGTGCTGAGCCGAGGAGGAGAACTGGAGGACCACTCTTCAGTGTCCCGGAAGACTCTCAGGGGGACCCAAAGGAAACCGAAATGATCTATGCTAATTGACGTTAAGGTGGAACTTCGGTGAGCTCTGCCAGGGAAATCCAGATGCAGGTGTGAGGGAGACTCGTCCCAGCAGTCTCGGGGGTACCCACCCCCACGCCCCACCTTGACCCGGAGCCGGTCGAGCACCCCTCGGACGTCTGCGCAGGCCGCTGTGCCCCTGGCCTCCTGCTCTCTGACTGCGGCTGCCTTGGCATCGAGCTCCTGCAGCTGCTCCAGGAAGATGGGCTCCGTCACTGGGGCCTCCAGAATTGCCCTGGGCCGGGGGAAGAGTGAGGAGGGTTAGGTGGCCACCCCAGCCATCCTAGCCTACATGCAACCACACTGCCTCTGTCTCCTGCGTCTTTTGCACTCTATCATGCGGTCAGACACTATGTACAAAGTTTCCTGGATTCGCCATTGAGTTAGTTAATTGTGCCAGCCTGGCCGATAATCACATGTGGGGCTGGTTGAAAGGCAGAGGGATAAATGGGTGGTGAGCCTCGCCTTTCTAGTTCTCGGGTCTCTTGCTTTGTGATGGTCGT
>NW_022104553.1:12090710-12107879 GCF_000313985.2 Echinops telfairi
ATGGGTTAATGTTGGACTTGTGGGCTTGGGCAGCATTGGGTTGGGATGTTTTCGTGATGAGATGCTTACTCATTCACTGACTCAGCTTTCCTCCTGCAGTCGGCATCATTGCCTAAGTTTTGTGAGGTGGAGGACTTTGTGGACTGGTGTTGGGTTAATGGGTTAATGTTGGACTTGTGGGCTTGGGCAGCATTGGGTTGGGATGCACACTTTCTTTACATAAAACTCTCTTATACGTGAGTTGCTGTGGATTTGTTTCTCCAAAGTACCTAGACTAATACACATGTAAGCCTTGAACACCCTCACTGCACGCTTGACCCTGGACAATTCCTAAGCTTTGTTGCCCCCCTGAAAGCTTGTATCACAGTTGGAAGACTGTCAGCCCACCTACCAACTTTTGGTAGGCTCTGAATGAGCAGGACCCAGACGACCCGCATGGTAAGCTATCTGACAGAGACACTGTGATCCTTCCAACTGGTGACTCACGTGACCAGGGCAGAGGGCACCACCAGACCATCAACAAGCTCCCCAAGTTTCCCTCGAACTGCCTGGCGGTTTCGAAGACGAATGTTCATGGCTCCTGACTGTTCCTGCAGTGTCCGGATCTCAGAACTGATGGAGCTGAGGTCGCTCTGGAACGCTCCCAACATCTGCTCCATGCGCTGGGGGGGGAGAGCACATGATGCTGGAGCACCACTAGGGTTGGCCGGGGACACACGGGCCCTTTCACGTTCTTGATAAAGTGGCCCGAGTAGCCAGTCCTCCAAGGCCCGAGGACATTCATCTCTAGGACCAGCTTCGTATCCAGGCCACAGCAAGGCAGGCGCCTGTTGCCAGTACCTGTGCCCAGTGAGAGCTGGGCATGGGGCGTGAGGAGGGAAGAAGTATTCCAAGCTGACCATTCTGGAAGTGTCAACCCACCCACCAACTTCTTAATGCCCGGGACCCAGGAGGCCCATGTGGCAAGTTGTCTGAAGTTGGCATTGTGGCCCTTCTAACGGGTGACTCACTGCCTGTTCGCAAGGACAATGAAGAACTGCAGCTTAGGTCATCCTGAAAATGCCTCTACCCTGTCCCCACCTCAGGCCAATGACTTGAAAAACGACACCCAAATCCTTGGTCCAATCAGAGCAGGTTATTATGGGGTCACAGGTCAAGGTTACTAACCTCAAGGACAGCATCACAGGCTGTGATCTGGTTGTGCAGAGACGCTATGTTCTCACTCTCTTGGATATCTGACCCCCAAAAGTCAAGGGGCCTCATCGTGAAGATGGAGCGCCTGGGACCCACAGGACCTCTGTGATTTCTCCCTGAGGCAACCCCCAGAAATCTCAGGCTTAGCGGGGCTGTCTGCACCACACGCCGACGCAATCCCTGTGTCAGAACACCACTCTCGCCCTCTGCTGAAGGATACAGTCCCGAATGGATTTCTGCTCAATCTGCTGCAACTCCAGCTCCACCTGCTTTGAATAGTGGCGGAGGTCCACCCCCTAGAACATGAAGGTGACGGGTCAGGAGAAAGCACAGCAAAGGACCAGTGGAACAGAATCAGCAAAGGGCTAGTGGGTGACACCCCAAAGTGATGTAGTGTGAACAAGAGGTAGATTTCTTTCTTTTTTTTTGGCGGTGGGGTGGTGGTGGCAAGGTTTAGCTGAGGGAGCAGATTAGCAAAGCGGCAAGCCTCACCGTTTTAAGAGCTTCCTTTACTAACTCATCCTCCAGATTTGCCTGAATGTGAACTGAAAACAGAAAGTTAATGTAAGGGGGGGGCCACTTTCAGTTTCCTCTCCACCCCCCGGGGATCCATCCACACATCAAATCCCAGCCTCCATCCCTCAACCACCCGCTGCCTCTTAGATGACAAGGCACTGGCTCCCAGCTCGGTCTGACTGGTGCCACCACTCACCATCCACTTCATCCAGAATGAACTCGTCAGACGTGATGTCCAACTCCCCCAGCTGCAGTGGCTCCGGGAGCCCAGGCCCACTCCCCTGGAAAAGGAAAGATTACTAAGGGAGGGGTCCCCGGAGGCGAGACGTGGGAGAATGAAACGAGATAGGATCCTCCCAGTCCTCAAGTGGGAGAGAGAGGGGCGCTTAAACTGGGAAGTAACAGGTGCTGCGTCAAACCGTTTCAAAAGCTTCACACTGCACCTAGCTTATTATTTCAAGGTGTATGGGCAGGAAATGGGACCAAGGAGGGAAGCCACCCACGAAGAGGATGGAGGATTTAGGTCCCCCAGACTCGGGAGCACCCCCGTGGTTCTTCTAGAAGCGTCAGTCAACTTAACGAAAACAATGTCCATGGTGTTTATCTGGTGCCATTTTACAAACACGTAATTCCCGCAACGCCCTATACGGCACAGTGTATTCTTTGCATCCCTTGCGGGCATAACCGAGTTCGCTCGCCCCGGGGCACACAGGGTGCAGACGGCGGGGCTGGCATTCCACCCCAGGCTCCAGCGGCCGCAATCTTCACCTTGACTCTGCTTCTCTATCCTGCCCCCACATCTGAAGGGGGGTTGAAAGTATGGCCCTGGGACGCTGCTCTTCTCTGATCCCGGATCCCCGGGAGATGATGTGGGAGCCAGGCGGGGCGGGTCCGCGGCAGCAGCCGTGCGTCCCCGCTTTCGGGCCTCCACCCAGCCGGGTGTCTGTGGCCCGGGGAGGTCCGGACGGCGCTCTAGCGAGCAAACCCGTCGCACGCTCTCACCAGGGGACCCTCCTCCTCGTCCATCTCCGAGGCCCCGCTCCGCAACGCCAGCTCCCGGGCAGCTGCCGCCATGGTCGCAGCCGCGGCCATGACGTTCAGCCTCACTTCCGGCAGCTGTCAGTCCCGGCGAGTCCGTTCCAAGAGGGTCTCGCACAACGCAAAACCGTTCCCGGGTAATTGGGTCAAAGCGGGTCGCTCCGGCCTTCTCCTTTCAACTCGAACCACTTCGCCCCGGCGCGTAGGAGAGCCAGGGGGTGCTCAGGCACCGTCTCGCCCCGGAACCTTCGCGGCGGTCCGTCACACACTCGGCCGGAAGCAAAGAGAAGGTGGCACCGGAAGTGGCGGCCTCCAAGGCGGAGGCTCCGCCGTCGAGTCCGTTGGTGGCGAAGCAGTTTCAGGAAGTGCTTCGCCCGGTTTGTCCCGCCTCTTCCGCCTTGGACCTATATAAGCATAACACGTCACTTCCGCTCCCTTTTCCACCGGAGGCCTACACGCCGCCGCTCCTGCCGCCGCCATGGTAAGCCTGGAATCCGGGTCGGGATCCGGCGGCATCCGAACCGGGGCAGGGAAGGCGTGCTTTCCGAAGGCCAAGAATGCCTTGTCCTGGGGCCTGCTGCGTGCTGTGTGGAGCCTTGGATTGCGCCCTGAGAAAGGATGACCAAAACTTTCGAATGCCGGGGAACGGGACCCGAGGAAGGGTCACCGCCCGGACGCGTCCGAGCACTGAGGGCTTAGGGGTGTATGGCGACCCTCGGCCTTCCATATGCAGAGCATACTTTTGGGAACCGCCAGGGGCCCGACCCCTCTTTCCAGAAGTTCGCATTTTCCCCAGGCTCGAACGTTTTCCTGTTCCCGCTGTCGGCAGCCACGAGGAGTTTGCCGTGATGTGAAAACGTGACACGGGGCTCGTGGCTCCCCGAGTGACAAACTAGCGATTCGGTGTGGAGTTGTTCGTGCGTCTTCGGGGCCTTACGGTTTGACGGTCGTGCACGGTGTCTGACCTCTCCCCTCCTCTTTCCATCAGTCTCTAGTAATCCCCGAGAAGTTCCAGCACATCTTGCGAGTCCTCAACACTAACATTGATGGGCGGCGGAAAATAGCCTTTGCCATCACTGCCATTAAGGTAAAGTAGAGACTGCGCACGACCCTTGGGTTGTTGGGTCCCAAGTGACAAATGAGGCAGTGTTGAGGCCCAAGTCTCATCCAGAGCACTGGCTTCATGGGTTAAAAAAGAAGTTACAGGTGTGACTGGCCCCCTGAGCACAAAAGGTAAGAGTGGAAGCCAGAGTGGTTTAAGTTGTCAAGCCCAAAATATTTTCATTTGGGTGCAGGGAGCTGGTATGGTGCCTTCCTGGCTTTGCTAAATGTAAAAGCCATTCTCTGTCGCTTCTCTCGCCTAGTATGTATATGCTCACGACCCTTCCTGTTAAACTTATATGCCCCGAAAAAGGTTGCTCATGATGGGTGAGTAGCTTTGCCAACAGATACCAAGTGCAAGAAACAGCCCCAGGGAGCAGGTTGTCACCAGGACGGTTAACTCGGTGGCCACACGTGAAAGTTGGTGTTTGTCTAGCTGGAGAGCCGATAGGTTTCGTCTGTGCCTTGTTGGCAAGAGTTGGATCAGCTAATGCAAGCGTGGACATCACGTTCACCCAGTCTTCTAGATCGGGGCATTCTTATCGTTTGTAAATTATTGGGGGAACTGAGTGTTTGTTGTCCTTCTGTAACTCGTAGGGAACCAAGGTCAACCCAGTCATGCTCACAGTAATCCATCACTTGTGCATTGTTCATCCGATGTCCTGAAGGAGGTGCTGGGGATACAAAACCAGCCGGTGACCAGGGAGTCCCTGGCTGGTCCTGACAACAGGTCTTTGTACATGCTAATACAAAACCGAGCTAGTTGCTATTGCGTTCCTACACACTGTGACTAGGTAGACGTCCTTCTGGCTCTAGGTTTTAGACACCGGGTCCTCATAATAGTAGAATGCCTCTCATCCCCACGAAGTAGCTGGTGGCTTTGAATTACTGACCTAGGTGGTTAGTGAGTGGCCCAGTCCATCACCCACTCACTGCCCAAGCATTCTGTTACTATAAGGGGGAGTCAGTCTTGTGGGGTAATTTTTCCACTAACACTGAAGCCATTTTAATTTTTTTACTCTACTACAGAGGAAGCTTAAAATTAATTACTCGGCTTTCTCTTGAAGTGAGGCAATGGGAAATTCTGTATCCTACCTACCACAGAGGTTTGTGAGTATGAAAGAAGAGACTGGGATGCTTCTGCCTCGTTAGAGATTGGTGGGAATTGTGTGGAGAGCCAGGAAAGGCAGCTGCCTATAGGTAAAAACTGCCGAGCTTGTTGGGGGGAGTCCCTTTGTTAAGGGCCATGGACTGGGGTAATAGAAATGAACACAAGTATATATTTTAAATAACACACGTGGTGAACATGCCAGTGAAAATCCAATTAACCAAGGAGTACAGGAATGTGGTTCTCAGGACTGGCCAGGCAGCATTTTAGTCCCATGTGTATAGGGGTCAGCACGAGCTGGGAGCCAGCGAACAGTAATGCAGGTCCTGCGGTCTGCGTGATCCAAATCGTGCTGGGCTGCTTTCTCTAAAATGTCCAGTGACACCAGTGTTTGAGAAGGCCCGGCAATCTACTTCGGAAGTTCTACCCCGTGGAGCTTGGCACATACATGGGGTCGCTGTGAGTCTTCGCTGACAACTGGAACATATATACCAAAAGATGCTTAGATGCTGTGATCTTTTCCTTTTAAGTTGTCGCTTTAAGGCCAGTCTTCTAACTGCCATCTAGGAAACTTGAGGGTTAGAGTTCACACAAGCCTTGTTCATAGGGAGCTCTTAACCCACTAACGTGCTAAATGGCTGTCACCTTTGATGTGGTTTTGGGCACACGAGCGGTTCTGCCCTAGAGTCGAAATGGGCCCTCTGCAGATTATGGACTTTGTGGACCAGGTATTTTCTCACCTGAGTCTATGAAAAGTCACCCGCTGTTTCCAGGTACACAGTATAAGTGCAGTTACACTGGTTGGTTGCCATCAGCTCATGATACAGGCCTTTGGACAGAGTGATCACCCTTGCGTGTGCTCTTGTGAGAAAAGGAGGCATTAGGAACACTGGCCTGCTGGGACAGAAAAGGGGTCAAAGCAGTGTCTAGCCTGGCACTGACTTCAAAAGCTATATTAGGGGAAGTTGTAAGCATGCCCAAGTACACTTCAGTAAATTTGAGCTTTAAGGCCTCATTCACTTGTGGCCAAGAGGCCATTGCCGTTCAATTCTGGTGGAGAGTTTCCTGCTAGACCATCGTGGACACCGACAAATTCTGATCCCAAAACCAGTCTCTGGAGTCTGCTACCTTGCCCAAAGGACTGACCCGTCCACACCTTCAGCAGTCAGGTCCTCTGTCCTCCCACAGCTCAGGGGTGATTTGGCCTCTGGGATTTGCACCCTAGGGTCTCTGGTAATTGTCTAACTGAATTGAGGGAAGGACACTTGCGAGGTTGTAAAGGAACTTTCAAAATATTGCAGACCCTTCCTGTATGTGCCCCCACCTTTTTTTTTTTTTTTTGCGTAATGGAACTAAAATATGGCAGTAGATCTGATTCTTCCCAAACCTCCCCTCTCAGGGTGTGGGGCGAAGATATGCTCATGTGGTGTTGAGGAAAGCAGACATCGACCTCACCAAGAGAGCAGGGGAGCTCACCGAAGATGAGGTGAGGGCAGGGAGAAGGGGCTGTGGACCGGGAGGGCCTTCTGGATCCCCTTTGGATCTGACCCTTGTCCCGCCTGCCAGGTTGAGCGCGTGATCACCATCATGCAGAATCCACGGCAGTACAAGATTCCAGACTGGTTCTTGAATAGACAGAAAGACGTGAAGGATGGCAAATACAGCCAGGTGTGTGTTGGACCAGAGATGTGGTGGGGGCGGGTCCACCTTTAGGTGATTCGAGGTGAGAACACGCCCTTGTCCAAATCCAGGTCCTGGCCAACGGGCTGGACAACAAGCTCCGGGAAGACCTGGAGCGGCTGAAAAAGATCCGCGCCCACAGGGGGCTGCGCCACTTCTGGGGGTAAGTGGGGGTGGGGGTGGGGGTGGCTGTTCGCCCGCAGCCCCGTTTCCCTGCGGATAACCAGTGTTCTCTCACCTGCAGCCTTCGAGTTCGAGGCCAGCACACCAAGACCACTGGCCGCCGTGGCCGAACTGTTGGTGTGTCCAAGAAGAAATAAAGGCTATCAACCTTGTCTATTAATAAATAGTTTATACACAATTCCGTCTGCTCTCCATTCATTCGCCATTGCCCAGAGGGAGGGCACGCTTGGGGCTGGGTCATCGCTTCTCCCCTTCCTCCTGTTGACCACAAACGCAGAGACCCTCCCCTGCACCGAGCCTGGTGCTTTGGACCCGGGCTGATCCTGGAGTTCCATGCCCAGCATCGAACGCCAGGCTACTGGGGCCCCTCCCTTCCTAGCTAAAGGTTAGGGTCCATACCGCAGCCCCCCAAATAGTGCCTGGGCATGGGCTGTGACGTGTGTTGTGCCCCGCCCTGAACTCGGCGCCCGATGCTGTGTGCTCCGCAGCAGGAACGCCCCCCCCTGCGGGGAGCCCACGTGGGCTGTGACCGCCCACCGGGAGCCGCTTCCCCTGCTCCGCAGGCGGGCCCTGCGCGCCGGAGGCGGCGGCGGCGCCCCGGGCTGGCCAGTGGGCTGCGCAGGCCTGGTCGGCGCGGCCGTGAACCGGAAGGGCTGATGCTGTGCCAGGAAGCGCGGCCCGGAGGGGCTCGCAGCCGGGGCGCGCGGGCGCGCGGGCGCCGTGCGCAGGGAGCGGCCGGCCCGGGGTCCTCGGGTAACGGAACCGCCAGCCGCCCCTCCCTCTCCCGCCATGCCCCTCCGCGGCCTGCGCCGCCTCCTCCTGGCCGCCGTGCTGCTCGTGGTCGCCTGGACCCTCTTCGGGCCCTCGGGGCTGGGCGAGGAGATGCTGAGCCTGTCGCTGGCCACGCTGCTGCTGCCCGCTCCCGCCTCCCCGGGGCCGCCGCTGGCCCTGCCCCGCCTCCTCATCCCCAACGCGGGCTTCTGCCGCGGGCCCGGCGCGCCCCCGTTCCTGCTCATCCTCGTGTGCACGGCCCCCGACCACCTGCAGCAGAGGGACGCCATCCGGGCCTCGTGGGGCCAGCTGCGGGAGGCCCGGGGGCTGAGCGTGCGGACCCTCTTCCTGCTGGGCGAGCGCGCGCGCGGCGGCCCCGGGCCCGGCCTGGCGGAGGAGGCGTTGGCCCACGGGGACATCTTGCAGGCCGCTTTCCACGATTCCTACCGCAACCTCACGCTCAAAACCCTCAGCGGGCTCAACTGGGCCAGCACGCACTGCCCCATGGCCCGCTATGTCCTCAAGACTGACGACGACGTGTACGTCAACGTCCCCGAGCTGGTCTCGGAGCTGGTCCGGCGAGGAGGAGGCCGCTGGCAACAGTGGGAGAGGCGCCCAGAACCCCAGAGCTCAGCCACCGTTGGCGATAACGAGCAGGAACAAGGGGGCCAGGATTTGGGGAGCCAACCCGTGCCCCTGCTGTACCTGGGCCGCGTGCACTGGCGGGTGTACCCCTCTCGGTTGCCAGGGGGCCGGCACCAAGTGTCTGAAGAGCAGTGGCCGCAGGCCTGGGGCCCCTTCCCACCTTACGCCTCAGGGACGGGCTATGTACTGTCGGGCTCTGCTGTGCAGCGCATCCTCAAGGTGGCTAGTCGGGCACCCCTCCTGCCACTGGAGGATGTCTTTGTGGGGGTGAGTGCCAGCTGGGGAGGCCTCACCCCCACCCACTGTGTCAAGGTGGCTGGCGCCACCCACTACCCCCTGGATCGGTGTTGCTACGGCAAATTCCTGCTCACGTCCCACAAGCTGGACCCCTGGAAGATGCGGGAGGTCTGGAAGCTGGTGGACAGCCCCGACGGGGAAAGGACTGAGCCCCTCTGCTCCTGGCTCCAGGGCACCCTGGGTGTCCTGCGGTGTCGATTCATAGCCTGGCTGGACTCTTGAGTGGCTGGGCCCACTGGAGGAGCTGAGGGTCAGGACACTGGGACCTTTGCTGCCCGCACCCGAGACAGACGCCCTTGCCCCCGCTGGCAGCAGGTCCATCTCAGTCTGACACTGCGGACCAAGAAGGAATAGAGCAACCCGGGCCTAGCCTGCTAGCCCCCGGAGACGTCATCGCGGGCGGAGAGAACTTAGGCGAAGGGCGTGAGCCCCTCAATAAACTTTTTCTCTCTGCCTTGTGAGTGCAGTGTTTTCTTCACAACTCCCAGAACGCGCACTGGAGTCCCAGAGACCACGCCCTGTTGTGGGGGAAGGACCAGGCTCGGACAAGGAGCTCTGCCTGTCGGAGGAGAAGGCCCCGATGTCAGGGCAGCGCCCAATACGCAGGGCAGGGGCGGGAGAGTCTGTACGCCGGGACCCCACTGATCCAAGAGCCCTCCTTCAGACACAGGACACATGGACTCATGATCCAAAAGACAAAAGAAAAAAGTCACCTCTTTAATGTAACCCCCTGGAGCCAGCTGGCTGTGCTGGCTGGGCAGGGCACCCTGCCACCAGTCTTCCCCCCTCCCAGGAACCAGGTTGCCCCCACAGGATCCTGGGGAGAAACGTGTTCCACGTCACCAGGAGAGGGCAGGGCAGGTTCAACGCACAAATCTGTCCAGCGCGGACGGCCGGGCCCCCTCAGGCTTGGCCTTCTTTTGCTTCTGCTGCTGCTGGAGGCTCTGGCGGACCTTGTCCTGGGAGGAGAGTTGGCACAGGCAGAATGAGCAGTGGCAGGGACAGGCCCGGGGGGACAGAGGCCCGTCCAGCCCGGCAGTGTGCTCACCCGGTGCTCCTCGTCCAGGACCTTCTTCCTCCTCTTCAACAGGCTGGCCGTGGAGCTGCGGCCTTTCTGCTTGGGCTTCGGTTGGAAGGGCGCCTTGGCCTCGGGGTCGTAGCCCTGAGGAAGACGGAAGGAGAGCTCTGCTCAGAGGCAGGGAACCGGTGCACCGGTGCGGCAGCTCTCACCCGCTGTGCTGCCCTCGGGACAGACCCGGTGGGGTGGGGCGGGGCGGGCGGGGCACTCAGGGTGGTGGGCACGCGGGGGCCGGCTCTACCAGTCTCTCTATCCGCTCCTTCTTCTGCTGCTCCAGAGTGGCGACATCGACCTCCGCCAGGGCCCGTGGGTCCAGACAAATGAGCTCGGCGGGCACCTGCGGGTGTCACAGGACAGGAACAGTGTGGAGTCACAGGAGGTGGCACCAGAGAGGGGCAGAGCAAGGAGGGTGTTGAGCCCCATCTTCCCAAGGGCCCCAGCGCGGGGAGCCTTTTCCTATCCCCGGCCCCCGCCCCAAACCACACATAGGCACATGCTCACCTTCTCCAGCAGGGCCTTCACCTCCCATTCCTGGCGCTGCTTCCGGCTCCTGTACGGGTTACTCTCCAGGCCGTCAAAGTTGGGCTCGGCAGCCCCTGGAGGGAGGGGCACGGATGGAACCACAGGAAGAACCCGGTCTGCCTGCTCCAGCCCAGCCCCCTCTGCCTCGTGATCACAGGCCCACCCAAGCAGCCCCCAGTATATTCCCCAGGGAAAGACTCCCCATGCATGCCTGACCCACTCACCAGGGACCAGCATGCTGGTGATGCCCCCACTGTGCCCCACCCCCAGCACATCTTCAAAGGGGCAGAACTGAAGGCCATGTACTTGGCCGGAGAGTCGGTGGGTCAGGTAGGGCTGCTGCAGGGAGGGCAGGCTGCCCTTGCCCTGCCCTGCCCATATGTTGACCACATCGCTCATCCCCGCAGCCAGCAGTCCTCGCTGGGAGAAGGCCAGATGCCCTGCTCCCTGGGGTAGGGTCTGCGCGCTCAGAGGCTGAAACGTCCCTCGCAGGTCAAAGACCTTCAGCTGGTGGTCCAGGCCAGAGGTGGCCATGTACCTGGGAGACAGGAGGGGTCAACTAGTCAGTCCGTAGGGCTTGGCTGAGCCATCCGTGGCCATTCCCAGATTCACGGGAAATACAGCCTGTCCCCCAGGCACTGGGTCTGGCTGGGCGGGAAGACTAATCCCCACCCTCGTGCTCCAGGCAGCCTCTCAGGCACACAGGGGCCCTCCCTTTTGACGGGGAGGAAAGGGGCACACAGAGAAGGGAAGTCAGGGTGAGGGCAGGAGTGTGGGATTCTGGGCCAACCCATTTCTTCAGCTCTTACCAGCTCCAAGACACAAGAAACAAGCATCGCAGAAGCCATAGTACAGCGTGTGCCTACAGGGGTGTTGTGCTGGGGTGTGTGTGTGTGTGTGTCAGCTGAAGGGGTCAAGGACAGCCCAAGCCAGTCTACCCCGTTTCCAAGGAAACACATGGACCTTGCAGGAAATGTCACAGTGGCACAGAGATGGAAGCAGGGGTCTGGTTTCAGGGATGTGGGAAGGATGGTTATGAAAATTGGAAGGAGACAAATTGCTCCACGTCTCGGGGAGGGCTCTTAGCTCAATGTCCCAATGTTACTCGCCGGCCAGAGGCTGGTGAACGTCAAAGCCGCCACCCTGGAGGGACTGAAACCACCCGTGAGAAGGCCTCGCCCCTCTCGGCTCCCCAGCCGTGGGAAAGGCAAAGGAGGGGCCAATCCCCTCGAGGAGTCTCTCAGCCTAAGTCGGTTACTTTCAGAAGCTGAGATTTCTGTGTCCAAGTGGCTTCTAAGAGAGGGAGGCTGAAAGGGACCAGGCCACCAAGGGCCAAGGACTTCTCTCTCTTGCCCTGGCTGTGAATGCAGGAGGGGACTTTAGGGTCGTGAGAGCAGAGACTCACGCTGTGACAGAAGCAGACAGAGCTCTGATATGACAACCAGGACCCCGGGACCCTTTGGTGAAAGAGCAATGCAGAAGCTCATGCTGGCTGGTCCCAACATGCCCACCTGGGGAGGTGGGAGGTTGTTCCTCAAGAATTCTAGCCTGGTGGCCACCTTGGCATCCTGGCTACATTTGCAAGCAGTGGTTCACCTCTGAGAATCCAATTCAATCCTAACAAAAACTCCCAGAATGCCACTAGAAGAAGATGGCGAATCTCCTCTCTGGAGGAGGTGTGGCTTGTCTGAGGGGCTCCTGAGGCTAAGGCCAAGGACCGGGGTAGTCAGCATCAAAGTGCTGCCCAAATCCCCAGGCCCAGCGAGCTGAGGGCTTATGCCTAACACACAGGAGCAAGGGGAAGGCAGATTACTACTTAAGCCCAGTGGTGCCCAGAAGGCAAAGTCCCAGGGCAGGCCTCTCACCCTCCCAGAGCCAGGCTGCCACCCCACAACCCAAGCCCTGCCAGCAAGTCAATCCTGACTCACAGCGACCCTCTCCAGGGTTTCTGAAGCTGTGAATCTTCACGGGAGCAGCCAGCCTCATCTTTCTCCTGCAGAGCAGCTGGAGGGTTTGAACTACTGCCTTTGAGGTTGGCAGCCCATGACCTAACACACCAGTGCTCCTTCCAGCCTGGCAGAGACGAAGTAAGAAGCACCACCCAACCACTCGGGCACAGAAGTGTCAGTCTGAGAGGCCCGGGCCCGCCTCCAGAAGGACTTCACAAGCTGATGACCACTGGCCTTTCCTAGGCCTTTGCTGTGATGTCCCTTATCAACCGTTCCGTTGGCACGTCATCCACCTGTCAGACCATTCGACCACCCCATCACTTCAAGGAGAGTGATATAATGATCATCATCATAATTCTAGAAGATTCCCTTGTTCTCTGTACTCCTGGTTATGCACGGTGATTTTCTTTTTAACAATTGATGGTGACACCGTTTACACAGAAGTGTAAAAGGAGGAGAGCAGCTTGTGGGGTAGGACTGCGAAGGAAGACTGGCTGAGAACCAGTCGCACCCAAAGGAGACAGCAAGGGTGGAGAGAAACAGACCTGCGTGAGACCCCCGAGGAAGGTCCTCCAGGACTCCCCAGGTGCCTATGAGCAGTAATGAGCAATCCTGCTAAGATAAGTGTCAAGGCTTAGGGACCCAGCTAGCCCTCAATACATGGTGCCTTTGATGCCTGCCTGCCCCTGCTGACGGGTGCAGAGCGTGGAGGCTGTTGAACTAAGCTCAAGGAGCCAGCGAAGTTGGCGTCGGGGCAACTGGACGATGCTGGAGGAAGTGGGCAGCACGGAGGAGTCGGGCGGCGGAATGACCCATCTAGCGCAAACACTAAGTGCATCACCTGGCCAATGAGTCCCCCAGCCCAGGGGTCCACATACGACAGCCTGCTGCTTGTTTTTGCAAACGTCCTGGGAACAGCACACCCGAGCTGACTGGCCGTGCTCCCAGAACCTCAGCACAGACCAGGGCACGGGGCAGACCTGACCCAATTAGAAGAAAACACCCCGATATTTGTGTGAAAACACAAAGCCAAAGCAGGCCCTCAGGTACAGACACGCAAATCACACCGAGAAGCTCGAAAAGGCGCACGTAACTACTCTCCGAGCAAGAGCAGAAATGCAGAGTAGACACCCCACGCTCGCCTCTGACAGCAGAGGCGGGCTTAAAGGGAACGGTGTCTTTGCCGATGCTGGTGATGACAAAGGGGGGCCCGGTGCCAAGCTCTGTGCGTGCTTGACGGCTGTGCAGCTCGCTGAGGGACACCAGGGCTGGGAGACCAGGGCCGCCCGCCATCTATTGCAGTAGAACCCACAGGGAAAGAAGCGTATTTGAATCCCTCTTTCAAAGGGTGAAAAGAATATTGTGTGGTGAAGAACGACACGAAGTTCACAAAGAAAGCCGTCTTGAGACACCGCGAGGTGGACTCAGTTAGTCTGTGGGTTGCCGAGGGGTTGGGACAGAGCCCATAGAGGGCCCTCTCCACGTTTGCATGGCTGCCCTGGGCACCTACATGCTCCAGTGACAAGAGGTGGAACCTGGCCGCAACTGGAATGCCTGGTGCAGCCCCTCTCGAGTGTTTTTAAAGATGAAATACAGGAAATCTTTGCAAGTCAGCATTAGCCGATGAACAGTTTGCGTTTCAGTTTGATGACAGGTAACACTAACTTGGAATCTCAATGCCCCCAAATGTTACCCTCCGGCAGAGAATTCCATGCTCACGAATGAGCCTGTAGGACAAGCACGGCCCTCCATGACAGGAGCCCTGGTGGTGCAGGGGGTAAGTGTTGGGCTGTTAACCACCAGGTCCACTGTTCAAATTCACCAGCTGCACCTTGGACGAAAGATGAGGCCGTCTATGTCTAGAAACGGGCATTGACGGTCTCACACACCCTAAAGAGCGGGGTTGCCATCAGCGGAAATCAGTTTGCCAGCAGTGGATTGGGATTTTGGATTTTCCGTACTTAATTATTGATACATTTTGGGTTTCATCACTTAAAAAAAACGGTGACAAATGCTTTTGTCTCAGGTTAATTAAGTCCCTTCAACAGATACAATTATTTACGATCTGGTCCTTTTTAGGAGAAGTTTGCTGACCCCCTAAGCCAGGCACTGAGGAGCCCTGGTGGTGTAGTGGGTTATGCATTGGGTTGTTAAGCCCAAGGTCAGCAGTTTGAACCATCAGCTCCTCCAGGGAGAAAGACGAGGCTTTCTACTCCCGTAGTTCCGCTTTCCATTAGAAACATCCATTTACAAATAATTGCGATACTTGTCACAAATCACTCTTCCATAACTACTAGAAAAAGCGTGCATGACAAAAAGGTACAGTCTTGGAAATGCTCAGGGGCCGTCCTACCCCGTCCCATTGGGTCACCATGAGCCGGCATCGACTCGATGGCACCGAGGGAGAAGCTGGACCGAGGCTCCCCACCCTGGAGGGGAGGACACGGCCCGCAGGAGCTGGGTCACGAGCTCACAGGGCCAGAGCGCATTAAGTGACCGCAGGAGGAGTTAAACAAGACGGGCGGGATGTACTCTGTGTTCCTAAAGGCACATGAACGCCCACGCCTTTCCGTTCCCTCCCAACCCTTCCACTCCAAATGACTTACGTGCCTGAGGAATCTACGGCCACAGCCCGGACCCCCCCACGATGACAGAGAATCTTGGCCAGTGGCTCCTTCAGGGCTGGACTCCACAGAGACACAGTACCTGAAAGCGACAGAGGAGAAGCTAAGGCCATTGATGGGAGGCGGTAATTCAACCCGGGAAAGATGATGCCCAAAGACCAAGGGAAGGTAAAAGAGCAACATTTAGGGGCTCAGGAAATACAAGGAAAGAAGAAGAGCAGGTCAGGATGGGCCAAGGGTCACAACCAACGCAGGGCCTGACCGTTGCTGTGTCCCAGGTGGATGACGGCGTTGTAAGGGTTCTGAGTCATGACATCCAGGCGTCCAGCGCGAGCATTCAGCGCTGTCACAATCTTCCCCACTGACACATCCAGGTAGGTCAGGAACCCTGTCTCTGACTGACAGACAGAAAAATCGCTGAGTTCTTGTTGTCCCCTGGGGGACATTGGGGGCCAAGAGGAGGCGCAGCCTTCCCAAGGATTGCCACCCGGTCCCTGTGCTCTGCGGTCACTCACGGCTGTGGCCAGGAGGAAGTGGAAGGGCAGGAACTCCAGCCTTGTGACCCGGTCACAGCGTCGGATGCAGTGGAGCTCGATGCCTTGGTTGTCGTAGATGTGAAGCCAACGGTTCTGAGCAACAGCAAGCAGGGCCTCCGAGTGTAGAAACCTGGTCGTTCAACGGGAAAGGAGTCACAGGCGGCCATCCCATCAGGGCGGGGCTGTCTTGGTCCCGGGGACTGCTGCCTGGAAGGCAGGCCACTGACCGGATGTCCCGCACAGCCTCCATGACGTTGATCTCGCACATCAGCTTCTTGGTCACCCAGTCGAGGGCGGCCACATGGCCCCGGCGCCCTCCAAAAGCTAGGTGTCTATTGGAGGTTGGGGACAGAGTGTAGGTTTAGGGAAACCGCCTGCTTCAGCCAATTTGAAGTCCACCCCACGCCAGCCCCACCTTCCCCAGGTGAGAGATGCTACTCTAGGGCAGCGGTTCTCAACCTGTGGGTCTCGGCCCTTTTGGAGGTGGGGTGGGTGTTGAACGACCCTTTCACGAGGGTCACCTAAGACCATCGGAAAACATATATATTTCACAATATGTAATTGCATATGGTTTTGTGATTAATCATGATGCTTTATGTTTAATTACGTTCAATTTGTAACAATGAAAATACATCCTGCTTATCAGATATTTACATGACAAGTTCTAACAGTAGCAAAACGACAGTGATGGAGGAGCAACAAAAATAATTTGATGGTTGGGGGGGGGGCAGTCACCACAGCATAAGGAGCCGTATTAAAGGGCCGCAGCATTAGGAAGGTTGAGAACCACTGCTCTAGATGCTCACCCCCATGACTGGGCATATCACATCCCCGCCACCCACCAACAAGCCAAGCTTATTCTGGGAACTCAACCTCACCTCCCAGTTCGAGAGTAACTCAGCCTGTAGGGTCCGAACTGCCGCAGATTTAAATCAAAGTGCTGGGAAGGGGAGAGGTCAAAGAATCAGGGCAGAACTGGCTCTCTGAGGCCACTCCCTGTTCTAGCCCTCACTGCCCTCTTGACTGGAGTCACCTGCTTCAGAACCCTCATGGGGAAACAGACCGAGAACGCCATGGCTGGGGAGCTGATACCAAGGGCTCAAGCCGAAAGCAAATGCTTTAAGAACGATGATGGCAACACGTGTACAAATGTGCTTGACGCAATGGATGGATGGATTGTGATAAGAGTTGTGGGAGCCCCCATACAATGATTTAAAAAATAAAAATACACATTTGACAGAAAACAAAAAGGAAACGCCATGGCATTTCCCGCCAGCTTCTGGGAAGCCCTCTTGTTGATCCACTGGGCCCTCCCCCCCCCAGGCTCACCTTGGCTGCACTTGCAATGTCCACAGCCTCCACGATGTCCGCCTGACGGACTTTTGCTGTGTCCTCCCCATCCTCGCCCTCCAAAAACCTGCACGGGAAGGTTATGACGGCAGGGAAGCGCCCTCCCTCATGTTGCGTATCCCACGTATCCCACCCAGGCGCGACTGGTGGAGCCCAGGCGCGAGCCCACTCACTCACCCGGGCTCCTCTGCGAGCAGCAAGGCTGACCGGGCAGCTCGCAGGCTGGTTTCTTCCTCCTCAGCTTCGGCCACTTCAAGTCGGCTTCGGGTCTGGGCCTTCGCATGGGGTCGGCTTCGGGTCTGGGCCTTAGCATGGGGTAGCTACGCATTGCGGCCAGGGAAGCGGTTGGGGAAAGAACCAGGTTGGGGAAAGAACCAGCGTTAGGTGCAGGGGGAGGACAGGGGAACCGGGGCCCATTCCCCACCCAGCTCTGCCTGCAGTCTCTCCCTCTGCCCGGATTGGGCCTCACCTGCTTGGATTTGTTTATTCGGCGAAATTTGCCGGCGGCCTCTGCAGGCACAGGGGCAGGGCCTGGGAATGGGTCCTGGGCCTGGGGACAGGAGGACAGCGTGGGCTG
>NW_022104553.1:12108985-12109976 GCF_000313985.2 Echinops telfairi
CCTTCCTCTGGACCCGAAGCTTGCTTTTCTTGGGTGGGACGTCCCCGCCGGGCTCCGGGGCGGTCTCCATGGAGCCCCCGGACTGGTTCGGCACGTGCAGACCCTTCAGCCGCGCCCCGCCGGCCGGGAACCCCGGAAGTCCTCTGCCCTCAGCCAGCGCGCGCGGGGCCGGCCTGACGCCCATCGGCGCCATCTTTAGTGAGGGCGGCCGAGCCGGGCCAGGAAGCCCGCCGGGCCCGAGCCCTAAGGTCACCGTGGGAAAGCCCGAACCGAGGAGGTCTTCGCCTCCCGGCTCCTCTCGTGCTCCTTACAACCGTCTCAGTCCCGTCCTGTTAGCGGGACGCCGTTCGTTCAGCGGGGACCACATTTCCCGGCATGCCTCAGACGGCAACTTCCGGAGGCGGCTCTTTCCCAGCATTCCGTGTCCACTTCCGGGGTTAGAAGTCCTGCCCGGGGAGCGTGAGTAGGGCAGGCTGGCGGTTGAGCGGGGGTGCGCTGGGGCCTCGTTTCGGCCTCCCCGGCGGGCTGTCCGGGCATCTTCCAGCCTGAGCCCCAGCGCCCCTCTCCCACCCCTCGCAGGCGCTGGTCCCCGCCATGGCTGAGCTGATCCAAAAGAAGCTGCAGGGGGAAGTGGAGAAATATCAGCAGCTGCAGAAGGGTAAGGGGCCTCACCCCCACTGCATCACGGACCCCCCCCCCCGACGGGGTGCCCCGTTGTCCCCTGGCTGGGATTTGGTACTGCTGACCACCGCGCTACCAGGCCCGGGGAGCGCGCTGGTCCCCGCCATGGCTGAGCTGATCCAAAAGAAGCTGCAGGGGGAAGTGGAGAAATATCAGCAGCTGCAGAAGGACCTGAGTAAGTCCATGTCCGGGTCTTACTCAGTGGGTCCCCTCACTGAGATTTCAGCAGCAGCGGTGGCACACCCTGGAGGTGAAAGTGAGCGGACAGAGAGGAAGATGGCCCCTGAGGAGATCCTGCCACATGACACCA
>NW_022104553.1:12110076-12115804 GCF_000313985.2 Echinops telfairi
AAAAAAAAAAAAAGGCGGTTGAGCGGGGGTGTGCTGGGGCCTCGTTTCGCCCGCTCCGGGGCGGCGGGGGTAGAGGTGCGCCCTGGGACGGAGGAGGGCCGCGGAGGCCTCCTCCAGCCGGCCGGGCCGCGCAGTTGGGGCATTTTCCAGCCTGAGCCCCAGCGCCCCTCTCCCACCCCTCGCAGGAGCTGGTCCCCGCCATGGCTGAGCTGATCCAAAAGAAGCTGAAGGGGGAAGTGGAGAAATAGCAGCAGCTCCAGAAGGACCTGAGTAAGTCCATGTCCGGGCGGCAGAAACTCGAGGCACAGCTAACGGAAAATAACATCGTGAAGGAGGAGCTGGCCCTGTTGGATGGGTCCAACGTGGTGTTTAAGCTCCTGGGGCCGGTGCTGGTCAAACAGGAGCTGGGGGAAGCCCGGGCCACCGTGGGGAAGAGGCTGGACTATATTACAGCCGAAATGTGAGTCTGCCCCACCACCCTAGGGTGCAGCTGGCCCTGCTGGTTGTAGAGGGGTCCGGGGACCACGGTAGGGCAGCGCTGCCAAGTGGCCCCCAACGGCCAGCCTTGCCCTCCCCACCGCAAATGTCACCCCTTCTTAAAACCCACTAATCTCGGCCTTTCTTGCCTCGCCTCAGCAAGCGCTACGAATCCCAGCTGCGGGACCTGGAGAAGCAGTCAGAGCAGCAGAGGGAAACCCTTGCCCAACTGCAGCAGGAGTTCCAGCGGGCCCAGGCTGCAAAGGCAGGGACTCCTGGGAAGGCCTGACCTTGTGGTGGGGGGCAGTGGGGGGAGGGAATGAGGCAGCTTTCCGGTCTATACTGTAGCAAATAAAATGTGGAAACACCTCACTTGTTCTGACCACTCCAGTCACGACTCCACCCATCCCCTGCCCACTTTCTGGATCCGGAATCTCACTCAGTAGGCCATCTTTCCTTTTTTTTTCCTCGCAAGCCCCATCTGAAAAAGGTCTAGCTCGTTTCTTGGCTGCGTCTACCACTTGGAGTTGCCATACCGTGCTGCAGCTGGTTAGAAGTCTCCGTTTAATTAGGCCCACAATTCTCAAGCCCGACACCCAAGAGGCAATGTGGTGACCACCCCTGCTATGATCAATAGTACTATCTCTTTTTAGTCAGTCTTAGAATTTGGTCATTGCCTCGACCGATTTAATAATCCCAACATAGTGCTACACGTGGTCCTAAGTTCTCAAAGTTCATACGTATGTTGCCCACGAAACTCTTGCTTCCACCTTAGTCCTAAAACTGTTTCCCTAGAAATGTGCATCCAGAGGACTCCATACTGATTTCCTCTGTGAAAAGAGAAACGTAATAATAATGGGCTGGGTTGGAGAGGAGCCAACTGCACGAGAAAACCATGTAACTTGCACCTCATTACAGGGATAGACAGCACCAGGAGGCTTTGCTTCTACCTTCAGCCAACTCCCCACCCCGACTCCTAGCAGCTAGTGGCTGAACATCACATGGGAGAACTCGGGTAGTGTCTCGATTTATTATCTTAGTGTAGTCAGAGTGACAAAACCCTCAGTGTCAGGGAAAAACCCGCCTTGCCACTGACGCCCCCCTGGGGCTCAGAGCCTCCAGGCCTCTCCTTGGCCTTTGGCATGCCAGGCTGTGGTCAGGAATCAGGACTGACCCTTTTGGCCAGCATCAGCTTCACGGATGGTGTGGGGCCGTAGGCATCCAACTTGGTTACCAAGATTGCTCATTTCCACAGCGCTCCAGCTCATGGCTCCTCTGGTAAACCAGTGACACTTCACGGCTCCAGGGTAGCTGGCCACCTTTTAGGATTTCTGTCCCAATGCAAGTGACTGCCAGGTTCCCTGGCTCCCGCATCCGGTATGACCACCCTGTCTCCTGTGAACTGATAGGGCTTCCTCTTCAGAACAGTGCCCGGGCAATCTTCCTCCCCGTGGCCTTGATCCTGGGGAAAGAGCCCCCTCCCCGCTCACTTGGGGGTGTTCCTGAGGCAGAGGGGCCGCTGGCGGCACCCACTGTGGCAGCTGAGGGCCTCCGTCGCCGACGCAGAAGAAAATCGTGTGATGCTCCGTCCATGGCATAGAAGACGTTAGCCGAGGGTGGGATGGTCAGCTCTGTCGGCACAGAGGGTGCGTGTCAGGCACCACACGGTTGTTCCCCGACAACTGCCCAGATGGGGAAGCCCGCTCAGTGGCCCAGCGCTAGTCCCAAATTCCTCCCAAGCTTGCCGCTCTCCAGGGCCTCTGACCTCGCTCCCCGGGCAGCAGCTGCACCAGCTCATACTCTGAAGCCACTGCAGAATCACGATTGTTTTTCTTCAGGACACGGCTAATGACACTTGGGGCCTTGTCCTGGCTGGTCACCTAAGACCAAAAGAACAGTAAGGTGCCCCGCGAGAGCCAGCTCATCCTTCCAACCCCAGCCGCGGACCCCCAACTGGGAAAAACACGACCCGGGCCCAACCCTGTCATCTGGTGGCTTCTGGACCCCGTGTGCCCACCCACACGGCCCAGGGGGACGCGGCTTCCTCCCTGTGGGGAAACGGCTGTGGCTTCTGAAAACGGGACCTGGCCGTCCAGAGTCCAAGCGGCAGCCGCTCACGCACAGCAGACATCCAAGGTCAGATGAAGAACGGGCCTCCCCTCGGGCTGCCCAGACCTCCAGCCTGACCGCAGAGCAGGCCCGGCCGTAGCAGGCCTTCCCGGCAGGCCGGACTCACCAGGATGCTCTTGTAGACACTGCCGTCTGCCCCCAGCTCCATCTGGACGCGGACGATTCGGCAGTCGGAGGCCCCTGGCCCAGCCCCCCCTCCTCCAGAGCCAGTGCCCCTGGGGGTCCCTTCTCCTCCACCGAGGGGGGTGCCACAGGAGGCAGATCGGCGGTGACCTCGGGGAGGCCGCGGAGAGGAGGCTGGAGGAGAGAGGTGGCTGGGGTCGGCGGGACTGTGCAGGGAGGCAGTGTTTTCCAGGGCAGAGTCCAGAGAGGAGACCGATGGCCACTTCACGTGCTGAGGGGACAAACAACATAGGACACAGGGAGGGTGTGGAAGACGCACTCAAGGGTCAAGCTCAGGGCCAAGGTCAGAGGTCAGGAGCAAAACTCACCTGGGCTAGCCGGGTCAGCAGAGGAGCAGGGGCTCCTGGTGCTTCATCTCCCCCAGCACTGGGCCGCCGGTCCCAGGATGCCATGGGGGTGGGGACCCCAACAGAGCCCAGGACCCTAGAGTGGCAGGAGATTGGTAGGGTCAGAGGAAGAATGGCAAGTCCCCAAGAGACCACCCTCAACTGCTGACCCCTCACTCTGTCCACTGCGAGATGACCAGTGTTGGCCGAAGCACCCGTGGGGCAGGCGGGTCACTGGTCCCCGGAGGCTCCACCTCACAGGACACCCGGTGGCTGGGGAGGGGACAATGAGCGGAGATCAGGACATAGCACGCTAACCATCCCCCCTCCCAGTAGGGTCCCAGCCTCCCCGGCGGTCACCTCTGGGCCTCCGTCAGGGGCCGCAGCCTCCGCAGCCACTGCTGGATGTCGGGGTCCGGCCGGAGGGCATAGGCTTGGCACTTGGTCTGCAGCCGCCGCAGTTCAGAAAGGACAGCGAACTCCTAGGGAGACCCCTCATGCTGCAGGAGCCAGCTCTGGGACCCCGGTCTTTGCCCTCCCCCTTTCTTGGGACATGGAATGGGAGGGGGCGGGGCAGCATCCAGCCAGAGTGCTCTCACCTTCCTGCGCTTGTCGAAATTGATGTAGCCATTCTGCAAAGACATGAGAACGAGTGAGAGCCTGAACCCTGCCTCCCGGGCCGCAGAGGACAAGTACACCACCCCAGACACACAGACACACGCCCAAACTCAAACCCCCCCCACCCCCGGCCTCGCCGACTCCCCGTTCCCCCTCCCATCGATCACACCCCAAGCCCTCAACAGGAAATGGTGCCCATTTTGCAGATGAGACATTAAGGCTTGCCCAGGCTCCCCGTATTAGTTCATGTAGCCCCGTCTGTGTTTGGAGCCACTGCACCTGTGCTCGGCTCTTACCACAGTTTGAACCGCCCAGTCACTGAGAGAGAAAGAAGGCTTCCTACTCCCGTAGAGGGACAGTCTTGGAAACCCCCAGGGGCAGTCTACCCTGTCCCGTGGGCTCGCTATGACTCGACTCAGTATTGACTTGATGCCAGTGGGCTTGGTTTTTCTGACTTAGCCTTCATCAGAGCAGGGTGATGTAGTTACCTGTGTCCCCAATCTACAAGTCCCCACAAGTGGCGCGGTCAGCTAAGGATCGGGCTGTTGACGCAAGGCACCCACCAGCCACTCTGAGGAAGAGTGGCTGTCTGCTCTGTCAACATTCACCACCTCAGTCCAGAGTCGCTACCAGGCAGAACCGACTCGACTCGGCGGCAGTGGGTTTAAGGTAGTAAGCAATGGCAGGGCCACTTTGTCGGAACAAGTCCCTGCAGAAGATTCTGCTCCGTTAACTGGAGGGTCAGCCAAAAAAAAAAAGGTGCCCCTCAATGGAGTCCCCCTCAATGGAGTCCCACGGTGACGGCAATCGTGGGCTCAAATCGCCATGTGAGGGTGGTGCAGGACCAGGGGTGTTTCCTTCTGCACAAAAGGTCACCATGAGTCAGAGAAGAGACCGTCTCCGGCTCGAAGGGGGACCCCTGGTGGGGCAGTGGTTAGGCCCTCAGCTGCTAACCCCAAGGTGACGGTTTGAACCTCCCGGCCCCTCCACAGGAGAAAGGACCACGTGCCTTGTTCCGGGAAAGATTACAGCCTAGGGAAGCCCTGGTGGCACTGTGGGTTGCGCACTGGGCTGCTAACCGTAAGGTCATCAGTTCAAACCCACCAGTGGCTCCAAAGGAGACAGGCGAGGCTTTCTGCTCCTGTAAAGCTCCACGGCCTCAGGAATCGAAAGACGCAGTTCTAGGCACCCAACGGGGTTGCTGTGTGGGTGGCAGTTTCATTCAGGTTTTGTTTGAGGAAACCCTACGGGGCACTTATTCTCTGACCTGAAGCCTGGCCTGAGTCGGAACCAGCTTGATGACCCGTAACAATCAGGCACTAACAGCGTATCTCTGGGCGGCACTGATCAGTTGACTACTGATCAGAAAGGCTGACAGATCAAACCCACTCAGACTCAGAGGTGCCTCAGCAGAAAGGTCGGGCAGTCTGCTTCCAAAAGACCACAGCGTTGAGGACCTCCTAGACCCAGCGAGAGTTTATGCCCAAGGCACTGGAGACCCCCAAGAGACACGGGGCCACCGATGGTGACCAGAGGCAAGAATCTGCCCCAGCCTGAGGACGTGATGGTGGGAGAGAGTGATTTAAACCTGACACAGAGAAGGCTTGCCTCTAAAGCTCACCCTGAATTTGGACTTCTCGTCTCCTAATCTGTGAGAAAATAGAGTTGTGAACAGTGAAAAACCAGAAAGTGCTGAGCATCCCGTGGAACGCAGTTCTATTCTGTACAGGTGGGGTCACTATGTCTTGGAAGCAAATTAACACTAACTGGTTTCACTTGGCGTTCGGCTCCAGGGCGGCACGTTTGCTTTTGGAAGGCACATACTGCTTAGGCAGTTTCCCAGCACACGGCCAGACCCCCAGAAATCTGGGCCCATAATCTCCCCGAGTTCTCAGCTGCTCTGTCTCCCAGCTTCCTTCTGACGGGAGGGCTGTGTGGCTCTGAGACCCACTTGTTGCATCTCTCTCTCTCTCTCTCTCTCTCTCTCTCTCACA
>NW_022104553.1:12115904-12118895 GCF_000313985.2 Echinops telfairi
ACACACTCTGAGACCCACTTGTTGCATCACTCACTCACTCACTCACTCACTCACTCACTCACTCACACTCACTCACTCACTCACTCACTCACTCACTCACCTCCAGCTCGTCCTTGGAGGCTGCATCCAGCATCACCAGGTCCTTCAGGAAGGTTCCGAGGTATGGGACGACACCCTGGGGTCAGGAGTCAGGCTCAGACACCCCTGACCGGATGTGCGGGTCCTCCACTCCCCCTGCTACTCCCCTGCCCTCCTGCCTGAGAGGAAATTGGGTTCCATCTCTCAAGCCGCTCCCTCACCCGGCCTTCCCGCCCCAGCACAACCACCCACCGCTGATCACTCACCCCGCCCCGGGAGCCAGACCTCGGGGACTTCTTGGAGCTGGGCTCCAGAGGGGGCTGCAGCTTCCCCTCCTGGTGGTGAGAGAGGACAGGGAAGGAAGGGGCGTGGGGGGGGTGGTGGTGGCCAGGAAGAGCCGGGCACAGCAGGAGCCAGGGTGTACCTGAAGGAGCAGTTCTCGGCTCTGGGAGTAATTATCCTCTTCGGAGAAAATGTGACAGAGTCCGGAAAAGACTCTCAGGCTGTCCCTGGGGGGCGGAGGGTGTGACTGTGCGGCCAGGCCAGGCTCGTCACCTCCTGCCCAGCCCTGGGAGACCCCCAGCCCATCGGGGGCCCCAAGCTATCCACCTGGCTGCTTCCCCCCAGGCTGCCCGAAGCCTGTGGACAGGGCTGGACTGCAGGGCCGACACAACGGCGTAAACAGAAGAGAAGTTTCGGAGGAGGCGGCACTCCTGCAGGGGGGTTCACAAGCCACGTCACAGAGGGGGCCTCTGGCTGGGGGACCCCTCTCCTCACCATGGTCCCCAGCAGGGCAAGCCCTCTTGTGGACCTCTGCCACACGGATCCACTTCTCCAGGAGCCGGGCCCTCTGTGGTGGGCGCAGTGGCCGTACGGTCACCTCCTCAAGCCCCTCTCCGGCCGAGGTGGCCCCCAGGACAGAGCTGACCACTGCCCCTGCCACCTTGTTGAACTGGGTGACAGTGGCCCGGACAGATGGGCAGAGGTGGGAATGTCCCGGCCGGTCTCTGTGACCCCACAGGCCTCCCAGGCACTGAGAGGGGACCAATTTGAGGAACAGCTCCTGCAGGGCAAACGTTAGAAGTTAAAAGTTTGGGGTCAAGGGAAGTCAGCCTTCTAACAGCAGGGGTCAGAGGGTCTCAGATGGCCAAGGAACCAGTGGACATTAAAGTTTGAAAGGGCAGCAACCCAGGGGACCAGGGGAGGCTAGGAGCTGGGGGCAAGGGAGGGGTCTGGACTCAAGGAGGGTTAGTAAGGGGGAGAGGGCATAGGGGTCAGAGATCAGGGTCTCACCGCATCTAGCAGGGTCAGCTGTTCGGCCAAGTGGTCAGCGAGGAACACCAGGACATCCGTGGGGTCAGCAGGGGGGTCGCCGGGGAGGGCCAGGGACTTAGGAAGGTCGGGGGCCTGGGGGTCCACCCGGGACCGGAGTTTGCGGATGAGTTCTGCGCTGCCCCCCCCAGCACCCTCCCCTACTGCATACCCGGTCCGAAGGAAGAAGCTCTCAAGCCGGTCAAGCTGACCCTTGACCTCAGAGCCAAAATCCTCAGGGTGAGAGGCCAGCCAGGTTGACAGGACAGAGATGGCTACCCTGGGGGAAGGGGGATCAGCCAGGGATCAAAGGTCAAACTGCAGCTTGGGCAGAGGGGGTTGAGGGGGTTAAGAATCCGAGGTCACTCACCCTGTTGTCCTCTCGAGTTCATCGGTAGGATGAGACTCAAGGGCTTCCAGCCTGAAGAGAGGAAGAAAATCCTCCTGTCCCCCTTTTCCAAACTCCCTGCGGCCTTGGCCATTTTGGAAGGCTCTAGTGGTCTGGCTCGAAGAGGTCCAGACCCTTCCACGGCCCCTGGTCCCTTATGATCCCTGACCTGTCAGCTATGAGCCCCAGCAGAGCAGGCGTGGAGGTGAAGGCCCGGTGGGTGGCCAGGAAGGTCGGGGTGAAGGTCACGTCAGCCCCTGAAGTCCGGGCATCCAGCAGATGTCTGACCAGGGCCTGCAGAGTGCCGGCCCGGAGACGTCGGGAGGCACGCGGGGGAGGTGTGGGGGCCTAGGAGAGAGAGCGCCAATCACTGAGCTTTCCCTCGCCCCAGACCTAGGCCATGGACCAGAACTGCTCAGGAGAGATTCAGAGAGGCCAACACACTTGGCCGAAGCCCCACAGCAGAGTGCAGCTCTCCAGATGTCTGGCCTGGCGTCCTGCAAGCGCAACAGGGAGGTGAGGAGTCGGAGGTAAGAACTCAAAGTCATGCTCTCACCAAGGGTGCAAGAGGCCGGTATTGGCGGCTCGAGACCGTGAAGGTGGAATCTTCCTCTTCCTCATCCCAGACAGACACTGGGGCCTAGAGGAACAAGGAAGAGGTCAGACAACACCACACCATCCCCCCAACTCCCCATCCTCACCCGCAGGCCCATCCCCCTCTGTACCCTCACCTGCGATGGTGGGGGGCAGTACCAGCGTGTGCGAGGGGTTGGGGGGGCTGGTGGCCCCAGGTCTCCCCCACTGGGGCCCAGACAGCCTCCCCCTAGCTGTCTAAGGGCCCGATGGAGTCGATGGGGTTGCAGTGGGGGGGTGCTCGACCTATAGGAATGCTGATCCCAGAGACCCCCAGATCTGCTTCCCCCCAGAGCTGAACCCCAACACAATGGAGAAGCAGGTTGCAAAGGCCAGGAGGGAAAAGCGAAGGTGGGTGAGCGCCACAGGCAGAGACTTACAGAAGCCGAAACCTGGGCAGAGGCACGGCAAAGGCTCCGCCTCCCCCGACCCACCCAGGGAGGGGCCCAAGCCCAAGAATCAGCCCTGCTCCTGGACGCCCTTGTCCCAACGTTCCTCAGGTGGGGACCCCACTCTCTGGCAAGGTTCTGGGGGTTTCCACCTAAAGTGGCGGCTCCAATCCCAGCACAGGAAGAAGGGGA
>NW_022104553.1:12119066-12136821 GCF_000313985.2 Echinops telfairi
GCCCTGCCAGTCCCTGTGACCTCACCCAGCCTCTGGGCTTAGGTGTCCAGGGCCTTGGGCCCCAAATCCAGTGCCTGGCTTCTCCTGAGGCCCCAAACTCGGCTCCTGGCCATTGCTAATTAGTCCCAGGCGAACGTGTCCACCCCTCAGTAGGCTGGGATGTGTCCCTCCAAGTTCCAGAACCTCAACTTCCGGGGGGAGGGGTGGCGTGGCCTCCACGCAACACCTGAGTGTGCGTTGGGCGGTGGGTGGGGGGCGGGCGCGAGGAGGGGCCACGAAATCTCAGGGTTCCCTCCCAATCCCAGAGTCCGAGGAGCTGGTTACTGTGGAGACAAGCCCCTCCCCTCCAAACAAGAAGCAGGAGGGAGTCGGGGAGAGGCAGGCACAGTCAGGCCTGGGCTGACGGGCGCGGCCTGCAGCGACCCCAACCCCGTGGCCCCCCGGCGGGAAGGCGGCGGCAGGCTCCTGCGGGCAGCTCCTGAGTCACCCCGACACAGGGACGCCCTGCAGCAGGGAGGTCGAGGCGAGGAGGAAGAGAGGTGCAAAGGCACCGACGGGGGCAGGGGGCGAGGCGCTCGAGCTCCACTGGTCCCCTACCTCCTGCCAACCGCGCCTCACCTCTTCCTCCTCCTCCTCCGCTTCCTCCTGCCCCCCGCCCACGCCTTGGGCCCCAGGAACCCCATCTTCTTCGGGGTCCCGGCTCCGGAAGCTGCTCAGCACGACTCCCCCGGGGGGGCCCGAGTCCAAGAGCAGCCGCAGGGGCCGCGGGAGCATGGCCGGGGGAGGAATCAGCGTGGCTGGGCCATGGGGCGCCTGGGGAGAGACGGGGGGGGGTGCAGGGTGGTCAAGCGAGGGAGGGGTGCGTGGGTGCCCGAGTCACCGGCCAGGAGCGGGGGAAGGGCAACACCGGGTGGGACATGGGGGCCCTGTTGCATTTGGGGGGTGCGGGTCGGGGGCGGTCGAAGGGTGCTCCGGCTCTGACCTGCTCGGGAGGGGCGGGGGGCGGCGCGGACCCCGGGCGCTGGTTCCCGTCGGTCTCCGGGCCCAGGCCGAATCCCCTCCCCGGCTTCTCCGCGCCCTCCCGGCCCTCCCGCCCTTTCCGCTCCCCCCTGCGTCCGCCCGCGCCGCGAGCGGGAGCCAAAAGGGGAAGGAAGTGAGGACGGGAGCCAGGACGGCGGACTCGGGAACAGCCGGGGCCGCGTCCCGGAGCGCGGGTGCCCGGCCCTGCGGCCTCCGCCTCGGGGGGTCGCGGAGCCCCCCTCTGACGTGGGGACAGTGATTCCAGGCGCCCAGGCCACGCGGGGGCAGGAGCGGGGTGTAACATCCCCGCCCTCCAAGGGCCAGGCTGAAACTCCCGCGGAGAAGCGCTGTCGGCGGACAGGGACCCCGCTACCCCGCCCCCGCGGCGTGACTCTGGCCAAGCCCACCCGCGCGAGGAGCGGGCCGAATCCAGCCCGGGCTTTCCAAGAAGCCCGTGGGCCCCGCCTCCTCGCGGGGGGCGGGACCGGAAGCCACCACTTCCGGTTCCGGAGTCAGTGGTCCTGGGTTTCCGGCACTCCGAGGCCGGGATCTCGGTTTCCGGTGGGCATCCTGGGGGACCCTTAAGCTTGGTGGCGCCCTTCGTGGATTGCTTCGAAAGGAATGGGGGTTGCGCCGCGGGGACATTGAGGGGTTGGGGCTATTGGGAGTGGCCAGCGGTGACCGGAAGAAGTGTGCTTGGAAAAGGGGGGTTCTGGGAAAAGGAGAGGCCCCGGTGGAAGCACTGGTGGACAGTTTTATTCCCGCACGATTAGACCCGCTCCCCCCGTCGTCCCGGCCGGCCGTCCTGCCCTTCGGAGGTCCACAACCCGGGCGGCCGGTTCACCCGACATTCAGCGGTCATTTGAGGGGCGCCCTCCAGTGGACGCTGCGATCCGTGCAGGCGTGGGGTTACAACGGTGGACAGCCAAGCTCCCTGCCCTTGAGGACCCGACTGACCCGGGAGGGAATGCAAGGATTCACGCAACCACTTAAATACAACCACGTTGAACCACACGAGAGGGACACGAGGCGGCCCACGGAGAGTGACGGGGCTCGCCTAGTCAGGGACCCAGGGTGGGCGAGGGTGGACCAAGCAGAAGGGCCGAGTGGAGGGAAGAGGGCTTTGGGTGTGACAGCGTTGCGAGGAGGGCTGAGAGGCACCAGGTGGGGCTGGAGAGGTAGCCTAGGGCCCGGAGAGCCGGGAACACGGGGGCCCCGGAGCCCAGGCAGAAAGGGTTCTCAAGTGTGACCCTGACTGGGGCTGGGGTGGGGGAGTGGTGGGGTGTTTCTAAGAGGATTGCATGGGATAAGTGGGGTCGATACGAGTTTTCATAACGACACTGGGGTGTTATTTCCCGTTAGCGCTCTCATTCTGTAAGGGTGTGCTGTAGCGTTTTCTAGAAGAGACATAGTATTGACATCGCACTCACACTTAATGGAAGATGTGTGCATTTGTAGCCTCGTGTGTCCATTTTCCCCTTAATATTCATTTCTAATAGAGTTAACGGCCAGTCGTTAGAACGCACAGGCAAAAGTTCTTTAGGGACCTCGGTTAATGTTCAAGAGGCCAAAAAGTTTGGCAACTACCCCCCTAGAGTTCTAAAGTGAATGTTGTAAGACTTGTGGCTTTAAAGGAAGATTCTAATGACTGGGTGGGGAATGAGTTGGAAGGAGGAGGAGCTATTGAGGGGACACAATTTGGCGGCCCTGCTGCAGCTGCTCAGGCCAGAGATGACGTTGGCTTCGGCAGGGTGCTGGTGCTGAGAAAGCCCTCACTGTGCTTTCTGGAACAAGAAGGAAGCAGGTGAGGAATTCAGCATTTGGGGGGTGGGATGAAACATTCAGAATCAACTCGGAAAGACGAACCTTCACAGGTACAGGGGGTGGAGGAATGGCCCGGCTACCTTGCTCTGGGCTTTCTGCCTGCTAGACGCTGTGCTGAGTGCGTTATTGTTTTGAGTTTATTTTGACCCAGCGAACTAGATGACAGGGTAGAACTGATAGGGTTCTCGAGGGTGTAACTTTAGGGGGTCAGCGCACCAGGACCAAACCCCAACTTTTCCATTCACAGCTTAACCCTGTGGCACCAGTGACCGTGTGAGGTTGGGCTACCCACCATGCTAAGAAACCATCACCTACCTGGGGAGATTGAGCATTGGAAACATGGCTAGTCTGAATTGAGATGTGGCCAAAGGTCCTAAATTGAAACTGGTGTTTTGAGGATTGAGTGCTGAAGACGTCTATGATTTCTTATACTGATTACACATTGAGATAATATTTTAGATTCTATAGTTGGAGTTGAATGTGTTAGTATCAGTTCATCTGTTTCTTTTAATGTTTTTCTTGATTATTTTAATTGGCGTTGTATTCCTATTATACTCCTCCCTCCTTAAAAAAAATAAAGCACCTAGTCGATTTCAGCCCACAGCGACCGAATCAGGACAAGTAGAACTGCCCCTGTGGATTTCCAAGATTCTAAGAAGCCCCATCTTTCTCCTGAGCGGCTGGTAGTTTCAAACTGGTGATCTAGTGATCACAGCCACTACACAAACCAAACTCACTGCCATTGAGTCATTGCTGACTCACAGTGACCCCCTGTAGGTTTCTGAGACTAACTGTTTTTAGGGGAGTAGAAAGTCCAGTCTTTCTCCCAAGGAGCTGCTGGTGGTTTTGAACTGCCAACCATGCGGATCGCAGCCCAATGCCTAACCACGACACCACCAGGGCTCCTTATGAGACAGCTTCACCTAAATAATACCTGTGCTCCTCGTGCGATGACCTGCCCAAGAGACTGAAATGTAGGTTACGGAGCTTGTTCAAGGGGTCCTATAGTTTAAGAATCTAAGCGGCTGGAGTGTGAGAATTCTAAGCGTGTTTACTCCCCACCCTACTAGCAGCCTCCTCCCATGAGTGACCAGTTGGGGGACGAGCTATGGTGATAAAGGAAAATGATGAGTTGTTACCTTTTCCTCTGACTTGGAAGTGGACAGGTGGGCAGCTGTAGAGAGAGATTGAGAAAGGATGGGATAGAGTGAGGGTCTTCTGGGAACAGGTAGAATTGTCCTGGGGGTGGGGTCAAACTCACCAAGCCAGCCCAATGTCCTAATGAGGCCGAGGAGGAGGAAGGCTGAGAGGAAGAGCCCCATGCTGTCCTCCAGGGAGGGCCCGGAGAGGCCTGGAAGGAAGAGGGGTGGCACTGAGCTTCCGGCAGGCCCGCCCCACCTGCACGGGGCTGTGGTATTCCTGCATCTTACCTGCCACTTCCAGGGTCACTTCTGCGCTGCGCCCTGAGACCGGCAGGCTGGGGTGGTGGATACGACAGGCGTAGCGCATCTGATGCTGCTCAGTGGTGACGGGGGCTGGCTGGAGGTGCCCCGAGAGGCTGACAGAGCCATCAGAATGGTGGCGCAGGGTGGAGAGCCACTTCTGCCCCACAGCCTCCTGAAAGCCACCCTCCGGACCCCCTCGGGTCTCCCACTCTATCTCTAGGCCCTCGGAGGGGTAGAAGTGGGACGCAAGGCAGACCAATGTCGGGGGGGCCTCTCCAGGGGCAGCCCAGACGAGGGGTGCTGGCGTCAGGGACACTTTAGGGGGTTCTAAGGAAAGAGTAGGAAACAGGGTAATCATTCACACTCTTCCCCCCTCAAAGACATTCAGCTTCCCTTCTGGATGTCCCAGAACTACGGGTGGGGGTGGGGGTGCGGGGAGAGCTTGTGTTTCCGCTCCCAGGATGCTGGGACAGGAAGTCCACTGTCTCCCCTTCGCCACAAGCACCATAATAAAGCAGCTCAGAGGCCCAGTGACCCTCTCCCTCTCCACGGCCAAGAGCCCCACCCTCACTCACTCAAGCACCCCATCCTCCATCCCCATCCCTCTCTTAGGCAGCCTCCAGCCCCAGTGCCCAGCCTTTACCCATGGGGACTCCCCACTCACTGTACACAGTAAGCTCCAGGGTGACCTGCCCTTGCAGGTATGGCAGGTGGACAACGGCCAGATAGGCGCCCTCCTGGGTGGGTCGCACTGCAGGCAGCCGGAGGGTGCCATTCCCGGTCCATGGGCCCCATGGCTCACTGTCATCCCACGAAGCAAAAGTCACTGCCCCGTCTCGGGCCGCTGGCACCTGCCCATTCAGCCCTGGGGTTGCGGCCAGGAGCAAGTGCCCCTTACCCTGGTACTGGTGTCGCCACTCCAGCCCGAAAGGCGGGGGGCCTAGGGCCAGGGATGCTGCAGCCTCGGGGGTGGGGGGCACATAGGTAAAGCTCAAGTCCAGCAAGGCATCCTGACCCAGTCGGATCCGAGGCGCAGGGGTGTGCGTGAGGACAGTCAGCACGGCTGGAGAGGGAGGGCAGGGGAGGAGGAGGGAGGAAAAACAGAGAAATGAAGCTATTGGAGGGCTCAGCTCTAATTTTACCCACTCCACAGAAACCTCCCCCCCAGCCCTCAGGAAACTCCCCCGCTGTGCTGGCACCTGGTCTGGCAGGGGCGTGAGTGAAGGGGTAAAGTGGTGACCAGGGGCAGGTAGTGGGCGTTGTCAAAGAGCTGGAAAGGGCTCAGTGCTTGGTATGAAGGTGAGGTTTCTGCCAAAAAAGCAGCCCTGGTCGTGCTGGGCTGCTGGCCACAAGGTCAGTAGTTCAAAACCATCAGTCGCTCCGTGGGAGAAAGATGAAGCTTTCTACTCCCGTAAAGAGTTACCGTCTCGGAAATCCACAAAGGGCAGTGCTACTCTGCCCTATCGCAGCACTCTGAATCAGACTCAGCTCGACGGCAGGGAGTTTGGTGTTTTGAGTTCTGCCAAAGGGGTTGGTTTTTTCTTTCCCTTGTGCTGCAGTGCTTTGCCGAATCCGTACAAGGTGTTTCTGTCCCATCCCGGATTGCTTTTTGTTGTTTCTGTTTGCTCCTCCACAGTAATAGCTCTTGGCGGCTGCTCAGAACACACAGCCCACGTGAACCCAGCGGACAGGGGGATCCGAGGCATTCTTGATCCAGGCTGAGCCAATTCCGTCTCCAGACGCACCACCTTGAAGAGCCAGGCCTACCTTAGTGGCTGATGAAGGCAGGGGTGACCTCTGACCCTCAGTCCTACCAGGCTCTCCTTATTGGTGTTGCATGCATTAGCTATGGAAGATCCAGGCTCCGGCCTAGACTCGAGTACAGGTCCCAATGCTCTACTGAGGCCGTGTCGTGCAATGGTGAGGTGCCTAGAGCCTGGTTATCTTTGTTCAACCCCCCACTTGGCAATTACCAACTAATTGGCCAAGTCCATTAACTTGGACCAGTTACTATGTCTTCCCATGGCTCAGCTTCTCAGTCTCTACAAGATAACGGCTTCATGGGGTTCCGGTGAAGGTGAGATCCTGTAACGCCTCTTGCTATCCAAAGCTTGCCAGGCTCCGGATTCTAGACAACAAACGCACCTCTCCAGGTCCTGCCTGGAGCAAAGGGAGCCTGCCACACTGACCATGCCCCCACCTCAACATAGTCTCCGCGACATCTCCACTCTGTCGCAGTGCCTACCTGCTTTGCCTGGACGGACCCCCACTGGCCCAAGGTAAGCACTTGAAGTCACCCAGGCTCCTTCTAATGAATCTTCTAGCAAATATTTATCAAGCCCCTGGAATGTTCAAGATGCATTGCTAGCGGATCGACAGGCGGTCTCTGCCCTCAAGTTGCTTGTAGTCCAGTGAGGAGACAGACAAGTGTATCAGGCCTTAAATTCCAAGCATTGGTTTTCCCGAAGGCTTTGGTTTACGGTAAGAAATCTATTTTGAGTCTCCACACACATGCCGCTTCCATGGAGTGCTTTCTGACCACTGGCAATGTAAAAAGCATTTTGCCTCCGGCAGAGTGCGTTTCAAAGTGGCTTGCTGCCATTGCCCTGGCTGGCCCGGGGACGGGCAGTCTGGCCCTCAGGGATTTGCCTGTGCACACCCTTGATGGGAATTGGAACATGGGTACCTCCTGCTTATGGGTCATGCCCCCTCCTCCCCAGAACCAATCCCATAAACTTTTTCTACTCTGCAATACTGTGTCCCAACCATAGTCCCTTGCCCATTTCTATAGTCCCACCCGCCACTGTGATGAGTGGATCCGCAGCCAGTCGTGATTGCTGGCCATTCCCCTTTCTCGTCATTGCTTCATAGCCTAGCTCCATGCTTGTGAACCCTTCGGACCCCATGAGGACCTCATACTGAAGAGCCCCCTCATCCCAGTGATTTGCATTTTTTCTTTGTCCTTTTAAGATTTAATAAAGGGGTCTCTATAAAATATATTAGGATTTGGGGCTTACTCCCACCCCCACCCCCAAGGACAGTCCTTTTTGGGTCTTAACATAGTTCAGGCTCCACTTGAGTTCTTTCTGGCCACTCACCTAGCAACAGAAGGCTCAGGGAGGTGGCCCTTTGCTCCAAGGCAGCAGTTCTCAACCTGTGGGTCCTGACCCCTTTGAGGGGGTCAAACGACCCTTTCACAGGGGTCGCCCGATTCATAACAGTAGCAAAATGACAGTGATGAAGTAGCAACAAAAATAGTTTTATGGTTGGGGGGTCACCACAACATGAGGAACTATAGTAAAGGGCCACAGCATTAGGAAGGTTGAGAACTACTGCTCTAAGGTTTACATGGAGAACCCAGAATTTGCCTGAGTGTCTCCTTAATAATTTAAGGGAAATAACATCATAATACCTAGTTTGGGTTAAAAGTTGGGGTCCTGGTGGCATGATTCAATGACTACAGTATGGATTAACAGCTATGAAAAGAAAACCAGTCCCTCACAACTGGACCAAGAAACAGCATCGTGATTAACAAAGAAAAGCTGGATGCTGTCAAGGATCTCATTTTACTTGGCTCCACAATCAACACTCCTGGAAGCAGCAGTCAGGAAATCAGACAAGGCATTTCATTGGGGAAATCTGCTGTACAGGCTTTTTTAAAGTATCGAAGCGCAAAGGTAGGTATCACTTGAGGGTTAAGGTCCGCCTGACCCCAGCTGTGGTATTTTCAGTTGCCTTACATGCATGCGACAGCACGTCGGAGATCTGATACATTTGATTGATGGTGTAGGCGAAGGATATTGAAAACACTATAGACTTCCAGGAGAACGAACACATGTGTCTTGGAATAAGTATCGCCAGAATGTTCCTGAAGGGCTACAACCGCAAGATCCGTCCAACATACTTTGGAAATGTTATCAGGAGGAATAGTCCCTTAAAAAGGTCATCTTGCTTAGGAGAGGGACAGTGGAAAAGAGAAAGCCCCTTGCGAGAGTTGGGTTTGGGGTCAACTTGACAGGGCAAGGAATCTCAGTGGCATTTAAGACCTAGTAATCTACATGATGTCGTCCAACACATTTAATCAGCTCCAGAAGGGGGTCTGCTGAGAGCAGATGATCAGCTGTGAAAAGAATAGGGTGAAACTCAATCTCCCTACGTAGGTGACAGCCTTGATGCATCTGAAAGGACATGTTCTCAGGGGGATGTGTGAACCTACTTCCTATATACGTGGATGCAGTGGGAAAGCTTGCTTGCTTCTTGCTGGGTCTGGATGCTGCATCTGGCTCATCCATCTCTGGTTCTTAAGATTTGAGCCAATGGGCTGTCATATTGCCAGCCAACCTGGGGAGTTGTCAGGGTCTTTCTCTCTGAACTTTCCACCTTGGATTCCTACACCTCTCCTGTCACAAGCCTGACCTACTGATCTAGGATTCACCCACCTCTGTGGCCCCCAGGCAGTGGTGACCTTGGGTTCATCAGCCCCCGAAGCTACATGAGTCCGGAGAAGCCTGTAGCTTAAGACCGGACTCACCGCGTTGGAATCTGCCTGGGCTTGAATGTCTCCAGTTGTACAAAAGTGTGAGCCATTTTCCTGATACCAATCTTCCCCTGTACACACATATCTAAATGTCCCCGGCTTTGCTCTTTAGAGAACCCAGCCTAAGACAGCCCTCAGGAAGATGCGTCGGCCCTTTCCTATGGAGGCTGCTTGGAGTCGGCTCTTGGGTCTCAGGGACCCGAAAATTGGGTGGCTCATCGCACCCCGGAAACTGCGCCCAGTGGCTTTGGCGCTGTCACCATACCACAAAACAAGCATATGGAATCTCACCGTAAACGCCATGGGCATCGCTTGGCTTACCAAGAGAGAAAGAGATAGAAGGAAAGTCAAGAGGCTCATGAACGTTCAAAGAAGGCAGAAAAGATGATTGGCCTGAAGGCCAAGCTCTACCATAGGCAGCTGAGAAAATACAAACAAAAAAGACTATCAAAATGTATGAAAAGAGGAACACCAAACAAGAATGACGAGAAGACCCCACAGGGAGCAGTGCCTGCCTCTCTGCTGCACAGGGAGGGACAGTCTCGAGCTAAAGTCCTGTCCAATATGATCAAACGAAACCGAAACGAGAAAGCGGGGAAAGTGGAAGTCCCTCTGCCCAAAGTCCATGCCCAAGGGGTGACTGAAACACTAAACGTGATCCGAACAGGAAAGAGAAAAAAGGAGACAGGGAACAGGATGGTTACTAAAGTCTGCTTGAGGGGGGAGGGGAGCTCTACACGGAAACCACCAAACTGAATGACCCATTGACCCACGAGTGGGCTTACGTTTCAAGAAGGCACATGCTCCTTGCATCCTGAACATAAAGCCACCTTCTGCTTCCCAATGCGCGGTGGAAAGCAGAACCCCTCGTCCCCACTGTCCACAACGTTGGGTGTTGTTCCCAAAGGGGGACGGTCATTGAAGGGAGTGTGAGCGAACTGGGCCTGGTGACCAAGGAGGCCCGGTGCTGTGGGGAAATGTGCCCAGGTGCCCAACACTCCCGAAAACATGGCCCCACAGAGGCGGTCCTACTGGTTTGATGGCACGCTCATACAAGGAGCCCCCTGTGTGTGTGAGGATGACACATGAACCAGGAGACCCCCATGATGACCGTGTTTCTGAATCCCACCAACAGTTTACCTGACTGACATCAGCAAGAGAACTATGGATTCAAAAAAGAGCAAAACATTAAAATGGCCTCGTTGTACAAAAAAAAAAAAGAAGGATCAATATAGTGACTGTGACAATGGACTTATCCTAACAACAACATACCTGTGGGTATGCAGTCAGTCGTCCGTGAGCTGGGTGAAGGTGGAATGTATATTGAGTACTTAACTAGAGGTGATACTCAAGTTCCACCTTTATCCCTCCTAGGCAAGTCGATCGATGCCTTCACTGCCTTACTGAAGTCACCCCTTACCTCTTGCAAGAGAGAAAAGGAGAGAGAAGGGGAGACCAGACTACCACCAAGAAGAAAAGGGAGATGTGGAGCATATCATTTGGCCCCAGCAAGTGGCCCTGCATGCACTGGGAGACGCCCGGACCCAGGAGGGAGTGAGCTAGCACACTAGAGAACAGTGTAAAATGGCAAGAAGCTGCCATTGATTTCAAAGGCAGCATCTGCCCCAGAATGACACTCAGCAGGCAGGAAGGGATAAGGAAGAAGGATGAAGGAAATGGTCCCCGTTTGCTCTGTAAGCTTTCCCATCAGTGTGCACGCACACAGGTAGCAGCAGCAGCTGACCAGCAGGAGGCAGCACCGTGGGCTTCCTGACCCTCGGTGAGAAAGCTGAGCACCTGGGTGCAGGAAGCTTGCTGGAAGAGTGCAGGGCGGAGGCCAAGGACCACCCAAGAGTACCTGTGGGGCATGGCTGAGGAGATGCTGTGCTGACCAAAGAAGAAGCTCCTCAATCGTTTCTGATCCCAAATTGTAATCTATTGCTTCTCTAGTAAATCCCATAATCGTGAGAATTGCCTGTGAGTTCTGGTGGCCATTACAATGAATTGTCACACCCAGTAGAGAGGCTGAGAGTCGTGGGGGAGGGACGACTTGTATTACCTCACTACCATCTGCCAGGGTCGGTAAAAAGTGCTGGAGCGTGGGGGTCTGTCTAAGCTCTACTTCATAGGAATCAGCCTTGGTTGATCTTGATTCTCCTTCCCTTTTGTGAAGTTAAAGGTCAGGTGCACCTACCATACCATGAGTGCACCTCCTCTCTGGTCTTGCTAGCCTGTTTCTCTTCCCCTTAATCCACCCTCCACATGGAAGTCACGGTAGCTAGAGCGCTGACCAGACCACTTGCCTGTCTAAAAAAATCTCTCAGCTACCTAGCTAGATGGTGTAGGCTTTCCTACCTCTGCTCCTTACAGGCTGTGTGTTATTGGGCAAGTCACTAAACTGCTCTGTGAGTCCATTTTATTAATTTGTAAAACGGGGATAAAACCAGCGCCATCAAGTTGATTCCTCCTCATAGCAACCCTAAAGGGTGGAGTAGAACGACCCCTTAGGGCGTCCACAGCCATAAAACTTTACAGAAGCAGACTGTCCTGGCTGTCTCTAGTGGAGTGGCTGGTGGATTCAAACCATTGGGGTTTCGGCAAACAGCTGAGCATTGTAACCACTGTATCATTTTCTCCCAAACATCTAAGTACTCAGTGTCCTTCAGCTTAGTTCTACCTCTCATCCCAGAGGTGCCTGGACACTCCAGGTAATAGCAGTCTCTTTTCTTTTGTGAGGAGGCCGAGTGGTTGGGCTGCAATCCACATGGTGGGCAGTTCAAAACCACTCGCAGCTCCTCTGGAGGAAGACTGGACTTTCTACTCCCATGAACAGTTCCAGTCTCGGAAACCCACAGGGGGTCGCTAGGAGTCACCATTGACTCAGTGGCAGTGAGTTTTGAGAGAGTTTTTCTTTTGTGACAATGTTGCCTGTAATCCTGGATACTTGGCCTACAAAGTTAAGCCTTTCGCAACTTCATGGGATGGTCTAGCAGTTTTAAAACAGCATGCAGTTCCACTTCGTGTCTAAGGAAACCTAGGCATAGTCTTGAAGATTGTTAAATGCAGTCCACAAAATTAAACAAAACCTAGAGGTTTCACAGTCTAATCTTTAAGCTAACAGTAATTAATAGGAGAGTATGGGATATTGGAAGCAATTTTAGACCTGCATCCTATAAACTGTGCTTTGCGAAGATGCAAAGGTAACTATGACAGGGCCAGAATCGTAAGGACGCCTTTCACGTTAATTTTTGTAGCATGGATAAAAAGATTTTTGCTTTCCCGTCTGTTAAAAAGGTGAGTAATACCTATTATAAAGTATCAATGAAAAAAATGTAATCCAAATCTAATCAAGTTTCTAAATGCAAACTACCAAGAAGCCAACATCAAACCCACTGTCGACGAGAGTTGATTCCAACTCGCAGAGAAAGTTTACAGGAAATGTAGGAGCAAAGTCAAGGGCACCATAAGGACACAAAAGTGGAAAACGGACAGTGTAAGACACGAAATAATAACAATAATATATCATCGATCAAGGACTCACGAGGGCGGGGACAAAGAGGAGCTGACCCCAAGGGTTCAAGTAGAAAGAAAATGTTATTTATTCCTTGCCATTGAGTGAATTCCGACTCACAGTGACCCTACAGGACGGAGTAGAACTGCCCCTGTGGGGTTCCCAGACTGTGACTCTTTACAAGGGCGGGGCCTCCCTTAGTTTGCTAGATGACTAATTTGCAGCCAGAACTGAGAACTACTGAGCCTTACCGTATTCTTGGTGTGAATAGATAGGTATTGAAACAGCGAATAAATGAACACAGTACCTCTGTTGACAGTTACAATGGCAGGTAGATGGGAAACAGTGAGGCCGTGTTACACATGGATAAACAGAGGCATTATACCCCTACCTACTGGGGCATAATCCAGAGAAGGCTCTGTGGTCCCTGCTCCCGCCCAGGGGGGCTCAGGGTTTCAGGTGGGCGGTGTAGGCAGAAGTGAGGGCAGCAAAGTGTGTGCCACCTTCCCCTTCCCTGATCCTGGGGGGTCACTGTCTCTTAGATGGCAAGGAGAGGGTACGGGGCCAAGGGAGGCGCAGGGGCTTGGTTGGGGTTGACCTGTCAGCCTGAATTTAAAATTGTGTAAGACTGAGTGAAGTCCAGGACTCTTCCCAGACCATGCCCACCACTGTTGGCTGTGAGGAGAGCCCCTACGTGTCCGGGTCAGACCGGCTCTATTCTTGCTTTAATGGCCTTTTGTCTTCGCTTGCCCCAACCTAGCCAAGGGCCCGCCCGCCCCATCTGTGCGCCTCAAACCGCTTCGCACGGTACGATAAGCGGTCCTTGCCGTGTCTTACGTCCACCCCAGTTGGGTGACCACGAAGAGGCTGTGCATCGTCTCGCGCCGCAGCGGGGGCGTTGCAAGGTAGCGTGCCAGTGGATTTGCTCGGCTAACTGCTGCAGGAGGCCGGTGTGGGTGCCCGACCAGGTGAACCTGAGACCGCGGGAAATAGTGCCTGCTTCTAAGCCCCGCCCAGCCCCGCCCCCACTCTACCTGGGCCGGCGTCCCCCAAAGCCCCGCCCCACGGCGCGCCTGAAAGCTCCGCCCCCAAAACTAACCTCCCACTAGGGTGGCCCCGGTTTCACTGGGTGCGGAAGAGAAGTGGAAGGACAGACAGAGCGTCCAACGTCTCACCTAGCAGACTCGTGCAGCGAAACTGAGTCCTGACCGGGGAAATGACTCGCTCAAGTGCACACAGCTCGTTACCAGCACATCTGGACCCGAGACGCTGCGCATCCGTCCTCACCTGCCCTCCCCACCTACCTGTTGCCTTGGTGATGAGACCCGCCTCCGGCTCCGGCTCCGGCTGCAGGAGGCTGGAGAGGCTCAGGACCCGGCTGGACACGCTGACCATGAGCCAAGGCCCGTCCAGGGACCGCGGGCAGCTGCGCTCCGGGGTCAGGCCTCTGGCCCAGTTGGCAGAGGCGGGCAGCGGGGCGTAGCGGCTCATCTCGCAGTGCGGCGCCGGGGCGCCCCGCGGGTAGCGCCGGAAAGCGGCCTGGAGGGTCCCCGCAGGGTCTGTGAGTGCAGAGGAGGCGGCTCGAGTCCCGGGACCGACCGCGCGGAGAGGGGCGGGGTGGGCAGGGCCGGGTAATCTCCAGAGCACAGGCTATGGGGGCCGGGGACGTTTGGAGGTGGTCGGGCGCATTTTGCAGAGGGGGGGCCGACTTCGGGGCGAATCCCGGAAGACTCACCGTGCACACGGAGGTAGAGCTGGGGATCGAGGTCGGGCCGGGGCGGAGGCCCCCCGGGGCCCTGGCGCAGCAGCAGGGCGGCGGGTTTCTTGGACAGGCCGCCGCCACCCACATCCTCCACGAGCCAGCACTCAAGCACCCCGGGCCCGGCCGAGATGGCAGTCGCCAGGCCTGGGAGAGGGTGCGCGCGTGAGGCGGCGGCTGGGAAGGTCCGCACCCCCGCACCCCACCCCCGGCGTCGCCTGGGAGACCGCCCTCACTCCCCCGTTCTTGGGCAGGACAGAGTGGGGCTCGCTCACCCAAAGCCACAGAGAGGAGCAGGGACCCGAGCTTCATGGCGCTGCTCGCTTCAGCCCTGAAGTCTCCTCTTCCCCCTTTTACTTTCACTTTCTTCCTTAGTCAGCGAGGGGAAATCCCGGCTTAGACGACAGGGTGTGGGAGACAGGTGCCCGCCACCCTGGCCAGGCAAGGATCCAGGAACACCCCCTACAGTTGTCAGGGCACCCCCGCCCCCTGGGCCACCCAGCCCCATGCTCCCCCCGCCCCACTCCCTTGCATGCCCCTCCCTGGGGATATTTGTCCTCCTTTCCCCCACTTGTACCTGGTCCCCAGCAAAGACGTACAGGGCTTGTCAGGAAGTCATGTGAAATGATCAATAAATATTTTAATCACCGTTAAAAAAAATAAGATTTAAAATAAAAACCTTGTACTCCTACACTACTTCCTCCCTCCTTGTCTCCCCCCTCCCTCCCCTGAGAACCGAATTGGGGAACCCTCTGGGGATGGGGGGAGGGACGAGAGGGCTTGAGTAGAGATGGGGGGGGCTCCTCCTATGGGAGCGAGAGGTTCTAGGACAAGGATGGGGCTCGATGGGCTGGTCTCCACACAACACGAACACAGATGTCTGGCACAGACAACCACCGCACTCCAGCCCCCTACACCTCGCCCCACTCTGTGGAGCGGGGCCTTCGGTGTGCCCAGGTGAGGGGAAGGAAGGGCTGAGTTCTGGGGGTGACTTGTCCAGAGCAGAGGATGGCTGAGAGTGGAATGGGCGGATGTTGGTAATAGTGACCTTGGTCCTCCCGCCTGGGTATATACAAGTGAGTATATACAAGTCCATCGAGAGAAGGAAGCCGATGGGAGACCACCTGGGACCCTACCTCGTCCTTCCTATTCCCTCTCCCCAAAGCTAACCCCGATAGCTCTGCCCCCTCAGTTTGCCCCTCCGCCGCCACTGAAGCCCATCTCCACCTTGTGGACACTAGTAGGGGACCAGACCCTTGGGCTGGGAGGGGGCGTGGCCCCACTCGTCTCGTCACCACTCCCCCCGCCCACCCGGTGGGACTCTCGCTTGGGCTGCATGGCTGGCCCTGTGGGTGGCCCAGGCCCCGCCCCGCCCCCTGGCCCGCCCCCGCCCAGGCGATGCCACCTCTCGCAGTGACCCCGGTGGCGCATGAAGCTGTCGCGCCACATGAACTTCTTGGCGCAGACGCCGCACTCGTAGGGCTTGAGGCCCGTGTGGGTTTTCATGTGCTCGGTCAGGTGGTGCTTCATCTTGAACTTCTTGCTGCACACGGGGCAGTCGAAGGGCCGCAGGTTGAGGTGCATGTTCACGTGGCGGTCCCGCATGCTCTTGTGTGAGAAAGCCTTCCCACAGTGGCACAGAAAGATCTTATTCCCATCTCCGCCACCTGGACCCCCCGAGGCCCCGCCAGTGCTCCCTGGCACACCCAAGCCCCCAGCCGATGCCCCCGCCAGGGTCACTGCCCCATGCTCTGCCTGGTTCCCTGGTGACTGGCCTGGAGCCTGAGAGGAGGAGGAGGAAGAGGAGGAGGAGGAGGATGGAAAGACCAGGATTTGGTTGCCCTGCGGATCCAGGGGAAGCAGGGGCCTTGGAGGGTGGGAGGGGGTCGGCCCCCCTGAGTCATCCAGTCCTGCCCTAGAACCCCCACCCTCATAGGGGCCAAAGTCATCGGAGGACTCACAGAAGTTGACTTGCTCCTCCCCCTTATTTGGGGGCTCGGTCAGGGTCCGAACATCACTTATGCTTAGCGTAGCTTCAGGCCCTCCCCCCGCTGAGATCCCGGAGCCACCCCCGAGCTCTTCGTCTTCATCATCCTCACAGGTCAACACCAGGTCTTCCTCCTCCTCCTCCTCCATATCCGCATCTTGGGGAGCCAGGGGTGCCGGCGCAGGGCAAGTCCCCCCCTGTTTCACATACACCCAGTGTTTCTGCGGCACGATGCCCGAGGGTGCGTAGGTGGGTCGCCGGAGTCCGGTCCCAGGGACCACCGCCCCCCTGCCATCCCCACCATCGTCGCACAGTTCATCTGCCTCCGGCAAGAGTTTCCCAGAGGTGGCCCCTCCACTGCCAACCACGGGGGCTGGGAACACAGGGCCACCTCCGCGCCGCTCCCCGCTGCCCACGGCAGAGGATGCAAACGCCTCTTGGGAGGAAGCCGAGAAATCCGTGGACTCCCGGGGGCTGAAGTAGTTGCTGCTGCTGGGAGACTGGTTCTCACTGGCCTGACTGGACGCATGGGAGCGCACGGAGCCCGCGGTGGCAGGGGCCACGGTGCCCACACTCCCTGCGGGGCCCCCAGCACCGGGGACAGTCACGGAGGCGGCCGAGGCCCGGCCCTCGCGGAGGAGCTCGGTGCATTTGTGCACGATGTGCCACATCTGGAGCACGGAGCCCACGGTGAGGAAATTGACAATGTCAGCAACGGCCATGCTGAGGCGGCCAGTGTACGCAGAGGCCAGGACGGTCTCGAAGGCCCCGGGGTCCATGACGCTGGGCAGTGAGATGGACGTCATGCCCTTGAGTAGGACCTGGTCGTGGAAGTAAGGGGAGGAGGCGGCCAGAACGGCACGGTGAGCCCGGAACTCGCGGCCCTGCACGCGAATGGACACGTCGCAGAGCTGGCCCTGGAGCCGCTGCTGGTTGAGGGATTCCAAGAGGGCACTGGTGACCTCGGGAAAGGACACGTGTACCACTGCAGCCGCTGGCAGTGGAGGCTGGGCCACCGGTAGGGGCAGGGGAAGTGCTGCCCCACTGGGAGACAGGGATGACGGCTCCATGGTGTCGAGGGAGGGGGGGGCCCCCCCCAGCCACAGGAACAAGGGAAGGAAGAGGGCGGCCGGGGGGGTACCTGGGAGGGAAAGAGAAGAGTAACAATACCACATGACAACGATACAGCCCTTCACAACTAATAGACACCTGCCCAGGTACCATTCATTATCGGAGTCGCTCCCCACAAACAACACTCGTCAGAAAAGCACAATCCTCATCCTCCTCAACTCCCTTTGACAGACCAGGAAACTGAGGCTGAGAAAGATTAAGGCATGATCCAAGGGCACATATCTAGGAAGGGGCAGTGCCAGTAACTGTAGATCTAACTCTAAATTCAGCGCTCCTTTAAAGGCGGTTAGAGGAATAAGATGTTCTCAGGGAACGGGGTACCCCCTTGGAATTACACCTGATTTCCCATGTGCCTGAGAGTCTGGCTTTCTGAAATCGACCTTTTTGGTGTCGTGTATACCCTTTTCTTGGGGGCGTGGGTGGGAGTGGTACACAACTGTTCCCGTCCTAAAAAGAAAACCATCCTTCACTTCATCCCCCTTAGGCCAGGCCCTAGCTCTCGCCGAGCACGCCCCGTCCCCCCGCCCCAGCTCATCCTTAG
>NW_022104553.1:12137157-12140906 GCF_000313985.2 Echinops telfairi
AGGCACAGCCAGGCACCCCGCCCGTGCCGCTGGGCAATACTCGGCCGACTCGGCCAATTCTCCTTTAAAGAATCGTCGACACATTCCACCTTAAAGGTGTCAGGTCCTTCTTCAGCGGAGGGCTCCGGACCTGGTTCGGCAGAGGCATCTATTTCCCCTTTAATTCTGAAAGCCTGCCTCTTCCCATTAGTGGCGGGTCGGGACCTGCGTTACCTAGGCTCCGCCCCTGGGCCGTGGCTATTAGCTGGTTTCCCGGGTCAGATTGCCCCCGCCTCTCTGCTTCTGACAGTTCCCAGTAAGTCCCGCCCTCCTCCCCCGGGCCTGGATTGGCCGGACAGACTTGAGCCGGCGCCTGATTGGCCTTTTGACTGCGCCCGTTGGCGAGTGAGAAAGTACAGCGCATGGAGGAGGCTGGAGCACCAGGCAGCGGGGCAGGCTGAGAAACCGGACAGGTGTGCCCAAAAGCCAGTCTGGACAGGGCAGCTGTAGGGCTACTTGGGCTCGGAGCCCGGGAAGAACTGGCGGCAATCTGTGACAACCAAAGGACAAGGAAAAGACGGATACAATAAGAAAAGACCTTTATTGTTTCATGTTTCTGTGTAAAACATAAGCTTTTATGTCTGTAAAAGAAATCACCCAAAGGGGATGAGCTCAGTCCTTCCTCTTCAGGCATCTGCTCCCCACCATCCTCCACACGGGACGGTTCTGCAGACACTGTGGAGGCGGGCGGGAGACGTGGGGGAGCCAGTTAATCGGAGTCCGAGAGCACGATGATCTCCTCCGGATCGCACTGTGTGGCCACACTCATCTGCAGGAGGGGAGGGGTGAGAGACAAAGGGGCGAGGGTTAGGCAGCCTGGGGGCGGGGGGAGAAGCAGGGTCAAGAAGGGCATCATCGGTGATAGACCATGTCCACGGAAAAGCAGGGGACGTGGCTGTGGCAGGTGCTAGTGTTCAGAGATGGCCAAACTGCGCGGCACCCGTCAGAAGCAAAGCGCCTTCCTTCGGCTCCCTTACCTTGTAAGTACCTGGCCGGGGGGCTTGGGACTGGGGCTTTGGGCGCGGCTTGGCTGGCGAAAAGCCGCAGAGGGCGCTGGTCACCAGGCTGTGGCTGGGAGAGACCACCCTCGTTGAGGAATCGGCTACTTGGGTCTTGGACGCCAGGGGTGAGGGTGGGCTGGGGAGGGTACACACCCTCTTCCCGGTCTTCGCACTCACTGCCCTTGGCTTTTCCACATAGCTGAGTCAGAAACAGAAATGTGCGGGGGGCGGGGTGAGTGGGCTGGAGGGGGAGCGTCTGCTCATTCCCCAGTTCCCCAATCCTCCTCTCACAACCCCCCTGCACTCCTGCCGTGACTTCCCTCTTCTGCCTCCGCATTACCTGACACCTAATGGCCCTGTCCCTGTGTCCTCCTTCCGAGATTTCTTGCAGGGGGGGCTGGAATCGGCCCAGGTGTGAGGTGACACACCTCCATTGAAGGAAGCAGATGTGACCGTGGCAGCTCCATTCTCCACCACAGGGGGCAGCGAGTCCTCCGGGTGCTTCCTGGAGGCGGCAGTGTCCCTCTCCTCAGGGGAAGGGGTGGTCTCCACGGGCAAGGCCTCAATCTCCAGCTCAAAGAGTTGAGACATGGGACTCGCTTCCTCCGGAGGCAACTGTTCGCCATTGCTTTCGGCGTCTGTGGTGGACAGGGGCTCCTCTGGCAGGGAAGAGGGGGGCACTCTCAGTCCTCTGTTGGCCCGTTCACCTGAAGACTTGCTCAGCTCTTGGCCAGCATTCAGGTTCTGTCCAGGGGAGGTCTGCAGGGGCGACGTGGGGCTCTTGTCTCCATCCTGGCCTGAGGAGGAAGAAAAGAAGGGAGACATGAGAACTAAGGGGTAAGAGTACTGCCTAGACGAGACTCAAGGAGAGTGGATCATGGTCTCAACGAGGTGGTGCCTGCTCAGCAGGGGTGAAGGAGGCGACCTGTGGGAAGAATGCTTCCCTGACATACCCGCTTCCTCTTCCTCCTCTTCATCAGACCCTTGGCATTCCCGAATTTGTTCCAGATCTTCTTCAGAATCAGTGGACTCCTCCTCTTCTTCCTCTTCCTCCTCTTCACTCTCTTCCTCATCCGTCTCCACTTTGGAGGTGGTAGGACATTCCTGAGACGGGAATCCACTAGGACCCTGGAGGGCAAAGGCGTCTCTCTAAGAAATGATCCCTTTGCTTCAGAGAGCCCAGCCCTGGCTGTCCTTCTGCACACTGCCCCGCTCAGTCACCCTGGACGCCTTGGCGGCCAGTGCAGGGGGAAAGCATGGCCTTTCTGAAGGAGGTGTCCCTGTCATACCTCACCAGAATCTGAGGAGGCTCTGGGGGGATCTGCAGAGTGGGAAGAGGTGGCTTTGGGGTGCTGGGCTCTTCTCTTCTGCCTCTCGTCTTCCTCGTTCTTGTCTTGCAGCACTGCGTACTTGGAGATGACCTCGTCCAGCCGGCTCATAGCCAAGTTCCGGTTTTCCCGCAAGCGTCGGGCCAGGGTGGGATCCAGCAGTGCGGGGTCAATGCCTACGGGAGAAGATGTAAAAGCCAGGGGATTCAGCCCAAAGCCTAGAGGACGGGACTCATGAGATGCCCCGCTGCCACATACCCCACAAGTCCCCACCTGGCCTATAGTCATCTGTGAGGTGGCAACCAAAGTTGTAGATGAGATCGAGGTGGCGTCGCTCCTGCAGCCTCATGCCCACATCTCGGAAAGCATCCTGAGCCATGAGCTGGAGCTGCTGCCGGGGGAGACCGAGGCTGTAGCGAGTAGCGGCCTTCTCCACAGCCCGCAGCACATCTCCATAGTCAGGGAAGGTATCAGGCCCAGGCTTGTTGATAAGCCGCTCGATGCGCCTGTTGACCTCTGGGTAGCGCGTTCCGCGGTAGGGGATGCGCTGCTCGATGACCCGGCCGGTCAGGGAAGAGCAGTCCTTTAGCTCACACAGCCGCCCAAAGAGGCGGATCAGCTTACGCTTCAGCCGTGCCTCCTGCATGTACGATGAGTCGGGATCGTCCAGTTCCGAGAGATCCAGCTCCTTCTCCTGCAGCCTCCGGATCTCGGCCACATAGAGAGCCAGCAGCTGCTCTAAGCGCTGGATCTGCCGACGGGAGCCCCGGGGCCGTGGGGCCTCAGGGGGGGTGGTCTCGGCAGGTCTGGGGTCTGTGGAGGGGTCCGCGGGGGGGCTATCTCCAGAGGGCTCAGAGGAGGGGGTGGCAGCAGGAGTCAGGTTCAGCTTCTTCTTGACGGAGTGGGCCTTGAGAACAGTCAAGAGTTCGTTGATGTAGACATAGAGCTTAGCTGGCCGGCTCCGGGCCCGCGACAGGACCCGCGAGAGGATGTTGCAGAACTCCACCGAGGCCAAAAACAGAGAGTGGGCACGCTGCTGGCGTTCACAGAGGAATGGGACCACCTCGGGGTGGTCTGCCGTCTGCGCCTTACACAGTGCAAGGAACTGGTGGGTCCAGGGGAGGTAGGGAGGGGGACAGAGACAAGGGAGGGGGGTTGAGAGAGAGAGAAGGCGACGTGGGGTTAGTGAGGAAGATAGGGCAGGAGAGCCAATTAGCCATCCCCCTCCCTGGAGTACAAGCTTCTCCCCTAAAGCTCACCTCTTCAAACAGCTTCTCATTCTCCAACTTGTAGCATTTCTTGCCGCCCGAACTACTGCTTCCTCCAGCCCCACAGGGCGTGGAGGAGCCAGGGGCTTCTGCCCGGGGCGAGGCCGGGTTGG
>NW_022104553.1:12141006-12155265 GCF_000313985.2 Echinops telfairi
GGGAGGGCCCTGGCTGAGCAGCTGCTTCATCTTCGTCGTCGTCATCATCATCATCCAGCACGATGATGCTGTTTTCGGTGGCCATGGGGGATCAAATCCCCCGGCGGGAGGAAGTGGTAGGGATTTCGCAAATCCTGCTGGAAGGGGGTGGGGCCTCAGAAAGAGCCCCTCCGTGGCACGTTTGCCAAGCTCCTTGGGTTTCAGTGACACCCAGCTCAGCCCCATAGCGTTCTCACTGCCGCTCATCAGCAGCGAGGAGCTCCATATGGTTTTAAGGCCTGTCACCTGCAACGGGGGAGCCCAAACCACCTCCAAACTCAAGTCCTCAGCTCCAGGGCCACCCCTCACGCTGACTTCCGGCCTTTCTGTTCCGTCTCCCCACACTCTCCCAGTAAGTTGACCCTTCCTCCCAGCCCCGGGACAGCCCCCCACACTGCATCTGGTTTCCTCGACACCTCCTGGGCAGATGCCACACCCCCGTCGCGCCCACCCCACGGGCACCCCCCTTGCGCACAAGCTTGCACCCTCCGCCCGCTCTCGAACGGGCACTGCAACTCCTGGACTCCCTCCCGGTGGAGGGAGAGGTCCCTCCTCAACCCCCCCGTCTCCTGCCGTCTTGAATGATCGCCACGGTCCACCCTCGGATAGGGTCCCTCAACCCGGGGCGGTAGGGTGGCGGCGATGTCTCACTTCGAATCCCCCATCCCAATTCCCCCCAGGAGCCCCAGCTGGGCTCCCGGCGCCCCCTGCGATCCCGGTGCCGGGGACGACCCCCTTCCTCAGGTGAGCTTCCCGCCAAGCCGCCCCCTCCCCCCGTGCTGCCCGCGGCCACTCGCGGAACACGCGGGACCACCGCCTGCCACCTCCACCGGCGCTCCCGCGTGTCCGCAACCTCGCTCCCTCGGCCCCCCCCAGCCCGTGTCCCCACCCCGTCCGGCCCCCACCTCAGAAACGGTCTCTCGAGGCGGTCCACGCCGCAGAGCCAAGAACCTCGCATGGTTCTCTCCGCCTTCCTTCCCCCTCCCGTCGCAGGCCCGACTCAAAGCCGGAAGTGGCCGAGTTCCCGCCTACCAGGCCCCAGGCTCACCCATTTTGTGTTACGGAACCCGGTCGGCCAGTGGCCGGAAGTGGCGGCAGCCCCGCCCCCCGCCCGGCGCCAAGCTGCCGACGTCAGCGGAAGTTCCCTGCTTCCCTCCCTTACGGGAATCCGCCGGTCGCTTCCGGGAGTCCCGAGCGCCAGGGCGCCGCCATTTTGCCGTACGGCACCGTCTCCGCTGAGCACTCCCACCCGGGGCTTCTGCGACTCCCGGGTCGTGTTCGGCGGGGACAGAGCCGCTTTTCCAAGTAGGAAAGGGAAGGCACGACTCCAAGGACAAGGCGTCGGGCTCCTTCCTCGCTGCTGCGCACCGTTTCCAGGAGGACCGGGACTCTCTCCAGAGGGAAATAAGAACCCTTTCCATCCTCTGGGGTGCTGGCAACCCTTCTAGTACCGCTTGCCCACACGGTCAAGCGGAGGGGAGGCGACGAAGGGGAAGGCCCTCAGCGAGATGGACGTGACCCCGTGGCCGCAACCCCGGGTTCAGACATGGGAACGCGTGTGGGGATGGCGCGCGACCGGCGGTACTTGTTCGGTCGCGCCCACAGGTCGCTAGGAGCAGGATCGGGCGGCACCGCGTAATCGATTGCCCCGTCCCCTCCTGGAGGCTGGTGGTCACTTAGCTCGGGCACCGTCAGCCACATCCAGTCTTCCCTGTCCCCGCGGGGAAATCATCACGCACGCACACAAATGAGCACGACACGCTGTATGTGCGTTTGTGTCTTTTTAATCACGGGGGTTCGCATCGGCTTGCTTTTCGAGCTGCCCCACTCGTCACGCAGGGCCCCGGGTGGCTCTCTGCCCTTTGGAAGGTCCCTCGGGAGGAGCAGACCCCACGGATCCCAGGGCAGGGTGATGGGGCCAGAGCGCTTTGGGCAATCGGGGCAAATGACCACGGTGGAAGTGGCAGGCAAAGTCCTCTTCCTCTGCAAGAGCTGCGGGTGTAAGAATGGCGGAAGGAACCCATTGTGAGGCCCGCCTTGCCCTTTTCTTGAACCTGGTTGAGCCAGTGTAAGGGGGACCAGAGGAGGCTAGACCTGGCGGTCTGCTGATAATCACAAAGTCAGCAGTCTGAGCCACCAGCCTCTCCGCAGGAGAAAGACCAGGCTTTCCCCACCCATCGAGATGTGCAGCTTGGGAAAGCAAGGAGCAGCTTCACCCAGGCCTGTGGGGTCACTATGGATCAGAAGTGTCCCCAGGGTGGCGAGTTTGCGTTCATCAAGGCAGCCAGGTCCACGCTCAGAGGCAGGCTTCCGGGGACACCCCAAAAGGTACTATGACCCCAGGCTTTGATAGTTGCACCTCCCGTATGCCTCCTGTGCTTTTTCCACAAGTGGTGACCATTTTCTCACTTGCTGGGACCGCCGAGAGATCCTGCTGTGCTCCACATCGCTGGAAGCCCAGAACCTCAAACTTTTCGTGAACGAATTTCACAGCACTTCTAAGCCTACCCAAACGAAGCCCACTGCTACGGGGTCCATTCCGACTCAGAGGACCCCCATAGGACGGAGCAGAACTTCTCTACTCGGGCCCCAAGGCACGACGTCAACATCTCTCTCCCCCAGATGGCTGGTGACTTGGGAACCTTTCTCTGGGCAGCCAGTGCTGGTCACCACGGTGCGCTCAGGGCTGCGCGCCCTAAGCTACAGTCTCCAAACTGGACCATAAAACCGCACAGAGAAGAGAATAGGACCTTCACCAAGGATATGTGAGCAGAGACCCTTTTTTGAGGGGGGTAGACGTTCTCTCAGATCCTCAACTTTCCCAAAGTTGTTGAAACCCTAAAACGGAGGGCGTTTTCTTCCTTTCACCTTTTACAATAAACATTCCCCCTCTTTAAAAAAAAAAAAAGCTTAGCTCTAAAGTAACAAACCTTGACTCAAATACAGACACAAATAGCCTCTTCCTGTTTGTGGTCAGGAAACCTCAAACACCACCTTGTTAATCTTGTTAAAGACGTACTTTTTATTTTCAAGTTATGAAAATGTATAAAATCTTTTTGTTGCTTTTGATAAATCCCATTTTAATAATCATTGTAATAACCTAGAAGAAGGAATTTAAAGTATATATGTATATCTCTAAAAGTATGATGGGTTGATCTACAAAAGGCTTTCAAGTATAAGTTATCTGTGGGGAAATATTACGGTGATAGGCGGGCAAGAAGAAAAGGAAATAAGGAAAAGAAGAGGAATGATCCTCAGCTATTAAGAACTTTATGTATTTTGAGATGCATGGTGGTGGGTATCAGGGCACTATGATCTCTCAATTCCACTGGACATTCAAAAGGGTGATTGAACTAGTCTTTTAGAATATGAATATTATAGCACTATTCATTTGAATCCTTGAAACAATCTATTTTTATGATGAAAAAGCATAGGTGCTTGCTTAACATTATGAGAGGCTATATACATTTTCCAAATGATTTCAGACTTGTTCTGAAAATTGTTTTTACAAATTTAAGATTGCTGTTCTAAGTGTCCTCTCCCCAGCCCCCATCAGCCCCCGCTTCCTGGCTCCCCTCTCACCTCAATGACAGGAAAAGAGGATGTTTACGAGAAAGGTGGTCACAATTCCAGTTCCTCTTCCTTCTGAGGTGTTCCAAGAAGCCAGTCCCCAAACGGTGCCCACGGTAGCAGCCACAGCAGCTTATAAGTAGCCTCCAGCATCAACAGCATCAAAAAGAGGGCCAAGAGGAAAAAGAAGGCCTTGTCCAAGGTCCTGCGAATAGGACCCCTGGGAGGAGAGGGACCCTGGGCAAATGCCAGGAAGACATCTCCCTCATCTACATCACCTTCCTCCTCTGCCATCCTGACCTCTAGCCAGACAGCTGGCTGGATCCGCAACACTGGCAGGAAGCCCTTGCTCAGCATTGCCAGGATTAAAGGGCACTGGACGACTCCCGCACCTGTTGGTCTTGACCCTAATTCCCCGCCCAAGAGAGAGAAGAGAGCTTTGGGAACAATCAGCCAGTCAGTATACGGTGAATGAAATGGACTAAATGTTCCCTAAAACTCCTCTCCAGCTTTATTTTTATCCTGTGTTTCTATGTTTTGGAACTGGAATGTCCAACATGGAGGTAAGGAAGCCGGAGCGAGCAGGCAGCCCCCTGTCCACATCTGCGGTGCAGTGACTGACTCACTGTGGCTCTTCCAACTGCAGCCGTCTAGTTTGTGGTGCGTTGTAAATCGTAGCCTCTGTGCCCGTTTTGGAGAGAGCTGTCCATTACGTTCATGAGGCAGGATTACAGCGGGATGCATCCTGATTCATCACTGTATTAGAAGGTGTGGCTCAAGCCACCATCCTTGACCCATGTGTTATCCTTCACACCTGTGTACTGCCTTGCCCCAGTAAGCAGAGTTTCCTTGAAGGTCTGATTTGCATCCAATATATATGAATGCTCTAGCAAAGTGTCTCTCTCTCTCTCTCTCTCTCTCTCTCTCTCTCTCTCTCTCGCATCTGACCTATCATCTGAGCTCTGGTTCTTGGAAGTTGAGCTAGCAGCCTCTTGTCTGATTTGATCTGCTGGCTTCCACAGCCTTGTGAGGCAGTAATCATCGGACTTGTGAGCCAGTGACCATATGTGGAGTCCTCCAGTCCCTGCAACCATGAGTCAGGGGATACCTCCACACTGACGCTTGATGCATGAAGGGCCAATTACCATTTCTGTATAGGGGCTTGTGATAGTTAGGGTGTTGTGGGAAACAGAAATGGGAGGCGACAATATGCCAACAAATTTTCTACGCTCATATTTTTAGGAGTCTGGGAGGCCAAGACTCTTGTGGGTTGGAGATGAATCCTAGTTACAGTCTCCTAACTAAAGTCGTTCCCCACAATGTCACCCATAACAACGGCAATTTTAAGGTGCTGCTTGTGAGCACATGGTTGCTATTATATGCTAGAAGGTTAGCTGCCATCAAGAGCGATCAGACCACCCACCCCACCCTAAGAACAGCGTACTCCATTCTGATAAGGATCCTAGTTTGCTGCCCTGGAAAAGAGCCCAGGGACACTTGAGGTCAAGCCAGCTCAGAGACAACCAAGGTTAAGCCCCCATCTTAACTCTAGAACCCACCCATCTTGTTAACGTGTGTACCTTCCTGTTAGGTGTAGGCGTATGTCCCTAGCACATCCCTTTCCTGTTAACATGTGTACCTCTAACACATCCCCTTCCTGTTACATACGTGGATGATGCGGCTTGCATGCCCGATATTGTATAAGCCTGTGAGAGATTATGTTTTCTCAATCTCTCTCTCTCTCTCTCCTGCTGTCAGAAGAGGTGAGCCCTTGCATGTCTTGTTTGATGTTTCTTTAATTCACCCTTCCATTACCCAGCCGCCCCTCGCACCCATTCAGTTGTGGAGGCTGGTTCCCCAAAGGGTTTTGTGTCAACTTGGCTAGGCCAGGATTCTCGGCGGTTTAGCAGTTACGATTTAGTAATCCCATATGATGCGATGTAACGTAACGTGATCGTCTCCATGATGAGATGAGATCTACTATGAACAGCCAAACAATTGAATGGAAGTTGGCTTTGGTTTTTTTGTTTGGTGTGGGCAAAGTGGGGGAGGGGGCATTGGTTGCTGCTTCCAATATAAACAGATGGTGTGTCAGCACTTGCTTGCTTTTTGCTGGTTCAGAATCGGGCATCTAGATCATCTTCCAACCTCTGGCTCTTTAGAAGAGTCAGCAGCCTGCCAATCTTGGGAGTCATTATCAGCCTTCCATCTTACCCGAGGGCCTTGCATTCATTTGCCTCTACAGTCCAAAGCATGCTATTTGAACTGCCAATTTTAGGTTCATCAGTCCCTGCAGCTACCTGAGTTAGGAGAAGCCTGACTTCTGACCCACGGTCTTCAAACTTGCCTACCTCTACAGTTGTGTTAGCCATTCCGTAGATGTAAACCTTTGTACGAGGGAGTATCCCAAAGTTGGAATTGCACTGCGTAGAGTGGAGCTTTTGTAGCACACATTTTCCCTGCTAGGCGAGCATCTTAGCATCTCACTCCGAGTTAGTGCACCCAGTGGCCTGGCCTGGGAAGATTCTCTCTGGTCACAGTGAATTTTTCATAAAAGCAGGTTCTTTCGAACCTCGTTTTTGTAATGGCTGATTTAAGAGAACAGCTTGCGGCTGTGAAATTTTGTTTTCTGTTTGGGGAAAACTTTGTAGGAACTGTTGTGATGTTGAACACAGTCTACAAGGACAGCACTATGGGAAAAACTCAAGGGTACAAGTGGTTGCTGTCGTTTCAAAAATGGTGACATGTCAATTGATGACAAACCTCGCTCTGGACATCCATCAACTTCCCGAACCACTAAAAATGTCAACTCCTAGTGCATTTGCAGTCTGTTCTATTTAGAGGTTCTGAAGATAGTGTAACCGTGTGTGACAAACAATGCCGAATTTGTGGCAGACAGGACTGGTTTTGCCACCACGACAACACACCTGCTCATGCAGCCATCTCAGTGCGCCAGTTTTATGGCAAAAAAACAGCATGCTTCTCTTGCCCCACATACCTTACTCACCTGACCTCGCTCCACGTGACTTCTTTTTGTTTCTGGGAATGAAGAGGGACATGAAAAGACTGCTATTGAAGACCTAGAAACGGTGAAGGAAAAAAACAAACGTGGGAGGGGCTGTCAGCCACCAAACAGATGAGTTTGACGAACGTTTCCAAGAATGGAATCGCAGATCTGACAAATGTGATAAGTGTAATGGAGAGTACTTTGAAGGTGATAAGGTTGTTTTATAAAATTTTTTTTTAAATAACATAGCTTTTGGGGGGGGAGGCTTTGTTTTGTGTTTGTTGTTGTTTCTTTGTTTTTGGTCCCTCCTTCATGTATGCATATCTAAGTTTCACTGGTTTTGTTTCTCTAGAGAATCCAGCCTAAAACAGGTCCCCAAACCTTGAGCCTTGAACATAAAGACCTGAATAACTACATCAACAGTTCATCTTAGGGGGATCAGTACGCGAAGCAGAGATAAAAAAATTCCCAATTGTCCAACTCTTAAAAGTTACTGTGCAGTACACGAACCATCCCCTCCCATCTTTGGGTTCTAAAGTATGTTACGATGGCTCACAAAAATCACAAACCTTCAAGAAAATGACTCGTGCAGTTGTGGAGGCTGGCAAGTCCCCAAATTGTACTGCCAATTGCAAGGTTGGTGGTTCGAACCAACCAGCTGCTCTGCTAGGTTTAAAATAAGCCGTCCCACAGGTGGAAATGAGGACCACCCAGGCAGAAGAGCCAAGAGAAAGGCATTTCCTCTGGACCTGGGATCTTGGTGCTGAGTATCTCCTAGACCAAGGAGCCTGGAAGACACAGAGCCATAACCCTAGGGATGATCAGAGACCGTGAGAAGCAGTGGCAGAGAAATGGCAGCCGCAGCACCAGGGGATGCTGACTCATAGAGCAAGAGAGCCAAGCGCCTTTGGTCGTGAACTTTCTGGTGCCGTCAGACACTTGTTGGCAATTCTTAGGAAGCTTTGTAGCACTCGATTGAGCAGGGCAGGGCCAGGCTGAGGAAGCAAGGACCAGAAGAGGTTTGCTAGTGAGCACAGCTAAGAGACTGTCCTGATGGAAACACTGTATCCTGAGGGTTCCTGAGCCCGAACTGCAATCTGTATTTTTAGAAGAAACCCCAGTTATTTAGGTCTGTGTGATCATTTCAATGAATTATTGAACCCAGTTTAGACTATCTCACTCACTCACTGCCTCACTCACTCACTGCCTTACTTTCTCACTCACTGGCACGTTCACTCACTCACTCTCTCACTCACTCATTGACTCACACACTCACTGCCTCACTCATTCACTGATTCACTCTCTGTCTCACTCTCTCACTGTCTCACTCACTCACTGCCTCACACACACACACACACACACACACACACACACACAAAATAAGAACAAAACAAAAAAATGAACCCAGTTTAGAAGTAAAGAGTGCCATGGGAGGGCTGGTTGGTGTCAGAATTGGTTAAAAAAGAAAAAAAGTACGATAGGGTATGTTTGACCTCCACCTCATGGGACTCAGCCTTGAGTGGATGCTGCTGCTAAGGAGTCTCTTTCCTTGTTGTGCAGTTAGAGTTCAGAAGCCCCACCAATGCCAGTTAATACCTGTTTGCCTCAAAAGATTGCGCTGTGGGCATTAAAAAGTGTTATTTTGTTTTTCAAATTATAATTACACCAGTCGGCATCATTGTGTGTGCTTTGTGAGATGGAGGAGGACTTTGTGGAGTGGTGTTGGACATATGGGTTAATGTTGGACTTGTGGGCTTGGGCAGCACTGGGTTGGGATGTTTTCTTGATGCGCACTTAACCTTTATATAAAACTCTGTTACATATGAGTTTCTGTGGATTGGTTTCTCTAAAGTCCCCAGACTAACACAACTTTCATCGAGACACTCCAGTTGTTGACACTTGACCAGATTTGTTCCATCTCTTATTCAACCCCAATACAACCATCCTAATCAGGAAAGCAACACTGTTTTTAAATCCACAAGATGTTTTCAGATCCAGTCCCGATTTCACCAGCTCTTCCAAAGGCTGTCCTTCCTGGTTCCGGATCATGGATACCATTTGGTCGTTACCTATCTGTAGTTTCTTTCTTTTAAAAATCATTTTATTGGGGGCTCATACGACTTATCACAATCCATCCATCCATCCATCCATTGTGTCAAGCACGTTTGTACATTTGTTGCCATCATCATTCTCAAAACATTTGCTTTCTACTTTCGCCCTTGGTATCAGCTCCTCATTTTTCCCCTCTTTCCCCACCCCCCTAACTGGTGATTTTATATTCCCATGATCTCTTTTATAGTTTGTAGGTGACAATCTACAATGTAAGGCAGTTCCTTTCTCACTAGTTTATTTATCCATGTATATATTTTTCATATCAGGTAATAAATTGATATTATACAGACCTACGACTTTCCATTTGATTGAATGAATTGTTACCTGTGTTGATCATTTGTTTGGGGGTGGGGCAAACGGGTCGCATGCTCAGGTGGTCATATTTGTCCCTGGGAAGTCCTTCAGGATGGTCCTCTGTATTCTTTGAGCCACGCCTTACTTTGCAGTGCAAGAGGCAATCCAAGCTCAATTTATACTTTCCCCATGCTAGCTCAAGAATCAATCCTTTCTTGAACGAGCTTTGGTTTGCTGTAACAGAGACTGTTTGGAAACCAAGGTCTGAATGTTGGGTGTGTTCATCTAATTAAGTGTCACTGTTTTAAGGGCCTCTCAGCAATTCAGACAAGGTTACGCGGGAGGGACCGTCTCCCTCTGCTCAGGGGTATCTGGATCCTCAGCTGGAGAAGGCTAACGCCACTGAGACTTGGAATCATCTTCTCTCACATGTCTGGCAGTTGATGCTGGCTGTTAGCGGGTCTCCACTGGGCTCACCAGCCAGCATACCTGCCCATGTGGCCTGCTCGTCCTCACAGCGTGGCACCTGGAACCTTGCATGACAGCCCATGGCGCCAAAGGTCAGTGAGGCAATGAATAAGCCAGAGATCTTGGCAGTTCTAGTATTTAAGCTGTTTCGAGAATCAAAGTTTGGAGAACGTTGTTGTTTTTATATTTGCTCTGCAGCCGAATGATTTCCTGGCTCCCAAAGTGGAGCTGCAACAACTAAGTAAAGCAACTACATACGGGTCTGCGACTCGTCCGCAGACCAATGATGCATTTTGGAAAGAATTTGGAAATTTAAAAAAATCAATGTTTAAATTCATTCGTACAAGGAAAGGGTTTCTGTTTAAAGTTCCTTTTCTGTGTTTGATGAACTGCAGAGCCATAAGCCAGGCTCTCTAGACTGTGTATCAGGATCTGATCTCTACAATAACAAAGTCAGAGCCAACCACAAGCGATGACAGAGGATTACTGAAATCATTGTTTCCTAATTTCATTTTGAGTCAGAGTCCTTCTATTGTCACACGGAACTTAAAGTAAAACAAGTACTCTTGTAAAATGCATTTTGCAGTCTTTGCAAAGCAGACATCTTCCAATGTAATATAAAACTGAGTCTCAGCAGGCAGTGTTAATAAAAGCAATATTGTAAATACAAACCAAAACAAATAATAGTTATATTAACCGCCCTTCCTTTAGGCATAAGGATATTTTCCTGTATGATAAATCTTGAAATAATTATTTTTGACAATGCATGCAACACCATCTTTTTCAGTGTATCATTGATGACCACAGGGTCATCTCATTCCGCCTGGCCAGCATCAGCCCGTTCCTGCTCGCTGTTGATTTTCATGCATCACACTTCATTCTGCATGACTTCCAACTTTCCTAGATTTATACTTCATGCCGTCCACAGTCTTATTTATGATGGATGTTTGCAGCTGGTTCTTTTCGTGTTGAGTCCTACCACCCCAGAAAGAAAGATCCGGACAGACATATTCCGACCACGTCGTCCAGGTTCAACGGTACTTGGAGGAGGCAGCTCCTCCCCAGTGGTATTTCCAGTGCCTTCCACCCTCAGGGGCTCATCTTCTCGTAGTGTATCTGAGTCAGTTGATTGTGCCAGCCTGGCCGATAATCACATGTGGTGCTGGTTGAAAGGCGGAGGGATAAATGGGTGGTGAAGCCTCGCCTTTCTAGTTCTCGGGTCTCTTGCTTTGTGATGGTTGTATTGGGTGCAGCTGCCTTAGCAGTTCCCTGCTTCAGCTTGCAAGATTGACTTCCTACAAGACATCCCCAAGGAGAAGCCACATGGACCTATCCCGATGCAGCCCTGGGTGCGGGAGCAGCCGTGTGGAGACCCCTGCCAGTGCTGAGATGCTTACACATTCACTGACTCAGCTTTCCTCCTGCAGTCGGCATCATTGCCTCTGTTTTGTGAGGTGGAGGACTTTGTGGACTGGTGTTGGGTTAATGGGTTAATGTTGGACTTGTGGGCTTGGGCAGCATTGGGTTGGGATGTTTTCATGATGCACATTTTCTTTGCATAAAACTCTCTCTTATACATGAGTCGCCGTGGATTTGTTTCTCCAAAGTCCCCAGACGAATACAGTATCCAACAGTAGTCCTCTGCTGTTCAAAGGTTTTCACTGGCCGACCTTTTCAGAAGGGATGGCCAGGTCCTCCTTTCTGGTTTGTTTCTAATTTGGAAGTTCCCCTGGAACCTGTCTGCCATGGATGAGCTTGCTGGTGTTTGAAATACTGGTTTCTTCGCTTTCGGCGTCACAACCACCCACAAGCCTCCACCGTATACCAAATTGATAGGCGAGGGGTGGTGATAAAATCCATACTATGTGTCTTATGTAGCACTACTGTAACTGTGGAGGGCTTGAACGAACACAAATTCATTCTTTCATAATTTAGGAGGCTAGAAGTCCAAGTCCCAGGTGCAAGCTCTCGGGCAGGGGTCCTCAAACTTTTTAAATAGGGGGCCAGTTCACTGTCGCTCAGACCGTTGGAGGGCCAGACTATGGTTTAAAAACAAACAACAACTATGAACAAATTCCTATGCACAGTGCACATATCTTATTTTGAAGTAAAAAACCAAAATGGAAACAAATACAATATTTAAAGCGAAGAACAAGTAAAGTGAAATCAACACACTTACCAGTATTTCAATGGGAGCTATGGGCCTGCTTTTTGCTAATGAGACGGTCAATGTCCGGTTCCATATTTGTCACTGCTAGTTGTAACAAGCGATGCAAGTGTGCATCCGTGAGTCTAGATCTGGCTGGAGATTTCAGATGTTTCATTCTGGGAAAAGTCTGTTCACAGACATAAGTGCTGCCAAAATGGTTGCCATTTTGAGTGCATGGTTCCTGAGATTAGGATGTCTCAGAGGAGAGATGCACAGAACTGAGGAAGGCTGCTTGACTCGAATGCGTCTTTCAGAGAGTCACAATTCTGCAGTCAGCCAGTTCCATTTGGTAAATGGTACCCACATGTTCAATGTCAATAGAAAATGGGTTATAGAAAAGCTGTACGTCCTGTTCATGGAGATGAAGCTCTTTAAATAGAAATTGGAACTCCTTTTGCAACTTTAGCAGTGAGTCCACACATGTTTTGTTTGGGAATGCAACCGATGGTTTTTCTGCTAACAGATTCTGAGTTGTGGGGAGATGGCAGAAAATTTCCTCCCTCACTTGTTTGATGAGGAGGCCTAATTGTACTTCAAATGCTTTCACATGTGATTGCATATCACAGATGAGTTCCCCTTTCCTTGAAGTTGCACATTGAAACTGTTGAGTAGCTCTGTTACATCTGTCAGAAAGGCAAGGTGCCATTTCCATGCTGCATCATTGAGCTCTGGTACTTCTTTGTTTTTTGAAAGCAGAACAGCTGTGATCTGTGGAAGTAAGTCATAGAAATGTTTCGAAACGCTCCCTCGACTCAGCCAACGGACTTCTGTGTGGTACAGAACATCTTCACAGGCAACATTTAGCTCAGACAGAAATTCCTGAAATTGTCTGTGGTTTAGTGCATTCACTTTAATGAAGTTAACACAAGACACCACCATTTTCATAACAGAGCCCCACTTCAGTGGTTTACTACACAGCGCTTGTTGGTGGATGAGGCAGTGTATGGCTATTGGATGAGAATGGTTATGTTTGTCCATCTCTTAGTTAATGTGAGCAATTACTCCTTTCTTAGACCCCACCATGCCAGGAGCACCATCAGTTGTCACACTGGCTACTTTAGCCCAGTCCAGCTCCAAACCATTCACAGTTTGGCAAACCTTTTCATAGCTGTCCTCTCCTCCAGTTGTTCCTTTGATGTTTTGCAGTGCAGCAAGCTCTTCTGTGACTTCGAAATAGTCATTCGTCCCACGAATAAAAATGAGAAGTTGTGCAGAATCACGAACATCATTACTTTCGTCGAGTGCCAAGGAAAAATAGGAAAGTTTTGTTTTGCGGAGTTTTGCAAATGCTGATGCAAATTGTCTCCAATTTCTTCAATCCTTCATGTAATTGTAGGTCCTGAAAGACATACTGTACTAAATAAATCAGCCTTCTCTGGACACATCTCTTTGGCAACAGAAAGAAGGCATTCTTTAACAAATTCTCCCTCCACGAATGGTCTGCCAGTGCATGCTATTGGCTTGGCAACTTGAAAACTTGCTCGCAGTGATGAAATATTTAGCTGCTTCTGCTTCACAAAAGTATTTTGCTGAGTTGTCAATGTATTTTTCAGTTTTAATATTTTCTCACTTCTCCGACCAAACAATCATACTTATCTTTATGTTGAGTTTGACAGTGTCGATGCAAATTGTATTCTTTGAACACAGACCCTATATTCTGGCATACCAAACACACAGCTCTTTCCTTGTAATGCATGAAAAAGTAATCATAAGTCCACTGTTCTTTGAATATCCTACACTCCCGAGTCAATTGTTTCCTAGGGATGCCAAATTGCTATCAGTAAAACACACACACACACACACACACACACATATATACAGTGCTACAAAAACAATATACCAGCAATAACTTTTCCCACACAGAGACATATAGACTGCACTGCCCATTAATGTAGTCTGATCAGTTTCATCAATGCAGTCTGATAAGTGTCCATCAATGCAGCCTTGCCAGTCCACATCATTTCAGCCTCACCAGTGCCCATATTGGTGGAACTCCGCTTTTACCTCAGGCTCACACTGGTGCGGGAACCGGCATGATTACAGAGGCGGTTCCTCCGCCCTTTCCAGTTCATATTACCCTGTGCGAACCGCACGGCGATCTGTGAACTCGCACAGGAATCTGATGGCATGGGTGAGAAGACCCCTGCATTCAGATTCCACTGCAGGAAAAAAGAAGGCATGTATGTCCTTTTCCTTCCGAGTCTAATGTGAGTTCAGCCATACAAGCATATGGCTGAACTTGCACTGCTCAGAGATCGCAACAGTGTGAACCGGGGCTTACACAGCACACAACATACAACACCATACACAACTGAATAGCAATCAGAACATAAATGCACAGAATATAAATTACTGTCAATTAAATTGGGTTTCCTACTCCTCGGCTGTCTGCAGAGCCGGATTAAGTTCCCATGGGGCACTAGGCAGATTACCAGTTTGGGGCCCCCATGTGATAACACTGAGTACTGACCAATTGAATTAACACTGGCCGCTGACTATTTGCATTAATACTGAGCGCTGACCTTTTTTTTTTTTAAACATTTTATTAGGGGTTCATACA
>NW_022104553.1:12157399-12161257 GCF_000313985.2 Echinops telfairi
TTTGTGATGGTCGGACCAGGGTGCAGCTGCCTTAGCCAGTTCCCTGCTTCAGCTGGCAAGGCTCACTTCCTGCAAGACATCCCCAAGGAGAAGCCGCAGGGACCAACCCTGATGCAGCTGGGGATGCTGGAGCAGCCATGAGGAGACCCCTGCCAGCGCTGAGATACTTAAACATTCACTGACTCGCTTTTCTCCTGCAGTCGACATCATAGTGTGTATTTTGTGAGATGGAGGAGGTCTCTGAATTGGTGTTGGACATATGGGTTAATGTTGGACTTGTGGGTTTGGGCAGCACTGGGTTGGGATGTTTTCTTGCTGTGCACTTAGCCTTTATATAAAACTCTGTCTTACGCATGCATTCCTGTGGATTTGTTTCTCTAAAGTACCCAGACTAACACACCCTGTCTCTGCTTGCTTGTTTTAGAAAAGAGAGATCGACTCAAGACACGGTGTAGTCCTCAGCCACACAACAGCGTCCAGTCCTGCCTCTCTGATATCAGAGAGATAGGTTTTGCAACATTGAAGATCTTTACATCAGATCCCAAAGGTTGGATAATTGCACACTATTGAGAATCTTAGCCCAGCCACATCAACACATATTTTGGGGATCATTATCCATAACATCATGCAAACTATGAACCAGAATCTCATTGGCACAGATTATTTCTGACAGAAGATTTCAGCTACCTGTTGCTCTGTATGATTCACCCCTAACATCCAGTGTCGTGCAGCAGAAGCTATTTAGTTAGCTCATGATTCTGCCGTTGCTGCCAGCCTGGCTGGGCTCCAATGTGCAATTCTTTTCGGGCTGGTAAGGTTTAGTCATTTGTTGGTGAAGAGCTGCTGGTCAGTTCCCCAGTGGAGCTTCTAAAGGTTTCCAGGGTTTTAACTCTGGTGGCATGACTTGCTTGGAGCACATGTGTCTTATCTCTGCAAAGACTAGCCTGGGCTTGCTTGCCTGGCTGTTTTCGGGATCCTTAAATGGGTAGAAGTGTCTATGTTTCCTTGAGGCCTAAGCTGGAGCTGACGTCAATGTTGCGTCTACTCATTCTATCGACCTAAACAAGGTACAAGGCCAACTTGAAGACCGTGGACACACATTCCACCTCTTAATGAGTGCACTGCAGAACCACATTCCAAAGGGCATGGACAGAGGGAGAGCAGAGCCCTGCAGCCATAGTTGCAGTCTAATGCCTTTTAAAGTTTTGGAATTTGGGGAGTGCCGATGATAAATATCCAGTAACAGGGGGCGTCTATAAAGGACACACAAACCATCTCAAAGGACAGACAGAATAAATCTGAACATCCGCCACAGCCTGAGATGTAGTCACATAGTAGGTCCCTTTAGCCATCATTCCTTTGTGATTTATTATAATCCTGGGCTCTGTGCCTGTGGCTATACGAATGGCATTCTGGAGGAAGTTCTCTGCTCTGCAAACGGACAAGATTAAGGTGAGATTAAGTCCTAGCCATAAGAGAAGGTGTGAGCCAAGTTTTATTTCTCTGGAGGTGTGGTCTGCTGAAAGTCCAAACCATACCTCCGTCAAAGCTATTCCTCCGTATAAGAGCCATCTAGCACAAGGAAGGGATGCATCAACTGGGGCGCAGCATAGCACCGATGAAACACACAGTTTTCCTTTGGTTCCTTGAAGCTGCCTCATTCCCCCAACCCCCCACCCACTATCATGACCCCAGTCCTGCCTTTCACAACGGGCTACACCGGAGCATGTGCACAGGTACACATAAGAAATAAACACTCTCACCATACATGGGATCCAGGAACAGGAGTGGGAGTAGCGATACCAGAAAGGTAGGGGAAATGTGGGGAGAGGAGGGGAGGAAGGGGGAACTGATTGCAATGATCACATAAACCACACACACACACACCCCTCTAGGGGGACGAACAACAGAAACCGTGCGGAAAGGAAGACAGCAGTTGGTGTAAGATATGGAAATAATAATAATTTGTAATTCATCAAGGGGTCATGAGGGGGAGGGTAAGGGGGGGAAAGGAGCTGATACCAAGGGCTCAGTAGAAATTAAATGTCTAGAAAAGAATGATGGCAAGCTATGTACAAATATGCTTGATACACTTGATGTATGCATTGTTATAAGGACTGTAAGAGCCCCCAATACAATGCTCTTTTAAGTTAAAAAAAGGGAAGAAGAGTCATCTCAGACACAGAGAGAAGACCATCAGAAGAGAGCACCTCCAGACCTCTGTCTGAAGCCAAGACCAGAGCACCAGAGACTGTGGCCCGCAGGCCGTGGGACAGAACAGAGGAGCCAGGCTGGGAGCGGAGGCCAAGGTCAGGAAGCCATGTGCCAGGACAGAGGAGCAGTGTGAGACTACGCGACTGTGAGGCAGAGCAAGAGGCGGGCTCCCCGTCCACGGAGGCTGAGGCCAAGGGGCCACGTGCCTGCTGAGGGCCAGAGAGAGGCTTGGCTGTGGAGAGGTGTTGCTGCGGACCCATCATTGTGTTCTTACTGTTTACTGAACCTGGCTGGTGGTCACCTGTTACTCCTAATCCTGAGGCAAAGGAGCCCTGGTGGCAGAGTTAGACTCATTGGGCTGCTAACTACAAGGTCGGTGGTTCGAAACCACCACCTGCTCTGCGGGGGAAGGACAAGGCTTTCTACTCCCGTAAAGAGTTACAGTCTCAGAAACCCCCAGGGAGAGTTCTGCCCTGTCCTGCAGGGTTACGCTCAGTCAGCCTGAGCTCCATGGCAGTGAGTGTGTTAATCACGAGTGTTGTCTGTGAGTTCTGTGTAGCCAATTATCATAGGTGTAGAGAGGTGTGGGAGGGATGGTGGGTGTTAGAACAGGTGAAGAAGGATGGAGCATGGAAGCAAGGCGGACTTCTACTTCGTGGGAATAGGGAAGCCAGAGGAGGTCGGACGTGGCTTCTGGACCTTGGATACACAGCTTATCAAAACCAGTGCTCATCTGGGCCACGTAAGGAAAGCATTTCCTTCGCCTTAGCTCTCCTACCTCCTCTCCGACGGGCATGCTGGGGCGTCAGTCGGAGGCGGAGGGAGGTGGGAGAGAAGCTAGCGACGTCACCCAGGTTTCTCACTGATGTCAAGCTCATCTGAGCCGATTTTAAAACCAAGTTTAGTTTAAAATAAATGTTGGAGGAGTTTCTCTATCAGATTGAGCAGATATACCAGTGGCCTCCTGGAGGTATCATTCAGGGACAGTGGAAGAAGTAGCCCCCCCCCACCCGCCCCCGACCCCCACTGTACCCTCTGCTCGAAACCCATATTCTACTTGCTGTCCCTATAAGGGGCATGGGGGTGTGATGGAAGGGAGGGGAGGATAAAGTTGCTATCTGGTTGTTGTTGTCGTTGTTGTTAGGAGTCCCAACCCATGGCGACTCTGTGCACGATAGAACCAATCACACGGCTGGGTCCTGCACCACCCTCACAATTGTCCCTCTGCCTGAACCCCTTGTTGCAGCCACTGTGCCAACCCAGCTCCTTGAGAACCTCCCTCTTCCTGGCTGCCCCTTTACTTTACCAAGCATGATGCCCTTCTCCAGGGCCTGGTCTCCTCTGACAACATGTCAAAGTCTGTCAGACGAAGAAGTCTCACCACCCTTGACTCTAAGGAGGACTGGGCCATCCTTCTTCCAGGACGGATGGTTTGGCCCTTTAATAGTCCACAATACATAACCCTAACACGAACACGAATCTTAACAATAAACCTAATCCTAATCTGAACCTAACCCTAAAGCTAAGCTAAAACAAACTCTAACACCAACCCTAAACCTCACGCCAACCCTAACCCTAACCCTAAGTCTAACACTAGCCCTAAACCTAACACCAACCCTAACCCTAACCCTAAGTCTAACACTA
>NW_022104553.1:12161552-12172438 GCF_000313985.2 Echinops telfairi
CTAATCCTAAGTCTAACACTAGCCTTAAACCTAACACCAACCCTAACTCTAACCCTAAATCTAACACTAGCCCTAAACCTAACACCAACCCTAACTCTAACCCAAAATCTAACCATAACTGTAACCCTAACCATAACACCAACCCTAACTCTAACCCTAAGTCTAACCCTAAATCTAACACTAGCCCTAAACCTAACACCAACCCTAACTCTAACCCTAAGCCTACCCCTAACTCTAACCCAAAATCTAACCATAACTGTAACCCTAACCATAACACCAAAACTAACTGTAACCCTAAGTCTAACACTAACCCTAGCACCAACCGTAGCCCTAAGCTAATGCTAATCCTAAACTTAACCCTAAGTCAAACACCCAACTTAACCCTAATCGAAACCTTAACACTAACACACACAAAAAATGATATAAGAAAAAAAAAAAAGTCCATGGTACTTCCAGTATTTGCAAATCCCATTCTAGAAATAAAATAATTGCACACTGCAGTAAAAGAGATGAAGGCGATAATGCGGGTGATGGGCAGTGATAGTGGGGAGGGTTCTAGGTACTCGAGAGATTGGCCTGGAAAACACTCTTGAAGGAGATCCAGTGCCGAAGGAAGATGAACAAGACCCAGTGTTCAGGCAGAAGGGGGTACGTGCAAAACTCTCCAGGCAGGACCGATCTTGACCTCTTCTGGGGCCATTGCTCTCACACTGGAAACCCCAAATCCACTTGGAAAGCCTCCTCATGGAGTAAGCTCTGGTGAGCCCCTTCTGACCACGGATCAGGGATATTAATAGTCTTGTCCTCAGACAAGCCCTTGGAAAGGGGCTTCAGGCAGATTATTAGTTTCAATTTAATACATTGTCATTGGTTTTCCCTCTTGACCCACTTTTAATTTGTTCTAGTTTCTACTATCTTCTGCTTCTGCTTGGATTATGGATTGTTTGTGTTGTGTTTTGCCATCAATATTGTTTTTTTGGTCTGATTTTAATGTGAAATCCAGGATAGTTAAATCTGTGGAGACAGTTATTAGTGAATAGTTCCTTAGGGTTACTGCAGAGAAGGTTTGGGGGTAATGGGTAAGCTAATAATAATGGCCACAAGAATGAAGAAAATGCTCTAAAATTGATTATGATCACGACTGTACAACTCTTTCCTGCCCCCCAAACCATTTTATTGGGAGCTAATCCAGATATATCATTCCACAGTTCAATCACATTAAGCAGTATCGGACAATTGCTACCCAATCACATCCTCTTCCTTCTTGAACCCCTTGATATATATCAGCTCCCCTTTACCCTCCCCTCCCCACAACTCTTTTTAATAGATCTAAACATTTAATTGTATGGTAAGTGGATTCTCTGTCAAGAAAACTGTTTATAAAAATAAAAGCCCTATGAAGCACATGACCCTGTGGGTCAGCATCTCCTTGGCAGCAAAAGTTAGATACAGTGAAATCCACTTATTTTTTAGGTGTACAGGTCTGTAAGTTTTGAAAAATGTGAATTATCATGTGCATCACCACAATCAAGATATAGAACATTTTCAACCCTTAAAAATTCCCTCCGGATCCTTTGTGATCAATCTTCTTTCCCTCAACCATTATCTTGAATTGCTTTAATTTTTTCTTCTTATTTCTTTATTAATTAGGATTTAAAATGTATAGCATCTCATTCCATAGTTCAGTCACGTCAAGCAGGATTGTTCAGTTGCTACCACAGTTTCCAGATAGTCTTTTCTACATGGACTCCTTGACACCATCTCCCTTTTACACACACTTGCCCGCCACTTACTCCTCCCCCTGAAACTCATATTCTACTTGCTATACCTGTAAGTTCATCGATCCTGGGTGTTATAGACTGAAAAATGGAAAAGTATATCACATGTCAAGAGGATGACCTCCATTGATATAACACCTCTGAGATACACCCTAATAGGAACAAAGGAAGCCAAAACAATACAATTTAATTTTGGAAACCAGATCAGGTCCAGCCTGCATCATGGGGGTGGGGTGGGGGTGTCTACTGACAGAGTGTTAACTGTTTAAGTCAAATGCATACTGTATTAGTCTGGGGACTTTGGAGAAACAAATCCACAGCGACTCATGTATAAGAGAGAGTTTTATGTAAAGAAAATGTGCATCACGAAAACATCCCAACCCAATGCTGCCCAAGCCCACAAGTCCAACATTAACCCATTAACCCAACACCAGTCCACAAAGTCCTCCACCTCACAAAACAGAGGCAATGATGCCGACTGCAGGAGGAAAGCTGAGTCAGTGAACGAATAAGCATCTCAGCACTAGCAGGGGTCTCCACACGGCTGCTCCAGCACTCAGGGCTGCATCGGGATAGGTCCATGTGGCTTCTCCTTGGGGATGTCTTGTAGGAAGTCAACCTTGCAAGCTGAAGCAAGGAACTGCTAAGGCAGCTGCACCCGGTGCAACCATCACAAAACAAGAGACCTGAGAACTCGAAAAGCGAGGCTCATCACCCATTTATCCCTCCGCCTTTCAATTAGCCCCACTTGTGATTATCGGCCAGGTTGGCACAATTAACTAACTCACATGCCTTTGATCTTCTATACTCGTCTCTACCAAGCACTCTGTTTACTGGCCTTTTTCTTCCCCCCCTCGATGTATCTTCCTAGACGTTTATTGTTTTTTTGGTTTCAATCATTGTATTGGGGGCTCGTACAACGAAGGGTATTGGTTTCAACAATCGTTTCGGAGGACCGGGTGTCCGTTTTATGGACCTGTGTCTCTCCGTCTCCCGTTTCTGTCTCCACGCAGGTGGTGTTTGTTAGCGCTGGTGTTCTCATGGCCGTTGGTTTCGACGCTACCATTGCTAATTGCCAATCTCGTTTGTGCTCCCCTCTTCCTAGTTTCTTAAAGTGTAAAATTAGGTAACGGGTTTGAACCTTTTCTGATTTTCTAATCTAACGTGTCAGTTTCCATCTAAGAACTGCTTCGGCTGTTCCCCACAAGTGTTGAAAGGTGTTTTCATATTTCTTTGGTTCAAAATTTCTTTTTTTATTTGTTTTCCCTTCAAAATTTCCTCGTTTCCTATGGGACCTCTTCTTTGGTCCATGGGTTCTGTAAAAATATGTTGTTTACCAAATAATTAAAGTGGGAGGTGTGTGTGGGGGGGGGGGCTCCCAGGTATCTGTTTCTGTTAAGCATTTCTAATTTAATTGCACTGCGATCAGAGGACATACTCTTCATTATTTCAATTTTCTTAAAATTGCTGAGGTTGGTTGTTATGACTTGAAATACGGTCTATCTGACTCCTGTGTTCTTGATGAGTGTGTGTTCTGATATTGACTGAGGTCTATATAATGCCAGTTACAAAGAACCCTCACTGCCATCACGCCAATGCTGACTCACGACAACCTTAGAGGACAGGACTGAACTGCCCCTGTGAGTTTCCAAGACTTGAACTCTTTTTTTTTTAACTTGAACTCTTTATAAAGAGTGTAGAAAGCCTCATCTTTCTCCACCAAAGTGGTTTTGAACTGCTGACCTTGCAGTTAGCAGGCCAACTCCATTGTGCCTGCAGGGCCCCAGATACCATTGAGGTAGGTGAAATTGGTTGGTAGTGTGTCAGCTCTTCTACCCACCAGCAGCTCCGAGGGAGAAAGATGAGGCTGTGTACTCCCATAAAGATTTCAAGTCTCCGAAACCCAGAGAGTTCTTCTATATCGTCACCAGGAGTTCGAATTGACTCAGTGACAATGAGTTTGTTTTTTCAATGACGAAGAGAAGGGTATTGGAATCTCCAAGTATATTTGTGAACTTATCTTTTGGTTTGGGTCTATGTGTTTTGACACTGATAGATACATAGATATTTAGGACTGTTGCTGTATTCTTCACAAATCAAGAGTCCATGTAAACAATGTGCACAAGGGACAACGCTGGAGGCACAGTGAGGGAATGGTGCCCGATCTGACCCCACCACACTGGGGCGAAACCCTAAGGGCATGCAACAGAGGAGCAAGGGGGGCAAAACAATGAAGACCCCGGGGAATATTAAAAATAGACTTTGGGGCCAAGGCATCGCACCCCATCAGACCCGACCAGAAAACACTCCTAAAGGTCAACAAACAGACCTGGAACTATTTGTAGGCTTTTCTCTCGTTTTAGCGTTGGTTTTGTTGTTGTTGTTTGCTTTAGTTTTCTTTTGTTGTTGTTTTGTTTTGCTCTGCCTTATTTTTGTACGTATTATTGTCTCTGCACATCTATCTAGATAAGATAGGCAGGAAAAGCAACCCAGAGGAGAAAACAACGGCCGCCGATGGTTCCAGGGGACACGGGAGAAGGGAGAAGGGGAAAGGAAGTGGGTGTTAACAAACCCAGGGACAAGGGAACAACAGTGATCGAAAATCAATGGCGAGGAGGGTGTAGGATGCCTGGTGGGGCTTGATCAAGGGCGATGTAGCTCAGAGGAATAGCTGAAGCCCCAATGAAGGCCGAACATGATCGTGGGACAAGAGGAAAGTTAAAAAAAATAGAAGAAAGAACTAGGAGGCAAAGGGCACTTATAGAGGTCTAAATACAGGTATGTACATATGTAAATATATTTATATATAGCGATAGGGAAATAGATCTATGTACATATAGTATATATTAAGTATCGAGGTAGCATACAGACATTGGGCCTCTACTGAAGTACTCCCTCAATGCAAGAACACTTTATTCTAATAACCTGGCATTCCGTGATTCTCACCTTCCCGACAGGATCACTGAAGACAAAATGGGTGCACAGGAAATGTGAAGAAAGCTGATGGTGCCCAGCTATCAAAAGATACGGCATCTGGGGTCTTAAAGGCTTGAAGACAAACAAGTGGCCCATCTAGCTGAGAAGCAACCAAGTCCACATGGAAGCACACAGCCTGTGTGATCATGAGGTGTCGATGGGATCAGATATCAGGCGTCAAAGACCCAGAAAAAAAAAATCATATCAATGTGAATGAGGGGGAGTGCAGAGTGGAGACCCGAAACCCATCTGTAAACAACTTGGACACCCCCTTATAGATGGGTCACAAAGAAGAGATGATCCAGTCAGGGTGCAGTATAGCACCAATGAAACATACAACTTACCTCTAGTTCGTTGTTATTTTTTTAATCGTTCTATCAGGGACTCATACGACTCTCATCACAATCCATACACACATCAACTGTGTAAAGCACATTTGTACATTCATTGCCCTCGTCATTCTCAAAACATTGCTCTCCACTTAACCTCTAGTTCTTTAATGCTCCCCTCTGCCCCCATCATGATCCCAATCCTACCTTACAAATCTGGCTAGACCAGAGCATGGCCACAGGTACATATCAGAGCTAGAAACACAGGGAATCCAGGACAGATAAACCCCTCAGGACCAATAATGAAAGTAGCGATACTAGGGGGTAAGGGGAAGGTGGGGTAGAAAGAGGGAGCCAATCACAATGATCTATATATAACCCCCTCCCAGGGGGACAGACAACAGAAAAGTGGGTGAAGGGAGACATTGGTGAGTGTAAGACATGAAAAAAGAATAACAATTTATAAATTATCCAGGATCTGCGAGGAAGGAAGGATGGAGAAGGAAGTGCTCAAAAATGTTTTGAGCATGATGGTGGCAACAAATGTGCTTGACACAAGGGATGCATGTATGGATGGTGATAAACCCTCAATAAAATGATTTTTTAAAATGTGCATAGTGCACATCAGATACCAATGCTGAAGTGGCTATGTGGTTTTATCTATTTATTTATTTTTTTAAAAATCATTTTACTGGCGGCCCAGCCCGCTCGCTCCAGCCCTGGCCACCCCGCCCTGTCCCGCACCCCAGGGTGGTCCGAGTCCAGCGGGGTGACCGTCCTCCCCCCGCTAGCGAACAGGGAAGAGGGCGCTGCAAGCGGCGCGGAGTGCGGTCTGCGCGCCCTGCCCGGCGCGGTGCTGGGGTGGAACAGTGGGGATCAGCAATCTTGCCTGGGACACGTTGGGAGATGCTGCATCCCGCAGTCTTCCAGAAGTTGGGACAGAGCTGAACAAACAGGAGTTTGGTGCTCTGGAAAAGGTGACCGCTGCTAGTGCACGCTGCGCTCCTCGATCAGGGGAAGTCACCGAAATGAACCAGGGCTTGCAGAGCACCCCCGCTTGTGAACAGAGCCCGTGATGAAGGGGGCTGGCTGGTCAAGATGCTTGAACTGATGCGTGCAGAGGCCCGTGAGAAATACATGCAATCCATCGAGGAGCGAAGATGGGACCCCTGAGCAAACTACGATGAAGCAGCTCACGCCAGCAGCGTTGTCTTAACTTAGCGGTGGAAAGAAACGAAGCAGCGTTCAGCAGTCCCGCTGCAACAGAGAAACCAGTTGGGGCAACCGTGCTATTGGAAGAAAGTACCCTTAACTTCCTAATGATGGCCGAGACACACAATGCACACCTTTTCTCACAGCAGCCTGTGATTTTTATGTTAGGATCTAGTTGTCATATTCAGAAGCCATGAAATGATCTGTGGTGAGAACAGTCACAAACGATGTCACTCAAAAGGTACATTGTTACCCTGAGCCTCCTATAACGTAGCTACTGCTGGGTTTGGGCCAGGATACTTAATTCTCTTCCTGCTGGAAATGACCAGGAGTGGAGATACATTTTTATTAATTGTACAGTAGCAGCTAAAGAGCAACATAATTTTAAGTTTGCAATACACTTGCCTTTGCTGTTGCTATTTTTATACAATCGGGCAACAGCCTTGCAGCAACATAAGAAACCGTTTAATACAACCTTAAGCTTCTTAAAAAAATTCATTTTACTGGGGGCTCTTTTCAAAATACATACATACATCCAGAGCATATGTATACATTTGTTGCTATCATCATTTTCAAAACATTTCTTTGTACTTGAGCCCTTGACTATGTGGTTTTAAAATACCACATATCCATTTTGGGGGGCATGTGTGTGTGTGTGTGTGTGTGTGTGTGTGTGTGTGTGTGTGTGTGTGTGTGTGTGAATTGATTACCTTATCATTATGTCCTTCTTAATCTCTGGTGATAAATGATGCCTCTGTGTAGGCAAGGCCTTCTCCTGAGGATTCTGGGAACTCCTGTCTTCCTCCCTGGAGGTGGGACACACACTCTCTCTGCTTCCCCTTCCTGCTGACAAGCCACATGGAGCTATGCTGGTGGAGCCAGAGCCCTGGAGCTGGAGGAGCCACCTGGAGACCCACGCCAGTGCTGAGATCCTTCCACTGCCACTGGATCCACAAGACTTTCCACAGTGGCCTGTGATCTTCCTGCATTTGGCATCATTGCATGTGTTGCATGCGTCTGAAGAGGAATTTATACACTGGTATCAGACATATGGGCTCATATCGGATTTGTGGACTAGGCTGGGATGGTCTCTTAATATTCAATTACTCTTTGACATAAAGCTCTGTGTCTCTGGATTTGTTTCTCTAGTCAACCCATCATCTGATATCAGAATACTTTGCTTGATTTCTTGACTTTTTAAATGGGTTGGTAATATGTACAGCAAAATATACAACAATTTCTACATGGTCAATTTTGTATCATTGATTACACATTTCAAACTGTGGAACTGTTCTCATCCACCTTCTCTGGGTTGTGCCACCTCCACTAACATAAACTCCCTGAGCCCTAAACTTCCTATCTAATCTTTTTTTTAATGACAAAGTATTTATTTATTATTATTATTATTATTTTGATCATTTTATTGAGGGTTCTTACAATTCTTATTACAACCCATGCATCAATTGTATCAGGCATATGTGTACATATGTTGCCATCATTTTTTTCTAGACAATTACTTTCTATTGAGCCCTTGGTATCAGCTCCTTTTTTCCCCCCTTCCTCCCCCCTATCTAATCTTTTGAGTTGCCACTGTCAGTTTGGAACCATATGGCTAGAACTTAAAAGCACACAATGCTCAAAGCAGACATTCTTTCTTTCTTAGTTAAGCTAACCTATTGAAACTAGTGTTTTGTTTTAAGAAGATCTCAGGAATATATCTATCTATCTATCTATCTATCTATCTATCTCTATCTATCTATCTCTCTATCTCTCTATCTATCTATATTTGGTTTAAAGAATCTCTAAGGGCAATCGCTTCCACCGTTCATTCAACTCATGGCTCCAGAAAAGCTGGATGTCATGGGAATTTGAAATTCTATTCTGCACCCCCATCCCCTTTAATGAGGCCTCTAATAGAGACTGTGGGATCCCAGTGTCTCGCTGGGCACCAGCCAGTTATTCTGGGCTCATAGCGGAGGGCATTTCACTTCCTTCTCCTCGGCCTGACATTCCTGAGTTGCTTCTTCCTTTGTTGCTCCCGGGGAATAGACACTAAGTGTGCCTCGGATGGCCACTCGCAAGCTTCTAAGACCCGAGACATTCCACAGTGAACTGAGAGGTAGCACAGAAGCCCTGAACCTGGTATTAGGCCAGTGAACCAGCAGGTCCGGTGAAACCATAACCCTAACTCCCAAACAAAGAAACCAGATCTCCTGAGGTATTTGTGCACAAGCCACTCTCTTTTCTTGTTGCAAAGATGGCCATCACACAACGTCTGACACTTCGACTTTTCACGGGAGAGCCCCTTATTGACAGCTATTATGTTAATCGGCAGGCAATTCTACCGTAAATCAAAGTGATTTTTCCATCACTGCAAACTGAAACTCATCACTCCATGCCCAATAACCCCCATCTGCTTCTCCTTCATTCGTGTTTGCATAGCATATCTGTTTTTCATCCTTTTAAAATATCTATCTGCGGCCTAGGCATGTGTAAGTGGGACACTGAACAGGGAAGACTGAAGAATGGGTGCCTCTTGGAATGAGAGTGCCGGCAGAGACTAGCGAAAGTCCCATGGACTGTCGAAAGGACAGACAAATCTGTCTGGGAGAAGTACAGCCACTGTCTCACATGCTTTGGACATATTGACTGTCAGGAGCGACCGGTCCCTGGAGAAGGACATCATGATTGGCAGAGGAGGGGGGCAGTGAAAGAGAGGAAATCCTCACATGATGGATTGACACTGTGGCTGCAGCAATGAGCCCCAACACAGGAACAATTGGGCGGATGGCTCAGGAACGGGAAGCGTTTCCTTCGGTTGTGTCTGGGGTTGCTGTGTCAGAACGGATCCCTAGCACCTAACAGCACAGCGTTAGATTCGAAATATGTTTTGTGTTTCTTAGAGAACATATAGTTTGAGTCTTTCTTTTCACCCAGCCTAACAATATCTGAGTCTTTTAATCGGCATGTTTGGATTATTTACATTCAATGTAATTGCTAATATGGTTGACTTTGAATCTATCATTTGATGAATTGTTTGCCTAATCAGTATTTATTTCTTGGTTACTCTATTCCTGACTTCTCTTACTTTGCGATTTAGAAAAATGAATCATTTTAACGGGGGCTCTTACAACCCGTATAACAATCCATACATCAATTTCATCAAACACATTTGTATGTATGTTGCTATCATCATTTTCAAGACATTTTCTTTTTTTCCCCCCCTCTCTTTGTTTTTTAAATCATTTTATTGGGGGCTCCTACAACTCTTATCACATCCATACATTCACCCATTGTGTCAAGCACGTTTGTACATTTGTTGCCATCATCCTTCTCAAAACATGCTCTCAACTTGAGCCCCTGGTATCAGCTCCTCGTTTTCCCTCCCTCGCTCACCCCCCCCACCTTTGACCCCTTGACAAATGATAAATTATTATTTTCATATCTTACACCACCCTCTGTCTCCCTTCACTCATATTTCTGTTGTTTGTCTTCCTTGGGGTATATTGAATAATTTTATTATTCCACTTTAGTTCCACTATTTAGTTCCACTTTTTGCTTAGGGACCATCGTAGAATTTTCAATATACATCTTTAACGTATCACTCACCACCCGTTTACCACATGAGGTGTAAATTATACAACTTTCTCAAAGAGCCTGCCATGAGGATATAAGATGTCGCAGGATGTTGAAATATAAATATATTGCCCATAATTAACCTGTTATTCGCTTCCTGATTCTTGAGCCTTTTCCTTCTGGCAAAATATCCCACCACCAGATCTGGGACTGCCAAACCTGTACCGAAAGGACAGTGAACCCTACAGTTGACCCTGGAACAAAAGAGCTTTGGTCAGAAAGTAGCTGGAAAGACATCAGACTAATTCAGTCAACACTTGAACGTGAGCTGTCCGGCAAGCCATTTACTGGCCCAGAATCATCACCCACCCCAATGCATATTCATAGCCCTTCCTTGGAAATCTGTTACATATTCATCATCTCCTCAATTGACTCCCTGATGTATATGCATAAACCTGCAAATGCTCTGTTTTCGGAAGCTTGTCTTGGCAAGTCTAGTCTTGGCTTGCTCCTTGCTTGTTCAACCAAAGGGAAGTTTCTCCTTTCACTTTGATCCGATCTCTGTCTTTGTTTCTCAGTTACACCAGCCAAGACCAGGATTGGCAACAGTCTATCTTTAAAGAATTACTCACATATGAGTTCATGTGTTGTGTAAGAGCCATGTAACATTATAATTTCATTTCTTCCTTCCCATCATGCTTTGTTCTTTGCGCTACCATGTAGTTTACATACGTTACAAACTGTTCTATACGTTCCAACGTACAATACATTGTTATTCTTAATCTTATACAATTCCATTTTTAGAAAATAATTTTAAATAAGAAAAAAATGTTCTGGCTAGTGACCTTCATTTTATCAAATAACATCTTTGTATAACTTTAGGTTTCCATCTAAAATCATAGTTTTTCTGACCTAAGAACTTCCTTTAACATTTAAAACAATCTTTGTATTGGGGGCTCTTTTTTTTTTTTTAACATTTTATTAGGGGCTCATACAACTGTTATCGCAATCCATA
>NW_022104553.1:12181578-12182780 GCF_000313985.2 Echinops telfairi
GGATGCATGTATGGATTGTGATAAGAGTTGTACAAGCCCCCAATAAAATGATAATAAATAAATAAGTAATTAACATACCAAGACCTTGACTTGGTCTTTCCAGTTTCTAGAACTGTGAAAAGGTGAATTTCTGCTATTTAATGCCAACTACTTGCGTTGTTTCTGTTATGGAAACACTAGGTACTTAACACATGGAGCTGTAATTTAAAAAAAAATTTTTTTTGTAATTTAAGAAAAAAGGCAGTTATATTTCTTTTCTGTGGCTTCAGTTTCCAAAGAATGTGAAATTTGAATATTTGCACAGAAACGTCTACAGCAAGATCTTACTCGGTTCTCTATTTTTGTTTCATGTGAAATCAGAACATTCGGGTGTGGCCGAGGGTTAAATTACTTAGAAAGTAAAACAGCACCCGGATGAACAGTTATCTGAGCCAAAATGTCGTAGCTAATAAGTAAATGAAGTTTGCAAAACATTTTGAAAAGCTGCACACTTTCAAGGATGCATAAGAATGTAGGAATAATGTAAAAATATTCTTGGGAATGATAATTATCTTCAGGCTAGTGTTTACCTCTGGGAAGGGAGGCAGGGTATCAAAAAATATTTAGGAGAACCTGAGATGTTTTATTTATTTTTCAAAAAAGGAAGCACCTTATAAATATACGAAATGCCTAGAATAGGCAAGCGCATAGAGACCAAAATCCATAAGTGGGTGGGAAGAACACACAACGCATAAGGGTCATGAAAATGCAATTAAAGGTGATGGTTGAACAACACGGTGATCAAATTGAATGTCACTGGACTGTACAGGTGGAGATGTTGGAATGACAGATTTGAATTATCTACAGAACTACAATTTAAAACCAGATTTTCATTGTGAATTAGGTGGGGGTTGCATGTCAGATCATCATTTTTTCATTCAACAACTGCACTTACCAACCCTCTCCTTGGGTTGCCCTCTTCCTGCACCCCTTTTGATCCCCAGCAACCTCGATTAGGATCTTGTCTTCCCCTTCAACATAGTTAACACCTATCTGCCCTCTAGCCTATCACGTTGTCTGATAGGCTTCCCCTCCCACCTCTGGGGTTTAGTAGTAAGGTAGCAGAATGATATTGGGCCTCCACTCAAGTACTCCCTCAATGCAAGAATACTTTCTTCTATTAAATTGGCATTCTATGATGCTCACCTTCCCGACAAAACCGC
>NW_022104553.1:12183488-12208821 GCF_000313985.2 Echinops telfairi
GAAAAGTGGGTGATGAGAGACGTTGGACAGGGCAAGATATGACAAATAATAATTTATAAATTATCAAGGGTTCATGAGGGAGGGGGGAGTGGAGAGAGAGGGGAAAAAATGAGGACTTGATGCCAGGGGCTTAAGTGGAGAGCAAATATTTTGAGAATGATGAGGGCAATGAGTGTACAAATTTGCTTTACACAATTGATGTATGTATGGATTGTGATAAGAGTTGTATGAGCCCCTAATAAAAAAAATTAAAAAACTTTAAGAAGAAAAGAATGATCTCTGTGTGATCAAATTAACAACAGTAACTCGAAAGGTGACAGAAGATGCTGGGGGGTGTGTGTGTGACTTTATGTTAATGGCAGAGGAACAATCTGGAACAGGAGAGCAGTAATAATCACTTGAAGGATGTAATCAATGTCACTGAATTACACACGTAGACATTATTGAATTGGCATGTGTTTGCTGTGTATGTTTTCAACTAGAGAGAAAGAGGGAGAGATGGAGATGGGCAAATAGTGCTCTTTGTGAGAGAGAATGTGGGACTTTTGAAGATGTTTTAAAAGCTTTCTGAAGCTGGGTCTTAGTATGAGGGTGGATTGCCAAAGTCTGTCGAGGTGGACAGGAACTATGTCACTGCACCTTTTGATCCATGGGGAAAGAAGAAAACAGGTAAGGCCTTTGTTAGAAAGAGGAGTCCTGGTGGCATCATGGTTTTATGTATTGGGTTGCTAGCCACAAGGTTAGCAGTTCAAAATTACCAGCCACTCCAAGAGAGAAAGATGAGGCTTTCTATTTTTCCTAAAGAAACCCACAGGGGACAGTTCTATCCTGTCCTATAGGGTCATTATGAGTCAGAATTAACTTGGTGGCAGGAAGTTTGGCTTTCTTTAGAAAGAAAACATGAGTGTGCCATTTAACACTGAAAGTCTGCTTCTAATTAGCCAAAGATTTACTAACTAGATTTGAAAAACCAAAAAGCCAAGTACAGTTCTCAGAAGGAATGAATTTTCCCCTTGCACTCATTGTTATTCATGTAATTTTTAAAAATGTCGTCAGATACAATTGATGTATGGTTTGTAACAAGAGTTGTACGAGCCCCCAATAAAATGAAAAAACAAACAAACAAAAAGTTGTCCTTATTTTGGGGGGGTCTTGGGCTAACTGTTGCATCGTGGAGGCACAAGTTAAAGAGGAGGTGCGTCACCTCTGCCTGGCTCCAGTCCGGAGGAACCAAAGGCATGGGCCTTCTCAAAGCAGTAGGGTTCCTCCCCCGTCAGACTCCAGAGGCAGGATGGGGCCGAGGACTCGTCTCACGCCGCATGCTGGCTGGCACCATCGTGAAGCTCTACTGAAACACAACCAGGCTTGTATGGGAGGCTGTTCCTCCAGCCTTCCAGAACTGTCTGGAAAATGGGAAAATGCTCCTGGTCGTTGAGGGAAGAGGTGTCAGAAACTAACACTGAGGGAAATATGACTAGGATTATATTTCCTAACTTATACAGAGGGAATCTGGAAGCTAGTGTTTCACAGCAGGCAAGCCTCCACGTTGGCAAGTTAAAGTCCAAGTACACTATCCTGCTTTAAATATCATTCCCACAGATTCTCCCTAAGAGAGTAAAGCCTCTCCCTCCTCTCTTTTCTCCCATCTCCACGTGGACCACCAAGAGGGGCTGAGGTGAGCATGCTACCATAAAATGTGTCTGCCTCCTTTGTTTTACTCTCTCTCTCTCCTATCCTTTATGGCTTTCCTATGATCTTTATATATATTGACCGTACAATTGTGCCTAGGCTGACAACGTGGTTTCCTAGGGTAGACTGCTCGCTGGAGGAAAGTGGCAGCGACATCAGTGTGGCCTCTGAGCAGTTGGGTTGGTCCACTTCCGGGAGCAGCAGAGGGCTGAGGAGTGTGAGGTTCTCCCTCTTAGTAAGGGGAGAGGCCCACATCCAAAGGTTGGCTTCAGAATTGGGTCCATCTCTGTATGGATTGGGTTTTATGGACAAAGGTAAGGTTGGGGGCTCAACTATCTGGCGTCTGTATCTGACAAGTCTCTGCTCAGCAAAGGCTAGGTGCATGGTAATGCTGGCCAGGAAGCCTTCTTCCCCCGGTCCCAGTCCACCAATCCTGGGTTCTGGCCATGGAGGCTGTGCCAGAAGTCCAGAGTGAATGCATTTCTATTTTGATTGGTCTTACTGCTCCCAGGGTCCTGGCATGCAAAGGAAAGAACCCTAGAATGCACCTGGTTCTCATCCGATTGTAAATACCTTTTATTACATATAATTGTAATATCATTGTGTCAAATGTTTGCAATACATTGGATAAATTACAACGGTATCTGTGAAAGGTAATGATAGTTACACATTTCTATCAGCTGAGGCACAAAGAGGCATCAGTGAGCTTACTAATATTTTCCCAAAGGTTCAATCTATTCAAAGACAAAGGCCTGCATCTATACTTTTGGTGTTCAAAGGGTCATTCCGTTATACCCACCTTTCAACACTGACGAAGTTTCTGAAAATGGCCCTCCTGGAAGCCTAAATACAGAACAATGTTTCTTGCTGTACCCTTCTTCTCCAGACGATTAAAGAAGTTTAGCGTTCAGACTTCAGCCACTCAGCTTCTTACTGCAGGCGGGGATGTGGTGATGTTTGCATCCCTCTGGTTGGCAACTGGAAAATGAGTTAGGACGAGGATGGAGGGAGCCAATGTGGATGCTATTGCAGTGGCCCAGGCAAAGAGGCAAAAGACATCTGGGTGAAGGGGTAGTGGTGAGACGCCGTGACATTCGAGATGAAGATGCACAGCAGGCAGCATTCACAGGACTTAGAAGAGGTGGATGCAGGTGGTGTAAACAGTTTGCACCCAATTGCTAGCTTAACATTGGGGGTTTGGCCCCCGAGGAGGAAAGGGCTGGAGATCTGCTTTCATCCAGATGACAAGCAGGGAGACCCTGTAGAGCAGAGCAAGCGCACAACACATGGGGTCACCGTGAGTCCCACTGGACCAGCCGACAGTTGGTTTATCTATTGGTTTGCAATTGTTTGGAGATGGGTGAGGGTCGCGGTGATGGTGGAGAGGATGGTGGGAAGGAGCAGGTCTGGTTTGAGTAACTGGGTTGATGGGGAGGCCCGTCGCTAGGAGACAGGCAGCAAAGGAGAGTAAGGGTGAGAGAGAAAGTCCAGGGTGCTATTTGGACAGAGCCAAGGCTGGCCTTGAGGCATTTGGAATCTAGGGAAATCTAGAAGTAATTTGGTTTTGAAATATATTACGAAATGCATGGGGTTGCGTGAGCTCTATTGTAACATGTTGACGGCAATGCATCTTAATGGGTGAAAAGAGGTGCTTATGAGGAGGCGTCTATATTGTGTGGGGGTGGGGGTGGCAGAATGGCGTTAAAGGGGAATAGAAATTGACCACACATTTTTGAAGTTCCCTCTTACGCTGTTTGTTTCCCCATGTGAGTTAGTTAATTGTGCCAGCCTGGCCGATCATCACATGTGGGTCTGGTTGAAAGGCGGAGGGATAAATGGGTGGTGAAGCCTTTGCCTTTCTAGTTCTCGGGTGTCTTGTTTTGTGATGGTTGCATCGGGTGCAGCTGCCTTAGCAGTTCCCTGCTTCAGCTTGCAAGATGGATTTCCTACAAGACATCCCCAAGGAGAAGCCGCATGGATCTATCCTGATGCAGCCCTGGGTGCTGGAGCAGCCATGTGGAGACCCCTGCCAGTGCTGAGATGCTTACACGTTCACTGACTCAGCTTTCCTCCTGCAGTCGGCATTATTGCCTCTGTTTTGTGAGGTGGAGGACTTTGTGGACTGGTGTTGGGTATGGGTTAATGTTGGACTTGTGGGCTTGGGCAGCATTGGGTTGGGATGTTTTCGTGATGCACATTTTCTTTGCATAAAATTCTCTCTTATACGTGAGTTGCTGTGGATTTGTTTCTCCAAAGTACCTAGACTAATACACCGTGATAATAGACTTTATTATTATTCGTTTTTTTCCAACAGGCTTATTGACACACAATTCAATAGTTCAATTGTTCAATCACATCAAAGTCATTATGGCATCCATTTTTAGAGCATTCCCCAGTCCTCCCCCCACCCCCGTGGTTAAATCGCCTTTAAAGTGATGTGCAATCACAATCCCTTCTAGTGTTCCCTTCCCCCTCATTATGATCGATTTTTCAGAAGCCGTCAGGTCTTGCTTTCATTAATTTCACTCCCCCATTTCCCCCACAAACATTTTATTGGGAGCTAATCCAGACATCATACCATTCCCCAGTTTGGTCATATTAAGTAAGTCGTGTTGTACAATTGCTGCCGTCGATTTGACTTTGTAAAGTAACTTCATTGTTGCTGTCGGTACCTGCCGTTGCTTGGTCCTGCGTCTCTTCATGGTCACTGGCGTGGCAGTGATTGTGTCCGTCCGTCCGTCTCACTGAGGGGGCCTTCCTGTCTGTTGATGCTCGGCTTTACCAGCCAGGATGTCCTCTCCCAGCAACGGGTCTTTCCCGATGACTGGCTCAGAAAGGCTAGCTAAAGTCTCACTGTCCTCACTTCGAAGAACTATTCTGGTCGTATGTCGTCCATGGCTGATTGGTTCATTGCTCTGGCAATCCACAGCACGTGGGAATGCTGTCGTTTCTGGACAATTTTTTCTGTAAACCTAAAACTACTCTGCTGAAAACCCTGTAGATAACAATAAAACAGCTTCAAGTCTTTTTCCAAGCAACAAGTTCCATATAACTCCTCCCCTTCAAGTTACAGTCTTTATAACTCCTACCAAATGTCTGGATGGGGCGAAACAAAGGAAGTGCTTGCCATCCACCCAGGCAATTGGATAGCTTCCTACTGTTGTAAATTAACTAGACGGTACCCTTGGGGGTGGGACCATGCAAATTAGGTGTGGAAAACCCAAATGAGGGGATTGGTCTGTTCTCCCATCCTGCTAGGCTTGAGAAAAAGCCAATTGCAGAGCAGAAAGAGAGTCTCAAGACCCTCAATAAAGAAAGGCCATCATGACCATGCAAAAGAAAGATCTTTGGGGTCTGGGCTTGCTGTGTTGGGAGCTTCCTAGATCCTGGAGACAGAGACAGAGACACAGAGAGAGAGCTGTAACACCAGAAAGATGGCAAGAGACAATGACCTACATGTGGCATCAGGAAGAGGGTGGCAGCAAAGCCAGGAGGATGGCAGCAAGAGGTCCAAATGGCTGCCCTGCCCACAGAGCAAGATGGACGAGCATCTTCGTATTGAGGCTCACTGGCAGAGTATATGCCTGTAGACATTCACTGGTGGAGCTGCAAGAGCCCTACAACACTTGTCCTAGCTGGGCAGAGGCAGGGGCCGGCCTGAGAGGCCCGAAGAGCTGAGGCACTGAGGATCGGAGAGAGGTCTGCCTGGGGTATGGCTGGAAAGAGGCTGTCCTGATCAAAGAACTGTATCCGGAGCATGCCTGAGTCTGTTACTTCCCTAACGAACCCCACAACTGTGAGTTCCGTGTGACTGTTCAGGGAATGATAAAGCTCTGCAGGGAAGTCGAGAGTGCTCTGGGAGGGAAAGCCGATGTCGGAATTGGCGAGGGGTGGAGAGAGGAGGTAGATATGTCCTTTCCTTCAAAGGAATCGGCCTTGGGCTGTTGTGGAAGGTGATTCTCTCCTTTGTGAGGTTAGAGGGTGTCAGAGACCTGTGCCCCATCATCTTTACAGGTTAACAGAGAAATTGTGCAGAAATTAGAGTTTCCACATACTTCTTTTCCCTGCTGTGTTAGTCCGGGTAGACAGAGAAACAAATTCATAGACACTCATATGTGTATGAGAAAGAGGTTTAAATTCAAGAGCACTTGAATATTGAGAAAACATCCCAGCCCAGTCCAGATCAAGTCCATACGTCCGATATTAGCCCATATGTCTGATACCAATCTATAAAGTCCTCTTCAGACTCACGAACCACAGGCAATGACACCAAATGCAGGAAGATCACAGGTCATTGGGTGGGAAGTCTTGTGGATCCAGTAACGTTGTAAGCATCTCAGCGCTGGCATGGGTCTCCACATGGTTCCTTCAGCTCCGAACCTCTGACTGCCTCAGAGTAGCTTCCTGTGGCTTCTCCTCAGAAATGTCTCACAGGAAGTGAGCCCAGAGAGAGTCTCCCACCTCCGAGGAGGAAATACAGGAGTTTCCAGAATCCTTAGGGGAAGGCCATGCCCACCCAGAGGGCTCATTGGCTATGACCTGATTGACAGACTAGACTCCACCCCTTCACTCTGAATCCTCTCAAGTCCCAAATTGACACTAGATTATGTTACTACCACACCCGCTATACACATTTCTCCTAGTAATATGTATTAGTGTGCCATATTATTAATGTGCCATGTTTGTTGTAATGGCTTAACCAATATCAATATATTGTTATTAACTAAAGTCCTCAATTTACATTCAGTTTCACTCTTTGTGTTGGTAGTGTGACAGTGTCAGACCTCATCTAACTTCAAGAGTGGTGTGAATAGTCAAGTTCAGCCCAAGGCAGCCAAAAGGTTATTCTTATGAAAGTAGAGATCAGACATACCTCCATTCTTTAACCCTGGAAAACAATAAATCACACCAGCCATTCCTTCCATGACGTTCTTTGCTTCTCTGTTGATCATCTCTTTTTCCTTCTCTGATTGCTAATTTGATCCATTACAATGACCACACAGAACTCCAACCATATTCATGATTTTAGGGTTGATTAGGGAAGTAACAAGCTATAACTTGGTATTAAGATCGATTGGAACAATTCAGTGGATAGGATACAGTTCATCTATCAGGACAACTCCAACTGCTTGGCTCCTTCTCCTCTGCGTCCAGAGGCAGGGGGCCATGCTCTTAGCTGTACCTTCTGCCTGGCTCTCCTTCTCAGCCCCTGCTCCATTTGGCCAAGTGTTACGACTCTTAGCTCTGCCAGTAAGGCCCTGGAGGCGCCTCACTCAACCAAGAAGCCTCCTGCCTGAAGGCACTTGGTTCTCCTGTTCAGTGGTTCGATAAGCCCACTTGCCCTACAGGCTAAGAAGCCCACTGCAACTGCCTCACGCCTATCTCTTGGTTCGCACAATTTATACCATTTTGTGCCGTCTGCAGTTACAGTTCTGTCTCTTGGCCCTAGCAGTTCTCACACCCTAATACATATTACTAGGAGAAATGTGTATAGCGGGTGTGGTAGTAACATAATGGGTCTCAGGGACACATTCAACAAGCTTTTCTTGGTGAGAGCTGCTCCATCCTCCGCGGTATTGGCTCTTTTAAATCTAACACAATGGCTAAAACTAGCCAAATCCTTTGGTAAGCCACAGCACCTTCTTTGCATAATATGTCCAACCCCTGCAAGAGGTTTACACACCTTATTTGCATAGTCCCAGCCAATAGTTTATGTGAGTTCAGAAGTCATCGCTCGAAAGGCTTTATAAAAACAATCCACTATACTTCGGTGTTGTAAAAGTGTATTGATTTTTGAGAAATGCATACTAGCGTATCCCCACCACTATAGCATCATATAGAATAGTTTGAAATGTCCCTTAAGAGTATCCCTCGGGCTCCATATTTGTGTCCTTCCCCTTTTCCCATCTCCCTTGGAAACCACTGGTCTTTTTCACCATCTCCATAGTTTTGCTTTCCCGGAATGTCACACGGTCGAAGTCGTGAAGTATGCAGCTTAGTAGACCGTGTACTTGGTTTTTAAAAACTCATCCTTTCGGTGCATAGGAAATTATTTTTTGTTTCTGGCCATCATCTCTTCCTGTTCAGGCCCAGGAATGATAATTTCATATTCTTAGTGGTCAAATGTGCCATTTACAGACAATTTTATCCCTTCCCCTGCCATCAAGAGATAGTATCGTTCACCATATCATGGCCCTTTGGAGTCTGTTTGTATTGAAACAATTTGTCTTCTCGCTTCTGCAGTTCCTTCATACCATGTATTTAGTGCTGGCAGGTTTTTACTTGTGATCTGCTCCATGTTGGGGATCTTGGCTTCCAAGGACTCTCTGAGAGGTTGCTCCAGGGTTTCATTGATGAGGACTACAAATGCAAGTCTTAATCAGGGCCAGGCAGGAAAACGTCTAAGGATCATTTATTTTCTGATCATGTTAAATTTACCATTTGCCATTTTATAACGTACAAAGAAATCAACAGATGTTGCAATCACGTATGCTCCTTAGTTCCTTAGGACATGATCATTGCATTCCTAGAATGTGAACACTTTTGGTGATGTGGCCTTCCACACCCCACAAGCTATGGGGTAGTTAGACGAGGGCCTCTCTGGGTGGAGCAAGAAGAGCAATCCCATTTGCAGAAGGAATATCCTTGTGGTGGTTACATAATTTCATGTCAACTTGAAGACATATAAAAGTTTAGGGGTGCAGTCTAGCCTGTCCATCAGTCTAGCCTGACGGTGACTCCTTGGGGACATGGTCTTCTTGTAAGGAGGGTCCTGGGAACCTCCCCTCTCTCCTTGCTTTCACCTTTCTTCTGGCCAGCCACTCTGGGACCTGCCAGTAACCTGGTATGCTTCCACTGTCATTAGATCCACAAGACTTGCACCCACTGGCCTGTAATCTTTTTTTTTTTTTCCTTTTTCTTTTTTTTTAACATTTTTTTAGGGGCTCATACAACTGTTATCCCACTCCATACACACATCAATTGTGTAAAGCGCATTTGTACATCGTTTCTCAAAACATTTTCTCTCCATTTAAACCCCCGACATTAGGTCCTCATTTTTCCCCTCCCTCCCCACTCCCTCCTCCCGCACGAGCCCTTGATAGTTTATAAATGGGTATTTTGTCATATCTTGCCCTGTCCGACGTCTCCTTTCATCCACTTTTCGGTTGTCTGTCCCCCAGGGAGGAGGTCACACACAGTTCCATGTAATCGGTTCCCTCTTTCCTACCCATTCTCCCTTTACCCTCCCTGTTTTGCCACTCACACCACTGGTCCTATAGGGCTCATCCACCCTGGATTCCCTGTATTTTCAGTTCCTATCTGTACCAGTGTACCTCCTCTGGTCTAGCCAGACTTGCAAGATTGAATTCGAGTCATGGTAGTGGGAGCAGGGAGGAAACATTTAGGAGCTAGAGGAAAGTTGTATTTCTCATCATTGTTACATTGCATCCTGACTGTGGCCTGTAATCTTCCTGCATTCCGCATCATTGCTTGTGACTGTGTGAGTCTGAAGAGGGATTTGTGGACGAGTATCGGACTTATGGACTTAAGTTGAATTGGGCTGGGATATTTTCCTGATATATAACTACTTCTTGATATAAAGCTCCTTCTTACACATCTATGAGTGCCACTGGATTTGTTTCTCTGGTCAACATGGCCTAACACAATCCCTCTATGATGGCTAATTATATGCACCAAGTTGACTAGACCATGGTGCCCAATGACTTGGCCAAACACTACTCTAGTTATGAAGGCGTTTTGTATATTTTATAAATGGGAGGAGCACTTATAACCAGTTTGCTTTAAGTAAAGATCATGCTTAGTAATGAGGATGGAAACTCATCCAATTCGTTGAAGGCCTTATAAGCCAAGACAGATTGTTCAGGAAAGCAATTCTGCTTCAAGACAGTAACATAGAAAGCCAGCCTGAATTTCTAGCCTGCCAACTTGCTCTACAGATTTGGGACTTGCTAGCCTCCATAACTGTGTAAGTCAAATCCTTAAAATGAATGAATGAGTAAACATCTCTCTCTCTCTATCCTGTAGGTTCTCTCTGGGGATCCCCAATGACGACATCCCCTTTATGCGGCACAACTAAATGTTGACTGGAAGAGTATGAGGTTGCTACATCAATCAAAGGCAAGAGAAGACATTCATGATAAGGGTGTATTGGGTTGTGGAACAGCTATCTCAAAAACACTTGGAGGAGATTGGCATAGGCAGCCTGGCATGTGTGCAGAATCTATGGAGCAGGTGGGATGTTGACCCTGGGTGCCTTCAGAATCTATGGAGTGATGGGGGTGGGGGTGACCACTCATCACCTCTGGATGTGGTATGAAAGGCAGCACCAAAGTTGGAATACAGATGTTTGAGGTGGAGAAGAGAAACAAGGAGAGGGTCCCCTACATATATCCCAATTACAGAGGCCAAATAGGTCCTGGATCATCTAGACCCCTGGACCCATCCTGTGTCCAATGTGAGTGAAGGTCAGCAAAAACCAATAGGTCAGCACCATTTTGCTAGGCTAATTCCATGTGAGCCTTCCATGACATTTGGTAGGCGCGTATGGAATTAGCCTATCACAGAATTATCGTTTTGGCCAGCAGGAGTTATCCCATTGGGCTACAGGCTGCATGGGAAACCATGAGAATGAGTCCCAGGCAAGTCTAGGCTGGCTCCAGGTTCTGTAGGAGAAATTAGGAAACGACAAGGAAGCCATGGCAAAGCACAGGGCCTCTGGGGCATGAAGTCTGATGCAGGGTCCAGGTCCCTTGGGTCTAAGGTTAATACTTAGCTGAGGTTCAGGTATCTCAGGGACAGCTAGGGTGGATGTCTAGACAGAAGCTGAACATAGCTTTTGGAATTCAGAAGAGAAGTCTGAGCAGGATATAAGAAATTCAGAGTCATCAGCATTTAGATGACCATCAAAGCTTGGGGTTGGGTGAGATCATCCAAGGAGAAAGATCAGAAGGCTGGGATAAAGGTCAGAAGATTGATCAAACGACGGGAGAGAAAATAAACCTGGAAAATAGATACAGGAAGCATCACAGAGGTAAAAGGAAAGGCATGCTCAAAATCAAGGGTGTGCTCTCAGTATGCATCCACTGGGAAGTCCAGAAGGAGGAGCTCTTGAACTGGCCACTGCCGTCATTGATAGCGATGCTAGGGGACCATTGGGAGTCTCGTTTTAGAGGAGTCCTGGGAATAGAAGCTCAGTTACAGTGACTATAAATTGGGAAATGGAGACAGTGAATGTGTGATAGGTAGGTTTATTGTACCAACCTGGCCCATAGGAACTGTGAGATTAATAAGGTCACAGTTTGATTGGAGGGCAAAGAGATAAATGACTTGGCAAAGCCCTCCCCTCTCTCTCTTGCTCCCTGGTGATTGGACCAGTGTGCAGCTGCTTTAGTTAGTTCTCTGCCTCAACTTGGGAGCTACACTACCTGTGGGACAGCCAACCCGTGGATTTTGTTGCTAGAGTTGAGGTTCCTTTGAGACCTGCTTCGCCACGCTGCTGGTGTGTACATTGCTTGAGCTTGAGGGTGGCGGATCCTGTCTTCTTACATTTCTTGAGTTCTATATCCCATCTGGGTCTGCTTTGCTAAGCTCCTGACCTGCTGACTGTTGGTGACCGGCCTGCTATTTGCTGCCTGTGGGTGGACTCTGCCTGTATTGTCTGAGGGAAGACTCAGTTGTCTGCTTCCTTGACCTCGGATCCAGCAGCCCTGGTGAGTTGAAGGACTTCCAGTATAATAACTGTTACAAGGAAGTGAGTTGAACTGAGCCCTCTGTGCTGCTGTGTGGACTAATTAGCTGTTATATTCCTTTGTGCTCTATCTATCTATAATCATAAGTGTCCTGTTTCTTTTAATCATTTTATTGGAGCTCATCCAACTCTTATCACAATCCATGCATACATCCATTGTGTCAAGCACATTCGTACACATGTTGCCATCACCATTTTCAAAATATGTTCTTTCTATTTGAGACCTTGGTATCAGCTCCTCATTTGTTTCCCTCCTTCCCCTACCCTCCCTCCCTCACGAACCCTTGATAATTTATAAATTATGACTACTTTTTCATGTCTTACACTGACCAATGTTTCCCTTCACCTACTTTCCTCTTGTCCATCCCCCAGAGAGGGGATTAGATGTAGATCATTGTGATCGATTCCCCCTTTCTCACCCCAAGTGTCCTGGTTTTGTTTCTCTAGAGAACCCTGTCTAACACAGAATGCAAACATGTCATTGCAGAAGGAGTAATTAGAAATGGGAAAGTAGAGATAGTGTTAGGGGAGGGGAGCGATGGAAGATGATGGGTTTTGTTTTATTTCTGTTATTGGTTTTTACTTGTGTAAGATATATACAACAGAAAATGTGTCATTAGAACTATCTGCACATGTACAATTCAGTGGAGTTCATCGTTCTCACAATGTACAACCATCCCCATTGTTTGTTCCCCAAACATTTTCATCACCCCAAACAGAAACTCTATGCCCTTTAAGTAATAATCACCCCACTTCCCCTTTCCCAAGTCCATGGTAACCACTCGTTTACTTGCTGCCTCTATTTCTCTACTGTAGAGCTTTCATACAATTGGAATCATACAATATTTATCCTTTTGTGGCTTATTTTCCTTCTTTTAGGTTCATCCATACTGTTATATAAATATATTAAGACTTCATTCCTTTCTATGCCAATAACATTTCATTGCACAAATATACTACATTTTGTTTATCTGTTCTTCTGTTGACGGACACTCGACTTGTTGCCGTTTGACTTTTGTGAACAACGCTGGAACAGACATTGGGGTACAATGGTCTGTTTCAGTCTGCTTTTCCCCTAGACTCAGGCGTGGAATTGCTGGGTCATAAGGCAACTTAGTGTTTAACTTTTTGAGGCACTGTGAGTGGGGTTGCTTTTAAAGGAAAAAATGTCTAACTTACTTAAGTGTAGAGAGAGAACGTTTCGGGATTGTGTTATAAAATGGAAAAGACTATATTTTGGAGTCACCCGGGCTGGGAAATTCAGCCACAAACACTCCCATCGGCTGAAAGCTGCATCCCACGCCTCGAAGTGATGAGTTGCAGGTGCTCATATGGTGATCCTGGCCTGGAAAAGGGGTTCTGGGGAGATATGGGAGGACACCATCAGCATCTGGCATGTAGTCCACCTTCCGTATGCAGTCATCAGTGCCTACAGGAGTTCTAATTTGGTTCAGTTGCTTTACCTTTGTGCTCTCATCCAATCAGAAAACTCCTACAGCCATTGTTCAAATAGGAGAGAAATGAATTTCTCTGCCATATCAACAGAACGTGAGCTAATTGGCCAGGTGTGGGGTGGCACTTCCACGATACGGTTTTTGGGAGGTGGGATGCTCTGTACCTCCTCCACCCTCATAAAGGGCTCCCACCGCCTGGCTGACTGCCGCATTTGCATGCAAGTAGCAGGAAGGCGGAAGGGCACATGCCCCACTGAAATTTGGGGAAAGGACTTCCATCTGAACTGTATTGGCCAGAACACTGTCCGTTGCTGAACCTAGTTTCAAGGGAGGCTGGGAATCGGGATCTTTCTTCGTGGACCCATGTCCCACTAAAAATTGAGGGGTTGTGAAAAAGAAACAGTTCAGAAACGAATGTTGGGGAAACTAGCAGTCTCCATCCAAACTATTATTGCTATTGTTTTCATTATTACTATGCCCAGCTATAACAAACTGGGCCAGAGTTTGGTGCCTGAGCCAGAAGCAATTAATTGTGTGTGGCCAGGACACCTGGAAGGCCAACCAGCTTCAAGAGAGTCCAGTAGGAAACTCCGCCCAGGGGGGCTGTCCATGTCAGGTGGTGGCAAACTACTCCCTTGAGCAGTGTGACTATTTGGTCCTTAGGACTAGGAAGACTGAGTCTAGCACAGGCTTCATCCTGTGAAGTCTCACCTTCCCCGTGCTAGACGAATGAGATCAAGGTCGACTAGCTTTCAGGAGGCCACTTCCTCCTCCTATGCCCAGGGTAAAGTCCACGAACTCCAACTGGGCTTGAATCACCTTCTGTGACCTGCGCCCCTCCGGCCTAACTCTTCAAATCATTCTTGCTCCAGTCTTTTTCTGACCTCAGGTGCCCTGCTGTAACATACTTATTTGATTTACTTGGTCAAATATTTCATGTGATCTCTTGGGGCTTCATCATCTGTGCTCCTCAATGGGATGGAACTTAAAAGAAAAAAAGGCAGGGATCATGTATCCCAGCAACCAGTGCATTGTCTGGCATGTTCGAGGAGGGCCAGCCTCCATACTTGAGGCAGTTTATTGTGCCAGCCTGGCTGATAAACGCAGGTGGGATTGACTGAGGGGTGGAGAGATGGATGGCTTGGTGAGCCTTGCCTTTCTTGTCTCTCGCTCTGTGATCATCGGACCAGTGCGCGGCTGCCTTGCTTGTCCTGTGCCTCAATTTAAAGGCTACACTGCCTGTGGGACGCCGAGCCTGTGGACTGTGTTGCTGTAAGTTGAGGCCCCTTTAAGACTTCTCTGGAGCTGGGAACTGGCAATTGGTGACCTGCCTTGTGATTGGCTGCTGTGCTGACATAGCCTAGCTCTCTCTACAAATAGAGGAAGATCTGGCATCAGACAGAGACTTGAAGGACTGCTAGTCTCTCAACTTTCTCTCATGGACGTGAGTTGCACTAAGCCATTTATAGTGCTTTCTAATTTAACTGTTTATTTCTTGTATTGTATATTTACCTGTATATGATTTAACAGTTCATTTCTCGTTATATATCTAGTTATCTTTATAAATAAATATATTATATTATCAGGAATTTGGTTTTATCTCTCTAGAGAACCCTGTCTAACACAATACTATAATTAGGGCACAATATGTTTCTTACATTGACTTTGCATCCTGTATCACAATGAAGCAAGATGTTATTAAGTGTAATAATCTTTTTTTCCTTCTCTAATTCCCCCCACCCCACCTCCAGAGGAGCAGTGAAAAGTGGTTCCCTAGTGGTTCCCTAGACCTACTTTTAGGAGCCCTGGTGGTGTAATGGTGACGCATTGGGCTGCAATCCGCAAGGTCAGCAATTCAGAACCACCAGCTAATCTTCTTGAGAAAGACGGGGCTTTCTACTCTTGTGAACAGTTGCAGTCTTGGGAACTCACAGTGGCAGTTTTTCCCTGTCCTACAATGTCACTAGGGATCAACATCGACTCAATCGATGGCAATGAGTTTGGGTTTGGGGGGGGTTGGTTTTTTGAGACCTACCTTTAAAGGTGTATCTCCCCTGGCTTTTGAACATGACGTTTTAGGGTGATGATGGAGCTAAGATAAGGAGTGGTTGTCCCCTGGGAGGTCTGTCTGCACAAATACAGGGTGTGGTGGCGGTGCTGAGTGATGCTCCCTGGCACCCGTCCACTGGAACTAGGAACGAGAGAGGGAGAGCTTCATGTTTCAGGTCAGATGCCTGGGTGGCAGGGACTGTGTGAAAAGCCCCTCCTTTTAATTGAACACCCTCCGTTTCTTATCAGCAAAAGGAGAACAGAATATAAGGGGGTACAAACCATATTTCCCCCAAAAAATGCTATGTATTTAATTTTTTCTTTCTTACAAAACAACCTTATCACCTTCAAAATCCTCTCCAGTACACTTAATACATTTGTCAAATCTGTGGTTCCATTCTTGGAAACAGTTTTCAAACTCATCGGATTGGATGGCTGATAGCACTTCCCTCCCTTTTTTTCTTTCTGCCTCTTCTATGTAGTCAAAAATCGCTGTCCTTTCATGCCCCTCTTCATTCTCAGAAACAAAAAGAAGTCGCGCGGAGCGCGCTCAGGTGAGTAAGGTACACGGAGCAAGAGAGGCATGCTGGTTTGGGTTTTCGTTTTTTCCAGAAAATGGTGCACTGAGGCGGCTGCATGAGCAGGTTCATTGTCATGGTGGCAAAGCCAGTGCCTTGTCTGCCACAAATCAGGCCTTTTTGTCACACACTGTCATGCTATCTTTTCAGAACCTCTGAATTAAAAAGCTTGATTAATAGTCTGACCTGGTGGAACAAGCTCCAAATGCCCTAGGAGTTGACATTTTCATCCACTTGGAAAGTTGACAGACGTCCAGAGCGAGGTTTGTCATCAATCAACATTTCACCTTTTTTGAAATGGGAAAACCACCAATCCATATTTCACCATTTTTGAAATCGGAAAGCCATTCGTACACTTGACTTTTTCTCTTAGCACTGTCCTTGGAAGCTGTGTTCAACATCACAACAGTTTCTGAGGTATTTTTCCCTGAGCAGGAAACAAAATTTCACAGCCACACGCCGTTCTCATAAATCAGTCATCACAAAAAGGAGGTTCGAGCAAAACTGTTTTCACGAAAAATTCATGGTGACCAGAGAGAACCTTCCCACGCGATGCCACTTGGTGCACTAGCTCCGAGTGAGTTGCTGGATGCCCGCCTAGTGGGAAAATGCGTACTGTGAAAGTTCCGCCCGGTGTAGCTTTTTTTCCCGTTGTTTTGGTGGGGAGGAATCCCCCGTACATATTTTTTTCCAAGCACAGTTAAATAAGAAATGACTTATAAATATAAATATAGACAGTTCCATTGTTAGACACTCTGCAGAGCCTCCAGTGTGCTCTGTCGTGGAATTTGACCCTGCAGCACATGTCAGAGGTAACCTTCTTACAGCAGCTTGAGGTGAACACAGGTGGTGCTCGACCTCTGAGAGTGACAGCAAGCCCAATGTCATAGGGCACCCTCCGCTCCAACTGCTCTACCCCCGTCGCGTCCAACTCTGTGCCATCAGCCGTGTTTGGACGGCTCAAGAAAGCAGGGAGAAGAGGGGGCATCCGGCAGAAGAGGATCCAACCATCTGTACGGAGTGAATGGCGGGGGTTCTGTTGCTCTGTTATCCTCCTGAGAACCGAAAACTCAATCGGGAAATAATTACCACATAAACTGAAAATCTGCATTAGTCATTGGGTAGAAGAAACATCGGAGTTTTCCAATGTCCTCCACCTGAACTTTGTATTCCCAAGATCTGAAATTTGGAAGGGGAGATTTAGTCTTGGGTAGGGGGGGGTTAAAAAAAACTTTTTCCTACCTAGTTATTTGAACCGTATCACATGATATTTGAAAAATGTGAAAAAGTCTTGCATTTTGATGTTTTATGTCATTTATTTTCTTATGTATCTTTCCGCCCTCAAATAATTTGGCATGCTTGTATATGAGGAAAAATCATTCTAGTTCATACATGCACAGGTTTATCACCATTAAATGGTGTCTCAGCATGTCTTTGTGATCAGTGGATGGCTACAGACAAATTCTCAGTCTTAATCGTGGTCTCCTTTGGGTGCCTTCAAAGAAAAGGATACTTTTTTGTGCCCTGGGGGGAGAATATATTTTTTTTTAGGTCAAAGCTAATAGCAAATTTAGTACAAAATTAAAGTGGACAACTTTCCAATTCATCGACGCATTGCAACAAGTTTTCAGGAATGCTGCTCCACATAAAACAAGCTTTTAGATGGACCAAGTGTTTGAAGGAAGGTCAGGATGGCCTCCAAGATGAGCCAAGAGTGGGAAGACTGTCAGTCTCGGCAAACTGTGGCCCAAGCTCAGAAGCTGACGGAAGGAGACCGGGAATTAGCACTGATACAATAGTGACTGAAGCTGGGGTCTCGTCTGGTTTAACATTTCCCATTTTAAGTGACCACCTTGGCCTCAGCCGGCTTTCAGCTCTTTGGGTGCCAAGAGCATGGCAGAAAGGTCAGGGAGCTCAAAGCATGTGGGGGGAGGTCAGATGCGCAGGCATTCCCTCCCCTGAGGGAATCAGTTGCCAGACTGCTGTCTCATCCCTCCACAGGGGTGGGCCTGCTCCCTGCCTCTGGGGACAGTGGACAGGCTCCTGTAGGAGGAGTTTGCACCCTACTGATAATGTTCCTATGGAGACCCAGAGACCACCCCCTAGACCACCCTCTCATTGCTGTGTAACCTATAGTGCAGCCCCTTCCTGTGACGTATGTCTCTACCTGTAATTAGTGGGCTGGATTGCCCCCAAAAGGTATATAGGTGTGAGTCAGCAGGACTTCCCTCTCTGACTCTGAGCTCCTTGCTGCTCACTCCCTGGTCACGCCCCTCTCCCTTGTTCCCTTTCCCTCCTTCCCTTCCCCCTCTCTCCACGTGGACCACCAAGCTGGGCTGAGGTGAGCAATGTTGCTATGTATCATGCCTGACTGTATTATTGTATTATCTCTCATGCTCTCGATGACTTTAATATAATGCTTATATATCTCAACCGTACAATTGTGCATTACTGAACCCAGAGGTAGTATTACTGAACCAGTGAGTTCTAGTACCGGGTGGGGCTGGCACCTCACCCTCCGTCCACGCAATTTTATTTAATACTACAAATGAAGCCAGAGGTAGTATTACTGAACTCGTAGGAGTAATCAGTAGGTGGGGGCTGGCCCCTCCACCTCATTCAGCGCCAATTATATTTTATTTAATACTACAAAAGCATGATTAGCCTTATCAGTCTTTTAAGCAAGACCAAAGCAAACGAAGACAAGTCTATAGAACCACTGGTAACCAGGGATGCAGCTTGGGATTTACCAGTGTGATCCATACAAAACTGACTTCCGAATGGGGGCAACTGAGTCAGTTAAATTCAAGGCAGAGAGATCAGCAACCGGTAATCTTATTAGGTTCTCCCGTAGGACGTAGGATGACCACAGGAACTGTGTTAGTCCAGGTTGACTAGCGAAACAAATCCAGAGACACTCATATGTGTGTGAGAGAACTTTATATCAAAGAACAATTATATATTAAGAAAGCATCCCAGCCCAGTCCAGTTCAAGTCCATAAGTCCAATATTAGCTCATATGTCCGGTCTACAAATTCCTCTTCAGACTCACTGAACATCTGCAATGACGCCGCCGAGTGCAGGAAGATCACAGGCCAGTGGGGTGGGGGGAGTCTTGTGGATCCAGTGGCAGTGGATCTCCCTGCGGCTCCTCCAGCTCCAAGACTCTGGCTGCCATCAGCACAGGGCCATGCGACTTGTCGGAGAAGAGAAAGTGTGTGTCCCACCTCCAGGGAGGAAGATAGGAGTTCCCAGAACGCTCCGGAGAAGGGCACACCCACATAGAGGTCTCATTTGGCTATGACCCTATGGACAGGCTAGATTCCACTCCTTCACAAGTTGACAGGAGATTATGAAGAAGCTGTTTGTTTGCCATCGAACTGGTGAGAAAAAGGCCAGGACAATCATGCTGGGGTATTTTCCCCATGAAAACAATGCACCTGCTCAGCTGTCTTAGGAGAATCTTATCGGGAAACTTTACCCCTTCTACCCTACAGCTCACATCTTGCCTTTCAGACTTCTTTTTGTTCTCAAAACCTAAAGAACACTTAAAAGGAACATAACTTGAGTCTCTCCATGACACCCAAACGGCTGTTTTGCTGTGGTATAAATCAATGAAGGGAGAGTTCTTTGGGGAAGGGTTGGAGAAATGAAAATACCACTTTACTGTCTTGGATTTGCAGTCTTGGAAACCCACAGGGGACAGTTCCACTCTGTCATATCTAGGGTCAGAATTGACTCAGTGGCAGCGAATTTGTCTTGAGGTTTGGGCCGCTCTTGGCACCCTCCAAGGATTAACTCCATGCCCCGTGGCCCAGTAGCCCCTCCAGATAACACCACTTTAAGAAATACGCAGAACTATATGGAGGATAGGGGCCCCTGGTGGTGTAGTGGTGATGCATTAGGCTGCAGTCTGCACGGTTAGCCTTCAGGAAAAAGACGGGTCTCTCTACTCCTGTAAACACTTAGTAATCGTCTCAGAAACCCACCGTCACTATGAATCAGCCTTGACTCTAGGGTAGTGAGTTTTGAGGGGTTTTTTGGAGATGCACGATATGTTAAGAAATAATAACTTTGCACTTGGATTTTTTGTTTGAGAAGTTCCTATTCTAGTGGGAGTAGTGATATCATTAGGGTAGGGGAATGGCCGGGAAGGGGGAGAATGGGGGAGCCCATCACAAAGTTGGATATATAGCCTCCCCCTGAAGGGGACGAATGACAGAAATGTGGGTGAGGGGAGACAATGGACAGTGTGAGATATGAAATAATAATAACACTATATATTTGGTTAAGGATTCATGAGAAGGGGAGGGTGGGGGAGGGAGGGAAAAAGAGGAGCTTATACCAAGGGCTCAAGTAGAAAATGTTTTGGAAGTGATGATGGATGGCAACATATGTACAAAAATCCTTGATACAATTGATGTATGGAATGTTATAAGAGCTGTAAGAGCCACAATAAAATGGTTTATTTAAAGCTTCTATTATTTGTAGCAATAGTTTTTAACTTACCCGAATACTTAAGGCCCACTGCTGTCCAGTGGATTTGACTCATAGCCATCCCATAGGACAGGGTAGAACCGTGCCACGGGATGTCCAAGGCTATACATCTTTAGGGAAACAGACTCACATTTTGCTCTCACGGATCAACTGATGGATTTGAACCACGGACCTTTTGGTAGCTGCCAAGAACTTTTGCCCCCGAGGATTGAGACTCCCATATTTATGAGCGAGGTTCCAAAAGTCTGCAGAAAAATAGAATTAAAAGACAAAAGGATTTTAAATTAAAAGGCAATAGAACTTTGTGAAGACGTCGCCTACAGCTTGCTGAACTTTTTCACTTACGCCATAACCCAGCGAACGTTTTGTGGAGCCTTCAGGTAGAAGTGATGTAGTTTCTGCTTCCGGGGATTAGTTCATGCTGCCATCTGGTGGGAGCCTGTGTAATTGCATTAACTTGAAGAACCGGGTCTCATCCCACCCACCCAGCACTAGATTTCAGAGGATACATCATTCCCTCTAGGTGAGCATCGAGCGACTCGCTCTGAGTTAGTGCACCCATTGGCGTCACCTGGGAAGGTTCTTTCTGGTCGAAGTGAATTTTTTCATAAAAGCAGGTTTGGGCAAACCTCGTTTTGTTTGTTTGTTTGTTTGTCTTTTGTGATGGCCAATTTAATAGAACCGTGTGTGGCTGTGAAATTTTATTGCCTGCTCGGGAAAAATGCTGCAGAAACTGTTGTGATGTTGGACATAGCTTCCAAGGACAGTGCTATGGGACAGTGGTTGTTTACAATAAGAAGCGTTTCCTTCTCTGACTTCCTGCTTTTGAGAAAGGCATTTTGACAGCAACTCTCCTCCACGTACCGTATAATAATAGTTTATTGATGGCCTCTCTCTCTCTTTTCTTTTTTAATCATCTCATTGAGGGCTCTTACAACATTCCATACATCAATTGTATCAAGCATATTTGTACATATGTTGCCATTATCGTTTGCAAAACATTTTTTACTTGAGCCCTTGGTATAAGCTCCTCTTTTTTCCCCTCCCGACCTCGTGAATCCTTGATCAATTATATATTGTTATTATTATTTCGTATCTTACACTTTCCATTGTATCCCCTCACCCACATTTCTGTTATTCGCGCCCTTGGTGGGGGAGGCTATATATCCAACCTTGTGATGGGTTCCCCCTTTTTCTCCTTTCCCTGATCATCTCCCTACCCTCATGGTATGCCAGCCATCTAGCAGGGAGGCAAATAAGCCCACGTGGAGGAAGCACACCAGCCTGTGTGATCATGAGGTGTCAACGGGATCAGGTATCAAAAGATCCAAAACCAACAACTATATCGATGTGAAGGAGGGGGGTTGGAGTGAAGACCCAAAGCCCATCTGTAGACAGTTGGACATCCCCCCACAGAAGGGTTATAAGGAAGGGACGATTCAAGCAGGGTGCAGTATAGCATCAATGAATCACACATCATTCCTCTAGTTCCTGAATGCTTCCTCCCCCCACTACCATGACCCAGTTCTACCTTACAAATCTGGCTAGACTGGAGAACACACAGTGGTACAGGTAAGAGCTCTGGACACAAGGATTCAGGACAGATAACCCCCTCAGGAACAGTAGTGGGAGGAGCACCTAATCTTTTCTGAGGGCTGCGTGCCAGAGACGGTGCTGAGACCATTCCAGGGATCCTCTCATCGAATCCTCGCAACAACCCCGAGTGGATGTTTTTATCTCCCTTGTTCAAGGTAGGGAAATAGGCTTAGAGAGGTGAAGCGCCTTGCCCAAGGTGGTGGTCTTTCTTTTCACTCTCTAGGAAGACAGAGATTATGTAACCCCAAAGCCTAGCACAGTGCATGACTCTGGTACTTACAAGATGCTGGATGAGGTGCACTTGAATGCCCTACTAGTCTTTTAGTTGTTGCTTTGGCTTTGCTGTTGGGGTGTATCTTTGGGGCCCCCCGGTGTTACAGAGGAGAACTGCCCCTTTGGGTTTTCTTGGCTGTATTCCCTCGGGAAGCAGATTGCCAGCTTGTTTCTTCCAAGGTGTTGCGGGTGGGTTCAGACTGCCAACCATTTCACCGCCACACAAGTGCAAGCACTTGGTGTTACCAGGGACCTTACCTATGTGTGAGTTTAAAAGCAACTTTGTTCAATCATAAAACCCCTCCACCTAAAGCATACAACTTCGGGGTCTTTTTTATTTTATTTAATCTATTCAGATGTATTCAACAGCACCACTACAGTGAACCCTCGTTTATCGCGGTTAATCGGTTCTAGACCCTACCGTGATAAATGAAATTCCGCGAAGTAGGATTCCTTATTTATAAATCAAATATTTTCGTAGTTAGAGCATAGAGGACATGAAAAAACACCCTTTAGTCACCATTACACTCGTATTACCCAATTTATTAAACGAAAAAGGGAAAATACAGTAAAACATTTTGGACGTTACAATTATCATTTATTATTTATTATATTATTTTTGGCATCAAGCGTGTACAGTATGAGCCAATCAGTGGCAGTCATGACAGAGCATGCACTGTGACGCAAAAACCGCAATAGAGTGAAGCCGCGGAAGTCGAAGCGCGAAGTGGCGAGGGTTCACTGTATATCTAATTTTATGACATTTTATTTATTGCATGTATTAGAAGTCAATGCCTGTTCGCCTTCTCCTTGGCAACCACTGTGGTAGTCACCTAATCTGGTGTCAATTGAAGGACTAAGAGTGTAGGGGTGGAGTCTAGGCGCTCAATCTGGAGATAGCCAATGAGACTTCTGTGGGCATGGCCTTGTCCTGAGAATTCTGGGAAATCTGGTCCTTCCTCCTTGGAGGCGGAAGACACCTCTTTCTCTCTGCCACTCCCTGGGAGACATTGCAGAAGACAAGCCACATGGATGCAACCAGACCTCGGAAGCCGGAGGAGCCACAGAGAGACCCCTGCCAGCGCTGAGATGCTTACAATGACACTGGACCTGAAGACTCTCCACCCACTGGCCTGTGATCGTCCTGTATTTGGCTTCGGTGCATGTGTTTCGTGAGTCTGAAGAGGACTTTGTAGATGGGTATCGGACATATGAGCTAATATCGGACTGTGGCCTTGGATTGGACTGGGTTGGGGTGTTTTCTCAATGTTCAGTTCCTCTTGTATATAAAACTTGTGTCCATGGATTTGTTTCTCTAGTCTACCCAGACTCACCCAACCACCAATCTACTTTCTGTCTCTAGGGACCTTCCCATTCTGGACATTGCACATCAATGAAATCACACAGTAGGTGGCCGTTCACGGGTGGCTTTGTGTACCTCACAAAATGCTCCCGAGGCTCATTCACGCATATCCACACATGATTTCTTTTCATGGCTGAATGATATTCCACTGTATGGCTATCCTATGTGTTGAGTACCGGCAGTGTTTATCGTATTATTTTGCTCCCCTATTTTCTTCTTTTTTTTCTTCATCTCAGAATGTCAACCACGCAGCATATGCATAGAAAGAACCAAAGTGCTGAAAGGCTTTGTAACAAAGTACTAATCGTGGAGTGGCTATCTGTGGGTACTAGAATGAAGGACTTTTGTCTCTTTAAAATTTCTACAGTGGAAGGAGAGGGGGGGACCACCTTAGAAAAGGGGGTAAAAAAGATGGGATAAACCACTATTATTTTTAAAACCCTGTAAGTATGGGGTACGCAGGGATAAAATTGGAATTTCAAGGGAGAAGGGGGAACATGAAATGACACCCCAAAGTTATACTAAGTCCAGAGCAGAACATGCTACAAGAGGATGCATTATGTATTCAGTAAATAAGGGGCATGGGTGACGTCTGTGTGGTGCTGGTGGTAGAGCTGTTAAGAGAAACTCAGGGGACAGATAAACAAGTGTGATCTGTAGACGTTGTGCAGGGCCTGGCTGTACTACAGTCAATGGCAAAAAGAGGGTTCGGGAGAAGGCGAGAATTGAAGCTCCCCGGGATTAGATGACTGAGGAAGCACCTTGCTGTAGACAATCGGGGATTCTGGCGATGTGCTGTGTTTTACATGCTCGCTGTCAGGCAGTTGATTCCGACTCATCGGGGCCTTACACCACAGAGCAGTTCCCGTGAGTTCCCGAGACCGCAACTCTTTACAGCAGCACCAGCCGCATCCTGCCCGCAAGGAGCAGCTGATGGTTTGAACCCTTGAGGTTAGCAGGGCTTCTTGTATTTTGTTTATTTATATCATGGAACCATCGAGCAGAAAAGCAACAAGCCCACATGGAAGAAGCACACCGGCCTGTGTGATCGTGAGGTGTCCGTGGGATCAGCTATCAGGCATCAGAACAACCCCCCAAAACAAACAAAAACATATTGTTGAGAACGAGGGGTCGGAGCCGAGACCCCCAAACCCATCTGTAGACAATGGAACACGCCCTCACAGAAGGGCCACAAAGAAGGGATGAGTCAACTAGGGTGCAGTATAGCACTGAAGAAACACACAATATTCCTTTGGTTCCTTGAGGCTTCCTCCCCACACCCCCTGCCCCCTGCCCCCGCACTATCATGACCCCAGTCCTGCCTTTCACTGCGGGCCAGACTGGAGCCTGAACACAGGTCCAGATAAGAGCTCACAACATATGGAATGCAGGTCAGATCAAGCCCTCAGAAACAGAAATGGGAGAAGCGATACCAGGAGGGTAGGGGTAAGGAGGGGAAGGGGGAACTGATCCAAATGGTCTACACATAACCCCACCCCACGCCCCACTCCCCAGGGGGACGAACAACACAAACCATGGGGGAAGAGAGAGCAGTTGGTGTGAGATATGAAAATAACGATAATTTATAATGTATCAAGGGGTCACGAGGGAGGGAGGGGGAAGGGAGGGAAAAAAGAGGAGTTGGTACCGAGGGCTCAAATAAAAAGTAAATGTTTAGAATATAATGATGGCAACATATTTACAAATATGCTTGATAAAATTGATGTGTATGAATTGTTATAAGAGCTGGAAGAGCCATAGAGTCACGAACTTCTTGAAGCCTTGTGTGTGTGTATCTTTACATTTGTTCAAATGATATGGTCTGTAAATTTTGTTATTAACTTTTTTCTTTAAAAGTTCTATAAGTTCCTGTCTGGATAGGACAGGCTGGATGAACAATCTGGAGGAGAAAACTATGGGACTGACAGTTCCGGGGGGACATGGGAGAGGGGGAGGAGGGGGGAAAGGAAGAAGAGGGGATAACAAACACAGGGACAAGGGAACAACAAGCGATCCAAATTGGTGGGGAGGTGGGTGTGGGAGACCTGGTAGGGCAGGATCAAGG
>NW_022104553.1:12211022-12214734 GCF_000313985.2 Echinops telfairi
AATCATTTTATTAGGGGCTCATACAACTCTTATCACAATCCATACATACATCAGTTGTGTAAAGCACACTTGTACATTCATTGCCCTCATCATTCTCAAAACATCGCTCTCTGCTTAAGCCCCTGGCATCAGCTCATTTTTTCCCCTCCCTCCCTACTCCCACCTCCCTCATGAACCCTTGATAATTTATAAGTCATTATTTTGTCACATCTTGCACCTTCCAATGTCTCCCCTCACCTGCTCCTCTGCTGTCTGTCCCCCAGGGAGGAGGTTATATGTAGATCCTTGTAATCGGTTCCCCCTCTCTACCCCACCCTCCCTACACCCTCCCAGTATCACTACTCGCAGCACAGGCCCTGTAGGGCTCATCCGCCCTGGATTCCCTGTGTTTCCAGTTCCTATCTGTACCAGTGTACATCCTCTGGTCTAGCCAGATCCGCAAGGTAGAATTGGGATCATGACAGTGGGGGTGGGGTGGAGTGGGGAGGAAGCATTTAGGAACTAGAGGAAAGTTGTGTTTCATCTTTGCTACACTGCACCCTGACTGGCTCGTCTCCTCCCCGCGACCTTTTTGTAAGGGGATGTCCAATTGCCTACAGATGGGCTTTGGGTCTCCACTCCGCACTCCCCCTCATTCACAATGATAGGATTATTTGTTCTTTGATGCCTGATACCTGATCCCTTTGACACCTTGTGATCGCACAGGCTGGTGTGCTTCTTCCATGTGGGCTTTGTTGCTTCTCAGCTAGATGGCCTCTTGTTTACCTTCAAGCCTTTAAGACCCCAGATGCTATATCTTTCGATAGCCGGGCACCATGAGCTTTCTTCACCACATTTGCTTATGCACCCACAAGGAGAGGATTTAATGACAAGTTTTAATCAGGTAGAAGAAAGAACTAGTGAGTTAGAAAATAAGATCTTCAAAATTACAGAGGCTGTAAAGCAACAAGGAGAAATGAAGATCCTATAATACAGATCACAGGTTAATGAAATTATGAGACAACAAGTAACCTAGTATATACATCAGGTGAATTTCAGATGATGAGAGAAAGGGGCAGAACGAATTATGAAAAATCATAGCAGATATCAATTGAGCTTAATATTAAAATAAACATAGTAACATGTTTTTTAAAAATGGCAGAAATTTCCCAAGTCTGATGAAGGACATGAATCTACAACAATCTACAACAAGAAGTTCAAAGAACTGTTAGGTAGTTAGAATAGGGATGAGGGTGTCCAGTACACATGCTCAGAAATTTGAGCTCCGGGCCAGAAAGGGGTGGTACACCTAGGTGGGCGGTACACATGTATTGGCCCATCTAGGCCAGGTGAATTAAATTCAGCCAAGGGAGTTGACCAGTACAGTTGACCACACTTCCCAATGGGGGCTGGGGGGTGGGGTGGCCTGAAAAGCCAGAAGGGGTGTGTGTGTGTGTGTGTCCCATGTGTGTGCTATCCCAGCAGCGCCACACAGCTCCGCCCAGCTGTGCCGAGTTCTCTCTGGCTTGTTTTCCGTTTACTATAACACCTGAAACTGCTTCTATCCTTTATGAAACTCACTTGGATCACAAACCAGGCTTTGGCATAAATTCTTTCTTCTGGAAGCCAAGAACCGAGGTATTTTTCCCACGAGAGTCCTAACAGAACCCCTAGCAGGATAAAGTCAAGACATCTACACTGAGACACATCAAAATTAGGGTCTCAAAGAGTAAGAATAAAGACAGAATCCTGAAAGTAATGAGAGAAAAGCAAATGAATAGTAAGGATTCTCCACAAGTCAGCCTAAGTGTGTAAGCCCGTGTGAATCCTATGTTCCAAGCTGGAGAAAGGAGAGTTGGAATAAACAGGAATTTCCTCCTTTGGGACCAAGTTGTCTGAGGGCCAAAGCAGTGATGATCAAAGTTCTGGAATAGGTGGGATTCCATTTAGGGCCACAGCCTAAGGGGTACATCTTCCCAGAGACCAAAAACAAACGTGTGTGTGTGGGGGGGGGGGGGAACAGTGGGGGTGGAGGGTTGATGTCTTTCAGATCTCATCAGGGTGATTTCATGGTGCTCCTTGGGGACTCCCTGCAGCTCTGCCATTTGTGGAGGGTCCTGCAGGGAGCTGGGCTGGAGTAAAGGAATTCCCCCGGAGAGGTCACCAGGGAGAGGAGGGGAATGCAGGATCCAAGAAGGGGATCTCCAGTGTGAGAAACCCCTTCCTGCAGGCGATGACCACCAAGAGCTGTCCCACTCAGCCAGCTCCTGGGATGGGTAAAGGGGAGATAGTCTCACAGGACCAGATACTATCGGCTCGGACAACCACCTCCTTACCCCAGTGCTGAGAGCTTTAGGAGAATGAAATCCTTCTGATACCATGTCTTCCTCTCCAAGCGCCTGGTATAGCTTTTCATTTATTTAGATTTTCTTTAATGTCTTCCAACAAGGCTTTATCAATTTTTTTCCACAAAGGGCTTACGCATGCAGTGCTAGAGTTATTCCTATCGCTGTTGCAAATGGTATATTTGTTATATGTTTTTGAGGTATACAAAAGGTACACAAATCATGTACACAGCTTAATTTTTACATAAGTACATATCTATGCAACCAAGTGGCCTTTGTTTTTAAAGTGACATTTTCTAACTGTTGATTGTTGATAGGAGTGCAATCGATTTTGAGTATTGATTCTTCTATATTGATTTTGTTCCCAGCAACCTCGCTAAGTTCACTTATCAATTCTACCTGAATTATTTTAAGGTTGCTCTATGTGCAATAATCCGCAAACACTGGCATTCTTGTTTCTTCCCAATATTTCCATATCTGTTATTGTTTATAAGACCAGCCAAAACATCAGTAACAGAATTGACTAGAATTGTTAAAAGGCGACATCATTGCCTTTTCCCATATTTTAAAAGAAGCGTTGTTGATATCTCACCATTATTGTGATGTTTACTGTAGAATTTGTGGAGATGTTCTTTGTCGTGTGATTTTTTTAAATATCTTTAATATCAATGGAAACTGGACAATTTAACTGTTTTCCTTGTGCATGGATTGAGATGAATTCATTGTTCTCCTTGAATGTGCTAATGAATCCCTAGTTCTCTCAGTCTGACTTTGTGTTTTTTTTACATCAACAGTTTAATAGCAAAGGTTATGTACTTCACATTGTATCTTCATTCTATTTATACATCCTGCTTCTCTTCTATGAAAAATCATTTTACATCAAGTCTCGAGGACAATATTCCCGCTCAGAGCCCAATTCACAGAGAAGACCATATGGCCGGACCCACTAGGAGACACGACATCCCTCACTGACCCATAGCCCTACAGGGGACAACACTGGAGACACAGTGTGGGAATAGCACCCGATTTGATCCCACCACACCGAGGCAAAACACTCTAAGGGTGTGCAACAGAACAGCAAGGGGAACTGAGCAACGAAGTCCCCAGGGAATACCAAAAGTAGACTTTGGGGCCAGGGCTTGGCACCCCATCAGACTCCACTGGAAAACACTCCTAAAGGCCAACTAACAGTTTTTTAACTAACTACAAGCTTTTCTTTTTTGTTGTTGTTGTGTTGTGGGGGTTTTTTTGTCATTGGCTTTTTGTTGTTGTTGTTTTGTTTTCTTTTGTTGCTCGGTTTTGTTCTGTCTTGTTTTTGTGCATGTTATTATCTCCGCAGGTCTGTCTAAATAAGATAGGCTGGATGAACAATCTGGAGGAGAAAACAA
>NW_022104553.1:12215863-12227772 GCF_000313985.2 Echinops telfairi
CCTCTCTCCCTTGTTCCCTTGCCCTCCTTCCCTTCCCCCTCTCTCCACGTGGACCGCCAAGCTGGGCTGAGGTGAGCAATGCTACCATGTAATGTGTCTGACTGCATCATTGTAATATCTCTTTTATCTCTCATGCTCTCGATGACTCTAATACTTATATATCTCACCCATACAATTGTGATTACTGAACCTGTGGGTAGTAGTACTAGTGGGTGGGGCTGGCCCTCCTACCCACACCATAACTTAATACTACATGTAGGCAATTGGACATCCTCTTACGGAAGGGTCTCAGGGAGGAGATGAGCCAGTCAGGGTGCAGTGTAGCAACAATGAAGCATACAAATTTCCTCTAGTTCTTAAATACTTCCTCCCCCAAGAAGAAAGTAAAAGGAAATAGAGGAAAGAACTAGGAGACAAAGGGTATTTATAGAGGTCTAAATACAGGCATGTACATATGTAAATATATTTATATAGGATGGTGGGGAAATAGATGTATGTGCATATATTTATAGGTTTAGTATTAAGGCAGCAGATGGACATTGCTTGACCCCGACTCAAGTACTTACTCAATGCAAGAACACGATGTTCTATTAAGTTGGCATTCCATGATGCACACCTTCCCAACAGGATCGCTGAAGACAAATGTGTGCATAAGCAAATGTGGTGAAGAAAGTGATGGTGCCCAGCTATCAAAAGCTATAGCATCTGGGGTCTTAAAGGCTTGCAGATAAACAAGCAGCCATCTAGCTTAGAAGCATCAAAGCCCACATGGAAGAAGCACACCAGCCTGTGTAACCACGAGGTGTAGAAGGGACCACGTATCAGGCATCAAAGAACAAAAAATCATATCAGTGGGTGCCCACCTTCCCGATATGATCACTGAAGACAAATGTGTGCATAAGCAAATGTGAAGAAAACTGATGGTGTCCGGCTACCAAAAGATATAACGTCTGGGGTCTTAAAGGCTTTGGACAAGCGGCCATCTAGCTCAGAAGCAACAAAGCCCACATAGAAGAAGCACACCAGCCTGTGTGACCACGATTTGTCAAAGGGATCAGGTATCAGGCATCAAAGAACAAAATATCATACATTGTAAATGAGGGTAAGTGCAGAGTGGAGAATCAAAGCCCATCGGTCGGCAACTGGACACCCCCTTACTGAAGGGTAATGGGGAGGAGATGAGCCAGTCAGGGTGCAGTGTAGCAACGATGAAACATACAACTTTCCTCTAGTTCTTAAATGCTTCCTCCCCACCACTATCATGATCCCAATTCTACCTTACAATCTGGCTAGACCAGAGGATGTACACTGGTACAGATAGGAACTGCAAACACAGAGAATCCAGGACAGATGATCCCTTCAGGACCAGTGGTGAGAGTGGCCATACCGGGAGGGTGAAGGAAGGGTAGAGTAGAGAGGGCGAACTTATCACAGGGATCTACTTATAACCTCCTCCCTGGGGGATGGGCAACAGACAAGTGGGTGAAGGGAGATGTCGGACATTGTAAGATATGACAAAATAATTAATAAATTATCAAGGGTTCACGAGGGAGGAGGGAGCGGGTAAGGAGGGGGAAAAGTGAGGAGCTGATGTCAAGAAATGATTTTTAAAAATTCATTTTATTGGGGTCTCGTACAACGCTTAGCACAATCCATACATCCATCCACGGTATAAAGCACATTTGTACCTATGTTGCCATCATCATTTTCAAAACATTTTCTTTCTACTTGAGCCCTTGGTATCAGCTCATTCCGCCCGCCCCCCCCTCACTGCCCATCTTCCCTCATGAACCCTTGATAATTTATAATTATTTTTTTTCATGTCTTACACTGTCCGATATCTCCCTTCACCCACTTTTCTATTATTCATCCCTCTGGGAGGGATTATATGTAGATCATTGTGATTGGTTCTCCCTTTCTACCCTACCTTTCTTCCACCCTCCTGGTATCACTACTCTCATCACTGGTCCTGAGGGGTTTATCTGTCCTGGATTCCCTGTGTTTCCAGCTCTTATCTGTACCACCCTACATGATCTGGTCTAGCCAAATTTTTAAGGTAGAATTGGGGTCATGATAGTTGGGGGAGGAAGCATTAAAGAACTAGAAGAAAGCTGTATGTTTCATCGGTGCTATATTGTCCCCTGACTGGCTCATCTCTTCCTTGTGACCCTTCTGTGAGGGGATGTCTAATTGTCTACAGATGGGTTTGGGGGTCTCCATTCGGCCCTCCCCCTCATTCACATCGATATGATTTTTTGGTCTAGGTGTTTGATACCTGGTACTTGATCCCATCCACACCTCATGGTCACACAGGCTGGTGTGCTTCTTCCATGTGGGCTTTGTTGCTTCTCAGCTAAATAGTTGCTTGTGGTGGTTTCTAATTTGGTGTCAATTTGAGGATTAAGAGTGCAGGGGTGGTGTCTAGACTGCCAATCAGGATATAGCCAATGAGGCCTCTGTGTGGGCATGACCTTTTCCTGAGGATTCTGGGAATGGCTGTATTCCCTCCTTGGAGGCAGGAGACACACTGTCTTTGCTCACTCCCTGCGAGAAATCCCTGTGGAGAAGACACATGGAGAGAGGCTGATGGAGCCAGACCTCTGAAGCTGGAGAAGCCACATGGAGACTCCTGTCAGCACCGAGATGCTCACATCACTGGATCCACAAGGCTTCCCACCGTCTGGCCTGTGATCTTCCTGCATTCCGAGTCATTGCATGTGTTTCATGAGTCTGAAGAGGACTTTATCGATTGGTATCGGACATATGGGTGAATATTGGACTTATGGACTTGATCTGGACTGGGCTGGGATGGTTATTTAATATTCAACTGCACTTGTATATAAAACTCTTTCTTGTACACAGATGAGTGTCTCTGGATTTCTCTAGTCCACCCAGACTAACACACCACTTGTTTATCTTCAGGCCTTTAAGACCCCAGGTGCTATAGTTGACCTTTGTTTTTTAAGCTTCAAAGTGGCGTCGCTGACCGTCCACTTCTTCTCAGGTCTCGGCACTCCTGTCTTTGCTCTCCTTCGTGAGCATTGACCTGGTTGGTGTCCGGTTGGTTTTTCTGTCCATCTCTTTTCATTCTCTCACCTCGGTCTCTTGAGTTTTGTTAGGTTTCCTAGGATATCATAAGAGAAGTGCTGACAGCAGGGTTTTCAGATAGTTTAAGTATTTTTCTACCATCAGCCTTCTCTCCACTGGCAGGTTTGAGCCACAGTTGAGGATTAGAAGACAGGCTTCGGGGGTTCTAGTCCTGTCAGTCTCCAACTGTGCACCAAGAAAATGAGATTCCTTATTTCCTTGCTTTTCAGTCTCGTAAATAAAATGTGCCCTGCTTGCCCCAGCATGGGTTGAAACATGGGTGAATAACGGTCACTTTGCAAACTAGTATGGTACTCACATGAAGAGGTGGCTGTCTGTCTTAACTAAGACCATTAGAGGCAGCACCCAGGCAGAGGGAGGCATGAACTGATTACCGTCTGGCTCTCCCCTACAAATCCAACAAGGAAAAAGTGCTTGGCTTTGAGACAATATGAACCGGGGAGCAGAAGACAGCAACAGGGGATTACAGACATGAATATGGTAGCAAAATCCTTCTCCTACCACTCCTACCCCGTGATCCAGGGAAGGGCGATGGTTACATTTTCCTGCCATTTGCTGCTCTTGGAAGAAGATAAGGGTAGAGTCCAACCTATGAATCAGGTCACAACGTAAGGACGGCTCCTTGGGCCTGTGGCCTATTTATAAGAGACTGTGGAGACCTGGTTTCTTTCTCTCTTGCCCCTCTCATTTCCTGCTTCGGGGGTCCGTAGCCCTTGTGGTCTGCTGACCTTGCAAGCTGTCGGCGCTCTATCATGTTCCTGTTGACCTTGGATCCATGCAACTCTGCACCCACTGACCTGTGCAAATGGTTGCACAACTTGAAAAATGTAATCCATGTCATGGCACTGTATGAGAGACTCTGGAACATTCTATTATCTTTTAATTCCATTTTCCTTAACAAAAAAAACTCTACCATGTATACTTATCAACAACAAAAATAAATTCTATTTACTTTTTTAAAAAAAGGTTGTTCTAGACAGTATAGGATAAGAAGGATAAGAGAAATAGTTTGGATTTTGAAGCTAGTGGAATCTAGATCCACTCACCCCTAGCTGTGTGAACTTGCCCTTGTTCTTCAAAAATCCTAAAGCAAACCACTGTCATAGTGTTGATGACAATGAGCCTATGTAGGGTTCCATGGCTATAAATCTATGTAGGAGCTGATGGTCTCATCTCTCTCCAGCAGTCTCTGGTTAGTGAGTTCAAATCATTGACCTTGCTGCTAGCAGCCCAACATGACAGCATCACTTGTTGCTTAACCTTGGTAAAATTTCATCTATCTTACAGATAATATATGCAAAGCACATTATATGGGCTCAGCAATTTTTCTAATTAAATGAGATACGGTAATTGACAAATCTAAGAAGCATCAACTCTTCCATTAAAGGAAGTAGCACCTCCCCTACCTGGACTCAGTTACAATGCTTAGAAAGTCCAAAACCAGTTCCCCAAGGAAGGAACGCCCGCCCCCCCCACGCCCCCGTGCAGGAGGCTGAATTCCGACTCATCGTGATCCTAGAGGATTTGGTCGAATCGTCCCTGCGGTTTCCGAGACTGTAACTCTTTATGGGAGTGGAAAGCTTCGTCTTTCTCTTGCAGAGCGGCAGGCGGTTTCGAACTGCTGACCTTATGGCTCGCAGCCCAACGCGTACCAACAGGGCCCGTGGGAGGGGGAAGCCTAGAGGAAATTCGTCGGCTTGTCAACCTTTTCCTAGCATCCCCACCACCATGGTGAAGCAGAACGTACCCGGACACACGAGCCCAAGGGCGACCCTACAGGAAGAGGAGAGCGGCTCCCGACGGCTTTGGAGACTGGAGGTCGCTGCGTGTGACCGCGGCCGCCATCGCTTATCCCACAGCGCCACCAGGCTCCTTAATCCACCCAGGGACCCTGCATTTGGTAAGAAAGGCCGAAATGACTGGGGAATAAGCGGACCCGGACCGCTCCGCGGTCCAGTTCCGCTTTCCGACCGTCCAGTTCCGCCTTCCCGGGGCACTTCCTATTGCAACCACGAGGGGGCGCCCTTCGCGCCCCTCCCCGGGGAGGAGTCCTCGTTTGCGCACGCGCGACTTGGTCCGGCCGCCTCCTCCGCCCCTCCCTCTTTTCCTCCCCCACCTACGCGAGGAAACGTTCTTGCGGCGTCTTGAATTCATTTCTGACGTACGGGGGCGCCTGGGAGCGGAGCGGAAGTGCAGGGCGTTTCGTGCGTGAGTGGCAGCGGCGTGAGAGAAGGAAAAGCCAGCTCCGAAGCGTGTCGGCTCCTGTGGGGGGAGGGGGGGGCCCCGGTGAAACAGGAAGCAGAGGTGTGCGCCCGGTGGGCGGGGCCTTGGCTGGCGGAGGGCGTTGCGATTGGTCCTCGGATGTGGCGACGCCATCGATTGGCCCCTGCGTGGCGACCGTTGGCGTTCAAACGTGGCGGGTGTGCAGCCGAGCTGGCGGACGCCTGAGACCGTGTCGCTGGCGTTCTGCGTCGCGAGCGGGCGAGCCAAGCTGGGTTCGGGCGGCCTGCCCTCTTCCATTGTGTGAGACGGAGCCGGACATGGAGCCGCACGTGAGTCGGGGCTGGCGGTGCGCGCCCTCCCGGCCGCGGGAGCGGCGGCAAACGTCCGTGCTCGGCCGCGGCGGCGGGGAGGGGCGTGCGGATGGGGGGGAGCAGCTCCGAAGCTCGAGGGCGCCGTCCGTCCGTCCGTCCGTCTGTCTGTCTGTCTTGGATCATGGAAGCCCCTGAGCCCGTCCTGCTGTCCAGAGCTCCCATTTCAAATGCTCAGGCCTGTCGGACGCGTCTCCGTCCGCCCCCTGGTCCCCACGGTTGCAGCGTGGACGCTGGGTGAGATGAAGGGGCAGGGTTCTGAGGGAACGGGGCCAGGCCACGCTCCTGCCGTTTTGGTGATCTCTCGTGCCACTCGGCCGCTTTCGGTGTCCGAAGGGGAGGGTGGAAGCGGAGGACTTCTGTCTGAAGGACTCGGGATTCTCCGCCCTGAGTTCTGCAGACAGACATCCCTTGCCCCAGGGGCTGGTGGATAGCTCCTTCTTTTATCGTTGCCCCCCTGCACCCCGGTCGCCTCTGGAGCCAGATCAGGTGCTCCCTGAATCCTCTGTTCACTCGTATTTCATGATTAGTTCGGCCCAAGGTAAAGAAGCGCGAAGGTGAGGAGTGGATTTAGGAACACTGGCGACCTCGGGAACGGGTTGAGTAGCGTTGTGCTGTGTGCAGCCCAATCGGTTCCCGTTCATGCTACTCTGGGATAGAGTAGCATTGCCCCTCGGGATTTCCTAGGCTGTGGTCTAGGCAGGAGTCCTGGTGATTGGCGTGGGTAAGCGCAGTTGTTCAGACCCACCAGCAACCCTTCCGGGGCAAGCTGTGGCCGTCTGTGTCCGATCACAACCTGGGGAGCTCGGTGGGGCAGTTCTCTCCCGTCTTGTGGGAATCGCTTTGACGGCAGTGGGTTTGGTCTCAGCGTGTGGGTCATCTCAGACACAGATTGCCAGGTCTTTTCTTCCGCCGGATGGTTCAGACCAGGCGCTTTGGGTCAGCAGCCCAGCAGCTTGACCAGTAAGTATATCACAGGGCTTCTTTGGGGTAGAGGGATGGCTTTGAAAGCCTGGGTTTAGGAGATAAACCCGAAACAAATATAAATCAAACCCACTACCATGGTGTTGATTCCAAGTCATAGCGACCCTATAGCCAGAGCAGGACCGCTCCCCAGGGTTTCTGAGACTACAGATCTTTAGGGGAACAGACAGCCTAGTCTTTCTCCCGTGGAACGACTGGCCTTACAGTTAGCAGCCCAATGTGCAGCCAACTACGTCACCAGGCTCACAGCCTAGTCTTTCTCCCGTGGAACGACTGGCCTTACAGTTAGCAGCCCAATGTGCAGCCAACTACGTCACCAGGCTCACAGCCTAGTCTTTCTCCCGTGGAACGACTGGCCTTACAGTTAGCAGCCCAATGTGCAGCCAACTACGTCACCAGGCTCCCTCCCTTAGACATACACTCTATAGATTCCACCTTTGAGGAGTTTTGCTGCACAAGGCCGCCGAGAAACAGAATCGCAGTGGGAAGAAGTAGGAAACCCAAACTAAAAATGAAACAAAAGCTATTGCTGTCAACTCGGTTCCACCTCAGAGCAACCCTATAGGACCCACGGCCAGGGCCGGTGGGGCCAAAAGAAGGGCTTTTTGTTGTTGCTGAGTGCCGCTACGTTGGTTCCAACTCACAGTGACCCAGTGTACAACCCAATGAAACGCCGCCGGGCCCCACGGCATCTTCACAACTGTGGTGATGTTTGAGCGCATGGTGGCAGCCACTGTGTCAGTCCATGGCATGGGACCTTCCTCTTTTCCCACTGCCCTTCTACTTCACCAAGCATGTCGTCTTCCCAGGGACTGGTCTCTCCTGATAACATGTCCAGAGTAGGTGCGGTGAAGAAGCCATCCTCGATGCTAAGGAACATGCGGCTGTACTTCTTCAAAGGCAGATCCGCTTGTTCTTCTGGCAGTCCGTGATACTCTCAGTTTTCTCTGCTAGCGCCATCATTCAGGTGCGTTCAGTCTCCCGTATTCATTGTCCAACTTTCATGTGCATAAGAGGTCAGTTATACATTAGTCCTCAAGTGACATCTTTGCCCTCCAACCCGTTGTGCAGCACGTTTATCCAATCTAAGCATGGGCCTTTTAGGTAGCAGGAAATAATAGCATGCGTTATATGTGGATGCAGGGGTCCAGGAGAGAATGCCAGTCAATGGTTGGTGTTGAGAGGGGCAAATTTGTAATGTTACTGAGCGGGTGAGGGGGTGAGAGCTGATGAATGAGTGGAAGGTACCCTTAGGAGCAAGCTATCCATTTGGGATCTTGGAGTGAAATGGACATAGAGGGGTTGGATTCATTGCTTTGAATGGAAGACCTTCTGTTTCTCAAGGTGGAAAAGGTGGAGAGGTCATTATGTCTAGCTTTATGGTTGGAAAAAACAGGAATATTGCACTTGTGGAGTTGAATAAATAAACCTTGGAAACATTCACTGGACCCCACATAAACTCAGGCGGAGACCTTTAGTAAATCCACGGAAGTAGTACAGAGAGGAGAAAGGGCATGGGTTATAAACAAAAATATTTGGCATTTGACCTGGAAGTCCTTAAGAAAATGTGCTTTTCAGGCTACCTTTGATTAAACTAAGTTAAAATCTGCATTCTTTGTGTCCATTTCTGCAGGTAACAGAAAAGTATACTGCCCCTTTTATTTATTTATTTATTTATTACCTTTTCATTTGTGTAGAAGTCAAGGGTGTGAATATATCACAGTATGTTTAAGTACTCAGTACCCCCACTGGTGGATATGTAACTTCATTCCTTCCAAAATGTGTGTTGATTCCTCCCATGTGATAGACATTGCCCTAGACCCTCTGGTTATAGAGTTGTGAACAAGAGCACTGTGTCCTCGCGGCACTCGTTCTAGTAGAGGACAGACAATAAGCAATAAGTTCTAAAACATCTTTTGTAAACCACGGTGGGTTAATAGAAGGTAGCAGGTGGCTGAACATTGTCTCTATAATGTTGCTTTAAGAACCTCCGTGAACAAAGCTGTTTGTGCCACTGGTAGCTCAAACTTACCTCCCCAAAATTGAATGTAGCATCTCTTCAAAACCAGCCCTTCGGATTCTCAGAATCTCCATATCATTTCTAACAACTGCTTGTGAACCTACTAGGATCTTTTTTAAAAGTTTAAGATAAATCAAGTCTGTCTTGTGATCTTGGTCAGCCAGGAATCCATCCTTCTCCCTCTGCCTGCCTGTCCTCAGCATTCTTTCCCCTTGGCCAGCTCCCCATTCGAACAATTCTTGATCGCTACATAGTCCATGTGCTCTTCATCCTACTTCCTGGTCTTATTTAGGCCCACCTAGGTGACTCTGTGGGTTAGCTATGAGCCTGAGGGAGACTGGAAAGATTTAAAGTCTCAGAAATCTTATAATTGTGTTGAAATCTACTTGATAGCTGTGGGTTTGGGTGTGTCCTCTCCGATGGATTTTGGCTTAGTCCCCATTTCTTAGAACAGTTCCTCTCAACCCAGTTCCAGGAGAATTAAGCTCTAATACCCCATAGCATCCTGAATGCTAAGAGCCATGTATATCTCTGAGAGGATTGACTAGATTATTTTCGGTAGGATTTAATTTCTTGCATTATCCCAGTTTGGAAAAGCTGCCCTAGAAAATAAGCTCTGGGAAGGAAAGAACTTTGGTAGCATTCATTATTCTTCCCTCAGTGCCTAGAACATCTGCCGTAGGCTAGGGCATCAACAAGCCTGTGTTGATGGAAGGAATGGTGTGGTTTTCTGCCCGGGGGGTGCGCTGTTGAGTTGGCTCTGACTCATAGCAACCCGATGTATACAACAAAATGTTGCCCAGTTCTACACCTCAAGCCTCCTTTTCTGCCTTCAGTCATTCTCTGTATCGCTCACAGTTCGCTGTTGCTGCTTTATTGTGGTAATAGCACAACAAGCAATTCAACATCTTTTCCATGGACAGTTCAGTGGCTCTGATTATGTTTATCATGTTGTGCAACCTGTCCATTTCCAAATCATTCCATTAGCCAATTCATTAAAACTCAGTACCCCCTAAGCAATGACTCCTCATTTCCTTCTCCCTCCTAGCCCAGGTTACCACTAACAATGCATTTTATATTTTCAATACAAATCCAGTCATGTCATCCCCCTGATTAAAACACATCAAGGTCCCTCCTGCCTTCCACAAACACCAGACACCCTATCATGGCGTACTGGCTGCCACGATTCCTTTCTGTCCCTGTCGTGAGCTGCTTATCGCGGTGCACATCCATGCATTCAACTGAATAGAATGTGTTGTTGCGCCCTGCTTTCTGTCTGCATGTGCCTTGTTGGCCCCCAAGCCCTTCAAGCCCTCTCTTCATATCCTCAAGAAGCAGGCTAAAAATACCTTTCAGAAGTGTTCTCCGACCCTCCCCATCTGAACTGTGGACTCCTTTTATAACAATACACAAAAGCGTTTATCACCTCTTTGATTGTTTTTCTTCCTATGAATATCTTAAGGACAAGGACCACATCTTTCTTAGTGTTATTCCAGAACCAAGTTCATCCTGACACATAACCAAACTCAAGGTGCTAACTCACTGCTATCAAGTCCATTCCAACGCCTAAGGACCCTGTAGGCCACAGCAGAACTGCCCCCCGTGGGTTTCTGGGGCTTTAAATCTCCAGGGCAGCAAAAAGCCTCATCTTTTCCCTGCAAAGTGACTGGTGGTGTAGGTTGTTGGCCTTGTGCCTAACTCGTAACCCACTGTGTCACCAGGGCTCCTTTGGCACAAAACAGACACGCAACTTCGTAAATACTGAATGAGTAAAGCAAGCTGAAGGGCAGGAAGAGACCGGCTTTGGAATGAAGAGTTACTGGGAACCAAGATAGACATAACATAGGCCGAGTGCCCAGGCACTGAATCGGGCTGCATAATGGAGATGGTCCTTTCCCCCATGCCTGAGCTTTGGTGGTCTCCAAACTAGTCACTTCGTAGCTCTCTCCACACACGTTAGCCTACGTACAGCTCCGTCTGGGTATTCACATCCCATTACCGACCTGTGATGTGTAGATGGCACAGCCATGCTCGCCGAGTGAAGAGGACTTGAAGCGCTCACTCACTGACGAAGAGCAAAGGCACTTGGATTACATCTCAATATCAAGGAAAAATCTTCGCAACTGGACCTAACAACAACATCGGCAGTGGAGAAAAGATGGACGTTGTCAAGGGTTTCCTCTTACTTGGATTCCGTACCTATGGAAGCTGAAGCCAGCAAATGAGTGATGCATTGGGAAACTGCGAGCCATCTCGAAAGTGTTAAGAAGCAAAGACGTCACTTCGTGGACCAAGGTGCCCTTGACTTAGCCGTGGTGTTTCCAGTCACCGCATACATACGTGGGTGGAAGCTGGAGGTGAAGACCGACTCCTGAAGATGCGCTTGAGTCACGGTGTTGGCGAGGACACTGAAAGTGCCATGGGCCAGGAGAACCTACAAATAGAGACGGTGGGACCTCGTGTCGCGCGCTTTGGCCATGGGATCGAGCGGGGCCAGGCCCTGGGGAAGAACGCTGGCTGCGTGGTACAGCAGGAGGGCAATGAAAAGAAGCCAGCCCGCAGGAAGATGACTTGACACAGTGGCAGCAGCGGTGCCTTAAACATAGCAGTGATGCCATAGGCCAGTGGTTCTCCCTCTTCCTCGTGCCGCCACCCTTTAACCCAGCTCCTCGTGTGGTGACCCCCAACCATCACATTATTTTTGTTGCTAAATGTTGTCTTAAAGCATGGTGTAGCATGGGTAACAGTCTTCACGCCGGGTATTCGTATGTGGGTGGACCTGCCTGGAGATGGATAGAGGAGCAGTGTCTTGGTTCCTAAGACCATTGGGAATATGTGTTTTCTGATGGTCTTAGGCCTCCCCTGTGAAAGGGTTGTTCGACCCCCAAAGGGGATCGGGCCACAGGTTGAGAACTGCTGTCCTAGGTAGTGTTTCAATCTGTTATACATAGGGTCACTTTCCACTGGAACCAGACCCAACAGCCCCTAGGAACTGAAACAAAGAGCATTCTTCTGCATTATAGACTCTGTATAGTTTTTATGTGATTAGTCAGAAACTATCTGGCACTGCCTGGCATGCAGATGTAAAGCCCAAATTTTCCGCAGCCTGACGTCAAAGCCCTACTAGACACGGGTCCAGTTATCAAAAACATAGCTTCTGATTACATGGAACTGTGTGTGACCTCCTCCCTGGGGGACAGACAACC
>NW_022104553.1:12227928-12235577 GCF_000313985.2 Echinops telfairi
AAATGTTTTGAGAAACGATGTACAAATGCGCTTTACACAATTGATGTGTGTATGGATTGGGATAACAGTTGTATGAGCCCCTAATAAAATGTTAAAAAAACAAAACAAAACAAAAAACATAGCTTCTGGAACAAGACTGTCCAGATTTTAACCCTGACTTTGCCTTTTACTAATTGATGACTTCCCAGTCTACTTTCCCTCACTTGCAAGATGGGACTAACAATAGCACCTGTAGTGGGCTGCTGTGCAGATGAAGGGCTTTGATGCTGGTTGTCCTAGCTAGCTCCAGACTACTTGCACAAGGAGCATCTCACACCGGGTGGCTTCAAACAATAGAAATCTATTCAGTCACATGATATTGCAGGCCAGCCCTCCAAACTGAAGGTGTCCAGCGCTCTCTGAAGGCTCTAGGCTACAATTCTTTTTTTTGTGTGTGTGACCTTTTCTTAACCTTGGGGTGGATTCCCTGGCTGGTAGCAGCATGCTACCAGGATTTGCTTATGCCTTCTCATGGCCACCTTCCCGCTGAGCCGATGTCTCTTTTCCTCTGTATCAGCACACCAGCCATTCTGAATTAGGGCTCACCTACTCCAGTGTGACCTCCAGCTAACATTAATGGTACTTCTAAACACGAATATTTCCAAACAAGGTCACAGTCACGGATATCAGGGTTTAGGACATCAGTATTTTTTTCGTTTTTCGGGGCACAATCCAACCTATTCTACAGGGAGCTCTTAAAACAGGGCTCGCTGTTCCCAACGAACAATCTTCAACCTTGTTGCTCTTCAGCTCTCGCTCTGAATCTGTGATCTCAGCTCCAGCTAAGAGTCTGTTGGTTTCCCCACCTGACCATGTGCACATGTGAATTCCTGTCTTCCACAAGGAGTGCCTGTTCCTGTTAGCCTTGAAGTTAGCTGAAGTCGAACTGCGAACAACTCTTCTCGTACAGATTGCTCCTGTTACGTTTCACCTCACTGGTGCCATTTGAGTGGCACTGATTTGTGATTCCCAGCTTTTGGCACAAGTGCACTCTAGTGATATAGTTGGTGGTGATGCTGAGGATTGAGGCGGGGACCAGGAGGGACTTGGGGAGTATTTGGGCTCCAAGATGGTGTATTAAAGTTTCTCTTTTTCCAGCAGAGGACCCCCCTGTTGGAAGTAAAAGGGAACAAGGCCCCTTCTCGACTGCCTGTTTCAGGAAGCAAGCTCAAGAGGGGGCCTGACCAGATGGAGAATGCCCTGGAGCCTGAGAAGGTGAGCTGGTTTGGAAGGGGTTGTGTGTGTGTGTGTGTGTGTGTGTGTGTGTGTGTCTGACAAACAGGGAGGGGAGGGTCATTATGGACCCCGTTCTTGTCTCCCCAGAAACGGATACGAGGCCTGGGCCCAGTGAACAAAGTGATCACCACGTCCCGTTCCAAAGCGCCCCCTCTGGTGGCTCTGCCGCCGACACGAGGCCAGAGCGCAGGTTCGTGGACCAAGGGCTGGCAGTCCTCTGTTGCCCGCTTACTCGCTTCTTTCTTTCTTTCTTTCATTGTACTTTATTTGGAATACGTCATACACTTCACCTGCTTGGAAGTTCAAAAGACATAGCTTGTTATACAATGAAGTGCCCCCTTCTACCTTGTCCACCCCCCCACCCCACCCCACCCCCGCTGCTCTCCCCAGAAGGAACTACTCTAAGGTTACACTATGGGTATTCTAGCAAATAGAGACCCATTCCCACCCTCGTTAGTCTTGTTTACACAGTTGGTACCATACTTTCTCTAGGAGTCTAGCCTTTCCTCCCACATCCTGCTTCGTTTTGCTGATCTTGATCCAATTGATGGTACAACAAGTTGGCCACTTCAACCGGAAGTGAATCTTCCGGTTGAAGTTGTGATCTTCAGGAAAGGCAACACTCCTGTTCTCGGTCCAGCCAGTGTATATGCCATCTTGAGAATGATTGTTCTACGTTTCCCTCTTTCCCATCTCCCAACAGCCCAGAAAGTCCTCAAGAAAACAGTGCCACGGCATTCTACAGCTGTAGCCACAGGTAATAAATGGAATTTACAAGCTGGGGCTGAGGAGGGGACATGAGGAATATGTGGGCGGTTGGGGGTGGGGGGGTGGAAGTAGGACTCCTAGAATGCTCCATGTCAAATCCTTCACTCCCTAGTGCCCAAGAGCAAGAATCCAGTTGCAGCTGTTCCTGCCCAGAAGACTGATAGTAGGTGACAAATGTGACTATCGGGTGAGATGTTGAGCCATAGGGAAGATACCTAGGAAATTCCATTTGGTCTTTTTCCTATCTGCAAAGGAAGGAGATATATGTAGTTTTAAGAGTAGGGGCCCCGAAATGCTAGGACTGTGCCCTTGTCACGGATCTTTGTCTTTTCTGTACCCATCTTAGCATCAGCTGGCCCTCCCGTGACGGGGTGGAAAAAACCTAACAAACGTCCAGGCTGGGACTTAAAGGGTCAGTTAAGTGACCTAAATGTAGAGCTGAAACACTACCGTGAGAGGACACAAACATTGGACCAGGAGAACCAGCAGCTGCAGGCCCAGCTCAGAGAAGCCCAGCATCAGGCCACGGCCACAGGGGAGGAATGCAGGACACTGGCACATGAGTTAGCCGAGGTGCGCGTGCAGGCAGAGCAAGGCCAGCAGGAGCTGGGAACCCTGAGCGCCCGTGTCCTGGAGCTGGAAGCGCAGCTGGACACGCAGGAGGGCTTGGTGCAAGCACTCCAGAAAGAGCAGTTGGAGTTGCATGAAGCGCGGAGGGGCCTGGCCGCCCGGCTAGAGGAGCAGGAGGTAAGGGCTGGGTTCTCACAAAATGCCAACCCTCTTAGCAGAGGGTCTGTGCCCTGCTCTGCCCCTTTCCAGATTCCCCTGAAGCCTCTTGGCTCTCAGAATCTCTGACCACCCACCGCTCCCTCTGTCTTCTGCCCGCCTCTGCCCCAGTCCACCCCTGGCTCCGCCTTGCTCGCTGCTCCCCTGCTCTCTGGTGTCACTCCCACCCGGGTCTGCGTCTAGCCTGGCCCTCCGTCCTCCGCTTCCTGTAGGTCCCCGTTTGATCACGAGCCCCAGGACGCTCTTCTTTCCCTCGCACTCCGCCCGGTAGTCTCCTTCTGGTGAGCACCGACAGGTACACTCAGGTGCCTGAGCTCCCGCGGCTGCGCAGTTTGCATCGGGGATTCTGCCGTTCTGCAGTGTGCTCTTCTCCACCCTTCCGTGGGGTCATTCCGACACGTTTTTTCCTTCTCCACGCACATACTTTTTTTTTTAGCCATTAATGATCTTTTAATTGTTAATAGAAGATTTTAATTTCATTTTTAGTTCAGCCGCTTACAAACTGTGAATTTAAGCAATGGATCTATCTCTTTTACACAAAGTCTCAGTTTCTTAGTAATGAATTTAGAATAATTCTGCCTCCTCTACAGGCTCTGTAAAAGGATGAGATGAAATCACTCAAACCTCCTGCCGTCTGTTCCAACCCTTCGCAGTGCTGCAGGGGCAGGGTCGGACTGCGCCTGTGGGTGTCTGAGACTGTACCTCTTCTCTAGGGGGTGACAGGCTCGTCTCTCCCAGTCTACTCATGTACCGTTGTGACTTCACTGTTGCTTCCTTCCGTGTGCTCCTGCTGGGTCTTCCCCGGGCACTCCCCACCCGGCACAAGTCCTCTGTTAGCACTTGTCCTCACTAGACTGAGTTCACTGGAGGCGGGGGCCCGACTTCAGCCTGTTTTGACCCTGTGACTTGATCTCCTTCTTGGTCTTGTGTTCCCCCTTTCCATCTGCCCTGCTGTGGGCAGAGGCGGCTGAAGGCATCCGAAATGGCTCTGTCAAGCAGCCAGGCGGAGGTGGCATCTCTGCGCCAGGAGACTGCAGCCCAGGCGGCGTTGCTGGCTGAGCGAGGAGACCGTCTTCACGGGCTGGAGATGGAGCGCCGGCGACTGCACAATCAGCTGCAGGAACTCAAGGGCAACATCCGTGTATTTTGCCGGGTCCGCCCTGTCCTTCTGGGAGAGCCCATCCCACCTGCTGGCCTCCTCCTGTTTCCCCCTGGCCCTGGGGGGCCTTCTGACCCTCCAACCCACCTCAGCCTCTCCCGGTCTGATGAAAGGCGTGGGACCCTGAACGGGGTACCAGCCCCCTGCACCCGCCACGACTTTTCCTTTGACCGGGTGTTCCCGCCTGAGAGTGGACAGGAAGAGGTGTTTGAGGAGATTGCTATGCTTGTCCAGTCAGCCCTGGATGGCTACCCAGTGTGCATCTTTGCCTATGGCCAGACAGGCAGTGGCAAGACCTTCACAATGGAGGGTGGGCCTGGAGGAGACCCCCAGGTAGAAGGACTTATCCCCCGGGCCTTGCGGCACCTCTTCTCTGTGGCCCAGGAGCTGAGTGGCCAGGGCTGGATGTACAGCTTTGTGGCAAGCTATGTTGAGATCTACAATGAGACCGTCCGAGACCTGCTGGCCACTGGGGCCCGGAAGGGCCAGGGGGCTGAGTGCAAGATTCGCCGGGCTGGGCCAGGGAGCGAGGAGCTTACTGTCACCAATGCCCGCTATGTCCCCGTCTCTTGTGAGAACGAGGTAAGTGGCCCTGGGCACTGGGGAAGGAGGAGTGGGCAGTGTGACACAGGAGGCAGAGGGAGAGGGGAGCGGAAAAGCAAGTTGGAGGAAGAAGTGGTGAGGTTTTGATCTTGGGGTGGTGGGCTCTCAGAGGTCTGCTTGAACAGGAACGGGTGGGTGCGGGGGTGGGGGGGTGGGAAGGGTGTGTGCGTGTGTGTGCAGCTGTGGAAGCGGGAAGGGCTCTGGCTCTCTGTCTGATGCAGCTCCGACCTCACTTCCTGCTGCTCCCCATCTCTAGGTGGAGGCCCTGCTCCATCTGGCCCGCCAGAACCGGGCTGTAGCCTGCACATCCCAGAATGAGAGATCATCTCGCAGCCACAGTGTGTTCCAGCTGCAGATCACTGGGGAACATGCCGGCCGGGGCCTCCGGTGCGCCGCCCCACTCAGCCTGGTAGACCTGGCTGGAAGTGAGCGGCTAGATCCCGCCTTAGCCCTTGGAACTGAGGAGCGAGAAAGACTCCGGGAAACACAGGCCATTAACAGCAGCCTGTCCACCCTGGGGCTGGTCATCATGGCCCTGAGCAATAAGGTGGGAATGTGTGGGTATGGGTAGCTGGGGTAGGTTGGGTCAGCTCGTACTGTCCTATCAATCCTGATCATCTGTTCCCTGGCCACCCTCTAGGAGGCCCATGTGCCCTACCGCAACAGCAAGCTGACCTACCTGCTGCAGAACTCCCTGGGTGGCAGTGCTAAGATGTGAGTAAGAGTTGATGGGAGTTGTGGGGTAGGAACTGAGACTAGACAGGTATTTGGGGTGGGGCCGGGGGGCTTGGAGGACTGCTCTAGACTCCACCCAGCCACTGATAGGAGCTTGGCACCCTCTGATTCTTTCCACAGGCTCATGTTTGTGAACATCTCTCCCCTAGAAGAGAATTGCTCCGAGACCCTCAACTCCCTGCGCTTTGCCTCCAAGGTACGATTACCACTACACAAAGGCCCTGTCAGGACCCTGCATTCAGACCTCTCTGTACTCTGAGGTTGGGGGTGGGGGGGGGTGGGGGTTAGAATGTTCATCCAGTAAGGATTTACATTTGATTCAGCCAGGTGTCTGAGACAAGCATTACCCACCTGGATCCATGTGAATATGAGCTTTGGGGTGTTTTCATTAAGCTTTTAAAAGTAGGCAATTAAAAGGCAAAAATGATATAGAAGGCTAATTAATACATAATACATGAAATCTTACCATCACCGTTTTCATCGTTGTATTTATCCTGCCAGCTTCTGGCTGCAAATACAAGCTGCTCTGTACATGTTCTTATTCTCCTTATAGAAGAAATCCCTATCCCTCCCTCTAGTCACGTGTACGTACACTTCTCCGCCTGCTCTCTGAGCCCTGACATGAGTCCCCATCAGCAGAGTTCCTCAGGTCTAGCTCGCCACTGTGTGGGTGCACCAACATTTATCCGCCAGTTCCCCCTGCTGGACACTTGGGTTTATGCCATTCTTTTACAAACAAGACCACGCTGATGAACCCTGTATATACGGCAATCTGTGTCTTGTTAAGTTTAACACTTGAGGGAGAGATTTCCAGAGTGGATTTGCTAGACCCAAAGAGTTTTACAGGACATGTGAATTCAGATTCTGAACCCCATGAGGGTCAGCTGGTTGCTGTCAGAGGAAGCCAGCCTCTAACAGCCGAAGGGTCACTAGGCGCAATTGTACGGGTACAATATATAAAGATTACAGTAAAGGCTTAGAGGATAGGAACGATAGGAGAGTGTAATAAGGGAGTCAGACACATTTCATGGTAGCACGCTCACCTCAGCCCCTCTTGGTGGTCCACATAGAGGTGGGAGAAGAGAGCCTTTGGGGTATTTATAGGTAGCCACGAGACATGCATATGCACTAGTTACATATGTCACAGGGTGGGTGGAATCTACAGGAAGGCCCCTGAGCTCACAGGTGAGGAACCCTAATAGCTGCATCTGGGGGAAGGTGTGAGAGGGCGGGGTGACAAGGTGGAAAGAGATGATGGCTGCTTCTGTAGGGAGACCACATCAACCATGTGCTCACTTTAAGGCAGCACAGCTGTTAGGGGAGAGTCCGTGGGAACGATACTTAAAGCAGGATAATGTGCTTGGACTTGATCTCTAACTGGCCAAAGTGGAGGCTTTCCTACCGTGGAACACCCGCTTTCCAGATTCCTCTGTGATCAGTTAGGGAATACAGCCCTCGTCATATTCCCAGTGTTAGTTTCCCACAGGTGGCCATCACAGCTGGAGACTTGTACTCCCTCCAGCAGTCAGACGGCACCGGGCTAGAACCAGCCTCGGCTAAGCCCATGTTTCCACATTTTGGAAAGGCGGGCTCTCATGGGAAAACAAACAAAACAACTATTCTTTTGGTTACTCTACAAACTTTCATCCCCATCTGCCCACAGGTGAACCAGTGTGTAATTGGTACTGCCCAGGCCAACAGAAAATGAAGATGGATCCAGAGCCTGTGGAGTGTCTGTCTGTCTACATGTGTCAACTCTTACACCTGTATCTGTTTGGGGACAGGGGTGTTGTATGGGGGGAGGGGGAGGAAAATAAAGATTTTTAAAGTAAAGGGATTATTAGTAGACACCCTAGGAGGAAACCATGTTTTCACATTTCAAGAACTGCAGACTTGTCTACTTTGCCGTATCATTTGTGTGTTATGGGATGAAGGCAGCCGTTTACACCGCCCGCCCCCCCCCACACCCACCCCCCTGCTGAAGTCTGAAGAGGGCCTTCATTTCCCTGCGGTTCTGCAGCCGGCCCGGCCCATCGCCCCTCACATCCTTTGGAGGAAGTGCGCCCCTAGCCACCGCTCCTCCGTGGCCACCTTCACTGTAACGGCCTGCCAGTCCGTGCCCCCAGCGCCTGGCCCGCGCGCTCCTTTGATGGGTGTCGGAGCGGAAGCCGAGGGGCCGACTGCTGGCTCTTCCCGCCCTTTGCCGGCCTTGCTGTTCGAATCGCCGGGGTCGGCCTCGCCGCCTGTCGTTGGCTGGCTGCCGGTGACGTCACGGCATGCGCCGGCGCGCTCGCACTGGCCCCCGGGGCGGGAGGGAGGCGGG
>NW_022104553.1:12236440-12245090 GCF_000313985.2 Echinops telfairi
GGGACTGGAGACGCGATGGGACACGCCCCCTTCGCGGGCACTCGGGGAAGTTCTCGAATCCGGGGGGCTGGCCACCCCCAATTTGAGGGCGACCTGACTTACGCGGGCACCAGGTGGTTGACCTGCACGAGGCACGAAGGCCCGGGGAGGCAGCTGTTTCTGAGAGACCCGGGGAACGTCTGCAGGAAAGCTACCTGGACGGCCCAGCACCCTAATTGCCGTTCCTTGAAACGCCATGGGAAGGCCACGGTAGAGACGCAGTGTTAGGCCAGTGACACTCGCAGGTACATGCATGTGCGCCAGAGAGCTTGCTGTCAAGCAGCCATGTATCAGTCAAAACATTCGAGCCCGGTCTGACTCCGGTCCATTAAGTCCAGTACTGGTCCATAAGTATGATTGACATGCTGAGTTCCACCCTTATCTTCTTACAGGTGCCATGTTGGCACCAAACCTGATGATCACAGTCCACTCCTTGCCAACTTGGCACTGGCACACAATTCTTTAGCCGTATGTCATTTTTAAACAAAACAAAATCATATTTGTACCCAACAGGATACAACTAAAATGTAGCAAATGATAATGTGTCACCCATTCAAACGGAGTAATCTATAAATTAACAAAACAAAAATGTTCTATGCAATTTCAGTTATGTGAATACCCACACTCTAGTCCTATCCACATATCTCCCCCCCCCATGAAAGTTTGTAAGGCAGCCATTTCATGCCTTTATTCTGCCCTCCCTCCTCCCCCCCAGTTTTGGGTATCCAATTTCTATACCGCCACTTAAATCAACCCACTGCTCTGAGGAGACAAGCATGTTCTGCAATGTGAAGAATCTTCATTCCAACTGGAACCTGGTAAAGTCCAATCAGATAGGCCATCCATACAGTCAACAGCAATACGCACCAGTTCACAGGCTCAAAAGTCTTATCTCCATCGGGTTGGGTTATGATCACCTCCATGTGGGCAGCTTTGCTTAGCCTCACCAGCGTGCCCATTGGCCGCTTGCCTTTCCACTATGGGCAGCGTCCCAAATTCTCAACAACCCTAGCCTCCTTGGGCTAGGTCATGCTGTGGGCTCAGGGTCCACACAACTCTCTCTACACATCAGACCAGGCAACCTGCTCTCGTCTTTTCTTGTAGTCCCTGTGAACCAGGTCCACAGGCATCAGTGGCCAGACTCAACCCTTGTCTCTATTGCTGCCTGTCTCCTGCTGGCAGGAGGCAGGTGGATCCAGGTGGTCACCCAGCGAGCATTTCAGGCTGCCCACAATTCGCTGTAACATCCAGTCCTTGGGAGGACAGTTCCTTCATGGTTTTTCCAGCTTCAGGAGCAAACCAGCAGTTCAAAGTTCAAAAAGGCCAAATAGCTCCTTTTTTTCCTGTCTGCCAACAGCCCTTTTAGCAAGTCATACCAAACACTCCTATACCCATTTAAAGACCCAATTTAATGTAGGCATACTCTTTTATTTTCATACTCCCCAATAATCATTTCTGTCACATTTTATCAGTAACAGTTGGCAGAAGAAAGCAGGATAAACCTAGTAGTCATATCCTCAACTTCATTCTTAAAACAAATTCAATCCTTATCTAAACTTTTCCATTCGTATGCAAAATGGCCTTAGGCCTCTGGCAGCCTCAAGCAAGGGCCAGGCCCTCTGTCAGCCATTTTGACCAGTGGCATCATCTCAGAGAAGTTCAAGGGGCGTTTTCAACCCCAGCTCAAAATTTGCATTTATCACACTCATTTTTGTCTTCTTAGACAGGAATAACTAGAGAGGACTCAAAAGTGACTTCCCATGGTCTTTCCAGTAAACTGCATGGTCACATCTGACCTCTAGGTAGCCAAAGAAGAAAAATTGTGATAAGGCAGAGGTCAGACAAGCCTCTGTTCTCATTCATGATTTGCTTGTCTTAAGGTACCTTAAAGTGTTAGGCCGGATCCAGTGCCACACATGTGTAAGCGCTTTATATCAAGAAGTAGTTATATATCGGGAAAACATCCCAGCCCAACTCAAGTCCGTAAATCCCTCTTCAGACACGTGGCCACACGCAATGATGCAGAATGCAGGAGGATCACAGGCTGGCGGGTGCAGTGTCTTGTGCATCCACTGGTGGTGGATGCGTCTCCAGGGCTCTGGCATCCATCAGGGTCAGCAAGCCAGAAAGTGAAAACCAGGGGTGGGGGTGGGGTCGTCATTCAAACTGTGACCTCATTGACAGGCTAACCTCCACCCATAGCTTCTTACAGGTGCCATGGTGGCACAAAACACTTAACTGTCACACTGAGTAATCTCTGCTACAGCAGCTATGTGTTTCTCCCAAATCTGTGTACTGTCACAGGGGAGCTCTAGAAACGGGGGGAACTAGAGAATTAGGTTGTAGAGCCTAATTAGGTTGTGGAGAGGTGCTAGGGAGAAAGAGGAGAGCCGCACACTGGAGCTGGGAGTGCTGGAGTCAAGGAACTGGAGCTGGGTGCCCAGGAGTCTCTCTGATTGAGGCTTGAGGGCACAAAGCTGCTAGAACCCACAGCTGAAAAGTAGGCTGAGAAGATGAGGGAGGAGGGTTTCTAAGCACTCTTAACCTTCTCTTCGGCCTTCTGGTCAGGCCCCCCACAGGATGCAATGGCGCAGCCCCCCCGGCTGAGCCGCTCTGCTGCCCCCTCACTTTGGGACCCAGCTTCCACTGCTCCAACCTCAGGCACCAGGCCTCGACTTTGGGAGGGTCAAGATGTACTGGCCAGATGGACTGATGGGCTACTGTACTTGGGGACCATCAAAAAGGTAAGGAAGGCTTTGGCCTCTGATCTGTCACCGTCTTCTTATCCCTTTTATAATCCTGGTGCTCTTTCATCCTCTGTGCGCACCATTCCAGGTGGACAGTGCTCGGGAAGTATGTCTGGTCCAGTTTGAGGATGATTCCCAGTTTCTGGTTCTATGGAAAGACATTAGTCCTGGTGAGACTCAAGAGGCATCCTGTGGAAACAACCTCGGGGGCCGGGATGGGAAAGGGGGCAGGAGGCCTGGCCCCCTGACACCATGTTTTCTCCCAGCGGCCCTCCCCGGGGAGGAACTCCTCTGTTGTGTCTGTCGCACTGAGACTGTGGTCCCTGGAAACAAGCTGGTCAGCTGCGAGAAGTGTCACCACGGTGAGAAGTCTGGTCCAGCTTGCTTTGGGCCTCCTCGGCTGCTTTTTGCCCTTGCCTCCTGTGCCACCTGTTCAGCCCCTAAGTCCTCTGCAACCCCGGTTCACCACTCCATCCAGTCTCCCCAGCCCTCCTTGTCTTCCAGCCCAGAAAGCCACGAGAGAGGAATGGGAGATGGGGTAGCTTTCAATGTGGTTCAGCTGCACCCTTTCGATGCCCATGTGACCTTGGGCAAGTCCCTTAGTCTCTGGAAACCTCTGTTCCCTTCACCTGTAGATAAAGAGAATAACTATGTCTCTTGTCCAGCGGGACCAGGGTCAAACGTTGAGATGGATAAGACGGTTCTTATTCGGATGCCTAATCTACACCTCGTGCTGTCTGTTAATGGTCTGTTGCCCACATCTGTCATTATTTAGCGTTTCATCAGGACTGCCATGTGCCGAGGGCCCCAGCTCCCGGAGAGGGAGAGGGCCCATCTCCCTGGGTTTGCCGCCAGTGTGTCTTTGCCATCGCCACCAAGGTACTTCCTGTTACCCTTACTGAATCTTAAGGGTAAAGTTCCCTTTTTTGTGGTAGCTCCCAGAGGAGACCTGGTGGTGTAGTGGTTATGTGTTGGGCTGCTAACCACTAGGTCAGCAGTTCAAAACCACCAGCAGCTCCTTGAGGGAAAGGTAAAACTTTCCATTCCCATAAAGGGTTCTCAGAAACTCCAGGGGCAGTTCTGCCCTGTCCCGTGGGGTCTCTACGCACCAGCATGGACTCGATGGCAGGGAGTTTTGTTGTTCAGTGGGAGCTCTGGGGCCAACAGGCTCTCCCCAGTTCTCTCCTCACTTGTCTGAAACCTCCTGCTTGTTCTGTCTGGGCAGAGAGGGGGTGCCCTGAAGAAGGGGCCCTACGCCCGGGCCATGCTGAGCATGAAGCTTTCCCTGCCATACGGACTAAAGGGGCTGGACTGGGACGCTGGACATCTGAGCAACCGTCAGCAGAGTTACTGCTACTGTGGCGGCCCTGGGGAGTAAGTAATTGGGGATAGGGTGCTGACCACTGAGTGAAGTGGGGAGGGGGCAGCCCAGGGAATGTAGAAAAAGAATGGGGGGGGCGGGAGAGGGAGTAAGTAACAAGCTGCATTTGGGGGCCGTTGGGAGGTGGGGCCTGGTGGACACTTGCCTCCCATTCCCCTCAGGTGGAACCTGAAAATGCTGCAGTGCCGGAGCTGCCTGCAGTGGTTTCACGAGGCCTGCACCCAGTGTCTGAGCAAGCCGCTCCTGTATGGTGACCGGTGAGCTCAGGAAGGAACTGCCCAGCAGCTGGGGCGCTGACTTGATCCGTGCTCCACCGCCTCAGCTGTGCCCTTCTCTCCTCCAGCTGCTCCCAGCCCCCACCTTGTTGCCCTGTCCCTGCTGCAAGCCCTCCGCAGAACATAGTTTTCCAGCAGTAGACACATTCTCTCTCTTGCCCATGTCCAGGTTCTATGAGTTTGAATGCTCTGTGTGTCGAGGGGGCCCTGAGAAGGTTCGGAGGCTACAGCTTCGCTGGTGAGCTTGGTTGGGCATGCATGACTTCTGATTCCTCCCGTCACACCCCAGTATTTCACCTATCTGGGTTCAGCACGGTGCTGAGTTGATAAGGTCAGCGGTTCTAGCCTGCCAGCTTCTTGGGAGTAAGATGAGGCTGTCCGGTCCCGTAAAGACTGACCCCTTGGAACCCCTTGAGAGCAGTTCTGCTGTGCCCTAAATCGAATCCAAGGCAGTGGTCTTGGCCCCAGTTCTGTTCCCCCTCTGGTTTTGTGATGTTTCTGTGACCTTGACAGTCTTTCTGTGCCTCCAGGGTGGATGTGGCCCATCTGGTGCTCTATCACCTCAGTGTGTGCTGTAAGAAGAAGTACTTTGATTTTGACCGGGAGATTATGCCCTTCGTTTCTGAGAACTGGGACAGTTTGCTCCTGGGGGAGGTAAGGGGTGGTGAAGCAAGCTGTGCCGCTTGAGCTGGGAGAGGGAGGTGGCGGAAAAGGGTGGTGAGAGCTTGTTGCTCCCCTGACCCTGTGCACCACCCCCCACTTCCAGCTATCAGACACCCCTAAGGGAGAACGCTCTTCCAAGCTCCTCTCTGCTCTCAACAGCCACAAGGACAGGTGAGTTGGGAGAGAGGAGGCAGTGTTAGTTGAGGCTTCAGAGAGCGAGCTCTGGGAGCCGGGGAGGGAGGGGTTGCGGCCCACCTAGAGGACGTCTCAGCAGGAGTGGGACCTTTTGCCTGGAGCACTGACCCTGTGTCATTTCTCCTTGCCCAGGTTCATTTCAGGGAGGGAGATTAAGAAGAGGAAATGCTTGTTTGGCCTCCATGCTCGGACCCCTCCCCCTGTGGAGCCCACTGGAGATGGAGCCCCCACCAGGTCACTGGTCCAGCGGGGATGGGGGCGTATCAGGGATTCGTCTGGGGAACTATGGCCATAGAAAGCTGGTGGGGGTGGTCTTTGGGGTGACCGGGAGGGGGCTGGGGGGATAAGGAGGCCTCTTACAGCTTCCCTTCAGGGCAGGGCCCTGGGGGAGGGGTCTCACGGCCCCTGGGGAAACGCCGGAGGCTGGAGCCAAAGCCTCTGAAGCGGAGGCAGAAGGGGAAAGTGGAGAAGCTGGGGCCCCCCTCGGCAGAGCAGCATCAGCCCGAGACCCTGGAGCAGAGGGAGCGGAGAGAGCGGGCTCGTCTGCAGAGGGCGCTGCAGGTACGGAGGTGGAACCCCTACAGGGCGAGTGGTTGGTGCAGGAAGAATCCAGGAGCCACTCAGTGTCTTGCTCCTTCCTTAGGCCTCAGTGTCTCCACCACCCCACAGCCCTAACCAGAGTTACCAGGGCAGCAGCGGCTACAACTTCCGGCCCACAGATGCCCGCTGCCTGCCCAGGTGGGTCAGCGTCTTCGTCAGATGTGGTCTCTGGGAACCACTTCCTCCCATTGTTGATGTCCTCTGCCGCCACCACCCCATTTCCTTTCCCTCACCCTCGGCTATCTCCTATTTGTCTGACAATAGCAACCCTGGAGAAGGTCGTGTTTGAGCTGCCTTTCCTGGGGTGGGGGTGGGGGGCCTGTTCCCCTGCGTCAGATCCTGATGACATTCACCCTCCCAAACCCAGCAGTCCCATCCGGATGTTCGCTTCCTTCCATCCCTCTGCCAGCACTGCAGGGACCTCTGGGGACGGAGAACCCCCAGACAGGTGAGTCTAGCCTCCCACACCTGTGTGCTCACATCCAGTTCTGGTCAGTCCTTGCCTGCATCTCTTTGGGTTCAATATTGCCTTCTCTTCCCCAGGTCACCCTTGGAACTTCACATTGGTCTCCCCACAGACACCCCTAAAAGTGCTCCCCACTCGATGACTGCCTCCTCCTCCTCAGTCCAGGCCCTTTCCCCAGGTCTTCCTAGACGCTCAGCAACCCCTTCTCCCCTCTGCCATAGTTTGTCTCCAGGGACGGGAGGAGGAGCCCGAGGTGGGGCTGGCACTGGCTACCTATCCCCAGGGGACCCTGTCAGGGTCCTTGCTAGGAGAGTAAGGCCTGATGGCTCTGTGCAGTACCTGGTTGAGTGGGGAGGCGGCGGCATCTTCTGAACGCCCAGCCTCTGCCCATCTCCCCACTGTCACACACACACACCCCCACACACCGGCACTTTCATACCCTGACCTCACCTGCAGCTGGGATGTACCTGGGGAGGTAGAGGGATGGGGCAGTGGGGAATTCGGGTGGGGGTGCGAGGAAGAGGCTCTCTTCGCTACCCTCCTTCATGATTCCTGATCGCCACCCCCTTCCCCTTCCTTCTTCCCATTTTTTGATGTTATTTTGTTACAGCTTTTAAAATATTTTTAAAAATTATTATTTAACCCCTGGGAGTGGAGACTGAGGAGGGGAGGGGGGAAATGATAAGGGATCCCAGATTCTGTATGATTGAAATAAAGCAAAATTAAACAACTCTAGCAGCTGAGTCATTGGGGGGGACAGACGGACACACACTTGATTAGAAGCATTTCTCGTCTTGCCAAGCACATTTGCACACATGACAAGAAAAGACAGTGAAAACTTGAGAGGGTTTAATGGGGACCCAGCCATCACCACACCACCAGGGGGTCTTGGTGCTGATGAGGGGGATCACAGTGAGGGCACAGTAGGGCTGTCCACAGTCGGGTGGTGCTGGGAGCCAGAACCCTTTGTCACCTGGTGCACCCAGTGCAGATAGGGGACATTCCCCTGCTCCACGGGCAACGCAATCACCTCAGCGACTTCGTAAGGGTGCACAGAACTGCAAACGGGGATGGAAGGCAAGAGTCACTCAGGTTTACCAGGTATTACCCCCCCTCCCCCCTTGAGACGGCCCCGGAAGTTCTCACCGAATAAATTCTGTCAAAGCTGGAACCAAGGCACTCCGCGTTTTAATCATCTAATGGGTAAGGAGAAATAGTTTGCGTCAAGAGCAGGGTAGACCAGAATCTCACGGCGCGGGCAGGAAGCAAGGGGATGTCAGGGAACAGGGTGGCTCGGTTGGCATGTTCCTCACCATTAGCACCTCGTGGTCTTCCTCAACCTTCTTTTTCCACTCGTAGCTGAAATGGAAAGGTTATGGAGAGCACACGGGGTACCCCACCAGCCCCTGGGTTAGGTTGACAGCCCACCCCTCCTGCCCCCAACCCTTGCGACTTACATGGATGTGACGTGGGGGATGAGGCTGACACAAGCGGCTAGGTGCTTCACCACCACACCCCTGAGGGCAAGGGCCCGTTGAGTGAGTGCCTCCTGAACTGGCAGCGCAGTCCAGAGGCAAGCGTCCAGAGGTGGGAGGGCACTCCCCCACCTCCAACCCGTCCCCCTGCAAGCTCACCCTTCCCCACCCCCGCCGAGGTTCCCACCTGGCGATCTCCTTGGCGGCCTTCTCATTGGGGCAGGTGACAAAGGTTACCGACACGGAGCCGGGGACATATCCGGAGCCCAGGAGCGACGGGGGGTGGGCCCGGGTACTTCCAGAGGCCGAGGCCATGGAGAAGAGGGCTCGGGGTATCCACAGAAGGCGGGAGGCCACGGGCAGGAGCGCCGGCATCCAAAGCAGCGACAGGAGCAGAACGGCCTGAGAGCAGAGGGCGACTTCGGCGTCTCCTCGAACAGCCTGCGCCCCAACAGGCACTCCGGCGCTGCCCCCCCGATCCTGCCCCCCGAAGGACTAAGTCCCCGAAGCTGGGAGACCGGCGTGCAGAAGCCGGGCGACGATTCGCTTTGACCCCCTCCCGAGGACCGGAGGGCGGGGAGGTGGGTGCGACCCCGAGGACCAGAGGGCGGGGAGGTGGGTGCGACCCCGAGGACTGGAGGGGACGGGGCGGGCCACTCACCACTCCGCCGAGCAGGATCCCTGGCGCCCGCCCCCCGCTCATGCACCCTCTGCTGGGAGAAGAGGATTACACAGCAAGGGCCCCACGTTACCCGGAGAAAGGACCCCCACCCCTGCAAGAGCGGCCGCCTCCTACCTGGGCTGCGGCC
>NW_022104553.1:12245244-12247086 GCF_000313985.2 Echinops telfairi
CCCGCCAGCCAATCTCCGCGGCCGCTGCCCGGTTTGCTCCGCCTCCTGATGAGGGAGGAGAGCCGAGAACGGCGACCAACGGTCGGCGGGGTCCGCAGGCGGGCCTGGGGGTGGCACGCCCACTTCCGCAGAAAGCGGAAGTGGCCTGGTGCTGGCCGGGGACGGACGCTGCGGCGTTCCACCGTCACGTGACGGGGCCGGGCCTCGGGGCCGCCCGCCCTTCAAGGAGGGGCCCCAGGAAGCCAATCGCAGCCCCGTCCTCCAGATCACGGGCAGAGGGGCCTGCTGCTGAGGCGTGGGGGGCGGGGGGCGCCGGGAGACCCCGCAGATCCCCTGCGTCAGGTTGGGGCGGGGGGAGTCGTCTTTAAACCCCGGGACGAACCGTTGACCGCTCCTACACTGTGTCGGGGACCTCACGGAGGGGGCGGGTCTGAGGAGAGAACCCCTCCAGGGGCGGCGAGAGCGCCCCTGTCTTCGTGGACGGGACTGAAATGTGCCCCGGCTGGGGAGATGACCGCTAATGGTCTGAGGCCAGGCCAGCTGGCTCTGGGCAGGGGGCCGTGGTCAGGCGGGCACAGGGCAAAAGCTGACCGGGCGGAAAGTGATGCACTGGCAGTGGGCACGAGACCCCTGTAAATGGGTTCGAGAGTGATGAAAGGGGGGGCTCAGGACGCCTCACTTCTCTTGAACTCCCAAACTAGCCACATCAGGAGGCCAGGGAGAGGGGCACTTGGCATAGTGATGGTCGCTCTGTCCCCTGTCCCCTGCCTTTCCCACTCTCCAGGGCAGGTCCCCCGCAGCCGAGGGGTCTCCTTCCCTTAATCCATCCCCTTAGGAGCCAGGACCTGCCCAACATTCCCTCCCTAGGGCCCAAGCACATTGCGTGACCCCCCAAAAATGGAGAGAGGGGCCAATGAGAAGCAAGAGAGGTGCCAGGAGGCGGCAGAGAAAAATGGCTTAGTCGCTGCCCCTCCCCAGTAGCCCCCTCCCACTGTGCTCCTGGTCACTGGGTGGGTGGGTGGGTGTGACTGGGAGTTTCCCCAACTACAAGGTCAGGGCTCTGTTTCACTGGGGAGTCTGTCTGGGATGGTTCTCCGTCGGGTTTTTCAGGAGATGGGGTGGGGTGGGGGGTCTTTCCGGGAACGGAGTTTATTTTTATTCAGGGGTTTCCATTTTTCTTGATGAGTTTGGGATGGAGTTCTCCATCACTGAACTAAAGAAGTCCCTCCCCTCCCTGAGCCCGGAATGTCTGTCTCCGAGTTGTCCGTTTCTGAGCCTGCAGTTTCTGGTCGGGCCTGGGGTCTTTGCACGCTCCCTGGGCCTCGGTTCTCTGGGGTTCCTCTGAACCCGAGGTTCTTTCTGAATCTGGTCATTTTCTTTGAATCCCGGCCTCAGATCCTGGCCCCCAAATCACCACCCCAGGGTCTGGCGTGTGAGATTTCTGTGGCTTTGGGGAAACCGTCTGGAGATTGGGTTCTTCGGTTTTGCTCCCGGGCTCCTGGGGGCTTTTCTAAAACCCGGGGTCTCTTTTCTTCAGTATTCTGTGCCTGTGCCTCAGATTAACCCTCTCCCCCGCCCCCCACACGAAGGGGTGTTGAAGGGCTAGATCCCGCCCCTCCTCGCAATGCGAGGTATGTTCCTCTGTGGGTCTGGGGTCTCTCATATTCAGGGTTTGTGGCATGCATCATCACAGTGGCTCGCCCTCTCTGGAATGATTGCCAGATGGGGGGGTCCTTCTCTTCAGGGCTCCTTGAGTAGGGGTGGGGGCTGCAGAGTCTCTCCCTCCTCCTCCTCCAGCTCTCGCTCGCTCGCTCCCCCGCCCCCTTTCTCTCTCTCTCTCTT
>NW_022104553.1:12247453-12254944 GCF_000313985.2 Echinops telfairi
AGGGGGCGGGGGTAGAGCTGGGGCTAGGGAGAGGAGCGGCTGAAATGGAGGGAGAGGGGAGGACCGGGAAGGCAGAGGTGGGAGCAATGGGGAAGGAGGGATGGGAGGCCAGGGGGTTAGAGAGAGAGGGGACGGAGGGGCTGGGGAACAGGCCTTGAGAGGGACTCAGGGGGAAATGATGAGCAGGGGAGAGAGCCAGAAAGGAGTGACCAGGTAGAAAGATAGGGTTGGGGGAGACCTGCAGACATAATTTTGGATGGGAGCTCAGAGGTGAGGAAAACATCAAGGAATTAGAAGGGCAGAGTTTCAGGAGAGGTGCTGGAGGAGAGGATGAAAATAGGGGTGAAAAGGGAGGCCAAGAAGATGGGGGCAGGGTAATGGGGGGCTCAAAGAATGGTAGGGAATAGGGAAAAAGAGAGGAGGATGGAGGGAGAGAAGAAGGGGCCAGATGGAGAGAGAGGGAGGCTGGGGAGGGGGGAGCTGGAGGGTCCAGATGGAGGGAAGAGAGGAGAGGGAATGGGTTGGGGGATGGGACACCAGGGCAAGGGGAGGGCCAAATGATGTGTGTGTTTGGGGTGGGGGTGGGGGGTTGCAGGTTGGATGCTAGTAGGATTGAATGATGGCAGTGGGGCAGATTAGGACCCTGGCCTAAACGCTGACTTTCATTGAGACCCTTGACCAATTAAACCACCCCCCTGGGGTCTTGTCTGCACCGTTCATTTGACCACTTTTATTACCACCCCCCACCCCCGCCCCCATCCTTCTTTCCATTCCCCCTCCCTCCTCTGGTGTCCATCACCTATATCGTTCCCCCCATATGGTGTCCGTTCATCATATGAGTCCCCTTGCCGTCCTTCCCCTATATTAGTCCCCCCTCTGGTATCTATTCCCTCCCTCCCTCTCTTCTGTATAGAAGCTCCTGCTGTGTGTACACCACCTTTCCACTCCCTCCCTCTTAACCCCCTTGCCCTAGCCCCCCTACTGGGTCCACCTCAGTTTCTATTCCCCATGCCCAGTTGGACCCTGCTGGTGTATTTTCTTGCCCCTAGAGATTTCCCATCATCTCTGTCTCCATTTTCCATAGATCCACTCCTGTCACGGTCCCCCAGCCATTCCCTACCCTGCTCCTCATCTGGTCCCCACAGGCCTGTGCCTACCCACTTTCTCCTACCACCCAGTTCTTGTCACCCATTCCTCTTGGATATTTGGGGTACATCGACACAGAGGTTTTGATGGGTGAAACCGGGAGGGGCTATAAGATGTCTCCATTTGAACCCTGGTGGACTTTCTCATTCTACTAAATCTCTCCCTTCCTCAGCCATATTTCTCTGCTTCTTGGATTCATCCTTCCCCAAGTCCAGACAGTCTGTGTGTGAGTGTGTGTTTGTTTCTGGAGTTTGCCCCTAAGCAGAGTTGCTAGTGTCCTTCTCTGCCCCCAGGGAGAAATAAAAGCCAAACCCCCTGGCAGTGAGCTAGTGCTCCTAGTGACCCCATCGGGCAGGGACAACTGCCCCTGTTGCGTTTCTGAGAGCATTACTCTTGGTGGGAGTAGACAAGCCTCGGCTTTCTCCCACAGAGCCACTGGGGGTTTTGAACTAACCTTGCAGTTAGCAGCCCAACACGTAACCTATGCTACCAGGGCTCCTCCTGAAGTCCACCTTGCCTCCCTTTGGCTGCAGCCTAGACCAACCCCTCCATAATGGATATAAATAGTAACCAGTTTGTATTCTGAATGAACAAGTGTCTGAGTGCTTGTGGGCATGTTACCTGCAGCCTCTCAGAGCCTAGATACTGTGATCTCTATCGAGAAACTATTCATTAATTCTCTGAGATGACATTGAGATAATGAAAGTTTCCATGTATTATAGTTTGTAGATAATCTCTGAGTGATGTGGAGGTTGGGAAAATTGAGGGACATGTTTTAAACAGAAAGGAACCTGAATTTTAAAAGCTGGACCACTCTGGGTTATTTGGTTGGAAGGAAGCCCAAAGACTGATGCTCCAGCGATATCCACTGTTAATTTTCCCACGAAAGGGACACAGTTTGATTGTTCTTCCTTTAAACCCTCTTTGACTCCGATACCTTAAATCTGATTTCTGTCCTCCTGGAGCCTATTTTCTGTCACTTTGATGTCACTGATTTGATTTCTCCTCCATAGGGCTTGTCCCCTGAATCCTTGTGATGGGCAACCATGAAATTTCCAGGAGAGGCAGTCTGTAAAGTGCGGGTGTGTGTGTGTGTATGTGTGTGCGCGTGTGGAGGCACCTCTGAATATAGACGACCTTAATTTCCTGTTCTTCTAAAAGTTTTATACCTCTCCCCCCTCTCCCCACCCTTGTCTTTGGAGGCCCCCCTCTTTGGAGAGTCCATTCTTCCTCTGCTCGCTTCCCCTGTACCCTCTGTGTGCCTTAGGGAGGTTGCTAACAGGTGGGGTTGACTGCTATACTGTTTTAGGAGATTAGGGAGTTTTGTGTTTGGGGTGGGGGAGCACAGGAAAGAGACCCATCCAAACCAGGGTGTATTTCTTACCTCCCTCATCCCATCTCTTCCCCTGCCTCACTCAGCCAGACACTGACTAGAGCCATCTTTCCCTATCCTCTGAGGACCCAGAGCATCCCTGAGGATTGAGCAGGGTTGGGCAAGGGAAGGAAGGGAGGGAGGCCCTGTCAAGTTTTGACTCTGTAATCAGGTAAGCTCCCTCGATTCGTTTAGTTTCCAGATGTTTAGCTCTCGGAATCTCATTACCCAAATTTCCCACTCCCCCCTCCGCCCTGCCTGCTTTTCTTGCCCAATTGTGCAGCTTTCCTGTTTCCCGTACAGATGGGTGGCGTCACTTCCCTGGTCCTTGCCATCTGCTATTTGGATGCCCTCCCTCGTCCCAGGCACCTGCCGCAAATCTCTCTTTTCACTTCCGATAACTTTGCTGCACGTCTAACTTTTTTATTTTCCCAAGGTGGCCGGAGAGCTCATTTGCCTTTCTCTGGCCCCCGATGCGCCCTCGCTGACGTTTTGCAGTTCCACTCCCTGAGCCACCTTCTGTCTTTCTTCTTCCAACTCTGCTGACCCCACTGCCTCTCCCCACTCTCCCCAGTTGTGTAGACTCAGCTCCTGGTCCATTAGAGGTGCCAGTTACCTCACCTTCACCTGTGCTCTCGAGGGGGTGGGGTCCCTTCCCCCACTTTTTGTCTTCTTGCCATTTTAGGCCCCCCTCTCTCAAATGCATAGTGTCTCCCTTACAGTTTCTGTCTCTGCCCCCCCAGATGTACGGGGACCCCCTATGCACCGAACCCAATACGTTCATTCCCCGTACGATCGTCCTGGTTGGAACCCTCGGTTCTGCATCATCTCTGGGAACCAGCTGCTCATGCTGGATGAGGACGAGGTGAGCAGGGTGAGAAGGCTGGGGAAGGAGCTCTGGGTAGCATGGAGAATGTGGAGAGATGCGATGTAGCGAATCCTCATCAGGAGTAAAGAGAGGAGGCAGACAAAGATGAAGAACCTGGGGAAGCAATGAGAGGATGATGACCCCTCGGGGGAGCTGGAGGGCTTGCATTTTCTCACCTTGACCAGGAGGTCTTTGAGAACCATGTTCAGTGTTGGGGAGAAAACGTGGTTCTGAAGATTTGGGGGACCACGTACTATTTCCTTCTGCCATGGGATGCGTTAAATGGGCAAGGACATTAAAGGCCTTAGAGAAGACCTCACTTCCAAAGAGACCTCTGGTGGCCCTCACCCTTTTGCCCACTGATGGGACAGAATGCAGAAAGGGGATTGAGGGGCCCAGGGGGGACCAAAAACACTAAGGATAGAGGCATGCAATTGGGGGAGAGCTGGAAGCCACTGGGAGAGATGATGGAAGTGGGCAGACCGTGCGATGGATGCAGAGAGGGGGAGTTCAGAGAGCTGCTGAGGAAGCCTCACCAGGGACTGGTTGGACATCAGAAGAGAATGTAAGTGGGGGGTGAGGAGTACCGGGAGTGTTGTAAGTTGTTCAGAGAAGTAAAGGTTGGGTGGGGGGCCTAATATGAATTGGGTCCTGTTGGAATGTGGTGGCCATGCAGAGTGATTGGACAACTACCAGAGAGTAGATTCTGATGGGGCAGCAGTAGAAGATGGATCAGAGAAAATAGGGGTGCAAAGGTGAAAGGTGGACATCTCAGGGGTGTGATTCAAAGAGTAGGGACAATTTAGGGTTAATCAAGGTGTCCAAGGGTGTGGGGCAACAGATGAGAATGTGGTGAAGTGGCTGGGGAGGGCTTCAGCCAAGAGGAGGATCTGATGACTTTGAGGGACGGAGGTGGTGGTGGTAATGGGGTCTAAGATTTGGACTTTGGAGGACATTTTAGTGATTTACCTGCGGTCGTTGGCCTTGACCAGGGATTTGTAGGATAAACTGGGGGAACTGGAACCTGTAAGCATGGTGACTGTTGGGAAGACGGCCAGGGAGGATGAATGAATGGGGTAATGCAGGACTGGCAGAGAGGGGGGTTGTTCCAGGGGGCCTGTGAAGTGGGCACAGTGGCCAGCAAGCTGAGGGGCATAAGGAGTGGCCAGAGCCTGGAGGTAGGCTACGGTAGGGTGAGGATGTGGTGTGGACATGGAAAGGTGAGCAGTTTTCCACAGGGCATTGGAATTGGATTGGTGATGAGGTGGAGAGGGGCAAGTGAGAGGGTGTCCCTGTTAGGAATAGAGTAAGAGCAGGGGGGCTTGGAGAGGTGTGGAGGTTGGGAAGAAAGTGGTGGTGAGGGAGAGTTGGGGACAAGGCTTAGGGAAAGGTCATGGGTGCAGGAGAGAGACTAAATAGGGGTGATAGAAGGAAATGAAAGGTGGGGGGAGGTGACCAGGCCCTCTTGGGGGAGGGGAGATTGGGTCCCAGGCTGGCCGAAAGCCGGGCGTGGGAGGGAGACAAGCTGTGGCTCCTGATTATAAATGCAGCTTTCGGTTCCCCACGCCCACCCCCCCCTTGACAGGCAAGGAGGGAGAGAAGGGGGTTGAGGGAGGTGGGAGGTTGGGAGGGAAGTAGGAAGACTAGAGGAAGTGAAGGTCAAGGGGAAGCTGGATTCCAGGAGTGCTCCTGGGGGCTTATGGAAAGAGCTTAGCAGGGCTTGGGAGAATTCTCCGGAGGGTGTTTCAAGAGGAAGGGTGGGAGAGAAGAGAAGGGGGGCACGTAAGGAATGAGATAGGGTGGGGTGGGGGGCAGGGCCCGCGGGGCAGGGGATGAGAAACCCACTCAACTGGACACATGCGCCCTCTCCAAGTGGAGAGGGCAGGTGGCACCAGGTGGGCATGGTGAAAAGGGGTACCCGTCCTTCCTGGAGGAGGGGAGGGGTTAGAGGAGGAAAGTTTTCTGCCCGGGAGGTCTGATACATCCCCCCATCCCTAGATACACCCCCTTCTGATCCGGGACCGGAGGAGCGAGTCCAGTCGCAACAAACTGCTGAGACGCACAGTCTCCGTGCCGGTGGAGGGGCGGCCCCACGGCGAGCATGGTACGGCGGCCGAGCAGGCTCCCGTGCCCCTGGACAGGACAGTCTTCGGGAGAGGGCTGAAGGTGGACTGGCTGGCCAAGGGAAGGGGGAGGGCCTGGCAGGGGAAGGAAGCCTTGGGGAGCGGGCGCTGTCAGGGGGTGGGAAGGGGTGGAGACCAAGTCTCACGACTGGAGAGTGGGAGCCGGGAAGGGGCGGTGGGTGAGAGGTCCCCGCGGGTCTCTCCGCTCCGCCTCGCTCCCTGTTCCACTCCAGCAGCGAAGTTTGACTGGTTTCCTGCTGCTTGTAAAAATAGTCGCCTTAGATCTCGAGCTTCCTGTCCGAGGGTTCCTGCCGTCGCCGCTCCTCTCAACCCGTGGTCTGGGATCTTGGGGAGCCTGACCCAGTTCCTGCCCTGTCCACACCCCCACACCCCCACCGCTACCCATCTCTACTTTCCTGGTGGCACCTCATCCAGACCTTGTCACGTGGGTCCCCTACCTCTTTTCTTGCCCGCTTTTTCCTCTTCTCACCGCCACCGTCTCTATTTTCTGCAATTCTGCCATCCCTTTCCTCGTTCCTCCCCTATTTCGCTGACTTTCTTTGCCCCCTAGCGCACCCCCAACCCCTCTGCTTGCGGCAGAACTCCATCAGACCCCCATCTCATCTCCTTGCTGTCTGTAGTTATCTGCTCAGTCTGTCTCTCCAACTCTCTCCCTCTCCATCTGTCTCTTCCCTCTCTCCCTCTTTCTGCCCCCCTCCACCCCCCTCTTTAGTCATTTAAAAAAAGATTTTTGTCTTCCTGAGAAGTTCGCTTAAAAGGTTTCCATGGGAACGGTAAGGGGAGATGAAGGCAGAGAACAGAGATCTGCAGCCAAGGTGCAGAGAGACGCCCTCAGCCCCCCCAAGCCCCTTATCACTGCATTCCCCTTCCAGGACTAGGGGTCCAGGCCTTCTTGTCCTGATTCCCTGGGGGGGCCCTTCCTCCCACCAGCTCCCTTGCCCTTCAGGGATCTAGACGTTTGAGTGGCTCACCTGCAAGGAGAACCATGGCCTGTCCACAACTCTTGCCTCCCTCCACCCCTCTTCTGATAGGCCCAGGCCTCACTGCCTTGGGGTCCAGCTCTGGGACCCAGGAGGATGGATGGCTAGGGATGTGTCGTTGTCCTGGAAACCTCTGACCATGGGTGTATGTGGGAAGTGCATCTCTGTGAGCAAAGCCAGGAGGTGGTGGTGGAGTGTGTACAGAGCATGTGTATGATGTCTGCCACATCTGTGTGTGCTTTGTGTGTGTGTGTGTGTGAGGGAGGTATCCATATCTGGTAAAGGCATGTGTGTTTATGTACACACGTGCATACCTATGTGCCCAGGCTACGATGCGCACATGGTCACGGAGCATGGTTGTCATGTGTCCCTGGGTCTGGCACATCAGCCCATATAGCCCTCTCTCTGAGTCCTCAGGGTCTGGGGTCCCTGGCCTGCCCCCTGTGTGTGGCCAGTAGGGATACCAGTGCTATATGGAAGTCGAGGTGTTGAGTCCCATAGAGGCTGAGGGGTCGGCCAGCGGGGCGTCATGTATTCTGGGGAGAGTTCAGTGGACGAGTTTGTAGATGGTGAACCTTTAAGGTTCAGGGAGACGAGCCGGTCAGGGATTTGTCAAGAAATGAGGGGGTTTGCAGGGACATCCAAGTCACCGGGGCCCTGGGGATCCGTCTGGAGAGGTGTGTGCTTAAGTAGTGGACGCTTGAGCCCCAGAGAGCTCCCTGGACCTTTGAGGGGTACTGGATCCAGGACTCCTCCTCCTTGGGGTGGAATCCGCAGCCTCTCCGTTATGCGCTCCTCTGTTTGGGGCGGTGGTCCTGCTCAGGGGGCGATGGTGGGAGGCCGGGTTTGTTTTGGGGGGTCCCCTCGGCCCCCTCCCCCGTCTCTCTCGCGCTGTCTCCGGGCGACGGGGCTCGTGACAGAGGCGGCCACGGCAGCAGCGGTCGCCTAGCAACGGCGGCGGGGCCCGGGCAACGGCGGGAG
>NW_022104553.1:12255351-12267452 GCF_000313985.2 Echinops telfairi
AGCTGCTCCCTCCGCATGTTCTCGCTGCATCTTCCGAGTGGGGGGAGTTATGGTAACCGAAGGGGGGCTGTGGAGGTCGGGAGGTTTCGGGGGTCGTTCTCGTGGAGGCAAGGGTCTCGATCGCGCGGGGGCGGCTGGTGGGGAGGGTCTTGGACCTCCCCCGTGGAAGGGGCAACCCATATGCCCGCCTGTGTATGTGTGTGTGTGTGTGTGTATCCATGGTTGTGTTCCCTATGTGTCGGTGCCATGTGCACACTCAAGAGCCCGAGTTCCTCGTGCACACATGTGCAGACAACCGAGTGTAAATGTGCCCTGCCATGTCCTGTCTGCCAGGTTGCTGTCTAGGGGCTGCTGAGCTGACCACTGGCTCGGGGCAGTCCGAGGCCGTGCTTGGACCATGTCACCCCTGACCCTGAGCAGGCATATCTTTGACCAGGGCTCACCTCCTGCATATGGGGATGTGTGGCTGCATGAGCAAGATTTTCCGTGTCCCTGCTGGCAGGTGTGTGTCTTTGCATGCATGTACCACCATTGGCCCGAGGATCGGTGTCAATCCCAGCATGGGTGTCCAGGGCGTGTCTGGATGTGGGTGGTGTGTGAGTGGTGGTTGTGGGGGGCAAGAGTGTGTGTTCTTGGAATGCTACCTTGCATGCAGTACCCTTGGGCGAGGCGCTGGTGAACCTCTGCTTGGTCCGGGGGTAGGAGCAGAAAAGCCAAGAAGGGCAGGCGTGTGGTTCAGAGGAAAAGTGGGACAGAAAGAGAGGAGAAGACTTGAGGGAGAGGAGAGAGCGAGCCAGGGAGACAGACTGGGGCTGGATTTAGAGGAGAGCAGAGGGCCTAACAAAGTCTACAGTAGGGAACTGGGTAAAGATTATGGTAGAAGAAGGGGCCTGGGGGAGGCCTTTTCTTTCTGCAAGAAGAAAGGAGGGAAGATTGAAGAGGGCAGTGGATTCATGTAGGTCCTGTAGGGTCAAGCTTGGTTGGCTATGGAAGGCCGCTCAGACTCGGGCTGCTTCACAGTGGACCCTACCATGGCAGAGATTGTCATTTAAAGTTCCTGCCCCCAGCACAGAGCTTTGCCCCCTATTCCAACTCTCTGTGCAATCCTGTACCTTAGCCCTCTCTCTCAGCCTGCCCCCGCTGCCCCTTGCTCCCTTGAGGAGAGGCTAGTGGGTGTGGAGAAAAAGAAAGGTCCAGAAGGAAGGTTAGGGATTTGTGGGGTTTGGGAGGCAGAGAGAGATTCTTTGGGTGATGATCAGATTAGAGGTTGGAGAGGCGGGAGTCGAAGCCCTTGCTATGTGTGTGTGTGAGTGCAATTGTGTGTGTACACAGGGTGTGTACATGTGTGGGTGTATGCATAATGCCTGTGTTACGGGGCTGTGTAGGTGGCTGTTCTGTGTGTGCATGCGTGTACACATTGTGGGGGCGTGGGCTGTGGAGACCCAGGATCACAGTGCATGGGTATCAGGTTTGCTGTGTCTGTTCATGGGCATGCTATGTATTTTTTGTGCATGTCTCTGCAGGCAGCGCTAATAACAGGATGTCTTGTGTTTCTGTCACTCTGCCCCCCCCCCCCAGTTCCTCAGTGTTTCTGCTATTTTCCTTGCGGCAGTGAGAGTCTTTGTAAGCATGTGTGTGTGGCCCCCGTGTACCTGTGACTTATGTGTGAGTTCATGGTTCTCAGTTCCTGAGCCAGGCAGACCCTTGGCACACTCGTGCTCCTTGTGTTAATACCTTAGTTCCAAAGCAAATCGTAATGGCTGTGAAGTTAGACTTGGTCAGGGGCGCTTGCCTGTGAAAATGATGGCTGAGCTAGGTTCCCTGCAATGAGATGGAGGCAGCCATACCTGAGAAGTACAGATAACTGTGAGTCGGAAAGAGATGACCCTTAGAAGCAGCAGTCAGTGTCACAGAAGGGTAATTAACATGTTGTCCTTGTTCTTGTCTCGGGTGGCAGTCACTCTCCGGTGGCACCTGTGTTGGGAGGTAGATAGGATTGTCCCTAGTCAGGGTGGATGTGCTGGAATTCCTGGTATGACTGGAGGATACTTGTGCTTTCGGGGTCTGGGGTGCTCTGGTGTCAGTCGGGCTGACAGTGTGTTCCCGTATGCACTGCAGGGGTTAAACTGACATCCTCCTGATGTTGGGGCTATAGGAGGGGGCTTTAGAAAGCTCATGGAAAATGTCCATTATCTTTTCATTCCATATCTCCACAAACTTTCTGAAGTCTTGTGCCCCCTCCCCTTAAGCTTCCCCCCCCCCCATGTGTGTGTCAAGGTTAATGTCCATTTCCATCCTGTGCTGCCTGGAGACTTGGGTTACAAGTCCACACTGGCAGCTCTCATGTGGGTGTCTGGGTCCAAGTATGTGCCCCTTGTTGCAGTGTGCACACATGTCCAAGCCTGCATCCTGCAGGGTGTGCGGCTCTGCCCGTGTTGCACTCACAGTTGTCTGCATGTCTCCTAAGCACGTGTCAATTAAACCGTGGCCATGGAGGGGCTGTCCAGCTCATGGTGACCCCAGGTGTGTTGGAGTAGAGCGTTCTCAAAGGCTGATTTTTTTTGGCCTTCCGATCACCAGGCCTTTCTTCTGAGGCACCAACGGTTGGGGTAGCAGCCAAACACATTAGCCATGTGTACCGTCCGGGGATCCATAAGTACCAAGCTCCTCATTATTTTGAGCTCCCTCCTGCTCGTTGGTATTGTCTGTCCCTTACCCGTGCGCCCCCCACAGCTCAGTGTCTGTGTCTCTGCTCCACATGCGTGTTCCTGGGGAACGGATGAGGGTTCCTGTGTTGTGGAAATGCACACTTTTGTGGGCAAATCTCCTGACCCTTGGGCTTTGTAGGTTACAAGAGGCTAATTCGAGGGCAATTTGTAATTCTGGTAGCCGACTGTGAAAATGAAACTGTGGCCCTCCCTTGTACCAGCACTTAGAGGGTTAACAGGCAGCTCTTCCGGTCCACCACCGTTCAACCCCACCCCCCCACCTCCAAGCCAGTAGCTTCTTGTTGCCGTGGAGATGGTGGCCCCGCCCCTGATGCAGCACCTGCCCCCCAATTGGCTGCAGTGGTGACTGTGGGGCTGAAGGGGGAGCCCAGACCTGGGCAGCCATTCTGGAGCTGGCACCGGAGCTGGGCAGCCCCCCCACATTCAGTCTCCTGGAGCCCCTCAGCCTCTCTAAATCCGCCTCTGCTATCACCGCTCCAGACTCAGCCAGGCTGAGCTTCATCCGCATTCACCTTCCAGCCTCCTCACCCCCCACCATCACTTGGGGGTCCCCAGAGCCCCCGTTGCCAGGCCCCCCACTCCTTGGCATTCTTTCCCCCTTTCCTCTTCCCGTTGGCGTGCCTGCCACTGCGTTGCACGTGGAACTGACCCCTTCCTCTCTGCCCTTCCCTTGGGTTTCCTGAAGGCCGCCTCTCCCAAGCCCCTTTTAGGACTCCCCCTCCATTCTCGGGAGGGCTCATGAAACAGCCTTGGCACTCTGGAGTGAAAGGGGTTCCCGGAAGGGGGAGCAGGTCGAAGATGTATCCCGCTGGGAATAGAGGATCGCCTCTCTGTGGGCAATGACTTTTGACCCATCATTCCCCCCAGTTACCCCCTTCTTGGCAGGGGGGCAGGGGTGTCAGGGAGCTAGCCTCCCTGCATCGGTGGTCATTTATTACCAGGGTTTTACTAACCCTCCCAGCCATGTCCCCCTGCTGACTGCCCAGCCCAGTCATGGGCCTAAGGCCTCCCACCCCCTCCCCTTCGGGGGGCTCCAGCTCGGGTTCCTTGCCCCCTCCTACCCGGCGCCACCAGCCTCTCCACCGCCGCTGCTCTTCCTGCTGTTTTCCGGGGGGTAGGTGAGGCCAGAGCTTTGGGGCAGAGGGAGGTGGGGAGGATGTGCTGGGCCAAGGGTGAGCCCCTCCCCCCCTCCACGCCAGCTTCCCCTCTGACCCTTTCCTCCCCTCCAGAGTACCACTTGGGTCGCTCGAGGAGGAAGAGCGTCCCAGGGGGGAAGCAGTACAGCATGGAGGCCGCCCCCGCTGCACCCTTCCGTCCCTCGGTGAGTGAGTGCAGGCGCCTGCCAGATGTGGCTCAGCTGGTTCCCCTCCTCTCCAGCCCCCTTGGACTCTGAGGAGGGCAGGAGGAGAGAGAGAGAGAGAGAGAGAAAAGAATGTGTGCCTTCCCAACCCTTCAGTTTTCCCCTTCTGGGTTCTGCCCCCCTGCTTCTCCGACCAGCCACCCACCCCCCTTCTCCAGGCTGGTGCGTGTGTTTGTGTGTGCGCTCGCACCCGTGGGAGCGAAGGAAGACACACTGGTAGCTGGGCTCACAAACCCTTGCCTTGCCTCTGGCGGCCTCCCTTATTTCCCGGACTCACCTCCGACCAGGGACTCTCCACCAACGGAGGGGCGAGTAGGTAGAACTGACCTGGCCCCGACCCACCCCATCCCCATCTCCCTCCCAGCAAGGCTTCCTGAGCCGGCGGCTAAAAAGCTCCATCAAACGGACGAAGTCGCAACCCAAACTTGACCGGACCAGCAGCTTCCGCCAGATCCTGCCTCGCTTCCGAAGTGCTGACCATGACCGGTAACTGGGGCTGGAGCATGTGAGGTCACGGGGTGGGGGGCTCGGAAGTGAGATGGGGAGATGAAAGGACTCGGGTGGGTGCAGAGATGTTACGGGGCAGAGGACAGAACGGAGCCGAGCTGGCCAGATCTGTAACCAGCCGGACAGGGGTGCAGGGGATGGGGGATGGGGTGGGGTGGGATGTGGGTTGGATGGAGAGGGAAGCAAGAAGGGATTGAAGGTGAAGCCAAGGAGGGATTCTCTGAGCTGATGGAGGATGGGCCCCAGCCCAGGATTAGAGGAGCAGGGTGAGGAAGCCCCCTAGGAGGAAGGAGGACTGTGTGAGGAATCTGGAAGAGTGGGGGGCTGGTGCTGGAGGGAGTAATTTGATCCAGGTGGAAGGTTGCTGGAAAGGGCTGGGGGTCCAGGGGAGCAGGTTGGGCTTTGGCTGGGTACTAAAGGATGGAGGCTCAGGCTAGAGAAGGGACTGTATAAAAGGCAACAGAGGTGGGGTGGAGGAGGGCAGGGGCCTCAGGTGGACAGAATGCGGGAGCAGGAGGGTGTGGGGTCAACCGGGATTGAGACTTGGGAAGTAGCCAGTGGGTTCCGTTCCTGCAGCTGGGACTGAAGGAGACCTGACAATTGCCAGTGTTAGCTGCTTCTTGGGGGTCCCTCAGGGTTTCCCTCTACCAAATCACTCCCCAGGGAGAACCCCATCTTCCCTTTCCCCTATGTCTGGCCGCCCCCAGGATTGGGCAGGTAGGGAGGTTGGGGTAAGGTGAGTCACACCTTCTTTTGGCCCCCCCCCCATGTCGCCAGAGCTGTATTTGGGGCCTGTGCGGAGGGGGGTGGTGGGTAAGGGCATGGTATTCCTGGCCGCGGGGGTGGGGGGGGGGCCGGGGGAGCGTCGCGCTGACGGCAGCCGAGCGATGACGGGGCTGCTATAAATAGCTTCAGGGAGGCTCCCACACCCAGCTCCCCTCCCGCTTTCTACTGCTCTCTACTCTTAGGCCCCTACCATCCCCCGATTCCTTCCGCAGGCTACCAGCCACTGTGCCCCTGGGTCTGGGGCTCGCTCCCCTGCAGTGGCTTTTCATGTCTCATCCCCCTTTCTCGCTCACGCTCTAGCAGCCCTCTGGTCTTCTCCCGTCTTCTCCCAGCCTCCTCCTCCCTGCGTGCGAGTAGCTGTCTTCCACGTTGCTGCTGCTGCTTGTCCGTCCGTCGCCTTGCTCCGCAGCCCCTTCCTCAGTCTGTCTTCCTTCTTCTTCCCCTGCCCACAGCTTGCCCGTTTCTTCGGGGCTCACCCTCCCTGCCTTCACCGAAGTGGGTGTCCTCCTATTGCATCCACTCATCCACTTACCCCTCTCATCATTCACTGTCGCTCGGTGGGACTAGCTGCATGCCAGACCCAGGCTGGACCAACTTCCGATCTCTGCTGCACTTCTGGTTTTTACTGCCATTTCTTTTCTCTTATGGAGCCTGGAGCTGCAGCGGGTTCCACGGGTTCCACGTGGGACTGCAGTGACCACAAGGTCAGCAGAGCGAGCCGGAGGGAGAAAGCCAGGCTGGCTCCTCCGCTAAGGCTGACAGTCTCAGACACGTCCAGGGCAGTGCTCCGCTGCCCTGCAGAGTCCCTGGCAGTCAGAGCCTAGTGGATGGCAGTGGGTTCGGCGTTCCGTTTCCCCTTTCTGTTGATAGTCTCCATGGAGTCCCCCAGGCTCACTTCTTTCTGTCCACTTGCTGCCACCGACCCTCTAGGCACCCCCAGTCCTTAGCACTGCACTGAGGAGGGCTCTTTAACAAGGGGCTGCGATCCTCCCTGCCCCAGGGAGAAGTGGCATTGCTGTCAATATCTGTATGAGAAGGGGCCTCAGGAAACCCTTTCTCCACACCTCTATCCCAGAGAGTGCTGATGCAGGGCCCCTGTGTGTGTAAACGATGAGAGGGGGTTGGGGGTGGGGGGTGGGGGGCGGTGGAGCCTGACCATTGTTCTGGAACCTTCTCCCTGCCAGGGCCCGGCTGATGCAGAGCTTTAAGGAGTCACACTCCCATGAGTCCTTGCTGAGTCCTAGCAGTGCAGCGGAAGCCTTGGAGCTCAACTTGGATGAAGATTCCATTATTAAGCCTGTGCACAGCTCCATCCTGGGCCAGGAGTTCTGTTTTGAGGTACTGGGCCCTGTAGACTGGGGAGGGCCAAAAGGCGGGGGTAGGTGGAGGCAGAGAAGCCTGGAGCAAGTGCCACAGGTCGGGATGTCAAGGAAGCAGAGACTCCAGGGGCTAGGAGGAAGGAGAAACTGGATCCGGGAGGAGGTGATGGTGGTGGAGCCTCTAGTTCTTAGGAGTCAACTCCCCTCTGGAGCCTCGTCCCTCAACTCAGCCCCGTGTCCTCTTCCAGGTAACCACATCCTCAGGAACAAAATGCTTTGCCTGTCGGTCTGCAGCCGAAAGGGACAAGTGGATCGAGAACTTGCAGCGGGCAGTCAAGCCCAACAAGGTACTGAGGTGTGAAGGGGCCAAGGCGGTGTGACCTGGGGAAACAGGGAGCCACCCACCAGGGAGGCCAGGGCCCTAGAGAGGAGGGTGAGCCCCAGGAGTGGGGCAGAGGTGGGGAAGACTCGGAGGGGCAGGGGATGCCCCCTGTTTTTCTCTGAGCCCTTACTTCTTCTTACTTTGTCTTCCCATTGCTATCTTTTGGTCCGGTTTTGGTACCATAGAGATCATACTTAAGCTGAGAGGATTCTGGAAGTCCCCTGGTCTAGCTTCCCTCTGGGCAAGAAGGCCTCCCTAACACCCCAACAGGTGGCCAGCCAGCTTCTGGGTGAGAGCTCTTAGTGGATACAGGCACTGTCAGCGAACTAGGTCCCTGGGCCTCGGCTGCCCCTTGTGACACTGGTGGGAGTGGGTTGGACGTGATGATCTCGCTAAGGCCCCTTTTGGCTCAGAGATTCCACATGTCTGTGTCCTTCTCAGGACTCTTTAGTTCCCAAGAGAAATGCGCCCAACCTGGCCAGCGAGGCTCTCTGAAGTTTCCTGTAAGCTCTGTGTCCCAGGCACCTTCCTCTGGGGGCACTTTCATTTCTCAGCGTCCTCCTTCAAGAACTAGTGCCAGATGCCATCCAACCCAAATAGTGCGCCCCCACCTGCTCTTTTTAACTCACTGCAGCAGCCCCTGACCCTCACCGTGAGCCTGTGGCCAATTGTTTCCCCTGGGCCTTTTCATGCCGACTGCCAGGCCTTACCCAGTACGTGAAATTTTGTTTCTTCTTCATTTTCACAATTTCTGATCGGTTTCTCATTCTACCTCTTAAGCTCCTTTCCACTACGGATTCTGTGGTGTATTACGTGAGCTCCTCTTCTCACTGTGTATGTCTTCTGTTCCACGTTCTTACGGCTCACTGTCCCTCTGCTTTTGGGCTCTCTCTCCCTCTCTCTGTCTTTCCTATCCACCCTGGCCACCTCCCCGCCCCCTGCCAGGACAACAGCCGCCGGGTAGACAACGTGCTCAAGCTGTGGATCATAGAGGCCCGGGAGCTGCCTCCCAAGAAGCGGTACTACTGTGAGCTGTGCCTCGATGACATGCTGTATGCGCGCACCACCTCCAAGCCCCGCGCAGCCTCAGGGGACACGGTCTTCTGGGGTGAGCACTTTGAGTTCAACAACCTGCCAGCCGTCCGGGCCCTCCGGCTGCATCTGTACCGTGACTCGGACAAGAAGCGCAAGAAGGACAAGGCGGGCTACGTTGGCCTGGTGACTGTGCCTGTGGCCACGCTGGCTGGGCGCCACTTCACAGAGCAATGGTACCCTGTAACCCTGCCAACTGGCAGTGGGGGGTCCGGGGGCGTGGGGGCAGGAGGGGGAGGCGGCTCTGGGGGAGGCTCAGGGGGCAAGGGCAAAGGAGGGTGCCCAGCGGTGAGACTTAAAGCACGTTACCAAACAATGAGCATCCTGCCCATGGAGCTATATAAAGAGTTTGCGGAATATGTCACCAACCATTATCGGATGCTGTGTGCTGTGCTGGAGCCCGCCCTGAATGTCAAGGGCAAGGAGGAGGTTGCCAGCGCCCTGGTTCACATCCTGCAGAGCACAGGCAAGGCCAAGGTGAGTGCAGGGTCCTCGGGAGGAGCGCACCCTTGCTGGAGGGGCAGCGGGGACAGGGCACTGTCTTCCTGAGCTTGGGCTGTGCAGAGGCCAACCCTGGAATGCCCCTGGGCCGCAGGATTTCCTTTCAGACATGGCCATGTCTGAAGTGGACCGGTTCATGGAGCGGGAGCACCTCATCTTCCGAGAGAACACGCTCGCCACTAAAGCCATAGAAGAGTACATGCGCCTGATTGGTCAGAAATACCTCAAGGATGCTATTGGTACGACCTCACGTTCAGCTCCTCCTCCTCTGAAAACCCACCCAGGCCCCGGGACTCGAGTCCACAGTGCCCACACACCAGGCAGCCCCCCTGCCCCTGCCCTTGAAAACCACGCGCCCCCTCTGTTGTGCCGCCCCCCCCCCCCAGGGGAGTTCATCCGTGCTCTGTATGAGTCTGAGGAGAACTGTGAGGTGGACCCCATCAAGTGCACGGCGTCCAGTCTGGCAGAGCACCAGGCCAACCTGCGAATGTGCTGTGAGTTGGCCCTGTGCAAGGTGGTCAACTCCCATTGGTGAGACTGGGAACGCTGGGCTAGGGGGCGGGGGCGGGGGCGGGTCGTGTGTTCATCTGTTCATCCATCTGTCCATTCCGAGGAAGACTGGGTTTGGGATGAAGGGCTGTGCTGGGTGTCATGAGCAGGAAAGGCTGGAGGGCGTCGAGCCCTCGTCTCCATGGCACAGGTAGCGGCAGGGCAGCTGTAGTCAAGCGTTCAGCGCCGGGTTGGGGTTCTTGGGTGCAGCAGCAGGTCAGAGGAGGCAGCGCTTGGATCAGTTTAGGCCAGGAAGACTTTGGACGCGGTCTCCCCTGGGCTGGGCTTTGAAGACAGGTTCTGAAGCATGGACATGGTAGGCCAGGAAGGCATTTCAGAAGGTGCATGTGGGCAGTTGGGATGGCCCAGGGGCTCTGGGGAACAGCGGTGAGGACAGGTTGAATGGAGTACGTGGCCGGAGAGATGTGTAGACAGGTGGAGTAGAGTTAGAATCTGCAGGGTTGAAGGGTCGGAGCTTTATCAGTTGGTCATGGGATCCGCTGAAGGCACCAGTCCAGGAGCCATTATGGAGGAGGAGATTAGTCCATAAGCAACAGGCTCAGAGAGGGACTAGAGGAATAAGCATGAAGTCCAGGCCAACTCGGGGCTGTTGTTAATGGGTGCAGGTGGAGCTCAGATCCTGAGTCAGGACAGTGGTGGGGACAGACACACGGCATGTACAGAGGGCTGCTGTGAAGATCCTGTGGGGCAGAGAGCAGGCGCACGCGTTTCAGCTGCTTGGAAAGGAGGGGGTTTGCCTGTGGGAAGGAGATGACTCAAGAGGCCATGGGGTTGGTAGTTGGGAGATGGGTAGCCTCATTGACGGGACCAGGGGAGTCGGGGAGGAGGAGGAGGAGCCAGCTGGAGGTGTGGGGGCGGTGGTGAGCTCCATTTTACACAAGTCAAGTTTAAGGTGTCAGTGGGACGGGAAGGCGGGGGAGTGAGCTGTGAGCCGCTCTCGGGACTGGGGATCATGCCTGGGTTACCTTCCATCCCCATTTTCCTGGAATCCAGAAGAGTTGGGGGGTCCGAGCTCCCCGTACCTCAAGTGACCCTCCATCTCTCTCCCATCTCTGTCTCTCCCTGGCGTCTGTCTTTCTTCTCCTCCTCTCCTTGTCTCTCTCGCACACGCCCTCTGTCGCTCCCCCACGTGTCTCTCTCCCTCCCTCTTTCTGCCCCCTCTGTTTCTCTCTCCCTGCTCTGTCTGTCCCCTTGGCCACGGCCCTCCCTCCAGGTCTCTCTCACCTGTTTCCACACCCGCACTTCCTACCACCCCCTCAGCGTGTTCCCTGGAAGCTGAGGGTCTCTGGGGCTCAGTCCCGGTCTCTCTTTTCTCTCTCTCTCTCTCTGTCTCCCATCCCTTTCCCTCAGCGTCTTCCCGAGGGAGCTGAAAGAGGTGTTTGCGTCTTGGCGACTGCGCTGCGCAGAGCGAGGCCGGGAGGACATCGCTGACCGGCTGATCAGCGCCTCGCTCTTCCTGCGCTTCCTCTGCCCAGCCGTCATGTCGCCCAGTCTCTTTGGGCTCATGCAGGAGTACCCAGACGAGCAGACCTCGCGGACCCTCACACTCATCGCCAAGGTCATCCAGAACCTGGCCAACTTTTCCAAGTGAGGGAGGCCTCCGGCCGGGGCTGGGGTGGGGGTAGGGTCCGTCTGCGGGCCTTCAGGGACCTGGAGGTGGGTGTGCGCATTTCCCCCGTGTGTGACGGGTCTCTGCCTTTGTCTTGGAGGTTCACGTCCAAGGAGGACTCCCTGGCGTTCATGAACGAGTTTCTGGAGCTGGAGTGGGGCTCCATGCAGCAGTTCTTGTACGAGATCTCTAACCTGGACACACTGACCAACAGCAGCAGCTTTGAGGGCTACATCGACTTGGGCCGAGAGCTCTCCACGCTGCATGCCCTGCTCTGGGAGGTGCTGCCCCAGCTCAGCAAGGTCAGCCAATGCCCCTCTGCCCCGTCCCCAAATGTCTGCAGAGGCTCCTGGGGCCTCAGGTAACACCCTCCCCCTTCCAGGAAGCCCTCTTGAAGCTGGGCCCCCTGCCCCGGCTCCTCAACGACATCAGCACGGCTCTGAGGAACCCTAACATCCAACGGCAGCCGAGCCGCCAGAGCGAGCGGGCCCGGCCTCAGCCTATGGTGCTGCGGGGTCCATCAGCCGAGATGCAGGGCTACATGATGCGGGACCTCAACAGGTGAGCGCCTGGGAGCTCCTGCCTGCCTGCCTGTCCCAGAGATCCATCTTGGGCCCCCTGCCCACCCACCCCCCGCTTCTCTTTCTTGGGCTAGAAGGAGGTTGTTCAGAGAAGAATGGGAAGGAGGCAGTACAGTCGGTGGCAGGTGGGGAGCCCTGTAGAGTCACGGAGCAAGGCAATCGGAGCCCCAGCAGAGGGGCTGAGGCTTCCAGCTGGAGGGGCCCCCACTATCTGAGGCTCTAGTTCAGCAGGCACGTGTTGGTTCAGTCAGGTGGGCATGGCAGTCAGACACCTCTGGCCCTACTTGGTAAATAAGCACCGCCCTGCCCGCCACCAGAGCCTCCTGAGCCTTCCCTGGGCCAGCACTTAGAGAGGTAGCCCTGGGAGCAGAGCCTGCTCCACAGCAGGGCAGCCCTTGGGCTGGCCCGGTGCCTGAGTCCCCGGCTGCTGCTGCTGCTGCTGCTGCTGTGCCGCTCGACCTGCTGATTCCCCTGCCTGTGTCTCCTTCCCCATCCCACCGCCCTCCCCTCCCTCTATTCATTCACGCCTCGCCTGCCCACCTCTCTCCCGCTCTTGGTCTGTGCTTGCCCTCTTTCCATCTCTCTCCAGCTCCATCGACCTTCACTCCTTCATGGCTCGAGGCCTCAACAGGTGAGGGGCTCTCCTCCTCTCTCCTCTGTCCTCC
>NW_022104553.1:12267553-12275839 GCF_000313985.2 Echinops telfairi
CCCCGCCCTCCTCACTTCTCCTAGGTGCACCCTCCTCTCCTCCATATTTGCCCGGAAGCTGCCCCTCATCCCTCTTCTTGCTAGTCCCACCCCCTTTAGGACTCACTCCCTTCCTTGGGGGCCTACCCCCACCCTTCTTCCCAGGTGCCTCCTCCCATCCTCCCTGCCTGCTCTCTCCAGGGCTAGTCCCTGCCAGCTCTTAGCCCCCCCACCGCTCGGGGGTCCCCACTTTCTATCCCCGAGCCTGGGTCAGACCACAGCCGACTCCGCGGCCTGGAAACCCGGCCTTAGCTCCCGTTGCCCGCCCCTTGCCTTCCAACAGCTCGATGGACATGGCTCGCCTCCCCTCCCCAACCAAGGAGAAGCCGCCGCCGCCGCCGCCGCCGGGCGGGGGTAAAGACCTGTTCTACGTGAGCCGCCCACCCCTGGCCCGTTCCTCGCCGGCATACTGCACGAGCAGCTCGGACATCACGGAGCCGGAGCAGAAGATGCTGAGTGTCAACAAGAGCGTGTCCATGCTGGACCTGCAGGGCGATGGGCCCGGTGGCCGTCTCAACAGCAGCAGTGTTTCCAACCTGGCAGCTGTGGGCGACCTGCTGCACTCAAGCCAGGCCTCACTGACAGCGGCCTTGGGGCTGCGGCCTGCACCTGCTGGACGCCTCTCCCAGGGGAGTGGCTCTTCCATCACGGCCGCCGGCATGCGCCTCAGCCAGATGGGTGTCACCACGGACGGGGTCCCTGCCCAGCAACTTCGCATCCCCCTGTCCTTCCAGAACCCTCTCTTCCACATGGCGGCTGATGGGCCCGGCCCCCCAGGGGGCCACGGAGGGGGTGGTGGCCACGGCCCACCTTCCTCCCATCACCACCACCACCACCACCACCACCACCGAGGTGGAGAGCCCCCCGGGGACACCTTTGCCCCGTTCCATGGCTATAGCAAGAGTGAGGACCTCTCCTCAGGGGTCCCCAAGCCCCCCGCTGCCTCCATCCTTCACAGCCACAGCTACAGTGACGAGTTCGGGCCCTCTGGTACTGACTTCACCCGTCGGCAGCTCTCACTGCAGGACAACCTGCAGCACATGCTGTCCCCTCCCCAGATCACCATCGGTCCCCAGAGGCCAGCCCCCTCAGGGCCTGGAGGCGGGAGTGGTGGTGGGGGCAGCGGTGGGAGTGGCGGAGGCCAGCCGCCGCCATTGCAGAGGGGCAAGTCTCAGCAGTTGACGGTCAGCGCTGCCCAGAAACCCCGGCCTTCCAGCGGGAATCTGTTGCAGTCCCCGGAGCCGAGTTACGGCCCCGCTCGTCCTCGCCAACAGAGCCTCAGCAAGGAGGGCAGCATTGGGGGCAGCGGGGGCAGCGGTGGCGGAGGAGGGGGTGGGGGGCTCAAGCCCTCCATCACCAAGCAGGTAAGTGGCCAGGTGGGTCCAGAGCAGGGAGGAGAGAAGGAGATGGGGCTGGGAGTGAGGGTGGGCTAGAGCTTGTGGTCTCGAAGTTAGTAGAATGTGTTTGTGGGTGCCCTGGCAGTGCAGTGGTTAAAGTGCTCGGCTGCTAACCTAAAAGTCAGCGCTCGGACTCACCAGCTGCTCTGAGGGAGATAGCTGTGGCAGCCGGCTTCCCCAAAGATTTGCAGCCCTGGAAACCCCGTGGACAGGCCTTCGCTGTCCTGTAGGGTTGCTATGAGTTGAAATCAACTCAATGGATGTGTAGCTAGAGCACCTTCCGTGTCCTCTGAGCTGTTCTAGGCACTGTGGGTAAGGAAGTGCACACCACACATGACAATTCCAGCCCTTGGGGCACCCACGTTCCAGCTAGGTCTCAGGGGGCGCTCAGCAGCAGCGGGGAGATGCGTGTACAGCAGGGGGACGAGTCGGTGCCAGCATCTCCTTGGCTGTACTCTCGCTCTCTAAATGCGCCCTGTCTTTTCCCACCTTCTTCTCTGTTTGCCCCCACCACGTGCTGTATCCCAGCATTCTCAGACACCATCCACGCTGAACCCCACAATGCCAGCCTCTGAACGAACAGTGGCCTGGGTCTCCAATATGCCTCACCTGTCGGCCGACATCGAGAGCGCCCACATCGAGCGGGAAGAGTACAAACTTAAGGAGTACTCTAAATCGATGGATGAGAGCCGGCTGGATAGGGTACGCGGGGCCCTGCCAAACCTAGGCCCCCCCTGACCTTCCCTGTACCCACAGCAAAGCCTTCAAGGTCAAGTCGTGAAAGTCGAGTGGAAAGAAAAGAGAGCTGTCAGTCTGGGAGGGGACATCAGCTAGAAGCCAACATCAATTCCTTTGCAGGCCCCTGTAGTACCCCTTGTAGACACGAACTCGATTAGGCCTCCCCCCACGCCCTTTCCCAGGGAGAACAGAGCGCCCCGGCGCCTTCTTGGGGCAGCTCAAGAGAAAAAAACGATACCTTTACTGGCAGCTTGAGCTAATCCGTCAATTGGGCAGGGAGAGGGACTTGTGGCTGCACCACAAGGTGTGGCTTTCGCAGTCTCATGGGGGTTAGGTAACAGAGGGGCACATTATCCTGCTGGCCCACGTGTGGCAAGACTGGCCGGACTCTCTCAAAGCACTTCCACGTGGTGGGGGAGCCACGAGGGGAAGCCCTGGTTCTAAGGACACTGAGGAAGAGCGGCGGCAGGGTAGACAGAGTTACCTCCCGCCCCACCAGCACGGGGTGCTGAAGCGAGGTCTCTTGAAGTGGGTGTTGAGCAGAGGCGTGTGTTGGGACTGATCTGGGAAGACTTGGCTCCGCAACCTTTGCCCCTCAAGTTCTGGGAGAGAGCTAGGCCCTAATGCCCCGAGGAGTCCCTCGCTGCCAGTGAACAGGCGGCTCTCCTTGGGGTGTCGATCGGAGTTGTGTTTATGGTTGTACCCTCTTCGGAGGCTGCGAAAATAGTCCGTGGATTGCATCGTCTCTGCAGATGCGGAGTCCTTGAGGAAGGCTCGGGACTCGCACTGTCCAGTAGCGCTGTGCTTTACGGAGTGATGAGAATGTTCGTTAGTTTTAGCAATACTCATTTTAGCAATACTAACTGTTCAATGGCCACCCATCCCTGGCAGCTACTGTATCGGGCAGCACAATCTAGACTCTCGCAGCACAATCTAGACTCTCGCTTCCATGGGGCCAGACAGAATGGTTCGTCTGAGCCCTTCTAACGTGGGGATTCCGAGTTACTACAAAGAGAGAGGCATTCCAAGACAACTCGGTCAGGGGCTTACTTGATGCCCAGGCCCCCGGTGCAGACAAGGTTGGGAGAGTCACGTGTAGGACAGCCAGGGCCATGTCTTTGCGAGTATACGCACTTGTCTCTACATGTCTAGGTTGCTGGTAGGGCCCTCCTGTCTGAGTGTACGTGTGAGGACGTATGCATGCCTCTCGGGGTGTAGGAGTCTCTGACGCCGCCCCAGCTCCATAGGAAGGACCTTCTCCAAAGCCAGCGTGGGGTGCTAGGCCGGCGGGATGAGGGCTGGCTGGGGGCACCAGGGTGCCGGCCCCTCACAGTGCGGGGTCATGTGCCCGGCGGGCAGGTGAAGGAGTACGAGGAGGAGATCCACTCACTGAAGGAACGGCTGCACATGTCCAACCGGAAGCTGGAGGAGTATGAGCGGAGGCTGCTGTCCCAGGAAGAGCAGACCAGCAAGATCCTGATGCAGTACCAGGCCCGGCTGGAGCAGAGCGAGAAGAGGCTGCGGCAGCAGCAGGTGGAGAAGGACTCGCAGATCAAGAGCATCATTGGCAGGTGAGGGGCGGCCTGGGGAGGGGTGGGGCAAGGGAGGAGCCTGCGGCTGAAGAGAGCCAGAGAGCTCTCCCCCCTGCCCTCCCCCCGATCTTGGCGACCACCAGGAAAGCCCACCAGCCCACTCCCAGGGAGACAACCCCAGAGGGGGAGGAACTGCTCAGTGTCGAAATGCCCTCTTACTAAACCCTGATCTCTCTCCTGATCGAGTGACTTGTGAAGTAAGTAAGGTTCTTCCTGTCCACGCATCGCTGTGTGTCTGGATCCAGCCCAGGCCAGGACTCCCCCTGGCCATTCTCAGCCCAGGCTGTGATGTGCCTTCTAACCTAAGCAGAGATTCTCAGCTGCTTCCAACCTGGGCAGACCTTCCCCCTTGTGCCTGGGGACTGGTGTCCCAATAGAGAGAATGACCCCGTGAATGGCCTGGTTTTCAAGTGCACCGCCAAACCGGGAGCGCCAAGGAGGTGTCTCATCAAAGGCGTCAGATACCCTGAGGGCTGAGGCGGGGTGACGCTAGGCCCCACACCAGTCAGTCCATTTGGATCCATTCTCAATGTCCTCTTGGGTGAGGGCTCTTTGACCTGAAAGTCCTTTTGGAAACCAGGGCTCTCATTGAGGTTCTGTAACTCTCGTGGCGTCCCTAAATTAGTCTGAGCACCGTCAGCAGAGACAAACGAGTGATGGTAGAGATCCCTCTTGGGCTCGGGGTCCCCTGGGGGGGGGGTCGCTGGGGGTGCCCTAGGCTCAGGGACAGAGGACAAAGGATCCAGGTCACGAGCCATAGAGAGTCTAGGGGAGGGACACTGTTGTCCAAAGATGGGAGGCTGGGGGCCTGCGGGTCTTAGAGACATGAGGGCTCCAGAAGAGGAAGGTGAGGAGCATGTTCCTCATAACAGGGGGTCTTGGCAGTGGAGGGAATTGGAGGGAGAGGGTCCCTGGGATTCTCCCGGGGGAGCCGTGGGGGCTCCCTAGGATCCGGCGTTGCAGGGGCGGGCTCTGAGCCTGTGCCCGCCACTAACCCCACTGAAGCCCGTCCCTTCAGGCTGATGCTGGTGGAGGAGGAGCTGCGCCGGGACCACCCCGCCATGGCTGAGCCGCTGCCCGAGCCCAAGAAGAGGCTGCTCGACGCTCAGGTGGAAATTACAATGTCATTTATCTTCTCCGTGTCCCATCCCCATCCATCCCACCGTCCTTCGTGCACTCACCACACTGACCAGCCCAGCCCCATGGCCATCTGTCTCTCCCCCTGTCCCCGCAGCCGCCCAGCGACCCCCATCTTCATCCCATTGTCTGCCTTTGTCACTCCCAGCAGTGTCCACCCCCTCTCTGCCTCCCGACCCTGTCTTTCCCGTGCCTTTCTGCCTCTCGGTGCCTTGGCCGAGACTCCCCATACCACCATGCAGTGCCTGGAACCCCTGTTCCTCACTGCCCCTCCGGTTCCAGCCCGGGGGTGCAGCCTCTTCCCGGCTCTTCTCAGGCCTGGGCAGGTTAGAAGCTGCAGTGTGTTAACACTGGAGCACAGGGGAGCATGAGTGCTAGTCTCCCCAGGCTCTGGAGGGTACTCTGGGGATTTGCGGTTCCCTCACCTCTGTTCTATTGGCTCTCCGAGTTCCCTGGCCCGTAGCGGCTCCTGGGCCGCTTCCTCCAGCCTCCTAGGCCACCTCCTCCCTCCTGGTTTAAGTGTGGCCTGCCTGGGGCCTTCCTGCCCCTCTGGTCCTCACACCTGAAGTGTTCTCCGGCTCCTGCTGCCCTCCCTGTCCTCACCGGCCAGCTTTCAGGGCCTCCCTTGCGCCCCACCCCTGTTGTCCTCAAATTCTGCTCTTTCCTGCCACGCTCCTCCTTCCTCCGCTCAGACCACCAGGCTGCTTTCAGCAGAACCGCCAAGGCCCTGACCCCTGACCCCACTCTCTCCCCCTGCAGCTCCTCATCAGGTAATTCTCCTGGTTCCGCTTTGGCCACGGGCGGAGGACACAGGGGGAGGTGACTCCGGACCACTGCAGGTTGGTCATGAAGCCCACTCCCCTCGACCCCCCGGAGCCTCTCCCCTCTCGCCACTGTCCCCCGTAGCCAGAGCATCTTCACAGACCCCACTCTCCTGGCAGCTGCACAGACCCTGCTCAGGGCACACTTCTCCCCGCGCCCCCTCCCCTCCCCAAGTGCTGCCACTGAGGACCCTCCACTGACACCTTACCAGCACATAGAAGGGTTTGACCCTAGACAGGCCCAGCACAGTCCCAGACCACATTCCCAGACACCCCCACCCTACCAAACCCACCCCTCCCAGCCTCCTCCTGACCGAACCTCTGCTACCTCTCCAGTGTGCGTCTGTCACCCCCATTTCACCAGAGCGTCCTGGGAGGGGGTGTCAGGGGTGTGGGGGCTTGTTTGAGGGGTGGAGGTGATGCTGGGATAGGGGACCCTCGCTATAGGGGCTGTGCCAACTGCAGCAGGTAGGTTGAGGTTTCCTCTCCCCCCTCTCCCCATCCCTGACTTTGGTTTCCTACCCCTTCTTTCCATCCCTCACCTTACTCTCTCTCTTCCTCCTCCCCTGTCACTGAGGTAGACAGCATCCTGGGCACAGGTGAGACCCTGTCGGGTGGAAATGAGGTGTGGGTAGGTAACTCAGAGACTTGGGGGCGGGTAGGGCTGGAAATACGCTGTCTGCTGTCCTGCTTGTAGAACAAGGGGGACCAGAGAGGTTGTCCAGGCAAGAAGGGAAGCTTGGGCAGCTGTTAGGACGTGGGCTTACCCGCGAGGACTTGCCCATGTAGCGTGGGAGTTGGCAGTGGGGTGAGACATCAGGGATCACGGGCTCAGTGGCCGTGTTGATCCCTGGGCAGAGAGGCCAGGAAGAGCATGTCAGACAACCTCTCTATTCTTGTCACAGCTCACTCCCCCTCTCCCGCCACCCGGTGGCCTGGCTGGACACATAATCCCACCTAAACAGCCAGTAAATGGGAACCTGTGGGTAACTGACATCACTCTGAGAAGCTTGCTTTCCTGTAGGCTCCACAGCGGGCAGCGTGGCTCCCCAGACTGTAATTTTAACTCTCTGCCTGCCTCGCCTGTCAGAGTGGTTAGTGATCTGTAAGCAGATGCTCAAAGGCACCAGGGGACCTCACCATGGAAAGGGCTCCTGCAGTGAATTCTTTTGTAAAGTGAATAACGGCACCCTCATTTATCCACCGTCTAAATTTGGGCCCACGGGGGTGTAGGGGCATGCCTATGTGCTGTCACCACGGGGAGCGAGGAGAGTCTGCGGTTTCCTTCCCCAGCCCACTCTCGCTGGGCTGAGGATACCCTGCGTCATTTGCCCTCACTGACTTCCGGAAGCTTGCTCATGGCTTGGGTGTTGGTGACCATCTGGGAGATGAGCTCTGTGGCCCTGGCAGGGAAGGGAGGACAGCTGACCTGGGGGCCTGGAGTGTCTTCGTGTCCTCAGGAGATACGGTCAGACAGAGCTACTTTGCCTGGCCTCAATTCCCTGTGACCCAGGAAACCATTTCTGGGTCTCGGTCCCTCTGTGATGGAGCGATTCATTTCAAAATTCATCTTGACTTTCTGCTTTTTAAAAAGCCAAGGGAAGGGGTTAGCTAGAGGCCTGCCTTCTCTTTGGGCCAGCTTAGGGCCAGGGCCGAAGGGACCACAGACTGGCCCAGGGTTTGTAGGAGGAGATGAGCCAGGAGCAGGGATGGGAAGGAGTCGGGTCCGGTACCTCACTCTGGGCACGCGGGGGGAGGAGAGGAGTGAAGCTTCCTGCGGTCGCAGAGACTGGAGCATGATGTGTCTCTTCAGTAGCTTCTAGTCGTTTTTGGCCCTCAGTGCAAGAGAGGCAACCCCTCCCACAATAGATTCCCCTTTCCAAATCATGTCTCTGAGCCCCCTTCCTTTCCCCCCAGTACAGTTAAACCTCTCTAATTTGGAATGTTATATTTGAGAAGATGGCCACTCTGAGTAAGTGACAAAACTGAATGACAGTGTCTATTTAATGAAATGCATGTCTTCAAAATACATACAGCAAGTAGAATTCCACAAACACGGCTTTTTCCACCGCAGGCCCCCAGGGAGCGTGCCGTTAATGAATAGATAGGATTGAAAAGTCTGTTTTCTGGTCTAGGTTCAACCTCCCCTCCTACGGACACATTTCCACCATTAATTTGCTTAGCACACCCTTTCTACAGAGAGAAAGGAAAACGCAAGCCAGTTTTTTTTGTTCAAATTATGAAAAACCTCCAAATCCGTGGGGGTTTGGACTAATGAGGTTTCGCTGTACTGCCTCCCCTTGTACCCACGCAGGGTCCCTACCTTGGGCTGGGGGTGGGCATGGGGGGGGCGGGGCTGGGCAGGGAGTATGTGGGTGAAGCAGAGGGCTCAGGTCGGGGAGAGGTAGCAATGAGCTTCTCTGGAGCCGGTTTCCTGGTGTGACTCCCTGGGGCGAAGGCCCTGGTTAGGAGTCTGGGGTGAGATTTTCCTCCTCCCCGATCCCAGAGGACACACACCACTGCAGGTGAGAAGCGACCTAGCACGGTGGGGAGTGGCCTGGG
>NW_022104553.1:12276162-12292640 GCF_000313985.2 Echinops telfairi
CCGCAGACCACTAGCCCTCCCAGCGTCGCCTGCCCGCCCGCCTCCTGCCCCGTCATGCACCCCACCCCGGAGCAGCAGCACCGACTGACCGCCACGACTGGACGTCGCCGAGGGACAGCGCAGCGCAGTGCCTCCCAGGACGCCTCCGTGGGGGCACCGGCCCCACGCCACCACAGCACCGTTCCCAGGAGGGAGTGGGGACCCTCAGCTGCCCGCCTTTTCCTACATGCCGGGGTGCTGTCCCCTCGGGACCCCCAGGGACCCTTGCCCCAGGACACCGCCTACCCCACACAGACCCCTTCACTCCGGGGTGCTATCCCCATCCTCTGCCTCACCGTTCCCCTGAGCACTGGGGGACAGACCTCACCCCCACCCTGGGGGTGTGGCACCTCCAAACGTTCAACTTCAGGGTGATTTTTTAGCAGTAACCAGAGCTGACAATCTAACTCCCCTCCACAGCCCCATTTCGGCCTCCCCTGCCCCCCTTGTTATGGGGAGGGGACCCCGGGTGAGGGGGCCCTACTACCCCTTGATTTCTCAGGAGCGTCTGGGGGGGGCTCAGCACGCACAAACTCCTTCTCCTCCCACCACTCTTAAAATTTACTCCCTCCCCACCCAGAACCCAGATGGGGTGGAGGGGCCACCGGGGCAGGCAGGGAGGGGGCGGCAAGGGAGGAATGGGGGTTCTCTCCCTCTTCCCACACCTGATCTGCTCTCGGCTGGTCCCAGAGCGGGGTGAGGGGGCTCATGCCCCCCCCTCCCCCAGTGTGTTGGGTGGGGTGGAATTGAGGTTAGAGTGAGGGGTTGGGGTTTAGGAGGGTATGTATGTGGGGGCGGGGACAGGATTGCTTATTTGCCAAACCCTCACATGCGGCCCCCCTACCCCTCTCCTCCCTCTTCTTGGTCTCTACTCCCAGGGGGAGGGGGGAATTTACTCTAGGAAAAGCCATGTCTCTCTCCCCCAGGGTGGGGGGACCTGTGTTGAGGAGGGGTGTGTGTGTGCTGGGGGGGGGGGGTCCTCCTTCCATGACTCTGTCCCCTGGGGGAGGTAGGACAGGGCTGGGCTTCCCTCTCATCCTCCCCATGCCCTCCTTCCCCCCCTCCCCCCCAATCTCCCTCCTCCTCCCTCCCTCCCGCCAGCTCCACAATTTTTCGGTGTTTCTCTGTACATAGCTCTCTGGCGGGTTAGGGGAGGTAGGATGGATGGGGTTTGGGGTGGGTAAGCCATGGGAGGGGAATAGCCCCCCAGGCAACCCCTGTTCCCTGACTGCTGCCCCCTCCCTAGCCTTGCCTCCTCACCCCTTCTTGCGTTTGGTATTGAGACTTTCCACACTCTACCCTTCTTTCTTTTGTATGGACAGTTCCCCTCCAGTCCCATTCCCATGCACACATCCACCCAGCCGGGGCCACGTTTATACTTATATAAAAGTTGTAAATATGTGAAATTTTATCCCGGTGCCCTTTCCTCTGCTTTCCCACTTCAGGCCCCATTCCTGGACTCCCTTCCTCCTCTCCTCTCTGGCTGTTGTAATTATCTGGGGTTTGTACTGTACATATCTGGGGTGTGTGTGTGTGGGCTGGGGTCCCTCTGTACAGAGCTTCCTGGCCCCTCCCCCCAGTCCATAATTCCCTCCCCACCGACCATCCTAGGGGTAGGGAACTCTTCCTACCAGTTTTATTTTGTTTTCTCGTTCTCCCTCCCCATATGACCCCCAGCCTTCTCAATTTCTCCCCTTCCCCTCACTGGCCCCTTTTTCTCCACTCCCAGCCCCCTTTCCTTTTTTTCTGGAGTGTGTGGTGAAACAGAAAAATGTTTAATAAACAGAGATTGTTCTTTTATTGCTGTGCTGGCTTCCCTAGGCTAGGCCCTGAAGATCCACCGCACAGTGGTGGCGCCCGCTTTGTGAGAGGCCTGCAAGCCAGAGAGAAGGAGCCCATCAGCCTTTTAGAATGGCTCTCTTTTCCAGTGGAGATTTGCTCCATGCTATGATCCAGAGTATGGGGTTTACAGGGACTCGTCCAACCTCCCAATGCACTTGTCCCCTCATCCACTGTTCCACTTGATAGGAAAAAGGTGGGAGAGGTTGGGAAGAAGTGGCATTGTCTGATAGATTCCATATATATATTTATTGACCTATACATATGAAGTGATAATCAGTATCTTCAGATACATAATCTAATTTGGTTCTTTTTAAATGTCTGGTAGCACCTTACCCCCATGTACAACATGCTGCCTGGCCCTGCATGGCATTACGTGAGGAGGGGAGCAGGCAGGTTTCATTGGTCGGCCATCGTAGTCTGGTAGCTCCTCTGAAGCCTACTCAACATTGAAGCAAAATGCAAGCCGCCTCCACTGCTTAGGAAGCAGTGCACAGAGGTGCAGGGCGAGTCAAACCCAGGTTTCACACGGAAGGCGAGCATTCTACCTGCACCAGCACTGCCCACTTGTAAAGAGCATGCCCAGAAATGAGGTTTGTTCAATTGCCAGTGAAGACGCCTTGTTGTGAAATGGAGGAAATGTGATTGCCAGTTCCTGGGCCATCTTTGTTAGCCGACCTTTCAAATCTTGGCTTCTCCTGCATGGAAACCGAACACCATCGACCAGAAAGGGATAGTGAGAGGATAAATGGCACTAAACGCCTAGCTCTTAGTAGGTCCCCAACTACTCTCGCCCTACTCAGCAACGGGAGCCCTGGTGGCGCAATGATTAAAGCGCTTGGCTGCGAAGAGGTCAGTGGTCCCACCAGGCCCTCCGGCGGAGAAAGACGTGATCGTGTGTTGCTAAGGATTTACAGCCTCGGAAACCCTATGGGTAGTTCTACTCGGCCCTGCAGGGCGGATCCGAATCAATCGATTCCAAGGCAACGCTTTGGTTTCAGCACTTGTGGGGGCCGGGCGCTACATTTCATCATCAGGAAATGCAGCTTTCCGGGGCGACTCGCAATTCGCCCCGCTCCACTGCGAGCAACGTGCACCCAAGCCACTTTCCCTCCCACCGAGACCCTCCGGCTCCGACTCGCGGGGCCAACAGCCGCCCGCCAGCTCCGCCCCCTCGCCCGTGTAGCCAATCCACACAAGGCTTGTAGGCTGCCGCCTTCCGATTGGCTGCCGCGCCGGCCCCGCCCCTCGCACGCGGCGTCGGCGTCCGGCCGAAGGCGGCGGCTTCCGGCCTGGGGCGGCGGCGTCGCTGCAGATGTGCTGGGAGGTCCGCGCCGCGTGTGTACCGGCGGGGGCGTGGCGGCGCGGAAGGCACGCGGGACGGTCCCTGCGCTCGCCCGGTGGCCGTGGGCTCCTGCGAGCCGGCCTCTGGCGCCCCGTGAGGGGAACGGAGCGGCGGCGCCGCAGCGCTCCCGGGCCGGCGGGGTCGGACTCGTGGCTGAGGCGCTTCCTCCTCCTCCTCGTCGACCACAGGCCCTGCAAGTTACAACCCCGGTCAGTGTCTTCTTGCCGAGTTGTTGCATTGCTCGCGGGAGCGGGCCCGGGACCGCGCTGCCCAAACTGCCCCTGCGTGCAGGGTGCAAACGTGCAGGGTGTCTGGGGCTGCCGTAACCACCGTCTCTTTCGCCCACAGCTTTCATCCTGCGTGAGGTCTCTCCCTGGCCCCTTCCTCTTACCGAGCCCCCGGAGCTTCCCCTCTCCGTGGACGCCATGAGTAACGCCCCGACGTCTTTGCCCCCGGTGGCCCCCTCCCCGGCCTGCACCCCAGCGCCACGGACAATCCAGATTGAGTTTCCTCGGCACAGCTCGTCCGTGCTGGAAACCCTGAACCGCCACAGGTTAGAGGGCAAGTTCTGTGACGTGTCTCTCCTGGTGCAGGGTCGGGAACTGAAGGCTCACAAGGCCGTGTTGGCTGCCGCCTCGCCTTACTTCCATGACAAGCTGCTTCTGGGGGATGCGCCACGGCTCACCCTGCCGAGTGTCATTGAAGCAGATGCCTTCGAAGGGCTGCTACAGCTCATTTACTCAGGACGCCTCCGCCTGCCCCTCGATACTCTGCCAGCCCACCTCCTTGTGGCCAGTGGCCTCCAAATGTGGCACGTCGTTGATCAGTGCTCAGAAATTCTTAAAGAACTAGAAGTCTCAGGGGGTGGGATTTCAGGCGGTGGAGCAACCTCTTACCACACACTGCTTTCCACTACATCCTCCCCAGGGGGCTGGTGCGTTCGGTCTCCCCCTTTCCAGACTCCAGTACAGCCATCTCCCTCTACAGAGAGTCCTGCTGTAGGAGAGGGCGGTGACCTGGGAGAGGTATTACAGATTCAGGTAGAGGAAGACGAGGAAGAAGATGAAGAGGAGGTGGTCCAAGGGTCAGAAGCACTGTCTCAGACCTCGAAGCCTCAGAGTGTGTCAGGAAGTTTCCCCAGCCTTCCTGCACCCCACCCCTCACCCAAAGCAGCTACTCCCTGCAAACTTCCAGAGGGTGCGAGTGCTCCACCAGCGCCTCTGAGCACTCCTACAGCATTACCCTGTAAAATCTTCTACATAAAGCAGGAACCCTTGGAGCTTGAGGATGTATCAGGAGGTGGAACTCCGTCTAGAGGAACAAAGGAGGAGACCAAAGTGTTGCCTGGAGGGGACACCGAAAGGGATGGGGAGCTAGTGTTCTTGATGCCCTCAGGAACCGGAGCACCATCGGAGGGAGGAGGCCCATCCTGGAAACCAGTGGATCTTCATGGGAACGAAATCCTATCAGGAGGTGGAGGACCTGGGGGAGCAGGACAAGCTGTGCATGGACCCGTGAAACTAGGGGAAGCACCGCCCCCCGCTGATGGAAAGCGTTTTGGCTGCTTGTGCGGGAAGCGGTTTGCCGTGAAGCCCAAGCGTGACAGACACATAATGCTGACCTTTAGCCTCCGGCCCTTTGGCTGTGGCGTCTGCAACAAGCGTTTCAAGCTGAAGCACCATCTGACGGAGCACATGAAAACCCACGCTGGAGCCCTGCATGCCTGTCCCCACTGTGGTCGTCGGTTCCGAGTGCATGCCTGCTACCTTCGCCACCGGGACCTTTGTAAGGGCCAGGGCTGGGCCACTGCTCATTGGACTTACAAGTGATTGCTGAGGCCGGACACTGACTTTCAGGGCAAGAGAGCCATGCTCCTGCTGGGTGCTTTCTCCTTACTACCGCGACACTTCGGTCCTGCATCTTGTAATCATTCCAAGGGGATAGATATATTATGGGTCTGTGTGTGACTTCTTAGGTGTGGACTTTAGCTTGGTGCTTTGGAAACTCAGATTTCTCTTCTCCAGGTTTTTGCTAATTACTTCTAGACCCACTGCCATCAATGCAATTCTAGCTCATTGTGATCCTATGTGGGGTTTCTAAGACTTAAATCTTTACTGGAGCACGTAACCTAAACTCTTTTCCACAGAGCAATTAGTGGGTTTGGACCACCAACCTTGCAGTTAGTATCTAACACTTAAACCAGCAGTGGTTTACGGGTCATATTTAAAGTGATCACTTGCCCACAATGGGCTGGGCTCCACTTTCCTAGTGTGACATCCATTGGATCCGTAAGGATCCAAATCTCAGAACAGCAGATTATTTGGCAAGAGCAAAAGACCGTGATAAGATTCATTCAGTCTCTGAAGAGTTAAAGGAACCAGCCTCTCTGGGGTTACCTTTAATTCAGTGTGTGAATAATTCAATAACCAAGCGTCTGTCATCCACTGCTGGAATGATGTGAACAGAGGTCGTCTTCTGTACCTTACTTTGTTGTATCTTTCCAGAAGCTCCATAGATTGTGACTCACTAGTAGATACCTTCCCAACTTTTATGTTGTACGTTGTAGTTGAGCACTTTAACAAATCAAACATTCCATGTGTCATTCCTTGCACGCTCTCTACGAGGACATTCCCTCAGTAACCTGTGCCTCTTTTCTACCTTTCACCATCACTAATCACTCCTGTATTGATCGCAGTGACTAGCATGTGCTTGGACTCAGGAGATGCCACTGACCCAAGACTCTCAGGGTAGCACTAGTGCTCTCTGAACAAGTTGATGTGGGCAGAACTCAGGGCTGAGTTAGCACATGTTAAAGTCTAGAGGGTGACTGTATACTGGGACCAAACTCTTTCTCTCCCACCTATACACCTAGCCATGTTGAAGGGTGAGGGGTAGACAGTGAGATGTTGCAAGTTACTTAATTTCTTCAAATAAATTTTACCCTGAAATCTAAACTGACAGACTGGACTGAGTAATTTGTGTGGGAGACAGAACAGCTGCATATACTTGGGTGTGTTCATTTTGTGACTGCGTTATTTTGATTAAGGAAGCATGGGATGCTGCAGCGAACACTCCTGGACTTATTCTAGACCCTGCCAACTGAATAACCTTGGGTAAGTTACCTTTAGAATATGAACTGTGTACGTGTGTGAGTGTGCTTCCCAATTGGTTCTTTTTTGAAAGGAATTGCTTCACATAACCCTTACTGATTATGTTTCTGACTTCCTATGTATAATGCTCGATGGCTGTTTGGTCTTCTACTTCGTGCAAAGTACTGTGCTTTAAACCAGAAACTCATTTCCACTGAGTCATTTTCAATCATAGCAGCCCTGCCATAGGGCAGTATTGGTTCCAAGGCTAAAAATCTTTACGGAAGTAGACTGTAGCATCTTTGTCCTCTGGAGCTGCGAGTGGGTTGGAACCACTGAACTTGCAGTTTTCAGGGAAGTGCTGTAGCCACTGTGCCACCAGGACCCTGATTAACTGAAAGCATTCACAGTTGGTACAGTTAGTAGACAATTACAATATGGTCTGGTAAGCCCATGATACAAAGTAGTACAAGCTGCTCTATTGACACAAAGGAAACAAAGTCCTTTCATGGGTCAGTAGTGGTTTCACAAAGAAATTCCTTGAAATGTAATGTGACCATGTAGGAGGTAGCTGAACGGATGAACTCTTATTAAACACTGGTGTGAAAGTCAAAACTAGAACAAAGGGTGATACCTTCCCCAAAGTGTGTTTATCAGCAATTGTTAGGTATTAATACAGGAAAACTTCCATAGTGACAGATTGTGGCTTAATAGAATTTAAACCTCCTGACTCTTGTAAAAAGTTGCCCCTTTTAAGGTAGTTCCCTTTCCAGAGCCTTTGCTCACATCTACTTACCCACTATAGTTCCTCATGAATCCTGCTCCTAGGGTTATAACAATTTAATGCATTTAAATGCTTAGAACCAGTGCCTTGCCCATAGTAGTTCTCAATAAGTTTCCCACCTTTATTCAGATCAATTTTCTCAGGGAGGGACCTACAGTCAAAATGATCTTTCTACAACAGCACAAATTATCTCACCATTCTCTGGCTTAAAACCTTTTTTTGCATGGGGAAAACAAATTTATAAATTATCAAGGGTTCACGAGGAAGGGAGTTTGGGGGAGGGGGCAAATGAGCTGATATCAAGGGCTCAAGTAGAAAGAAAATGTTTTGAAAATGATGATGGCAGCTTGTATACAAATGTGCTTGACACAGTGGATGCATGTATGGATTGTGGTAAGAGTTGTAAGACACACCCCCCTCCCAATAAAATGATTTAAAAAACAAAACAAAAAAAACTTTTTTGGCTGCTTGCTCTTCTCATGAAGTCCACATGATCTAGGCCCAGTTACCGCAGTCTCGTCACCACTGTTTCCTGTAGGCCTCCGTGCCTGCCCTTTCTGCTTCTCATGTACCGCTACAGTTTCCCTTGTTCCTCAACAGACTCAGTGCTCCTTTCTTCAGTTATTAGCTTAAATATCACTTCCTCTAGAAATCTGTAACCACGAGGCCAGACTGGAACCTCTTCTGTGTTCCCCAGAAGTCCTCCTCCACCATATCATAAGTTGTTTGTTTTTGCCAGTTCCCTTATTTAATGAATATTTGTCAACTTATGTATGGGCACTGAGCTAGGCCCAAGGGGCATTGCCGGTCCCCGTACACATTTCAGTGCTGTAGAAGGAAGCAGGTGGCGAACAGTGAAAGAAGAACATACTGTGCGCATTGGTCTAATAGCCAAAGAAAACATCAGAGACACGCAAGTCTGGGAAGATGGCTCAAAGTACAGAGTGTTGAGCTGATACAGAGGTCTAGGTCAACCTGTGGGTCGCCACCTCTTTGGGGGTCGAATGACCCTTTCACAGGGGTCGCCTGGTTTATAACGGTAGCAAAATGACAGTGATGAAGTAGCAGTGAAAATAATTTTATGGTTGGGGGTCACCACAACCTGAGGAACCGTGTTAAAGGGTTGCGGCATTAGGAAGGTCGAGAAAAAGTGTGGTGCTCAATTTGGAGACCAGTGGGGAGAGACGAATGAAATAGGCTTAAAAAGGGCGGAGTTACATTAAGCCATTCAGATCGTTATAAGGAACTTGATTCTAAGTGCCAAAGGAAGGCAATGACGTGTTTTAGGAAGGGCAGTGGTCTTTTTTAACAGTTGGAAGAGATTTCTCTCGCATCAGGGTGAATAAGGATCATTAAGGAGCAAGAGTGGGCCTCGAGGTTGGAAAGATGCCGGAAGAAGAAGAGCCGAGAAAAAAGATCCCATTGGTTCCAGAAAGTGAAAAAAAGGAAGGCTTATCAGGCTCAGCCCCTCAGGCAAAGGAGGAGGTTTTGGAGGAGAGGAAGCAGAGGTAAGGGAAAGACTGGAATCGGTCCTGCTGGCTTTCCAGCGACAGCAGCAGGACAGGGTCCGCACCAGAGGACTCGAGAGGGAACCTCACGTCTTGGAAGTGCCCGATGGACAGTCCCTGGCCTTTGCTGTCCGCATCCAAAGGATCAAGGCGGTGAGTTTCCATCACGAAACTTCGTCTAAAGAAGATCTTCACCGGCGTCTTTGTCAAAGTGACGCCCATGACCCTGAAAATGCGGCGTATGGTGGAGCCCTGTGTGACTTGGGGCTTTCCAAACCTGAAGTCTGCCCGGGACCTCGTCCTGAAAGGCGGGCAAGCCAAGGTGAAGAGCAAGACCATCGCGCTGACCGACAGCACAGTGATGGAGGAGCACCTGGGGAAGTTTGGTGTCGTTTGCTTGGAGGACCTCATTCCTGAAATCGCCTTCCCGGGAAGTATTTCCAGGTGGTCTCGCAGTTCTTGCACCCATTCCGTCTCTCTCTGGCCCGTCATGAGTGGGCTTCCTCCAGGAGATGGGCTCACCCGGCTATCGTGGAGAACCATCGACCAACTCATCCAGCAGCTGAACTCGACGCAGTATATCTGAAAGCACGGTGCCTGGGTGGAGGCTCGCGTTTCTGTTTCTGAACGGACACCACGGGTCTTCAGAGAGATCCCTTTCCCCTGTCTTCAGCAACTGGAGGGGAGAGGCCATGGGTGGGGTGGATGGCAAGCACCTCTCCTAGCCCAAGGAGAGATCCCAGTGGTTTCTGCTTGGCCACCGCTCCTCCTGAGATCAGCGAGGACTGGCAGCTGGCCTTGAGGAGGAGGGAGTTCTGCAGGGCCTCATCTTCTGTCGGAGTTAATGCTGGTGACTACCCAAGCACGTGACCTGGCTCCCCAAGCTCCCAGTAGCAGTGGACCAAGCTCAGGGACATACTTGACCTGGGGGTGCTGAGGGCCTGGTCTTGGAAAGAACTTGAAATACAATTCCAAGTTCAAACTTAAAAAAAAAAAGGAGCAAGCGTGGAAGCAGGAAGACAGTTACACTCAGTAGTGTAGACGAGGTAGGTGAAGGGAGCAGACAGAAGTGGATTAACACTCTTCTGATTGGCACTGTAGGTTAGGTATTGAACCACAGTTCAAATGTACCAGCTAAAGATCTGCTGTATTGCTGTAAGGACTTAGAGGCTTAGAAACCTGAAAGTCACTAAGAGTCAAAGTAAGACTATGGCGGTGGGTTTGGTTTTGGCCAGGACACCCTGAATGAATGAATAAATAAATAGGGAAAGAAAGATCAAGGGAAGTGTGTCGCATTTTGTTTTAAACAATTGAGGTAATTTAATGAGTTGGGGACAGAAAACGAGCAGATCAAAGATTTGTCGTTCTCATAGTTTAAGAGGCTCCAAGTCAGGTCTGGAGGTTAGTACTGGCTCTTAGCTTCTAGCCCTAGGCAGGCTTCAGGTGGCTATGCACTCATCCCCATCTCTCTGGATCAAGAATTTTGCATGATGATGACCTGAGTAGGCAGCTAGATTTACTTGTTCGGTGAAGACTAGCCATTGGCAAACTTGCTCTGTAAAAGAGCAGCCAAACCAAGCCACACACACGAGCCCATTCAGTGACTGTAGGACAGGGTGGGACTGCCTCTTGGTTTATTTATTTTCCTGTACCATAGCTTTATTGTTGACATTCCATATTCAAATGACTCCAATCCACTTTAAAAAGAAAGGCACCTGAAAAGCTTTGCTGTGGGTCCCTTGTTAGCTACACCCCCAGGGCTGCCCGCAGCAGCTGTCTGCCCGCCTTCCCGGCTGCCCAGATGCCCCGGCTATCCCGATCCAGCCAAGCCGGTCCTCCGGCAGCTGGGCCAGAGGCTCACAAATGGGTTGGGTTGGGTGCTGTGTCCCTCGGGCCGTCTTCAACGGCCAGCCGCTCGGCGAGGAGGCCGGGGTCATACGATGCTGAAGACCACGGACAGGTACTGCTCGCAGGACACCTGGATCCAGCCATCCTGGCCCGTGTCATCGCGTCGGAATATGTCTGTCAGCCTGTGCAGGACGACGCAGCCCTGGATGAGGTCGTTGAAGGCTATCTGGCCCCGGCCCTGTCTGTCGAACTTCGGGTGAGAATGTCGTGGGACTGGTCCGAGAGGCCCTCCCCGAAACCTGAGCGTGCCTGCTTGAAGTCGTTCTTGTCGAGCATGCCCGAGTTGTCCTGGTCACAGGTGCGGAAGGCGTTCTGCTTCCAGTCCGTGATGTACTTCCAGACGCCCGTGAACTCGCGGGAGTTCACGCAGGCCTTGTTCACTTGGTCAGACATGGGTATGATTGACCTAACAGTCACGGGGTTTTAATGGTGTCCATGTCCCGTTGGAGAGTGCCTGCCGGAGCTCGTTGTCCAAGGTCACGCCGCTCCGGTCCTCATCGACCCTCTGGAAGACATTCCACTGGAAGCTCTGGTCCAGCAGCGCCCGGCCCAGCGGTAGGTGTAGGAGGCCATGGCCCAGCGGCAGGGCGGACTGGCCGGCGGGGTCCAGAGGGTGGCTTCTGAGACTTTAATTCTTTTTCTTTTTTAAAATCATCTTATTGGGGACTCAGACAACTTGCATCACCATCCATCCATCCATCCATTGTGCCAAGCACATTGGTACATTATTTGCCATCATCAGAGACGTTAATTCTTAATGGGAGTAGAGTCTCATCTTTTTCCCTCAGAAAGACTGGTGGGCTCAAACGACTGACCTTGTAGTTAGTAGCTCCGTGTTGTTAGCAGCCTTCCAGGGCTACCTCCTGTAAAAGGCCAGATAGTAAATATTTTAAGCTTTCCCTGACAAGAAGCCAAATGAAGGATATCATGGAAATACTCGTAAATCAAAATAAATGTGCGTGTTTTTACTGACAAAAGATTTAATAATTGAGTACTGTTTTTATGTTTATCTTAAGGTGCTCAAAGTTGGCATTCCCTAGCAGACTACTAGTTAAAAGGTTGACAGTTTGAACCCACATGACATAGTACCTATGAGTTGGACTACTAACTTCAAGGTCAGCAGTTCGAAACCACCAGTTTCTGAAACTCACACGTTCTACTCCGTCCTGTAGAGTCTCCATTGGGGATATACTCAATGGCAGTGAGAAAGGTGCCTTAGAAGTCAGGCCTGGTAATTGCTTTAGAAAGGTTGCACCTTTGAAACCCCAGGGAGCAGTTTTACTCTACACGGTGGCGCCAGGGGTTGGAACTGACTTGATGGTAACCAGCGCCGTCATCAAAGCCAACTGCAAACGCTCCTCTGTTAATGCTGGTCTGTTAGGAAATCCCAACATGTTTCGTTTTTGAAAATATTTTCACAGATAAAAGCCAGTTGTCATCTAGTTAATTCTAACTCATGGTGACCCTGTGTATATCAGAACTGTGCTCCACAGATGTTTAGTGACTGGTTTTGTGGAAGTACATCAACAGAACTTACTTCCAAGGGGCATTTGGAAGGACTCAAACTGCCAACTTTTCCGTTAGAGGCCAAGTGCATGATCTGTTTGCACCATCTAGGGACTAACAAATAAGTACTGCCAAATAGTGATAGCAATCCACAAGCATGTGATTTTAATTTAACTCTTCATCACGTGGAAGGCATTTGTAGAGTTCTATTGTATTCACTTGTTATTTACAGATTAATCTCCAATTGAAAGCTCCTCAACTGCCCTGTTAAATGAAACATGGAAACTCTCTTTGCACTTATATTGAACTGTGTAAAACCCTACTGGAGCTGTAGTTTGAGTTTGGGAAATATATCAGCTTGTGAATTTGTGTGGAAATGCTGTCCTTACTGCTTGTTTTAACGCTTGACAACCCAAGAAGTATATAAAGCAGTTTTGCATTCCCTGTGATTCAGGCATCCTTAATAACCAGCCCCGTGTAATTTTGCATAGCAGTGGTGTCTTGCTTTATAAATTTATTTTTATATTATTATATTTTTATTGGCATATACTTCACATATTAATTTTTACATATAACAATTTAATCATTGAATTATATTAAGAAGATATCACAATATGCTTCAGAACAGTTTCTTCTTGTACTCATTGTCCTTAGCTCCCCATCTTCCCCCATCACCCTCTGCCATGCCCCTGGGTTGTTATTAAGCCAGTAACTATATAGAGCTACCTATCTTGGGCTTCATATGCAGAAAACCATATGAAATGCAAGCAGGAAGCCAGGAAGCAAACAAAACCCTCAACAACAATGACTAGACAAAACAGAAAAACCTCATTAAAAAAGAAAGCAGAAAATATTAACTGAAACAGCTTTACATTTTGATCTAACTCCATCTGCCATAATCAACTTTATACTGCTCTCTGATAGCAAGGCTGTTCCCATCCCTACACCATGGTCAGAGGGATTCACTGGAGGCTTAATCTGTGTGTGCACAATATCATGCCCTCTCTCAGGTTTAAGTTTTGTTATTTACAATCCTCGAATGATGCAGGCTCCTGTGCTTCTCCCATGTGGACTTGGTTGATACCTCATTTAGATGGCTGCTTGCTTTAAGACAACCTTTTAAAACTCCAGACACCAGTTAGAGCCCTTCTTGGAGTTAACAATCTTCTGTCAACTTACAAAGGGGTAGAGTCTAGCCTGTCAATAAGGTCACAGCTTGATGACCTCATTTGGAGGCGCAACGGAGATAATAATAGCTCGATACAGGGACTCTCTACTTTGTCTTCCTGTTGACAAGACACATGGAGCTAGGCTGATGGAACCACATGGAGACCCACACCAGCGCTGAGGTGCTTCCACCGCCACTGGATCCACAAGACTTCCCACCCACTGGCCCGTGATCTTCCATTGCACGTGTTGCATAAATCTGATTAGGAATTTATAGACTAGTATCGGACATAGGGGTTAATATCAGATTTATGGGCTTGATCTGGACTGGGCTGGGATGTTTTCTTAATATACAATTACTCTTTGATGTAAAGCTCTCTCTCATACACACACACACACACACAATAAAACCCCAGACAATCCTTTCTGATAGCCAGGCACCATCGGGCTTCTTCACCAGACTTGCTCTGGCACCCATAGCTTCACTGATCTCTTCAGAAGGGTGGACATTAAGCGGGCCATGTCATAAGAACTAATTGTTCTTAGGTTGGGGCTAGAATTAAGTGCAAGCTCCAGATCCCACTCATACATATATGGTGCATTCGTGTCTTGTTATTTTATTTATGATAGCATTATCAATCATTCCCCCTGGAGCATAAGGTAGTTCTATTGATAGTGCCACTAATTTAGGCAATGTAGAGAATTTAAAACTTGGCTGAGAAAAGGAAATTATACAACTATAGACCGGTTTCAGACCAAAATTAATTGTTGACTTGTACAGATTAATTGGTTAAGTGGCTGGACACTAGTTACACAAATATTGGAGGTTGGTAATGGGGAAACTTTTTTTTCCCTCAACAGTTTTATTGACACATAATTCACGTATCATACAATCCGATAGTGCAATCACATTAGAAGAGTTGTACAATCATCACCACAATCATGTTCCTTCATTCTTGTATTAGTTATTAGCTCCTCGTTTCAAACCTCCAATAACACTCATTTACAAAGGCCGAACCAGGCCGCCCAGGTGAATGCATATCATAAGAAAGCGAGGAGGGTATTCAAATAGTATATGGTAGTTTCAGGCGACCGTTCATTGGGCACCCTCAAAGCAAGAGGTCATACCAAGATCCAACAACCACTTAATTCCACACCCTTGGGCTAGCAGTCATCTGCCTCACACCAGAGCAGCGGTTCTCAACCTGGGGTCGTGATCCCTGTCACAGGGGTCACCTAAGACCATATTTACGATGGTCTTGGGGACCGAGACACCGCTCCTCTATCCCTCTCCAGGCGGGTCTGCCCACATGCAGATACACCCACTATGGGGTCGCCACAACGTGAGGAACTGAAAGGGTCGCAGCATTAGGAAGGTTGGGAACCACGGCCCTAGAGCATTGCAACCTTCGATTCGAGGGAGTAGATCATTTCCTTAAATCTGCTACAGGTGAGTTTGAGGTAGAGCTCAGCACACTTAGTGGGATTTCCACATACCATCCTTCTAGGGTGGCCCTTGTGCACCTGTCAAGGACAGAATGTAGTTATCTATCTTATTCACTGGGACAGCTATGGATATGTTTTTTATGAATGCCGGCCTGCCGTCCACAAGATTCCATGTTCTTGACGTCTTCTCTGTACCTACAGACAGGGCCGTAAGGTAGCTCTCTCCCGGCTTGACATGGCCTCTGTTGGTGGAACCATCGCCGGTGAGAAAAGAAGCTCTCCTGTCACGTTGCCCTCTGACCCTGTCCTTGCTGTGGCAGGAGATGAAGCGGTTGTGTGGTTTTTGACGGTGACTCTCTAATGTGCCTCTGGATTTAAAGCTCAGGAAAACGGAAAGACATCCTCAGTTTTGACATTTCAGAGCCTCAGGTGATGGGGTCCTCAAAATGTGGACGCTTGACCCGGACCAGAAAATTCCCCTATCGCCACTCTGGGCAGTGAACACTGACCAGGCTGACCCGCCCTGGCAGCAGAGCCCCCTGTAAGTAAAGCAGAACTGTCTAAGACCAGCGCGGAGGAGCTTGGTGATGGAGTGCAAGAAAAAAAGCAGTCAGAGCCTCAAGCGAAGAAGCGGGGTTTGACAGGAGACACTGATAAACCAGAGAGAAAATACTCTAGGGTCGCCCGAGAAGAGGGAAATGACCAGTGTTGGAAAAGAAGCAGACGAAGAAGACAATATAAATCATGTAACAAATTTCAGCTTTCTCCTAAAAGAATTTCTTTTTTCTATTTTTCCCCCTCCCTGAGTAAAATTGGAGAAAGTGGACAGCTTTGAAAATTACTTTAAACTGTGTTTTCTGAAGCAGAGATAAAAGATTTTGGCAGACAGCATTGTATTATATATCATGGTGATATACTAATTTGTCATCTAAGATGTTTACTATGTGTTAACATAATAAATTAGTATAAAAAGATTTTTTAAAAAAGGACAAAATGTAAAGTTCCAGTAATCTATAGGACCCAGCATGGATCATGTGCTGTATAATTTTAGATTGAATTATTTAACAGACATGTTAAATAATAGACATGTATCATAAAGGCAAATTTCCAAAGCTATTCAATATTTGATAATACTAGTTGAGGACAGTTCTTGCTCAGAAAGAAAAAAAATAAGTTTGCCTCGTAGCTAAAAACAACAATAATGACAAAATAATAATAATTATGAATTATGAAGGGTTCATTAGTGAGGGGGGAGTAGGGATGGTGGGGGGAAAATGAGGAGCCGATATTAAGGGCTCAAGTAGAAAGCAAATGTTTTGAGAATGATGATGGCAACAAATGTACATACGTGCTTGACACAATGGATGGATGTATGGATTGTGATAAGAATTGTACGAGCCCCCAATAAAATGATTTTTAACAAAACCAAACAGTAGAATGTTACCACTGTTAAGCCACTGAACTGCGGTGTGGTTGTGTATACCAGGATGCTCGACTTCTTTTTCTGAGAATGCAATTGGCAATGGTGAAGACAACAGGAGTGAATGAAGTACATCATTTACAAGGGGCTTAAAAAGCTCATGGAAAAAATGTAAAGATAATGGAATTTTTCTATTATCTTGGATAATAGAACATTGGAAATAACTGGATGAATCCATACATTTTCTACAAGGTACTTGCCAGTGAATAACACAATATTCTTAGGTTTGTTTGTTTTTTTAGATCAATTTATTGGGGCTCATAAAATGCATCACAATACATAGATCAATTGTGTAAAGCACATCTATACATTTGTTGCCCTCATCATTCCCAAAATTCGCTTGCCTCTTGGGTTCCCGGAATCAGCT